>NW_027397069.1:59316837-59602771 GCF_003265705.2 Callorhinus ursinus | reverse complement strand
TCTTTCTTTCTTTCTTTCTTTCTTTCTTTCTCTTTCTTTCTTCCTTCTTTCCTTCTCTTTCTTTCTTTTTAGGTATTTTATTATTTTTTTTTATTTGAGTACAGTTGACACACAATGTTACATTAGTTTTTGGTGTACAACAGAGTGATTTGACAAGTATATACATGATGCTATGACCACCACAAAAGTTCCATATTTTCATAATGTCAAACTGAGAAGATGATATAAAATATGAATCCAGGTCTCTCTTGCATCTTATAAAATATGGCTTACTTTTCTGTAAACAGAGTCCTCGATGGCATCTTCTTCCAATAGAAGGCTGTTTCATCTACGTTGAAAACAGAGAAAAAAAATCAAGTTGTATAATCACTGTATTTTAAAGTAATAACACTAATAATATACTAACATTTATAAAGTGTTTGCTGTGTGCCAGATAGTGTTCTATGTACTTTTAGAGTTTTATTTTATTTAATTTTCATATTATTACTATTTTGCAGATAAGGAAACTGAAGTAGATTGAGTTTAAGTAGTTTGCTCAAGGACAAACTTCCTAGGAGGTGAATGGTCAAGATTAAAACCCAGGTAATTAGCCTCAAAGTCTATGTGCTTGACCTCTATGCCATACTGATTTAGTAATCTGAAATACATTAGGTTGACAAAATGGCCCATTCTAGTTCCAGGAGTATAAGAACGTGGAGTATATTTCTTTTGAACTTAGTATACTGAGCAGAGGACCAGAGAAAAATTCAATATAACTACAAAGTAAGTACTTGTGTGACTTTGGGCAAGCTACTGAATATTTCTGGTTATTAAGTGTCTTCATATGAGAAGATTTGGTCTGATAAGCCTTATTGTATCTCTGCACTAAATTTCTGTATTAAATAAATATATTAAATCTGCTATTTTCTTAAAATCAGTCAGTACAGGGACACCTGGGTGGTTCAGTTGGTTAAGCGTCTGCCTTTGGTTCAGGTCATGATCCCAGAGTCCTGGGATCAAGTCCTGCATTGGGCTCCTTGCTCAGCGGGGAGACTGCTTCTCCCTCTGCCTGCCTCTTTCTCTCTCTAATAAATAAATATAATCTTTTAAAAAAATCAGTCAGGAGCGCCTGGGTGGCTCAGTTGGTTAAGCGACTGCCTTCGGCTCAGGTCATGATCCTGGAGTCCCTGGATCGAGTCCCGCATCGGGCTCCCTGCTCGGCAGGGAGTCTGCTTCTCCCTCTGACCCTCTTCCCTCTCGTGCTCTCTATTTCTCATTCTCACTCTCTCAAAATAAATAATAAATAAATCTTTAAAAAAATAAAAAAATAAAAAAATAAAAAAATCAGTCAGTACAGGCATACATTAGAGATATTGTGAGTTCCATGCATGCCAGACTACTACAATAAAACAAATACTGCAGTAAAGTGAGTCAAATGAATTTTTTGGTTTCCCAGGATGTATAAAAGTTATGCTTATACTATTAGGCATGCAAGAGTATTATGTCCAAACAAACAGTGTACATGCCTTAATTGAAAAATACTTTATTGCTAAAAAAAGGCTAACCATCATCTGACCTGAGCGACTTGTAATTTTCGCAGATGGAGGGGCTTGGCTTGACGTGATGGCTGCTGACTGACCAGGGTGGTGGTTGCTGAAGGCTGGGTGCCTGTGGTAATTTCTTAAAAATGAGACAACAACAAAGTTTGCCACATAGATTGACTCCTTTTTTCATGAATGATTTTTCTATAGCAGGAGATGCTATTCGATAGCATTTTACCCACAGTAGAACTTCTTTCAAAATTGGAGTCAGTCCTCTCAAACCCTGAAGCTGCTTTATCAACTAAGTTTGTATAATATTCTAAACACTTTATTGTCATTTCAACAATCTTCACAGCATCTTCGCCAGGAGCAGTTTCCATCTCAAGAAACCATTTCTTTGCTCATCCATGAGAAGCAACTCCTCATCTGTTCAAGTTTTATTATGAGATTGCAACAAGGCAGTCCCATCTTCTTGTTCCACTTCTAATTCTAGTTCTCTTGTTATGTCCACCACATCTGCAGTTACTCCCTCCACTGAAGTATTGAACCCCTCAAAGTCATCCATGAGGGTTGGAATCAACTTCTGCCAAACTCCAGTGAATGTTGACATTTCACCTCTTCCCATGAATAATGAGTGTCTTTAATGGCATCTGGAAATGGTGAGTTGTTTCCAGGTTTTTAATTTTCTTTCCCCAGATCCTTCAGAAGAATCACTATCTATGACAGCTATAGCTTAACAAAATGTATGTCTTAAATAATGAGACTTAAAAGTCAAATTTACTCTTTGACCCGTGGGCTGCACCATAGATGTTGTTAGCAGGCATGAAAACAGCAGTAATTTTATGGTACGTCCCCATCAGAGTGCTTGGGTGACCAGGTGTGCTGTCAGTGAGCAGTAATATTTTGAAAAGAAACTTTTTTTTCTGAGCAGTATGTCTCATCAATGAGCTTAAAGTATTTAGTAAAAAATATTGTAAACAGATGTGTTTACACATTAACACATTTACACATTATCCAGGCTTTGCTGTCCTATTTATAGGGCATAGGCAGAATAGATTCAGCATAATTTTTAAAGATCTCAGGATTTTCAGAATGGTCAATGAGCATTGACTTCAACTTCAAGGCAGGAGCTGCATTAGCCCCTAACAAGAGTCAGCCTGTCCTTTGAAGCTTTGAAGCCAGGCACTGACTTCTCCTCTCTAGCTATGGAAGTCCTCGATGGCATCTTCTTCCAATAGAAGGCTGTTTCATCTATGTTGAAAATCTATTGTTCATTGTAGCCACCTTCACTAATTATCTTAACTAGACCTTCTGGAGAACTTGCTGTAGCTTCTCCACCAGCCCTTGCAGCTTCACCTTGTACTTTTAGGTTGTGGAGACAGCT
Organism: Callorhinus ursinus; assembly: GCF_003265705.2. Lineage (NCBI taxonomy): Eukaryota > Metazoa > Chordata > Mammalia > Carnivora > Otariidae > Callorhinus > Callorhinus ursinus. Next base: position 59,599,867 of record NW_027397069.1, on the reverse strand, counting down.
TCTCTCCTTAAGCCTCATGAACCAACCTCTGCCGGCTTCGGACTTTCCTTCTGCAGCTTCCTCACCTCTCTCAGCCCTCACAGATTTAGAGAGTTAGGGCCTTGCTCTGGATTAGGCTTTTGGTTTAGGGGAAGGCTGTGGCTGGTTTGATCTAACCAGACCACTAGGAATTTCTCCATATCATCAAGGCTGTTTCTCGTTCTTATCATTCATGTGTTCACCGGTGTAGCACTTTTAATTTCCTTCAAGAGATTTTCCTTTGCATTCACAACTTGGCTAACTGCTTGGCACAAGAGGCCTAGCTCCTGGCTTCTCTCAGCCTTCCTCACTGAGCTGAATCATTTCTACTTTCTGATTTAAAGTGAGAGATGTACGATTCTTCCTTTCACTTGAACACTTGGAGGCCCTTGTCAGGTTATCAACTGGACGAATTTCAATATTATGTCTCAGGTTATAGGGAGGCCCAAGGAGTGGAAGAGACAAAGGAACAGCCAGTCAGTGGAGCAGAAGGAACACACACATTTACCGATGAATTTAGCGTGAGGCTACTCCTCTGGTCCATTCAGGCTGCTCTAACAAATACCACAGAGCGGGTGGCTTATAAACAACAGGAATTTATTTCTCAGAGTTCTGGAGGCTGGGAAGTCCAAGATCAGGGTGTCAGCATGGTCTTACTGGAGTAGCTTTGCCAGTTAGTTTCTCCTCTCTAGGTTCTCTTTGGGAAAGATGGTTCTGAAAGCAAATGGAAACAGTTGTAAGTGTGAAAGCACTCGATGGCCTCCTACCTGCTGTTTCCTCGTTTCCAATCCTTTCAGTGACAGCTGGCCCTGAGACAAGCTCATAAAAATACAAGCATGTTTTCACATGAAGTCACGTACAAATTTGGGGCTAAATAATATGAACCTTTAATAACAACACCTCTTCATCTGGTATAACTTACTCATTGGCCTCACAGAGATAAGAAAGGTAGGTGCTATCTTCCCCAGTCTTTTTTTTTTTTTAAGATTTTATTTATTTATGAGGGGGAGAGAGAGAGAGAGAGCAAGCAGGGGAGGAGCAGAGGGAGAAGGACAAGCAGACACCACGCTGCACGTGGAGCCCAACGCAGGGCTCAATCCCACAACCTGAGATCATGATCTGAGCCAAAATCAAGAGTCAGACGCTTAACCAACAGAGCCATCCAGGTGCCCCATCCCCAGTCTTTTTTTAAAAAGTTAAAAAAAAAATGCATACGGAGACTACTATGTACTGGGCATAGTTGCTGTAGGAGAAAATAACAAATCAAATATCAGTGAGAATAGTTACTAGTCTTGAGAATGAAAGTGCTCAGTTCATGCTGTGCTGAAAATTTAGATAAGGAAGGGTGCACAGTCCACGAGGGAACACATCATTTTTGCATTGCTGACTGTGTTCCTGGGTGTGAAGGAGGTCCTTCTGTGTTGAAATTAATGCAGTCGCACCCTGGGCTTCCCAAGACCTGGAGAACCATTAGGCTGGTGTCTGGGCAGAGGCTCAAGTAAACCTAACAAGATGGGAGAGAAGGAAGAAATTTTGTTCATTTCTCTACACCTGAAAGGGTGTGCAAAACACTCAGGTTGAAAATGAATGATCAAATCTGTGAACGTTTATTTGGAGATAGATGATATTTAGTCAAGGTTTCAAAATAATATATTTTGTATTAATATTTTTACGGATGTAATTATATATATACACTACTAGTGGTGATAATTATGAACCATCTAGCCCATATGTTAATACAGTTTTACATGCTTATATACATTAAATTATAAGATAAAGAGGCAATTACCTTTGTATATTTGTAAATTTCACTTATATTTTTAGAAAGGTGCTTTATTGTTTCATAATATTATTCCACAGTTCACTCTGTTCCAAGAGTGGTTTTGCGTTTTCCCACCACTGTATTTGTTCATGATACATTTGTATATTGCATTTTTGAAATAGATACATGATGACACAATCTCATACTTAATTGTTATGGCCACTTACTTGATACACATTAGATCATTCATATCTTCTTTATCTGGGATTTAAATTTAAGAGTTTCTAGTTGAAAGTAAGAATCCATTAACTTCTGTTTTTTTTTAATAAGGTATATTTTGTACCCTATAAATTGCATTTACATGATACTTTCACAAGTTCACCATCTGACAGTTTCTTTCCTCAACACATTTTTAAAATAAGGTGATATCTTCTACAGTAAGCTTTATTTTGAATGTACAGATCCATAGAATGTTTAAAGGATTTTCTTTTAGTCTTTTTTATTCCTTAAATTTAACTTCTAAATACATGTATGTCTCCTTATAATATAGAATTAGAATATAATGTAGTCATTCCTAAATTTTTAATAGGTCAGTGAATTTTTATTTTATGTGTGAGATACCAAGAAATGTGATTTTCATATATTTAAGCAATAGGAAAAAAAACAGAACTAAGCAGTCTTTTAAATTCAGAATATTTGTGGCACAAAGGCCTCACTTGCCTTTTAGGGCAATGATTTAGATTTGTTTCTTCTTCTGAATACCTGTGACTACAATAGGTTACCACATTTGTTCTGGTGAGAAAAGTCAAGAAAGAATATAACTACTTTAAGGAGTTTGGGAAGAATCAATTCCCATACCATTTGGTTTAAGCCAAGCACTTGAGTATCACTGAGCAATTTTGCACTAAAAAACAGTTGAAAGACTAGTGAGAAGGTTCTCATTAATGTTCACATTTGCCAAATTGGAACTATGCTAGGGATATTTAACCTATTATTGCATTTGATTTTCAAACCAGCCCTGAAAGGTAAATAGATTTGCCCATTTGACAGCATGAAGCTGAGGCTTAGACATATTGAACACTCAGGTTGAAGTGTTGAACTTGCTTAAGGTCAAGTGGTTATCCAGGTATAGCTGGAACTCCAGCCAAAATTCTAACAAACCCAGAACATTTTCTACCATGTTATAGCTACCTGCTCATATGAATTGCTAACATATCCCTAGGTATTAGGACTATTAAGTTAGAGTTGCTTAAACTATTATACTTTCCAAAATTACAGGAGAGGATAGAGTTTTCTTTTATTAGAGTACAAATGCAAATGCTTTTCCAAATCATATACCACCAACAGGAAGCCTACAGAAATTAATAATTGTGCCAGCTATCAATCTTTTCATGCATAAAATTCAAAATTTGTTACTCTGCCTACAGATGAAATGTCATTTTATACAAAGCTAATTATATGCACCCACAAGTTTGCCTGTCAACACCACTGAGCCAATAGCAATCTGCAAAAGCTAAAATTGAGTATAGTATTAAAGTCATTTGAACATAGGCATAAAATTACATAGTTTATTCAAACTGTGTTGAATATCAATAGAATTTAATTTTAGAATGAATCAGAGGCTTTTGGAATTACACAATTAAGGATAATTTGAATGACATTAGAACTCCTCCAGACATACCTAACTGCATGGGCAAGGACTCTGAGGACCAGAGGGAGAAGTGAATTGCTCCTGTCTGGATAGAGGTGGGGCTAACAGGGAACCTTCTTTTTGTGTTTTTATCCCAGGGATAAGCCAGTACTTCGCCTTTTATCCCCACTCTGTGCCTGAGGTTGTATAAGGATTATTCATTTCTTTATTTAAATCTATCATAACTCATTCTGGGAAATAACTGAGACAGTTTACAATAGAATTTTGAAAGATTGAATAAACCAAAAGTAGGGGTAAAAGAAGAGATAAAAATAAGGATCGATTTACAAATGGACCTAGGAATGAGATATCAAAAAGCATACTATGAAGACCTACACATGTTGTTTTAAATTAGCTTCCAGTTTGGCTGTAAACTTCATGGTACAAATGCAAGACCTACAATTTGATCTCATTTGTAATTGACTGTATCCATGAGGTAAGAAGCATGCTTACTCCTGAAGGAGGTGGTGGTCAGGAGCTGACTCACACCAGTTCAACCACTTCATAGGATTCAGTTATAAGCCTCTTTTCCCAACCCTGAGGCCAGTGATGTCACTTTGGTGTCTTGAAATCAGCCGCTATGGAAGAGTTTACACCATGGGAATCAGTACATTCTATAAATGAGGACTTTTTGCTCCCTGGGGAGTTAGTTGTCAAACATTTACTAGCACGTCACTACTTAAGGGTCTTTTCAGGACACATAGAGACACAACTTACAGTATCCTTCACATTGGAATGATAAGTCAAAGATACAATTCAGTAAAAAACGATCTCATGGGGCACCAATGCATTGTAGTCTGGATACTCTCATCTTGGGTGATAAGAACTGAAGTATAGATTTTAGATTCTGCAGAAAAAGTAATGAACCACAGGTGCTTCTTTAAATATTTTCCTCTGAGCTGAGTATCAATTAATACTGGGCAGTAATAAGTACACACAATAGTGTGTGTGTGTGTGTGAGTGTGTGTGTGTGTGTGTATGTGTGTAATAACTTCTTGGAATCTAACCCAAAACACTAGATCTGAGAGAATTGAGGCACCTTAAGAGGATAAGTACTCAAGTCTTTCTTTCCTCTCATTCATTCCTGGTTTACTTCTCTTCCTTCAATTTGGGTTTTGAAGTCCCTGTACTCAAATAAATCAGAACTGGGTCGGGGGGCACCTGGCTGGCTCAGTCACTGGAGCATGCAACTCTTGATCTCGGGGTTGTGAGTTCAAGCCCCACGTGGGGTGTAAAGATTACTTAAATAAACTTTAAAAAATAAATAAATAAATCAGAACTGGGAGAGGAAGGGCGTAACCTAAACCTACAAAACAAGCCAATCAGTGGACCTCTAGTTCCACGAACAGCTTTCCTGGCTTCATAAAGTTATGTTGGTCTTAAGATGCCTAGTAAAAGTATCTCCAACAGAGACGCACAGGGTGCCTTGTTTTGTCATTAGTCCTTTTGCCTCTCTGGATCAGCTGTTTTGTAATTTATTCTATATAAGTATTCTATGTAATTCTACGTGATTATATGGTTAGCTCATATATATATATATGCATTCACATATACGTATGTATATATATGAATTTATATATTGAATTTTAGGATTGGACATACTACTCTATACCTGAGGCATGATATATTATGCTAAATTAATTTTGAAGGTCATTATATCTGAGTTCTGTGATGACTGACTATTAAGTTTTGTGTCCTGTCCTGAATGCCATAAAATTCTTGGTCCTGACCTCTACATTTTATAAGAGGGATGCAGTCTGTTTCATTCCTTTGGCATCTATCAGTCACACATACATTATGTATGGAATGCAGCTTTTAAAAGCAAAAAATACCCTTGAGCCCCTTGGTGGCTCAGCCAGTTAAGTGCCTACCTTCAGCTCAGGTCATTATGCCAGGGTCCTGGGATCAAGTCCTGCATCAGGCTCCCTGCTCAGCGGGAAGTCTGCTTCTCCCTCTCCCTCTGCCCTCCAACCTGCTTGTGCTGTCTCTATCATGCTCTCTCTTTCATGCTCTCTCTCTCAAATAAATAAATGAAATCTTAAAAAAAAGTAGATGCCACCATGTTTTTCAGCCAAAAAACAAATAAAACAATTAAAAAGTAAGCAGAGAAAGCGTGCTTGGGTGGCTTAGTTGGTGAAATGACTGACTCATGATTTCAGCTCAGGTCATGATCTCAGGATTGTGGGATCAAACCCCACGTGGGACTCCATACTCAGTGGTTAGTCTGCTTGAGATTCTATCTCTCTCCCTCTGCCCCTCCCCCCACTCTCTCTCTCTGTCTTAAATAAATAACAATGGGCAGAAGATGTGAAAAGACATTTTTCCAAAGAAGACATCCAGATGGCCAAAAAACACATGAAAAGATGCTCAACATCACATATCATCCAGGAAATATACATCAAAACTACAATGAGATATCACTTCATGCCTATTAGAATGGCTAAAATCAACAGTACAAGAAACAACAGGTGTTGGTGAGGATGTGGAGAAGGGGGAACCCTCTTGCACTATTGGTGGAAATGCAAACTGGTGCAGCCACTTTGGAAAACAGTATGGAGTTTCCTCAAAAAGTCAAAAATAGGACTACTCTAAGATCCAGCAATTGCACTACTAGGTATTTAACCACAGAATACAAAAATACTAATTCAAAAGGATATAAGCTCAATGATGTTTATAGCAGCATTATCTACAATAGCAAAATTATGGAAACAGCCCAACTGTCCATCAACTAGTGAATGGATAAAGAAGATGTGACACATATATATTTTTAATGGGATATTACTCAGCCATAATAAAGAATGAAATCTTGCCATTTGCAATGACATGAATGGAGCTAGAGAGTATTATGCTAAGTGAAATAAGTCAGAAAAAGACAAATTCCATATGATTTCACTCTGTGTAATTCAAGAGATAAAACAAACCAGCAAAGGGGGGGGGGGAGAGGCAAACCAAGAAACATACTCAAATAAAAACAAACCCAAAATCCCCCAAAACAGAAGTAGATGCCACCGTGTTTTCAAAAGACACCATCACAAAAATGAAAAGACAATCCACAGAATGGGAAAAATATTTGCAAATCGTAGATATGTTAAGGGACTTGTACCTAGAATATATAAGGATATACATATATATTTATATATATTCTTATAATTCAATAATAAAAAGATATAAGACCCAATTTAAAAATAGGTAAAGGATGAGAATAGACATTTCTTCAAAGAGATACAAATGGTCAATAAGCCTATAAAAAGATATTCAACAATATTAGCCATTAGAGAAATGTAGATCAGAAATATGAGATACCACTTCACATATACTATAGCAAAAAAGATATTAACAAATGTTGAAGATGAAGTGGAGAAATTGGAACTCTCATATGTTGCTGATGGGAATATAAAATGTTCCAATTCATTGGAAAACAGTCTGGCCATTCCCCAATCTAGACTTAACTTATGAGCCAACAATTCCACTTTTAGATATATACCCAATTGGAATGAAAAGCCATGTTCACACAAAAACTGGTACATAAATGTTCATAGCAGCACTACTTATTAAAGCCAAAAATTGGGGGCACCTGGGTGGCTCAGTTGGTTAAGCGACTGCCTTCGGCTCAGGTCATGATCCTGGAGTCCTGGGATCGAGTCCCACATCGGGCTCCCTGCTCAGCGGGGAGTCTGCTTCTCCCTCTGACCCTCTTCCCTCTTGTGCTATCTCTCATTCTCTCCCTCTCAAATAAATAAATAAAATCTTAAAAAAAAAATAAAGCCAAAAATTGTAAACAACCCAAATGTCCAACAAAATGAACAGTTGATCAAAAATGTAGTATATCCAGGGGTACCTGGTTGGCTCAGTCAGTTAAGTGGCCAACTCTTGATTTTAGCTCAAGTCGTGATCTCAGGGTCCTGGGATCGAGCCCTGTCTCAGGCTCTGCGCTCAGTGCAGAGTCTGCTTTAGATTCTCTCTCTCTCTGCCCCTCCCCCCACTCATGTGCCCGTATGCTCACTCTCGCTCTCTAAAATACATAAATAAATCTTTAAAAAGTGTAGTATATCCATACAGTGGGATATTATTTATCAATAAAAAGAAATGAAATACTGATGCATGCTATAATATAGATGAACTTTGAAAATATTGTGCCAAGTGACAGAAACCAGTGACAAAAGACCACATATTGTATGATTTCATTTCTTTTTTTTTTTTTTTATTTAAAGATTTTTATTTATTTATTTGAGAGAGAGAGAATGAGAGATAGAGAGCACGAGAGGGGAGAGGGTCAGAGGGAGAAGCAGACTCCCCGCTGAGCAGGGAGCCCGATGCGGGACTCGATCCCGGGACTCCAGGATCATGACCTGAGCCGAAGGCAGTCGCTTAACCAACTGAGCCACCCAGGCGCCCTGTATGATTTCATTTCTATAAAATGTCCAGAACTGGCAAATGTAAGACAGGAAGTAGGGTAGTAATTACCTATGGCTGGGGCCAGAGGTTGGGTACAATGGGGAGTCACTACTAATAGATATGAGGTTTTCTTGGGGATGATGAAAATGTTCTAAAATTTATTTTATTGATGGTAGCACACTTCTGTGAATATATGACTATAAAAACTATTGAATAGTACCCTTTAAATGCATGAATTGTATGGCATGTGAATTATTTCTCATTAAAACCATTATTTTTAAAAAAATATTTATTTATTTACTTTAGAGAGAGAGAGCACATGCATATGTGAGCAGGGGAGGGCAAAGGGAGAGGGAGAAAGAGAACCCCAGGAAGACTCTTCACTGAGCTCAGAGCCCAACACGGGGCTCGATCTCTTTCTCTCTTGGTCCACTCAGATGGAAAATAAGTAGATTAAACTAGATGGTTTCTAAGTTGGCTTCTAGAAGTGTGATGTACCATAAAGGAGGTGTATGACCAGATTTAAACAACAGACATTTTACAGCCTTCAATAATAGATCTATATATCAGAAGTGATATAAAACCTATATAGACCCCTCATTCAGATAACTAAGAGGAAATGTTATTTTCTTGTTCCTGAGCAAGTGATAAGGATATCTTTAAGACAAAAATTAACTAGACAATTGTCCATTTATTTTTTTTCTATTTTTTTTTCTTGGTAGATCTTATCTCTGCCATTTGCTAGTTGTGTGACTACTTATAAAATGACAACATAATTTATTTATCTCAATGAATTATCATGATAACTGGTTGAGATAGTCCCATTACCTGGAAAAGAGTAAATCTTTGATAAACGGTTGTTTTTATTACAAAAGAAAAATACTCAGCTGTCTAGTACAAAAAACCAATTCCATTCTATATAGGACATTTTGCACTCAGTTTTACTTACTGGGGTTCAAGCTGAATTCTAGATTTTGATAAAATCTGAGCTAAACATTAACATCTGTAGAATTCGAAGGACCTCAGCCACAATCTAACTGGCCTCCTTTCCAGTCATCTATCCTGCTATCACCTTTGGTGTGCCAAAAGAATCCTTTAATATGAATTCACAGGGGTTGCTTGGATATTCATATTTATTCTTTGATTATTCATCAGTTCCATGTGAATCAGTTCCATGTGAATCCGTTCCATGGGAATCAAATATTGTAAAACCTTTATATACTTCCTGACAACTTTTTCAATAATTAGTCAAACTTCAGATATTTAACAGTTACATCAGGAACTGAGAAAATTTAAAATACATTCTGCAATCATACAGAACTGGAACTGTTAAATAATAGTTCATTTATAAGAATGTAGGTATGATTACATGTAAATACTCTGAAATCCCCATTTCAATTCATTATTATTGCAACTTCCACATAAATGATGTGCTTATTAATTCATTTTATTGGACTTTCTGTTATATTTGTTTAAGTGGTTTGTCTTCCTCAGTGAAGTTCTTGAAAGTGAAGTTTCATGTTTTAAGTATGTTTTTTTTCAAAATGTTGCATATATTTAATTATTAAATATATTTATAGTTAACATGCATCATCTGTGTCCTGCGTAATTTGGTGTGTATTTGTTATATAATAAATTAAATGGCAAGCATGACTATCTCTTTGCGGTTTCTAATCTATTTCTGTAGACCACAATTTTTGAATGCTTAATTAGTTCATTTGAAAAAATCATTAAAATCTACCAAAATTAATCATAATGTAATTGATTAGTGGAGCAAAATGTTCAAGGGTATTTTATATGTAAACAAGGGTAATTTTAGTTTTGAGAAAATAAAAGGAGGTTGGAACATGGTCCTCTTGAAACTTATTTAGTTTTTAAAGTAAAGAGCAATATTGGGGTGCCTGGGTGGCTCAGTCAGTTAAGCCTCTGCCTTCAGCTCAGGTCATGATCCTGGAGTCTGGGGATAGAGCCCTGCATTGTGCTCCCCGCTCAGTGGGGAGTCTGCTTTTCTCTCTGACCTTCACCCTGCTTGTGCTATCTCTCTCTCTCTCACTGTCTGTCTCCCTCAAGTAAATAAATAAAATCTTAAAAAATTTTCAAATAAAGTGAAGACCAATATCAACAAAGTTAGAAAAAATGGGTCTTAGTGTTGACTTTTGTTACTAAGTAGATGTGTATCTTTGAACTGATAAGCACCTCAGTTTCATTAATGTGTAAACAAGAGACTTAGACAAGTTCCAAAATTCATCCTGCCTGTAAAATTTTGATTATTCAGTATAAACACTTTGCCAAAAAGTATCCTTTTTTTAGTTTCTTACAACAGAAAAAACAAAACAAAACACTTTTCAATTAGGTTAGACCCTTCACCAGGAAAAGAAAACCTAAATGGAAATCGCTTATCAAACATATGAGCAGGGGCCGCAGTGTTCTATGACAGGTGGTACTTTCCTTCCAGAGAAATGAGAAGCAGCTCAGGCTGCCATTTTTAAAGAAAGGTGGCATGCCACAGCTGCAAAGCCAACTTTGGAAGTTTTGAAATCTCTTCATTTTGCAAGCCTCCCACCAAAAAACAGCAATCTTCCCCAGGAACTAAAGCAACAGGATCTGTCTAACTCACTAATGTAGAACGGAAAAAAATAAACGTGCCTGGGGTTGTGTACACGGAATGGCATGCTTCGTGCTGTCTTATGCACCCTGCGGCTGCAAAGAGAATCTGTAATCTCAAGTGGTGGAAAGGGGAGAGAATACATGCATATTTTTAAAAGATCTTGAAATTCATCCCCACAATATATTTTGTGTTTATAATTCAGGCTTTAAACAAAGCTATTTAAATTTGCCGCATCACTGTATTCTCATTAGGCATACCCATATATTGCATATCCGATAATTTTTATGCTGAAAATTCCCAGTTTAAAGCTAAAGGGTGGTGAAACGTATATTTTAAATATCTTTCTGCTGCCTGAGTTTGGATTCTTTCCGGATCATTAATGTTTCCTGGAGAGGAAAAAAGAAGAGTAAAAAAATATATATATCTTGGGGCGCCTGTGTAGCTCAGTCGTTAAGCATCTGCCTTTGGCTCAGGTCATGATCCCTGGATCCTAGGATCCAGCCCCGCATCACGCTTCCTGCTCAGTGGGAAGCCTGCTTCTCCGTCTCCCACTCCCCCTGCTTCTGTTCCCTCTCTCTCTGTGTGTCTCTCTCTGTCAAATAAATTTAAAAAAAAATTTTATTGAATCTGTTCCTGTAATTAGGGTAAAATACAAAGTTTACAGTACTCCAAAGACAAGTGAAAGGACTAGTTCAAAATTGAAGAAGTAAGACCATTCATTAAAAGCAAGCCTCAGCCCCTTACTCAGTATTGTGTAGAAATTTCCTGGAAGTCTCTTGAAGCAGCCTCCCAGAATCTTTGTTTAGACGGTGGGCTAGAGATTCAGAAGAAGGTTTCTGATAAAACCCAGCTTAATGAGAGTCTTTTGGGATTTACTGTTTAGATAATGTTCGCTAGTTATGTGGTTAATTATAAGCCTTTTATTCCTCACCTTGATCCTGCCCCTACTTCTCTTTCCTATACACTCACACACACAAAACTTTGTTAAATATAAAAGTGTGGTATATTGGAAAAAGTCTTACAATGGAAAATTTTAAATATGTGGGTTTTTTACTATTTTATTCACCACTAACTACGTGTGATATTTTATACAAGCAAACCAGCTCTTTGAGCCTCCTTTCCTCCCTTCAAAATGGAAAGATATTTTATATTTCCCCACTGGGGTGTTGTGAGGTACGGCTGACAGTACTGAATGGCATTACAACAACGCTGAGTCCAAGCACTCGTGCCGTACAGGAGAAAAAAGGCAGTGACTCTCATTCTCCGGACGCAAATATAAAGATGGTTAAGCTTTTCAAATTTATTTTCTTAAAGATCATCTCTCACAGAGTATCAGTAAAATACTTCTATAGCTTAATAAGTAAAATCTACTGGATATTAATCAATTTTATTTTGATCATTCAAAATTTGTTGTGCCTAGGAATCATAACAGTGACTATTAATCTTTCTTTTATAATCCTGCAGATGTAAAAAATCACTGGAGATTGGATTGAATATGTCTGGAATCCAAGTCATATGCCGAAAAATATTTCTCTATCACTATATAATGCGTGCTTTTTTCCCTTGTATTTATCTCTTTCCTCTGAAGACCTTGTTTTTTTCAAACCACATGAGAATAAGATTCTCAAACAATGTAAGCCCTGGCATATTAAAAGACATGTCTTGGATCCTTAATGCTGTCAGAACCAAAATGTATACAATGACTGCTTGTTGGTATTGGAAAACAATCAATGCAGGATTATGGTTTTTGAATGAAGGAAGCATTGGAGGTTAGGACCATATGCATTCCAGCTTTCCTCCAAGGTCATTTTCCAATTACTATGTTGCTACATAGAGCCCAAGATGAGAGTGGCAGTTTCACTAGGCAGAGGGAAAAGAGAAAGAGTTCCAAGGTGCCCAAGTGGTTAGATTAGTAGGAGAGTGATGAGAGACATGGAGAAGGAGCCTCCAAAGTGTCACACAAATTCTCCTGGGTTCTTGGCCAACTCCTAAACTGTGAATGCACTGGGGGTGATTTGGGAAGGCCTTGCATAGAATAGCTTCTAAAAGGTGGAGATCCTAGCAAAGAGCACAGAAACCAAACAGTACTTGGGAGATGAAAGACGGCATTGGTCCCAGCTACAGTGGAAAGAATTTGATGAATACCCTGAGCTTTAGCTTGAAACTCAACAAGATCATTTTATAAGAGTAAGAACCAGTTCCTTGGAGTAAGGACAAACCAGATAGAGTACCTTTAAAAAGCCTAAAACAAAACCTTGAAAGGACCAGGAAAATGCGTTTGGATTCAGCTTCTTGCCAGTACAGAGAAAAATCGTCAAGAGAAAAAGACCCAGAGATGATCCAAATGATGGAATTAGGAAAAAGAAGACTTCAAACTAACTCTGATTCATAAATTTTTAAAAATCTGAGGAAAATATTTGAAGTCATTCATTAATTGATCTGACAGTAGATTAGATATAACATAATAATTAGTGAATTCATTGACAGGTTAATAAAAATTGTACATACTAAAGCAGAGAGAGAAAAAATAAGGAAAAAAGAGAAATAAAACAATAAACATATGGAGCATGATCAAATAGTTGAATTGTAATTGTTTCTCAGAAGGCAAGGATAGGTAACATGGGATAGAAGCAGTAGTTGGAGAAATGCTGGTCTAGAATTTTTTAAATCAGATGAAAGCTATCAACTTACAAGTTTATAAAGCTTAGTAAAACCCAATTTAGATAAATAAAAAGATAACTGCATCTAGACATATCATAGTCCTGTGATATGCCTAGAGGCGTATGCAAAGACAAAGGGAACATTTTTTTTAAGTAGTCAGAGAAAAAAGTCATCTTCAAAGGAAAAACAAGATTGCTGGTTAAATTGTATCAACAACCACAGAAGCCGGCACTTAATAAAGCAACACTTTAAAATACTGAAAGTAAACATCGATAACAACCCTGACCATCCAGAAATCTATACTTAGTAAAAATACCCTCTAAAATGATGGAAGTAATTTTATACTGAAACAATTCATTATAGAAGATCTTCTAGAAAGAAGATCTAGAAGGTCTTCTAAATCTTCTCCAAAAGATCTTCTCCAAAATGCATACTTAAATGGCTGAAGATAAAGAATCTCAGACATACCGAGCAGTCAGAAAAGTATGAAGGAAGAGTACACATGTTTGGGTATGTGTAAATTAATGTTGCTAGATCTTTAAAAATGAGGGATATGCCATTTATATAATACATACAGTAAAACACAAAACAATAAACGTACCATGGGAGGGGATGTTAAATAGTACAAACTGTTTTTGCACTTTTGTGCACTGGCAAAATACTCAAACTAGGCGGTAATAAATCAAGGACCTTTTTTTTAAATCTTCATGATCATCATTGAACAAAAATATAAAAGTTACAATTAAAACGCTAGAAAAAAAGTAATGCTCTGGATATTGCTTTTATTTTTCTCCAAGTGGTTATTGCAAATATGTTCAATGTTTTCCTCAACAGTTTTATAGTGTTTCCAGAAGATGTGCAGCACATTCGTAGAGGATATCTAGATCCTAGAATCTGCTGTCCTAGCATCTTCCCAAAATACCATTTTTATTTATAATATTTGTAGCTCTATTCTCCAAGATCCATGAATTCCCTTCCTACCAGCACAAAGTGAACAGTTGAGTTGTCTTCTTATAAGAATCACCACTACAGAACAGACCGTCACGTCTGGGATTTTTCAATGTGCTGAAACAGCCCTATGTTTCCTGGAGAGCTGGGCACTGCTCCCCAGTTCCTCTCCCCCTCAGCAGAACTGTGTCTCAACGAATGTCCCCTCTCCCATTGGTAAAAGTGAAGTGATGCATCTAGTCCTAACCTGTACACTCTTTTCTTTATAAAACTCATACATGTGCCATTCATAGGTTGCTATGAAAACCCATCAGATAGAGTGGTTTTCAACCAGGGGTGATTTTGCCCCATCCCAGGGGAAATTGCTGCTGACATCTAGTGCCATAGAGTGTCCTACAATGTACAGGACAGCCCCTGCCACAAAGTATTACTGGTCTAAAATGCCAATAGTGCCTAGATTGAGAAAATCTATAATTACACCAACCCCATACTCTACCCTGGATTACTTATGATCGAGGCTTGCTTTCTTTTTGACTGTTTCTCTGTTTCCTTAGGATTAGTTCTAATCTGAGAGGCTCCTCATTCCCTCAAGATAAAGATACATCTTAATGAACCCTCCACACCAGAATCCAACTAGTTAGTTCTGTTAATAAAGAACTATAAAAATATCTATACATTTTATTTAGGCTTAGTGGCATTCTAATTGAAAGATTCCTATTAAATATAATCTTTGAAATTAATATGACATCATAATTCAGCTAAATGAGTACATTCTACATTCAACAAGCCCTTATGCTTTTTTGTGTATAAGCAACAGTTGATTGAGTAAATTTCAGCAACATTCTGTGGAAAACTATAATTAATTTTCAAACTCATGTTCACTTGTTTAAATCAAGGTTTCAATAAAGAAGAGTAGGAACAGTGCACAATGGGGAAAAAGTAAAGTGTACTGGTTTGGTGTGCACAATTTGGAGGCAGAGAGACTTTAATTCAAATATTATCTTGCCTCTTTTGAACTACAAAACCTTAGAAAACTTTGTTAACACTCTAAATCTCAAATTCTCTTTTGTCAATAAGGATAATAATATCTGTCTTAGGGCTGAGTCAGGGTGGGTTTGTTTTGAAAAATAATCCTTGAATAATGAGAGGAAGAAGATCCATGGAAAGAATTTGCAGTACCTCTTGTCTTCATTAGGGAGGATGAGCAAGAGGCTAATTCTTAATCCAAGGCAACTGAACTCTTGAACCGAGAAGTCCTATGTAAGACCTTTTCTTTTCAGATTATTCTTTGTCTTCTGTGTTTTCTCTTTCATATATATATCCAATCTGTTGTTTTCATTTATTCAGCTTCCACTAAATAACTCTTACTTACTGATAGTTTCCAACTTTGACCTTCCTTTAAATTGTATATAACATGACATAGGTTCCCAGGTTAGTTGTTTTTTTTTTTTTTCATGACTATAAATCTACTAAACCCACTGACCTGATTTCTCTCTTAATATGTTCTAGCTCAATTTCCAAGACTAAGACATATAACTATCTCAGTTCGTGTTTTGCCAAAATACAGAATTACTGGTGACTTGTTGGGATTTGGACCGAATGTTGAGGCACAAATCTACACTTGGACCAATCAGTAGATGCATGGGTGTCAGGAAGAGGGAAGATAAGGTAGCATTGTTTTTTCTGGCTGCCACTTCAGTGGGGGGTGTGTGTGTAGGTAGGGTCCACTTTTCTTAGAATTAGCTTATAGATATCTTGATTAACAGGTATATTGAGTAAATGTTAAATGAGATAATCTATTAAGTTTTAAGTCTAGTCATACAAATCACCCTAAAACTGTACTTATTATTACTATTATTATAATTAAAATTGCTGACTGATGAATATTTTAGTTAAAAACTATTGTGGGAAAATACTAATTAAAAATATGTAGTTTCTTTTAAAGAAGGTGGTGGATATTTTTATGTCTAAGTATGAATTTGAGGATGAATTTTATCTCCTAGTGAATTTTATATTCATTGAAAATTAGGAAAAAGAAAACTTACAACCTGACTATTCCATGTCCTTCTTTACTTATCCATAAGAAGTCATAGCTACAACTTGACATATGATTTTTAAGTGTTATTAATTTCTGGGGAACTCTAGGAAACAGCATCTTCTAGTTTAGTTTGGAAATAGATCAGAAAAGGGGCTTTTACTATTCTTCCATCAGAAAATCAATTTGTAATTATAGAGTAAATTTGGAAAGAGTAATTCACAGGGGGAAAGCAGACATAGAATGCTTATGTTGGTGAATGAATATTTCTGTATATATAAATCAGCCAGATCAAAGTTGAATTGCATCCCAGAGACAGTGGTAGAAACTCCCTAGAGTTATGTCTATACTTGGGAAATATTTATTTTATGACTATAAAGCCCTATATTTGTTGTGGCCCTCAGACCACCTGATAGCCTGCCAACTTTCTGTGGAATGTTTGCATCTGCCTCTCCCTCACACAGTTCCACTCACCAATCAACCTAGTAGACACACTATATAGCACCAGAAAAAAAAAATCTGGATTCTTTATTAGTTTATTTGCGGCTTATTGAAGAAATCTTGTGTTCTGAAGCCTGGAAGACATCTCCCTCCCACTTAGGTGTACGACATTGGAAAAGCCATTAAATCTATTTAGACTTCAGATTTTTTTTGAATCTATAAAATAATACTACCTGTTTTATGGGACTTTTATAAAAGCCAAAGTAATAAAATACACAATGTTCTTAGCCTTTAGTAGTTTTCCTTTCTTTTACTTTCTAAGTATTTGTCAAAGCAAGAAATGAAGAGTTCTGTCAGAATCCATGAATACAATCTGCAATGCTTCTGGTCACATTTCTCTAATTTTGGCAGTTATAGTGTCAAACAGAAGAGATTCTAATACTCACCCAAGATATTTCAATATAAATGTTCCTACCATATTCTGCTTGGCTGCAATATCAAAGAAAGAATGTTGTCAGACTAAAATACATTGTTTTATGAGAAAGATTTTCTATCAAACAAAGTTCTGGAGCTTTATTACCCACTAAATCAGGGTAAATAACAATTTATCTGGTATCCCAGATGACAGCAAATGTTTATTATCTAACTTCCCTGTGGAAAATAAACTCCATCAGGTCAGAGAGACTCCCCACTTGCTCATTAATGCATCCCAAGGATCTAGAACCATGTTTGACACATAGGTAACGGTTTGTTGAATAAATGCATGAAAGCTCTGAAAGACATTTGCAGTAATTTAATGAAGAATTAGATTGCCTAAATATAGCAGAGATGTTCAAAAATATTATGAAAGTTTAACAATAAGAATCATTAGGATCTGGACCACATAATACAGAGGCAACAAGTTTTAAGTGTCAAATTAGCCTGTATTAGCACAGAGCACAATGATTGAAATTCATATTGATGAACCTGAGTCATCCAAAATGTTGGATTATATTAAGTGTCTTTAATGTTTAAAAATCAGAGAAATAAACATTTTATAGAGAATTCTATAACAGCTACCTTTTTTAAAAAACTCGAGTTTAGCACTTTTAGGAAAAAAATCTTTAGTCAGCACATGCGACTTATTAATGTTTGATAGTTAATTATAGAATTTCTGATTCTGTGTATGTTCATGTGTGTGTATAAAATATTTCTAAATGCAAAATGAAATGTCATATAACAGATTTTACCCTAAAATAACAAACTTTCTGATAGTTCTGATGTACTATATACTGATGCTAACTACAATTTAGACTCAAATCTGGACATAAATAATTGGAGAATTAGACATATAGTCACATATATTTCAAATATGACATGTGCAAATATGCAAATTATATTAGTTTTTGAAATGGGAAAAGTAGAAGCAACCTAAAGGTGCAGCATTAAGGAACAGATCAGATCAAAGTCTGATACATCCACACAGAGGAATACTGCAGCTTAAAATTTAAAAGGCATCTCCAAATGTATTGTTAGTGACAACTTCCTTCGCTATAGTCTCAAATAAAATTGCAAAGTACTAAACAATGTGTATAGTATGCAATAATTTGCATGAAAACTAATCTGTATATATGAAGTGTATATGAAATATATACCCATATGCTCACATATATATTTTTCCTTCTACATGGACTATCTCTGGAAAAAATGATCAAGAAGCCAGTAACTCTGGTTGTCTCTGGGTACTGAAGCAAGTTTAATCTTCATTCTATACCCTCTGATAATTTTTTCTAGATTGTAGCATGTGCTTGTATTACTGAACCACATGCTGCTGATGTCCCATCTTTCTAAGCCCACATCTGGGTTAACCTGCAGCTGCCTGTATGTTTCTGAGAGCAGGCTGACAGCTTCCCACCCCAAGCACTTGTAGGTTTCCGCTTCTGTGCCTAAAGTCTTGCTCCAGCTCATGAGAATTCATTTAGACCATGCCAAGAACACTCAAAATGGCAGCCCAACTCCAATCACATGATCATTACCTTTTCAAAAATTGTAAAAAAAAATTTACATTTGAAGATATAAGTAGAACTTAAAGCATAAGAATATTTTTAAAGTATGAGATATAAATTTCAAAGTATATTTGAATCTATTAATACATGAAACCATTTCAAGCTTATTCATTAAATTTAAAGAAAATATTATGTAAATACTCCATTTCGTGAAAAATCAAAATAAAACATAACAAGGAATGTTATTTTATTTTTATTTTTTAAAGACTTTATTTATTTATTTATTTGTTTGTTTATTTATTTATTTATTTATGAGAAAGAGCTCCTGTGCATGATGTACAAGTGTGGGGTGTTCTAGAAGGGCAGAGGGGGAGGGAGAGGGAAAGGGAGAGAATCTTAAGCAGACTCTGAGCTGAGCATGGAGGTGGGCCCTGAGATCATGACCCTGACATCATGACCTAAGAGAAAATCAAGAATCAGACGCTTAAACCACTGAGCTACCCAGGCGCCCCAGAAATGCTATTTTAGAATGTACCATAAAGTGCCACTCTTAAAGATCTACAAAACCCTTATGTAATTTGTACTTCAAATAAGTGGGAGTCACTAAGGAGGAGTTCATAAGTTTTACAAAACTTTTGTATTCCATTCCAGATGTGTCTACATTTCAACTTCTAAAAAATGGATTTAAATGAGGCCAGAAATCTGGTTACATTTACATAAATAACAATATTCTAAAGCTTATAATGGAATGCTTTCTATGCCAAGTTATTTGCTTTGTTTCCTTGACTTAGACTGAATTATTAAGAAAAAAATGAGTGCAAAATGAGTGCTAATTATGAGTGGAAAATTTTAATTTTTAAAAAATCTATGTATCTAAGATAGATAGGTAGTAGATATATTTCAATTATATAGAAATAATCTAACATTTACCACTATATCCACTGCTTAGATTAAGCAGACATTAATATTTTATCATATTAACATTAAAATTATTTTTGCATTTTTAAAAAGAGTAAAAGTTACAAACTTAGGTAAGGCCTTCCCCTCCATTCTTTCTCTCTTCCTTAAAATCGGTGTGCTACATTTTCTTGATTTCATACTTTACTATATATGAATGATATCTATAATTTTTTTCTTTTGTTTTGCACATATACATAAATATTATTTTACCATGATATGTTTTTTCTTTTGATATTATGCTGTTGATGTTTATCTAAATTGATTAATGTAGATATATTTCATTAATTTTAACATACACAGTTTTCTATCATATGAATAAATGACTCCAATATATAACTAATGTTAGCCTAAATTTTTGATGTTTTGGTTAAACTTCTGTTTACTTTTTGGATCGCATTTACTTGGTAAATCTAGTACTACATCCTAGGTATCTTTTCTTCTGTGGGGTGCAAACTGTATTTTCCGCAAATAACATTTCTCATTTTCAACCTACAGGATATAAAATATATTCACATGACATTGAAAAGTAACATCAGAGATGATCATATAAATAGCATGCAATATAACTATAAAAACATCTATAATTTGTTTTAATTTTGGTTCTGTTCATTCTTTTTTTTTTTAAGATTCTATTTATTTGTTTATTTGTCAGAGAGAGAGAGCACAAGCAGGGGGAGCGTCAGGCAGAGGGAGAGGCAGACTCCCCACTGAGCAGGGACCCCCAAGGTGGGACTCGATCCCTGGGATCATGACCTGAGCCAAAGGCAGCCTCTTAACCACTGAGCCACCCAGGCGTCCCTTGGTTCTGTTCATTTTTATGGTGGCTCTGTATATTTTTGGAGAGAAATGTATTTTCCCAGGATAAAGAGAAAATAAATGGTGTCTTCAAAGACCTAAATACAGATCTGATTTTTTTTTTGTCTTGTTTCTTTATGCCTTGCTTTGGGTTTGTCTTCATTGGTGCAATCTCTCCTTGGTAGGTAAGTACCCTCTGGAGCGCATGAATCAACAAACAGCAATCTTGAGCAAAGCATACTGAACACAATTTTTAAAATATTTTATTTAGGGGGCGCCTGGGTGGCTCAGTCGGTTGAGCGACTGCCTTCAGCTCAGGTCATGATCCTGGAGTCCTGGGATCGAGTCCCGCATCGGGCTCCCTGCTCGACGGGGAGTCTGCTTCTCCCTCTGACCCTCTTCCCTCTCGTCCTCTCCATCTCTCATTCTCTCTCTCTCTCAAATAAATAAATAAATAAAATCTTTAAAAAAAATATTTTATTTAGTTATTTGAGAAAGAGGAGAGAGCACACACACAAACAGGGGAGGGGCAGAGAGAGAGAGGGAGAGAGAGAATCTCAAGCGGACTCCACACTAAACAGGAAGCCTGATGTGGGGTTTGGTCTCAGGATCTGAGATCACGACGTGAGCCGAAATCAAGAGTCAGACACTTAACCGACTGAGCCACTCAGGTGTCCCCTGAACACAGTTTTTTGTTTTGTTTTGTTTTGTTTTGTTTTTAAGTCACTAATTAGAACACCTTCTGCAGAGGTGTTCATTAATGAATGTTTGAAGAAAGTTAAATGGGAAAAATAGAGCCATGGAAAATCTCTGAGAAACTTTATAGGGATTCCCATTACTCCTTCTTGTGCCTCAGTAACTGTCAGGATTCAAATTCAATTATAAGATGAACTTATATCTGCTGCACATCTGAGAGGAATACAGTAAATATCTTGTAATTAATGAATAAAAGAATGTTTATATTATGATTTTATTTCTGTTATGCCTGGACCTGTGAAACCTATTTTCACTCTCATGTTTAATCAAATGTAATAAATTGAAGAGTTTTGAATTTTGAAGCTTACATTTATTGAATGGAATATTTTGAGCAAAATTTGCATTGCTGTCTTTTAAAAAAAAATAGGGGATGATAACCTTCTTTCTAGCTTGACTAATATGATATCCTCTGCACCTTTTGGAAATAGGAATAGCACCCACTTGTTCACTCACACATTCCTACTTGCAATTGTGTATTGATTCTTTATGGCGTGCCATGGAAGTATGTTGTATACAGATAATTCAAAGGAGAATAAGAGACACAGTCCCTGGTTTCACAGTCTATTGGGAGAGAAAGCCTTTATTTTTTTTTAAGATTTTTTTTTTATTTATTTGAGAGAGACAGAGAGAAATAGAGAGCATGAGCAGAGAGAGAGAGAAGCAGACTCCCCGCTGAGCAGGGAGCCCAATGCAAGGCTCCATCCCAGGACCCTGAGATCATGACCTGAGCTGAAGGCAGAGGCTTAACCAACTCAGTCACCCAGGTGCCCTTAGAGAGAAAGCCTTTAAACAGATATTGTACATAAATATTATCATCATTGCTCATCTAAAATGAAGAAATGCAGGTTGATGTGAAAATATACAAATTTTCAGGGGCGCCTGAGTGGCTCAGTCATTAAGCATCTGCCTTTGGCTCAGGTCATGATCCAGGGATCCCGGAATCGAGTCCCGCATCAGGCTCCCTGCTCAGCGGGAAGGCTGCTTCTCCCTCTCCCACTCCCCGTGCTTGTATTCCTTCTCTCTCTCTGTCTCTCTCTGTCAAATAAATAAATAAAATCTTAAAAAAAGAAAATATATAAATTTTCAAACAATATTAATCTGAATTGTTAGGAAAAGTACCCTTGATGAAGTGTCATTTAAGATGTGACCTGAAGAGGAGTGACAGGTTGTCATGGAAAGAATTTTTAAAGTAGAGGGTCAACTTATATGAAGACCCCAGGTGTGGGAAAGTTTATTATTTTTGAGGGATGAAACAGTGGCTCTCACTTTCTTCTTGCACTAGAAAATCTTGATTCTTATTGACATTAATATACTCTATTTAAAAAGTTAAATAGCTGGTTTCTGATCTCGTAGAGGAGGAGATTGGAAGTCATCATGTTTGTCCATACAAGGAGAAGTAAACTGAACAAACTGAAAATTTGAGACATCAGAGAACTGAGGTCATGGGGTATTCCAGAGAAAAGATTCACAGCATCTGTACTCTCAGTTTCAAAGGGGAAAAACCAATTTATTGATATTATAAAAAAATCTAATGGAAACAGAAAGAAGAAAAGGGAAATCTGTGCATTGATGAGGGCAATTGTAAGCAATAAAGGAGAATAAGACAGTTATGTCAAATTGGGTAGTTGCCACAACCAACCTCATCAGCTGGGGAAGCCCTGTGGAGAGAGCCAGGCTGGAATTGGGATTGACAGGTCTGGACGCAGAATCTTCCCCTCAGGTAAGACTCCAACTGACCAACCCATAAGAGCCGTAGTTATAGGGCAAAAGACAGGGTTTGGAGTTAAACATTTGTTTGCCTACTTGCAGTTTGGGGCGAGCCACATTCCTATATTATCATGTCTTTACATATTTAAGGAGCCTGAGCCATATGTGTTTGCCTCCCCTCCCAGATTCCATTCTGGGGGGGCCAGCCCAGCCTGGAGCCGGAAGGGACGTAAGGCAAGATTTCCAGCTCTTAGCGTCCAGACCAGAAGGGCCAGTTCTGACCTGGAGGCCAGCTAATGTCAACTAATCAGCCTCCCAAGGTCACTCAGGCAGCCTATGTCTCACAAAAAATGTGTACATGCAGGTCGGGGTGGTTGGTTATGCAGGACAAATCACAGTAACCTCCATCTGTACAATACATGGGGCAAATTTAGAAGACAGGCCGACACAGAGATCACAGCTCGCTGGAGTAGAAACCTAAAGCAGAAACTTCCATGGGCACCAGTACCGCGGTAGAAAAACAAAAATTGCAGTTGATGATTTTCTTGATGTTCATTGTGGCCAAGTCTGAGAGTAAAACCCCAGTCTGGCCCAGTCTTAAGGGGGATCCAACGCTTCTGTGAGTTTTATCTTCAGGAGCCCTCCTAAGGTCTCACAGTGGGGTCAGAAAAAAAAGTCCCCATATTCTGATAGATGGATGGAAAATCGGCCATTTCAAAATGGCATCAAGAGAAACTCTTTTACCAGAGCCTAACTGCCTGGGGTTTTACTATAACCTAACTAACCTGAGATATAAAAATACCCAAATCCATCCTGCTCTGCCGTCAGCATAGGAGAAGGGAAACACCCAACATTAGCCCCTTCTACCCATCCATGTGGGGAAGGGAAATGCCCAATGCCGGCTCTCTCTAGCCTAAGGGGATTAAAAGTAAAAATAAAAATAAAACTGAAAACAAAACCCTGAGAAACACTTGTGAAAGAAACAGACCAGGTGCAATAAAAGAATGGGATCTCTGGGGTGTCTGGGTGGCTCAGTTTGTTGAGCAGCTGACTCTTGATTTCAGCTCAGGTCATGATCTCAGGGTCCTGGGATTGAGTCCTGAGTAGGGCTCCAGGCTCAGTGGGGAGTCTGCTTGAGGATTCTCTCTCTCCCTCTCCCTCTGCCCCTCCCCCATCTCTCTCAAACAAATAAATAAATCTTTAAAAAAAAGAAGAATGGGATCTCTGCAGGAGAACACAGAAGGAAGTCTCTAAGGAAACACAAGGACAACAGGGGAAAAAAACAAGGATATATTTGGAAATTTTAGCCTCAGACACCTACAAACACCGCAAACAATCAACACAGCCTAACTCTTAATGAGATACATATAAAACCTCACGCTAAAGGTCTATTTACTTGATCTACCTCTACCCAGCACATCCTGTCTGGCTTTCAATAAAATGTTCAAGACACACTAAAGAACAAACAAAACCGGCCAAACAAAGCAAAAAATACACAGTTTGAACAAAATGGCAGAGCAAACATCAACCCCAACTCAGATACAGGAGAGATTTTGGAATTATCAGACTGGAAATTAAAATAGCTATGGTTAACATGCTAAGGGATCCATTGAAGAAAGGTTACAACATTCAGGAACAGATTAATAAAGTAAACAGAGAGATGGAAATGCTAAAAAAGAATCAAAAGAAAGTGCCAGAAATCAAAAACATTGTAACAGAAATGAAAGGTGTCTTTGATAAGTTCATCAGTGGATCAGACATGGCCAAGGAAAGAATCAGTGAGCTTGCAATAATGGCAATAGAAATATTCAAAACTGAAATGCAAATAGAAAAAAGAATTTGAAAGACAGAACAGAATATTGAAGAATTTGGGGACAATTACAAAAGATAAACATATATGTGATGGGAGTATCACAAAGAGAGGAAAGCAAAAGGAACAGAGGGAATGTTTGAAGCAATTATGACTGAGTTTCCCCAAAGTACTAATAGACCCAAGCCACAGGTCCAGGAAACTTAGAAAAGCTTAGAAAAACACCCAGGAAGTTAAATATCAAGAACTCTGCACTAGGGTATATTATATTCAGAAAATCAAAAACAAAGAAGCCAGGGGAGAACACTTTACATACAGAGGAGGAAGAATAAGAACCCTATCAGTCTTCTCGGCAGAACACATTTGACAAGAGAGGAGAGTAAAATATTTATTGCTGAAAGAAATTAAAAAAACTCGGGCACCTGGGTGGCTCAGTTGGTTAAGCGACTGCCTTCGGCTCAGGTCATGATCCTGGGGTCCCGGGATCGAGTCCCGCATCGGGCTCCCTGCTCAGCAGGGAGTCTGCTTCTCCCTCTGACCCTCTTCCCTCCCGTGCTCTCTCTCATTCTCTCTCTCTCTCTCAAATAAATAAATAAAAAATCTTTAAAAAAAAAAAGAAATTAAAAAAACTCATCAACCTAGAATAGTATATTCAGTGAAATTATCCTTCAAAAGTGAAGGAGAAATGAAGACTTTTCCAGAAAATTAAAAATTGAGGAAATTTTTTGCTGGTACTCCTGCCTTGGAAGAAACATTAAAAAAATTCTTCAAGAAGAAGTAAAAAAATACGTCACTAACTCAGATTTAAATTAAAAAAATATATATCATTAAAGAAGGAATATATGAAGTAAAATAAAACCTTTTATTGTTTTATTCTTAATTGATCTAACAGATGACAGTTTGTTCAATATAATGATAGCAACAAAGTGTATGGTAATTACAACTAGTAAATAAGTTAAATAAATGACAGCAAGGGATAGGAGGAAAGAATTGGCTATGTTCTGTTGAGTTACTTGTACTACCCATGAAATGTTATAATGTTATTAGAAAGCTATCTTGGATTATTTGCAAATATTTATTGTAAACTCAAGAACAACTACTTAAAAAGGTAATAAAAGAAAAATAATTGACATGCTAAGATAGTGAGGAAATGAATCATAAAATCCTATAAAAGGCATAATTAAAAACTGAGAAGGCAGTAAAACAGTAAAAGACACAAAAGAAAAAAAAAGAGAAAGGAAGAAAGGAAGGAAGGAAAAGAAAAAAAGATGGCAACAAGAGCAACAGATAGAAAACTGTAACAGATATGGCAGATATTAATATTTATGTATTGTATTAATATGTCCAACTATATTAATAATCACTTTATATTAGTTTCAAGTGTACACAATGATTTGATATTTACATACATTACAAAATAATTGCCACTGTAAGTCCAGTTAACATCTATCACCACACATAGTTACAAAATATTTTTCTTATGATGAGAACTTTTAAGATCCATTCTCACAGCAACCTTTAAATATGTAATACAGTATTATTATTATTGACTATTTTATTTATTTATTTGAGAGAGAGCAAGAGAGAGAGAGCACAAGTGGTGGGGAGGGGCAGAGGGAGAAGGAGAAGCAGACTCCCTGCCAAGCAGGGAGTGCCGTGGGGCTGAGATCATACCCTGAGCTGAAAGCAGCCACTTAACCTACCGAGTCACCCAGGCACCCCTGTAATACAGTATTATTAACTATAGTCACCATGCCATACTTTATAGCTTTGTGACTTATTTATTTTATACCTGGAAGTTTTTACCTTTGACCCCCTTTACCCATTTCACCCACACCCCATCCCCAACTACCAATCTGTTCTCTGAATCTATGAGCTCATTTTTTTGTTGTTTGTTTGGTAGGTCTTGGGGGGTTTTTTGTTTGTTTAGTTTTTTAGGGTTTTTTTTTTTTTTTTTTAGATTCCATGTATAAGTGAGGTCATATGGTATTTGTCTTTCTTTCTTGGATTTGTTTTGAAGTAATCCAGTGGTGCTGGAGAGATGGATATATTGGGAGGATGGATGAAACAAACTTGGCACATTTTGTGCCATGTACCTAGAATTCTGGCAGAACCCTTCTGCTCTGTAAAGTACCAGGTGCTTTGGGCCACCCTGGTAACAATGCATTCATGTGGAAATGCTTTTTTTCTTTAAAAAAAAGGAAATTAAGAAGTTAACATGTATGCTCACCACCACCACCACTACCCCCTCCCTCCAAACACACTGGTAAAAGTTGCTTGGTGAAGTGATGAAATTCTAGTATTTCAGCCAGAGTAGGAGCTTTGGTGACTGAAGACCATAGTCCTGGTCCATGGCTTGTCATCAATTATAAATTCTTACCAAAAAACCTGATATGAATATATAACTCATCTTTTAGGGCTCTTCTTATTTCAAGATAAAAGAAACTGAAATAGAAAAAATGAACATATAAAAATGTTTTCCTAATAAACTATTTCTTACTGAAAGAAAAAAATAAAAATAAATATGGTTTTCTTGGGGAGTCTGGGCGGCTTAGTCAGTTAAGTGCCTGACTCTTGATTTTGGCTCAGGTCATGATCTCAGGGTCCTGAGAGAGAGCCTCGAGTTGGGCTCCATGTTGAGTGGAGAGCCTGCTTAAGATTCTCTCTCTCCCTCGTCCTCTGCACACATACCCCGCACATGCGTGCACCCTCTCTCTCTCTCAAATAAATAAATAAATAAAATCTTTTAAAAAATATTTTCTTGGGCGCCTGGGTGGCTCAGTTGGTTAAGCGACTGCCTTCGGCTCAGGTCATGATCCTGGAGTCCCGGGATCGAGTCCCGCATCGGGCTCCCTGCTCGGCAGGGAGTCTGCTTCTCTCTCTGACCCTATCCCCTCTGATGTGCTCTCTCTCTCTCATTCTCTCTCTCAAATAAATAAATAAAATCTTTAAAAATAAATAAATAAATAAAAAATATTTTCTTAGTCAAAATAATGGAAGAATGTATGAGCATTTATGGGAGCTTAGGTACAAAGTAAGTGGCATTCAATTTTCCTTCCCAAAGAACAAAGTGAAATGAGACATTTCTCAAAGAAAAGGTCGTCTGTTAAAAGCTGTGTGGTTTCTATCAAATTTATGTAAAAAACAACCCAGCGATGAAGGAAGGTAACAATTGGGTCAGCACTGCCCATTTTCATGAGTCAGAAATAATGGTCTTTAAGATTAAAAATATCTTTAAATTTTAAATATGTAACAGAATTTCTGAGATTGCCTCAAAGCTCTTCAGCTGAGCAACGAAGCTTTGTTATTCTATCACATCCTAAGTCCAGCCCTAGTAACAACGTGTACCAAGTGCTTCCCTCTTTTCGTCCTACCGCCCTCCAAAATATGGAGGGCTCTGAATATTAGTTACTACTGATCTGATTAGTCCATTTTATCTACCATGTCCTTTAATGTGTCTTGTTCTAAACAAATCTGCTGTATTTCAACTCAAAAAATACAAAATGTAAATCAAAGAGGAAAAAGTCATCCTTTTCAGAAAGACTTAATCATTGCTTTATTTGACCATTCTGTATTCTAATGCATCAAAATGGGATGAATTTTTTTAAAAAAGAGTATTCAACATTTTTAGAAAATGTCTATGGTATAAAGTGGGGTTTAAGTGTATTTTAAAGGACTAAGATTCACCCTGCATTTCATTGATACAGGAGGAGAGGATAGCAGACTGGGCTATATACACAGGTTCTTGAGTCCTTTTTAATGGGTTTGAAACCAGACTTCTCCCATTTACTAACAGTGTGAAATTGGACAAGTCACTTTTTCACCTTGCTGTGCTTCAATCGCCTGTCTATAAAATGAGAGCAACAATAGCATCTACTTCATAATATTGTCCTGAGGATTAAATAATGTTGTGATGTAAAGTACTTAGGATAATGCCTGGTGCATAGTAAGTGCTCACTAACATCGGTTACTCTTATAATCTCTGTTATTTTGCTGCTAGCCTTACCAGTGTAGTAAGTATGAGAAGTTTCCCCGGGGAACAGACACAAAGCGTTCTAAGTACAAAATGTAAAGATATATTCAAATTCCTTAAATTGTATCACTTTCTTCTGGTGTATGAGAAGAGGAAAGTTACTTGAAAGCATTGCTGGTATCTCAGGTGGTTTGTGTAAGTGAGTATTAATGTCTTCAAGAAAGTGCTTTTTTTTCTTCTTTTCCAAATACTCTTACCCCAGAGTTTAATTTTTCACCATAGTTCACACATTCTGAGAAAGCATGAATACTAACATTTCACATTACTTTTTTAATTTATTTAATTTTTTTTAAGATTTTATTTATTTATTTGACAGAGACAATGCGAGAGCAGGAACACAAGCATGGGGAGAGGAAGAGGGAGAAGCAGGCTTCCCACGGAGCAGGAAGCCAGATGCGGGGCTTGATCCCAGGACCCTGAGATCATGACCTGAGCTGAAGGCAGATGCTTAATGACTGAGCCACCCAGATGCCCTTGCATTACTTTTAAATGTAAAGTTTTAACTATATGTTAACTAACTGGAATTTAAATAAAAATTTGAAACAAAAAAAGGAAAGTTATAACAGGCTAAGGAAAAAAATAATTATGACAGAATGTATATTCGATCCCAATGCCATTTGAGATAAATACTTAGGGTTTTATTTATTTAAGTCAGTATACTATCACCCTTGAGCAGAGTTTCTCTCTATGGTATATGGTCTAACAACTTGTATGGTTCCTGAAAATCCAGCCGCATTTCTAATTCATGTTTAAACAGGAGGTATGAATGTATGTACTGGCCTATGCTTAGCCAAGATATTGAAAAGTCAAGGAAGGGGAGCCTGGGTGGCTCAGTTGGTTAAGCATCAGACTCTTGGTTATAGCTTAGGGTATGATCTCAGGATCGTGAGATTGAGCCCTTCATTGGGCTCCACACTGGGTATGGAGCCTGCTTAAGATTCTCTCTGCTCCTGTTCACTCTCTCTCTTTCTCTCTCCCTCTTGAAAAAAAAAAAGTCAAGGAAGTAAAATCGATCAGTTATAAATAAGTGTATGGGTAACAAAGAGTTTTCTTGTTTGATAGAGATTTTAATACATAGTTTAAACAATTACTAAAAAATACCAATATTTGAGAGATTATGAACCACTGAAGTAAACAGATAATTAAGTCTTAGGTGTGCATCATAGTCACTAGGCCACCACAGACATTATATTTTAGGCTTAAAGGGAGCTTTAAAATGGTTTACGCTATACAGTTACATGCGTTCTATCACTTTACACCCTTCAGTGCGCATTCTCCCTTTTATCCTTGCTTCCATACTATATGTATATACATCTTTATCACTGGCATATAAATATATTTGCTTTCTCTGACAGAAACTGCAGGGTGTTCTTTTAGTTGTAAAGGCATCATAAATAATCCTGGCATTTCTTTGTCTTCCCATCTTCCTTTTCCATTTTTTTAAACACCCTCCCAACTGTCCCGCCCCCCACCTTTTCTTCCACTCTGGGGGATGGCAGGTGGGAAGATGTCAGCCTCAAAGCCCAGTAGAGTTGAAGAGGAGAAAGGCACAGCACAATGCCCCAGCACCTGAGGAATACTAAGGAGACACTAAGGTCAAAAGTGTGCCATGGATGCTCTGGAGAAAGTTCCATGTTGCCAACGAAGCAGAAAGATGCAGAGACCAGGCACAGATGTGGTCTGTGAAGAAGATGGCAACAAAGAGGGCCAAAATGGTTTTGATTTGGGAGAAATTGGGCAGATAAGTAAGTATATTGAGGATTGTGGGAGTCAAGTTTCTTAGTGTCTGAGAAGGAAGTAGAAGTTATGGAAAGGTAAAGAGCCGAAAAGAATCTTGACCTACTGAATGGAAATGGGAAGTATTGGAAAGATTAGCATGACCTCACAGACTGCATTTATACATACACACACAGAAATAACAATGGCTGCAGATGAATACGTATGTGTGTATATATGTATATAGAGGGCCAGTTTTTGTTATCATGGTAGTTAAGTTCTATAAAATTGCTGTGAAGATGAAATTAGCAAATACTGAGCCATTACTCCTAGGGAAAACACCATTGGGTTCCTGCAAACCTCTGGTCACATTTCATCAACTGGTCCATATGTAACTTTGTTTTATGTGTGCTTCTATTTAAAGACACCTTATGCAATATATGTAGTTGATTCATGGTCAATGACATTAGAGCTCATTAAGCTTATCTAACACATATTTACTCTGTAAGGCACATCTTAGTCTTCTTGCACTGAGGAACACATTACTAAAGAAAGCAAAATGCAAAAAAATAGCGCTAAATAAATTGCAAAAAGGACACTCGTTTACGGTACAGTGTTTTCTTGAAATAAGAAGACAGAGCATTGCCTTGTTTGAGCTCAGTCAGGAACATGTATGTAAGGCAACTCAAATTTTTTACCCTTCTCTGCATTCCATGAATGAAGCAAAAAGTACCCAGTATTGATTTGAGGGTTACAAATAACTGTTAAGAAGTCAGGCAAATTTACCAGAATGGAACCCATGAATAATGGGGATCAACTATGTATCTATGTCTATATATATGTACCTATTTCTTAGTTCTGTCTATTGCAAAGGCACATCCAATGCCAAGAGATTGGTGTCTAAATAGCATCCTCTACTAAAAGCACCAGGGAGCTTTTCAGAAATCACTGATTTCAGGACTTGCACAAGAAAGTACAAATTGACCTGGAATATTGATTGGGCGAAAGAATAAGGAGTAAGAAAATATTCAAATAGTAATGGAGCATAGGAAAAGAACACAGGAATCAGCTTGAAGGGCATCCCCCTGGCTAAATTTAGGATAATATCAGAATTAAAAAAAAATGCATCTCAGACTACAACCCACTGAATAAAATAGAAATCCATTAAGCTAAATATATATGTATGTGTAAATGTATGTGTGTGTATGTAGGAAAAGCTCCTGCTTACACAGGAAAACTAATAAAGGTAGAAAAATGATAGAAACTATATAGTTACCAATTGGCAGTCAGCATAGTGGTAGCTGATAGACCTGGTAATCTTCCGTGGATTCTAAGCAAGGTGGGAAAATATTTGATGAAGAAGAAGATAGTAGCACAATATAATATTTTTCACAAAATATTAATCAAAACTCCATGAAAATGAAATCATGGCATAGGCTTTTTAAAACTACTCATTTTCCAATTAATATAAAATAATTCCTTTAAAATTTAAGCTTCTTTGGAGATGACTCAATGATTATTTTATTGTATTTCTTTATATCAATATTCTAATGCTGAAGAGTCACATTTTATTCAATGCTTTAATATATTTTTTGTCTCCCAACTAGATTGTAACTACCTGGAGGACAGAAGCATGCCAAATTCTCCCTAGGCATTGTTCTCAACAACAATCATAGCTATATCAACTGAATTTGCTGGACCACCACCATCCTTATGATCATCAAAGTCACTATCACAATGAATACCCACTGATTTGTTAAGCCAGGGACGTTGCTGTCGTAATGGCAAAAGCAGCCCCATGGTTTTCAGCACATTTGTCATGCCTCTCCAGTCCTGTGGTTCCCGTGGACTCTTCCATTCCAACCCATGACTCTATTACACACGCCACTGAGCTGAGCTCTAGACCCAGCCAGAATAACCATGTAGTTTTTGAGTCTTTTAAAACTGAAACAGGGGCACTTCCAAGCTGGGAAATGCTTTGAGGTATGAGATCTGAGAGTCACTGGATATGCGTCCCTTACCATGTGGAAGAAACTCTCCAGAGTGAGAGATTGCTAAACGATATCAAAGATACAGATGGGTGGAAGAGGAGATTGATTCCTACGGTGTCTGAGATTCTTTTTTTTTTTTAAAGATTTTATTTATTTATTTGAGAGAGAGAGAATGGTAGAGAGAGAGGACGAGAGGGAAGAGGGTCAGAGGGAGAAGCAGACTCCCTGCTGAGCAGGGAGCCCGATGCGGGACTCGATCCCGGGACTCCAGGATCGTGACCTGAGCCGAAGGCAGTCGCTTAACCAACTGAGCCACCCAGGCGCCCCAGTGTCTGAGATTCTTGTCTAATTGATGCTAAGGCCCAGCTGCATCCCTATCTTCCCATGATATGGTGATGTCACTCCTTCATTTACCTTGCAAATTAATACATTTCATCTTCCTAAGCAGTTGAGCCTCTGTCACTCGCAAAAATAAAGTTCTGGTTAAAAAAATTATCTTTATCCCCCTCATCATACTTACCAAAAAGGAACAATAGTATCAATTATTTTTGAAGTAATAAAATCTGCAGAAAGAATTTCCTTCATCAAAATAAGGGTGTACATAGAGAAAGTACCTATACATTGGAATATTTTTATAAATATTATGTAAAAATGTAAAATATAGTTACTTTTCACGGACAAAGACACAACATTTAGAGAGATTTTAGAGAAAAGGAGTAGAAAATTAACTATCTGCAAAATTTCTTCCTGTTGGCATCTAAAAACATGCCAAGACTATATGAACCTGCTTTTCACAGCTTTTATTTGACAAAGATAGAAACATAGAAGATGCTATAATGAATTCATTCTTTAATGTCTGAGAGACTTCTGATGTGTTATTTTACTGCTTATGAAGTTTGCATTAGTTTCCACAATGTATAAAACATTGAAGAATACAAAAATTTCCACAAAACCATCTCCAATTTTGTTTCCAGTAAGCCAAATTTTAAAGTGCCAGCCACTATAAATTAATTATTAAATCTATACGTCTGTAACATATTAGTGGGACAAGTTGTAAATGAAGTAGAAGAGAAAATAAACGCAGTGAAATAAAGCAGAAATAACTCTAAAATGCAAATAGTAGAAACTAATATAAAACATATTACGCTGTATAGTGGGTTCACCACTTGCAAGTTCAGTGATCTTGCAAATTACCAAATCTACCTGACTCAACACTTGTCATTTGTAAATAGAAACAGTAATATTGCCAACCTTAGAGTGTTACTGTGAGCATCAAATAAGTTAATATATGTAAAATTTTCAGAATACTACCTGGCAAATATTACATTTTCATATTAGTATTTTAAAATGAGATCATTTTTGTTTATTATGCTACTATTCTTTTAAATTTGATTATTAAAGTGACCTGAGAGATTTAAGGTTGCTTAGTAAAACATTGGCTCTCAGATGCCTAAATATGGTCTGTCATTGTGCATTACACACATTTCAGTAATTGGGTCCAATGGGTTATAAAATGGAATTCACAGACTAATGTCTAGCTGTCTGTTGCTCTCTGCCAAAGAAAAGAGCACATCCAACATTTATGTGACAGAATCTTCTCTAATTAGCTTTGCACAAACTCAAGATCATTTAGAACTCATCAAAGGGCAATTTATTGCTCTATAAGAAAGGATTCCACTGATACTAAAAACTGGAATCAGAGTATTAATGTACTCTATTTACTAGTTTTATGTCTTGAGGGTGAGGCACATGTATTTTCATTTCCCTGCTTGAAAAAAGTTGAGAAACTTCATCTATTATTGGCTGTTTATGCATTTCATTTTGTGAAGTGCCTAATTAAGTTATTGTTCGTATTCCTAGGGCTTGTCTATCTTTTTTGTTTGTTCACTTATAGAAGTCTATCTGCGTGTCCATCCTGTATCATCTATCCATCTTTTGTCATGTGTACAGATTGCAAATGTCTTTTCCCACTTTATACTATCCATTTTCACTCTTGTTATGGTATCTTTTTTTTTTAAGATTTTATTTATTTATTTGAGAGAGAGAGAATGAGAGCCAGAGAGCACGAGAGGGAAGAGGATCAGAGGGAGAAGCAGACTCCCTGCCGAGCAGGGAGCCCGATGTGGGACTCGATACCGGGACTCCAGGATCATGACCTGAGCCGAAGGCAGTTGCTTAACCGACAGAGCCACCCAGGCACCCTTGTTATGGTATCTTTAAGAAAAATCTTAATATTGTCCAGTTTATCATTTTTTGGGGGGTAATCATTTTTAAAATCTTGTTTAAGAAGTCATTGTGTTCCCAGTATCATGAAGATATGGGTCTGTGTTGTCTTCAAGAAACTAAGGTTTATACTTCATATTAAGATATACAGTTCATCTTAAATTGATTTTTGCATATGGTGTGAGTGTGAGGGAAGAGTCTATCATCTATCAATCGATCGATCATCTATCTACACACACACATGCACCCAGACACACATACACCCAAATACAAACCATTACATTATATTTCCATTTTAATATCAAATTGACATGACACCATTCATTGTGAAGACCATAATTTCTCCTTTGTAGTTCTGTATCATCTCTGTCATAAATTGTGCTATGAGGGTCTGTTTCTAGATGATATTATGTTCCTTTTGGTAGTTTGTCTAGATTTGAATCAATACCACACCAAACTAATAACTATACCTTTCTAAGTCTTGGTATCTGTATTGTGACACCCTGTTTCATTCTCCTTTACGACTGTCTTAGCTATTCTTGCCTTTGAACTTGCATCTGAATTTTGGAATCAATTTATCATTTCCACCCAAAGAACACACACTATATTTTCATTTTAAGTGCATTAAGTATATAGAATGATTCTGGAAGAAGCAATATATTAAAAATATTGAATCTTCCAAACAGTGCACATGGGATAGCTCTTTACTTAAGTGCTTCTTTTCTTTCATTCAATAATATTTTGTATTTTTTAGTAGAGACTCTTGCTTATCAATTTATGAGATCTGTTCCTAGCTAGAGATGTTTGTTAATATTAGCATAAATTGTATAAATTCTAATTTTTTTATTTTTTGTTCCAGGTATACTAAACTATCATTTTTAATATTACTATATTGCTAAATTCATCTCTGTTTATCCCAGAACATTTTTTGGGTTTCTACATACACCATCAACCTGTGATGAATAATGCCAGTTTATTTTTTTTCATCCCAATCATTACAGATTTAATTATTCTTCCTGTTACATTGCTCTGGCTAGACTGTCCAGTGAAATGTATAATAAAGGCAATTATAAACTTTTCTCATTCTCTATCTCTAGAAATATGTTTTCAATAATTCATCACTTAGTATAATGATTCCTGAAGAATTTTTGAACATAATCCCATTCAGATTAAGGAAGTACTCTTCTATTCCTTTTTTTTTTTTTAAGATTTTATTTATTTATTTGAGAGAGAATGAGTGGGGGGAGGGTCAGAGGGAGAAGCAGACTGCCGGCTGAACAGGGACCCTGATGCTGGACTTGATCCTGGGACTCCAGGATCATGACCTGAGCTGAAGGCAGTCGCTTAACCAACTGAGCCACCCAGGCGCCCTTCTATTCTTGGTTTGTTTATATTTTCATTTTCATTTTTTCTATAATATAATGATTATTGTTGAATATTGAATTTTACCAAATTTCTTATATCTAGTGTATTACTGTGTAGTGTTGTTAGATTTTAGCCAGTCTAACATCTGTCTTAAATTGGGGATTTTGTCCACTTACATTTTTTAAGGATTTATTTATTTATCTGAGGGGGGGAGGGGCAGAGGTAGAGGGAGGAAGAGAAACTCTAGCAGATTTCCCGCTGAGTGAGGAGCCCGGCAAGGGGCTTGATCCCACTGCTCTGAGATCACGACCTGAACTGAAATCAAGAGTCAGATGCTTAAGGGACTGAGCCACCCAGGAGCTGTTGTCCATTTACATTTAAAATAAGTTCTATATTAAGCTTAAATCTACTATCTTATTATTTGTTTTTAATTTGATACATATATGCTTTTTGTCTCTTTTCCTCTTTTGATTTAACCAATGATATTTCATTATTTCTTTCCTCCCTCTATTAGCATGTTGATTGTACATTCCTTTGTTATTTATCCAGAGGTTAAGCTAAATATTACATCATGCATTCTCAAACAATTAGAGCCTAATACATATAATTAATTTAAACATTTCCCTGATTTTTCTAGAGACTTAAAGTACTTAATCCACGTACTAGCTTCCCTTCTTTTTGTCATTATCTTGCAATTTAATTGTATGTAATTATTTCAACCCTAAGACATTTATTATTGTTAATACTGCTTTTACTGTGGTTTTGAATTGATATTTATTTAAATTTATCTACATATTTAACTTCAAGGGTATTTGAATTGTAACATTTTTGTCTAAAATCCTTTTCCTTTTTTCTAAAGAATCATTTTAGTATTTTCTTTAGTAATGGTGTGCCAGCAGTAAATTCTTTGTATTTGTTGTTCATTGTTTTCTTCGAGCATTTTGGTAATCTCATTGCATTAGCTTTGGGCTTCCATTATTGATATTTAAAAATATTAGTTTGTCATTCTTGTTATTCTGAAGACAACAGATATTTTTTTCCTGGCTGCTGTTTTTGCTTTGGTTTTCACATTTTTATCCTGATATGCCTCAGAGTGTTTTACTTTATGCATATTCCGTCTAGGGTTTATAGAGATTCTGAATCTGTACCTTAATATCTTAACTTAGCATTGGAGAATTCTTGGTGACTTTCAATATTTCTTCTATATATTCCTTGTCTCTTCACCTAAAACTTAAATTGAACATATGTTAGGCTTTTTCATTTTCTCCCATACATCTCTTACATTCTGATTTGAATTGTCTATATAATTTTTTCTCTGGCCTGTATCCTAGATTTTTTGAATAATCTATCTTCCTATTTATTAATCAATTATTCTGTTCTGAACAACCAGTAAGTTCTTCATTTCAATTATTTTATTTTTGAGTTCTAAAATTTCTATTTTACTCATTTTTAAACATTCCAATTCTCTGTTGAAAATCTTCTTTTAAACTCTTTTCTTCATTATTTTCTTTATATTTTGATCATATTTATCACAGTTATCTTAAGATTACTGTTATTCTCTTCAATATCTGTATCACACATGGGACCGTTAATTTGTCTATTCTTTCTTCTGTTTGTAATTATCTGGTCCTGTCTTTTG
Organism: Callorhinus ursinus; assembly: GCF_003265705.2. NCBI lineage: Eukaryota > Metazoa > Chordata > Mammalia > Carnivora > Otariidae > Callorhinus > Callorhinus ursinus. The sequence continues at coordinate 59,562,329 of NW_027397069.1, read as the reverse complement.
GTGTGCCTGGTATTGGAAAAATTTCATTGAAATTTGAATATTATGTGTAAAATGTATAGTGTTTCAATAATATTTTCTTATTCTAGACAGAATTCATATTTTTCTTTGGTAGAGTTTGGCCTATTCATCTTCAAGCAATTAGCCGTTGAACTGTATTCAGGCCAAGTTGCTGTTTAAATGCAGCTCCATCTACTTCTACTACCTGACTGCCATGGAATAACCTTCTAGCAGTTCCAGCTCTGAGCCTGAGCTGTTAACTGGCCCTTTCACAGGATGGGTTAAGAATTGTGCCTAAGCACTACAAGACTACAAGAATCTCCTTTCTGCTTTTCCAAGGCTTTCTGTCTAGCTTCTTAGACTCTCATTTTGTACATTAGATAATGGCAAATACAATTTGAGGGAAAACTAACTTCATTGAATTAATCATGTGTTGGGGAGTAAGAATTCCTGTCCCATCAAAGATCTTTCTAGCTGGACTAAGAATCAAATTGACATGAGACAGATTAGCAGGAGAAAATCAAATTTAATAGGGGTACACACTGGGAATCTACATAGACATGGAAATTCCAAAGACAGGTAAAATGACATATATATGTTATTCTGAACTAAGGAGAAGGGTATAAAGGTCTGGCATTTCAGAGGGAAGGAATGTACCTCATAGGGTGATAAGAAGAACAGATGTTTGGTAATTAGATGGGTCACTCAGATAAAATTTATCTCTGTTAATAACCCTTATTCTGGGAAAGACCTCCAATTTAGATTCTTCTGTGTGGTTAAGGGAGGGAGAAAAGTTTCACTTGAGCCCACAGGGTCTCAAGGACCTTCAGGTCAAAATAATCCACATGCCAAAGTGGCACATTCGGGGGTAGGGGGGAGGGTGTCCTGAACCCTTCATATGTCTTTTTTCTATATTTGTGGTACTTTGACATGTTGGAAACCCGCTGAAGGACGGCTCCTCCCAAGACTAGCCAATTCCTGGAGATAGTAAAGGACTCACACACAAATATGCCTTTCATATGCAAATAAACAAATCCAGAGCCCAAATCTCCCACCAACTTTCTTTATTGAGCTTTTATACTCTGAGCCACTGTTGCTCTGCCCCGATCACTCCAGCATCAGGTACCAGACAACTAAGGACAGCCCTTACACCCCAGAGCCTGCTGCTATTATTCAGACTGGTCAATCCCAAACCTGCTTCCCTTTCTTGCCCGTTCATTCATATGAAAGCCACAGCAAAGTCTTTTGATGACATTTTGCCCTCACTCCCTCTGCCTCCTAACTTGATGCTTCTCCATGTGTGCCCTTTGCCCCAAGTCATAGTGTGCCCTCTCCTTTAAAGATCTGTGAGTATAGCAAACCATCTTTTCAATGACAGTCGTTTCCTGATCACTTGGCCTCACCATATGTGATAATAAGAAAACCTACATTTTCATATATGTATTGAATCATTTGGGTTTTTTTAAGATTTTATTTATTTATTTCACAGAGACACAGTAAGAGAGAGAACGCAAGCAGGAGGAGTGGGAGAGGGAGAAGCAGGCTTCCCGCAGAGCAGAGAGCCCGACGTGGGGCTCGATCCCAGGACCCTAGGACCATGACCTGAGCCAAAGGCAGTCACTTAACCGACTGAGACACCCAGGCGCCCTTGTATTGAATCACTTCTTGACCCCTCTCTTCACGTCGGACTCCTGACCCCTAGAGATTCCAATTTCTGTCTCTGTTTCTGTGAGAACAATAAAGGCTCTGATAGTTTCTATGCCCCCAAGAGTAGTCCTCTGAGTCCTTTGTTCAAAAGTTCACCCACTTATTATTTTTCCAGGCTTAGAAAATGTTCCAAGGAAATAGTGGCTAGCTAATGTCTGCCTGCCCCTACAACCACTCGTCAGCCCTGAACAGTCCTCAATTTTGGTATAATAACATTTTTTTCAAGTATCTGAGTATATTATCACTATTATATATATATATATATATCATATATATCAAATCCTAGCCACTTACATAAGTCAAGGTGTCCCCTTCTACCTGACCCCATCCCCATCCACCATATACAAAAATGTTCGGTGATCCAGCTTTCTAGAATTCCCATTTATCACTAGCATTGGTATTTTTGTTGCCATTTGACTGATGAATAACACAATTCCAGAATCCCATTCTCAGGATATGCTATCTAGGCTAGTTTTGAGTTTATTTTCTCCCAATCCATATCATATTTTTCATTTCACTTTTATCACTAACTGATGACATCAATTTTTCAATTAAGAAAAATACATAACCAGAGCACAGTCACACATCCCTAATATTCACAGGCTTATATCTTAAATGTAACACAACAATCCTGCACATCTCACTTCTATAACACACTCATGCAACTTTCTTTATCTCTGTTGCATCATTTTGTTATTTTCCATGTGTAATTGATACTGACATACCTTTTGGCACTATCATAGTTGGCCCTACTCAACAATTCATGAGCACTGGAAGTGTGGTGCCCTTGAAAGTCTTTACTCAGTCACTTTTAAATTATTACTTAAGCTTTCTCCCTGCTATAGACAGTGGATATTTTTAATTACGTGATACTTTTTCTTGATTGCACCACTTACCTTCAGGGTGAGCTGCCTTACTCATTTATACTCTACATCGTGTTGTAAATATTTCCTGGCACAGGAAGAAGTACATATTCACTGTCTTTTCCTAGGAGTATGTTAACTTTCTTGCTCATTGTCACAATGTAATCTAAAGGAAACTCTATTGTTTGATATTCCACCGTAGGCCTTGTGACAGGGATTTCAAAGTATTGATTTGTATGGTAAGTCTCATGCATGCCAGAAGTTGGGATAGATGACAACACATAAGGAGGCAAGACATCTTCTTCAAGATCAAAGACGAGTTATCGTACCTTGCATCTTCTGCCCTGAAAAATAAAGAACAGCACGTCATTCATCTTTTTGGATTCTGGAGAATGCATACTCCGTAATGCATAATACCACGCTAACCATTTACTGAACAACAGAAGATTTACAGTTGTGAGTGGGAATCAGAACAACAAAGGGCTCTGCAGCAGTTTCAGGCTGCGAGAAGCAGCCTTACTCTTGGGTGTATGACTTCTCAGATCCAGGAGTACCAGAGGGACTTGTAATCCCTGATGGAAGGGGCGCAGCACAGGTCTAAGAAGCTGTTACATTCTCTGTACCATTTTAGAAGCAGCTTATGAGATGCTACTGGGGTCTAGTGCAAACTGAGTACCTGGCCATGGGATAGCAAGTGACTATGTGACCAGAGTTCCATCATGAGCTGAATATGGTCAGACCACTAGATACCAGTATTAGGCAGAGACAGCAACAGGACATTATACAATAAAAGCAAGGCTTTTGTGATCAGGCTCAACAAGATCTGTAGGACACAAATCAGTTACTTATTCTAGTGTCCCAGACATAGAGATGACATATAGATGTCATTTATCTCTGTTGCAACAATACCTCTTTCTTAGCACTTAAGGTCTTATGGAGGCAAATTACCTATAACTACCATAACTAGCTAAAGAAAAAAAGAGAAAAAGGAAATATCCCAGGCTTAGAACATGAATAAATTGCCTCAATTTGCCAATGTAAGCTAGACATGGACTGCTCTCACAGCTACACTCTGTAGTTACTCTAAAAGATTTGGTGGGAGAAAATCCTCTCTCTAGGCAAAGATTCTGGAAAGTTACAGTTACCAAGCCTGTGTGGTGGGAAAAGTTGTCTGAGATAAGAACAGATATGGAACCTGGGCAGTTGCAAATAGCATGGCTGACAGGCCAGGAGACTGAAAGGAACAAGTTTTGAAGACTTGGAGGCAAGGAAATATGGAGAAGAGATGTGTAAATGGACCATGGGAAAGGTCACAAATTGTGTGGATCTTTGGTCTAACATGAGTTCTTACTGGGTAGTACACTCTACAGAGAAGGGTCTGAGCAAATGAGAACATGATATGGCTTTTCTAGGGGAATTTAGACAATCTCAGCCCTTGGAACACCATTGTTATCACACTGAGCCAACAAATGGAGTAGCCCTGGCAGCAGAAATGAAGGCAAGATAGGTTCTCGAGAATGTGGGCTCTCTCCTCCCATGACTGGCCAAGCTACTCACCTTGTCACATATCTAAACTGTCAGCATCAGAGGCCCATGTTGAGTCCTTGAAAGGATATTATTCCTCAGGACAGTGAACAAGTTGATTGATTCAGACATTTCTGCCTCAAAGAGGGAAACAAACAATGATGCTGTTTGTTTCCAGGAATTTTTAAGGTATTTTTAAGGTTTTGTTAGAATCGATATGTATTCTGTGTGGAGGTTTGTCTTCCCTGTCCACAGGAGTTTGGCTAGAATTATTATCTAAGGGTTTACCAACATGATCTATAGCAGGGACCAAGTGACATTCTTTATAGTGAAGGAAGGAACTATTTCTGTTAAACAGTCTTATACCACATCACCAAAACCTGATAGACTTATGGAAATGGATCTTGAAGCCTTAGCTAATGAGCCAACTGAGAAATAACACTCCACTGTATGGTGACACTGTTTTGCTAGATGTAGCACATATTTGGAACCAAAAGCCATTATATGAATCTGTGTTCCTTATACCTAGAATTCTTTTCTCACCAACATTCCCAATGGCATATGTGATGAATTTATGTTTCCTGTCATTACAATTTACTGTTCTTCTGGATTAGAGTTCCTGGCTCCTGGAGGGAGATGATACTACAGGAGAACACAATGAGTGTTCAACTAAACCGGGAGCTGCAATCGCTACATCAGAGTCTTTTCATGTAGATAGACCATTAGGCAAACAACAGATTTATTCTACTAGAGTGGGTGATTTACCACAGTTATTATTAGGACATAAAGTTTTCATTCTATAAAGCAAGGCTGAGTACTTCTGGAATACAAAGAATTCCTTAGGGTGACCCTTACTGCTTACATGACCACTGAAAACTATAAGTAGAAAATTACAGCAACTGTGACCATACCAGGTCATGGTAACCAGGGGTATGGACCATTCAGGGAGGAAAATCTCAACTATCAGTCCACAAGTCAAGCAATCTAGATGAACTGAAATGCTGGCCATGGTTGAGGGAAATGAAGAAGGGGTGAACAAAAAAGGGGATAATAGTGATCAGTTACAGCCTTGGGCCAACTGGAGTGGTAGGAACCATCCCTCTGAAGTTAAGTCTTATTTTTAAATTGTTATGATTTAGAGAATCAGAGACAGGCAGAATATAGTCAAGTGTGGGGCTCAAGTAGATCTGAGTAGTGCCAAGCATGGTCTGTAGCAGGTATCCTTGATGTCTGATTCTCATGCCCTTGGCAACTTATTCTTAAGTTGACTACTAACAGCTTCATAAGGAATCCATGACTCTGATCTGGAGGGACTTCTGTAGACACATGGGAGTATGCTCTACCTGTGAGAGGAGCAGTCCTAAGTGCCAGGAAACTAACACCCACCGGCGCAGCCCTCAATCAAAGGTGAATGCAAATTGGTCAAATGTGATCTACCTTCCTTGCACAGTGGGCCATTCTGTACTGGATTGTCTATAGCCTTCCCTTCCCTGTATCACCACTCCATTCACCTCTAGGAGATCCTTGGGACCATCTTACAAATAAACTACTTGAACTCAAATCTTAGTCTTAGCATTTGCTTCTGGGGGAACTCATCCTAAGGTAATGACTAACGAGAGATTGGAGGTCAAGAGATAAGTAGCTCATCACAGTGTTCTTTACTTTGTGGTTCTAGCTTTGTTTTCTTTTTGTCCTAAATTTATGACATTAAGGAAAAATGATACTGTTTGTTTCCAGGAATTTTAAAGGTATTTCTAGACTAGGTAAAATTCTGATAGAAAATCAAGTGGATTTTTAAAATACACACATTCTACTCCTTTTTTTTCTTATTAGTAAAATTATTTCCATTCTTCTCATGTTCTCATCAGACAATCCTATTGGTGTTTTTTTTTTTCAACCTGAAATCAGGACAGAAGGAGAATAATAATTTACTAGAAATTTAAATTTTAAATGTATAATCCATTTCCTCTAGCCCAAGAAGAGAAATAAATGAGCTCACTAAATATGTCAGGTCAGGGGGAATTTTTTTCGTCATTTATTACATTGTTCTATTGAGGTTGATAATGGTTGTATCTCTAATGTTGCTAATAATGGAGACAAACACTTTCAAGTTCAGGGAAAGCTGCATAAGAACTGCAGAATGATTATTATAATGCTCACTCTAAGGAAACATAACATGCCAGACAGATGGCATGGTTAACTAAGATGTGTTTCAAGTCTCTATTAGTTCTACCAAATAATAAACATGAAAATATTCAATAGTAAATATTCATTAAGGATCAGTGTTTTACCAGATACTCTGCTAGGTTTGGTGGCTATAAAAATAACTTACATGCGGTCCCATAGCTTATGTCACAAACAGTGGCTGCATTTCCTTGTGAAGTTTATCTTTGCTTTCTTATTGACAGAGATTTGAATGACAAGCGAGTACCAAAAGATGGTCACTACCACATTCACCTGGAACTCATGTTTCTGATTCTCTAGCAAAATGCATACTAAACATTTTCAAAATATCTGAGTAATATAATTATTTCTTGTGCAAATTGTTATAGCTACTATACCTGGAGCTGGCCTAGATGTGAGTAACTTGATACCTCCAGAGGTAAATAAAAAAAAAACTTATTGCAAATTATTAATGTGTGAAATAAGGTGTATAAATGGAATTATTGTGTCTAAGATTTGGTCCCTTAATGCAAAGTCAGGGACAAGGATTTAACTGCAGATAGATTATTTTGAGATGCAATCCCAGAAAGCAACAAGAGCAAGAACATACAAAGAGTGAATTATGAATTTGCTGGTAGGACTGGAAAGTTATACAGATACAATAGAAGGCAGTATAGAATTTCTTACTAAGCTAGATATGCAACTGGGATATGACTCAGCAAATGCAATCCTCAGCATTTATACCAGGGAAATGAAGATTTATGTTCACACTGTACATTAGTGTTTATAACAACTTTATTTGTGATAACTGAAATCCGGAGATAATTCAGATACTTTTCAATGAATGCAGATTAAGCAAACTGTGGGACCTGCATACCATAGAATACTGTCAGCAGTTGTAAAGGAACAAACCTGATACACAAAACCACCTGGATGAATCTCCAGAGAATTATGTTGAGTGAAAAAAAGTCAACCTCTATTTGATGCCATATATGTAATATTCATGCGATGACAAAAGTATAAATATGGAGAACAGATTGATGGTGTCCAAGGTTTGGGAAGTAGGGAGTGGGGCAGAAGTGGATGTGGCTGGCTATATAAAAGCCAACGTGAGAGCTACTTTTGGTGATGGAAATGTCCTGTGTCTTGGCTGCCTCAATGTCCACATCCTGTTTTCCAAGATATTACCATTGGAGGAAACTGATAAAAGGGACATGGGATCTCTCTGTATTACTTCTGGTATCTGAAAACTGCATGTGAATCTACAGTGGTATCAAAATTGGAAGTTTAATTTTAAAAAAAGACACAAATTCCTATATGCACAGTGTGCACTCTAGTGAAGTAATAGACAATAGACCAAACAAATCAATTAAACATTTGGTATGTCAAAACAAGATAAGCAATGGAGCGCCTGAGTGTCTCAGTCGGTTAAGCATCTGCCTTCCGTTCAGGTCGTGATCCCTCCCCCTCCGCCCAGCTCATGCTCACCAGTGCTTGCTCATGCTTTCGGTCGCTATCTTTGCTCTCTCTCTCAAATAAATAATAAAATCTTTAAAAAAAGAAAAAAATTTTAAAAAACCAAGATAAGCAATAAGGACATAAAATATAGACAGAAGTGAGCTAAAGGGTACAAAGACCAGGGTGCAATATTAAATGAGTAAAAAATATCAGAGAAGGTGACCAAGTAATGAATTAATGAAAGCAGAGGAGTGAGTTGTGGCATCATCTGTGTGTAGTAGAGCTTTCCAGCAGGAGGGAACAGCACACATAAAGACCCTAAGGAAGCCATTGTGCCAGGACAAACATGATAAAGGCACAGAGTAGTGGAGGAAGGTGGGAGGAGATCACATAGGGTTTTGGAGAATACTGTAAAGACTTTGGCCTTTTCTATCTGTGAAATGCGACCGTGAAAAGGAAAGAGGTGAGAAATTCAAAGAGGGTGTTTAAAATCTAGAATTGATTTTATCCTGAACCAACTGCCAGTTCCCAGACTAAAATCCAGTCTCTGTGACATGTGGCCCTGCTCTTCCAGTTAGATTCCCTCTGCTCGTTTCCACACACGCCCTTATAAAACCCACCATACAACCTTCTCTGCACTTGTGTGTCAAGCAAATCTCCATGTCTCTGTGAGCATATGGACTTCAAACAAACAGACAAACTACCACAATAAATACAATATAAGGGACATCACAATGGGCAAGACAGACTTTTTTTTCCTCCAAAAGCATTCTCTAGTCTGGTAGAGAAAACAACAAAAATGGAAAAAAGTGATAAAGCAAAATGTGTTGGTGACCTAACAGATATCAACCATGTTCTACAGTGTGGGGGGCGGGGCGGGAGGGCGGGGATAGGAAAACATGATTAATTCCAATGGAGTAAAACAGGCAATTTTTCATGAGAAGCCATTCAAATTGAATCAAATCTCAAAATATATGCAGGATTTCAGCAGGCATAGATGAGATAAAAGCATATTAAATGTACAAGTTTTGCAGAGATGAAGAGTTGGAAACAATTACTTTCAAGAGTGAATTTGGCTAATATTAATTTTGTCATACACTTTTGTCAGCTTTGACATTTTCATGGTAAGATTAGTGTGTGGCTGTTAAAGGTAAATTAGGTAGAAATAATGACAATTGAAAGAAATATTACTTTGATGAGTTGCTAAGTTTGGGAGAAACCTTAAAATCTTTACTTAAGAATAACTGTTAAAAATATTTACCTTGAAGAAGAAAATTATAATTCTTAGAAATTCCTTATGAGTAAGGAATTTGATGAAACAAGATCCTGTATGTTGTAGCAGAAATATTGCCCTGTTTATGCAATAAATAATATGCCTTGTTATGACAATACTTTATGTTTTTTAAAGATTTATTTATTTATTTGTCAGAGAGAATGAGAGAGTGAGAGAGAGAGAGCACACAAGCAGAGGGAGTGGCAGGCAGAGGGAGAGGAAGAAGTAGGCTTCTCACTGAGGAAGGAGCCCGATGCGGGGCTCGATCCCAGGACCCTGGGACCATGACCTGAGCCAAAGGCAGATGCTAAACGACTGAGCCACTCAGGCGCCCTGGCAATGCTTTAATATAATAGTTTTGGGAAGTAATTCTAAACTGCACTCTACAGAGGAACACAGAAAGATGCCATTAATCTTCTTAATGGAATAAATTCCAGAATATACTAAAAATACACTAAATGAAAGGAATTATAATCTTTAAAAACATAAAGCCTTCATTATTTTTTTAAGATTTTATTTATTTATTTATTTGAGAGAGAGAATGAGAGAGAGAGCATGAGAGGGGGAGGGTCAGAGGGAGAAGCAGACTCCCCACTGAGCAGGGAGCCCGATGTGGGACTCGATCCTGGACTCCAGGATCATGACCTGAGCCGAAGGCAGTCGCTTAACCAACTGAGCCACCCAGGCGCCCAAGGCTTCATTTTTAAATAAAATCATTCTTTCCTGATGCCACAGTAATCTGCTAATACATTATAAAATATATAGCAGAAACTTCCCTTTTCAATTTATTTAAGAATGACCACCAAATCTGTTGATGTAAGGTTAAGTCTAGGAATGCAATACACTCTTGAAAAGTGTCCTGAGGCAGCTTGGAGAAAATTCTCCACTCTGTCTGGCATTTCTACACATTTTGTGTGCCAGCCAGCAGCAGCTTTGCTCCTCATGATCATTTCAGGAATGTTCATATAACAAAAAATCTTGGAAGAAATAAACAATGCCTCCCTTCAAAGCAAACGGCAGGTATGTTCACAGGCTTAGAGATATAGATAGTGCCCCTCTCTAGAACAAAGAACACTGTCCAATATAATAAAGAGGACAAGTCCTTTTGGAGGAAAAGTCAAATTTTTTTTCTGCTGTCTGTTAAAAAAGATTTAGTGTCAGGCTTCCTCCCCTGGAATACAACCCATTGCATATGCAGGTGTGAACTGGCCCTCTCCATGCCGCCTGGTGGAAACTGGGCTCGGTCAATTTGTACAAGAACATTCTAATACTCTGGCTATTCCTATTGCTGTGAGTAATGAAGTCCTTTGTCTCAAACCCAGGAGTCTTGTATCTTCTGCCAGTATCCATAAAACCAGAGCAGACTACTTGTTAATTTACAAATAGGATGAAAATCTCAGACATTTCACAGCTCTTGACAAGGTAATTTCTATCTTTGTATTGAGGCATTTTTTTTTAATTGGATTATCTTGATTTCTCACAATAGTTTTTCAAGCCCATTAGCGGTCCTCAAATTACAGAAATTATGCCCTTAGATTCTTCTGTCATCCAGGGTTTTAGTGAGAGTACCCAAAGCTAAATTGCTTCAGATTTGAAACAGCACTCCCACTGGTCTTACAGATTAACCAGCTTCAACATAACACCTCCTCACTTGCTGACCTAAGACCCTTGATCTGTAACAAACCAAATTTGCCTTCTTTGAGATTTGCAGACCACTGGTCTTGAGGAGGGAAGGACCAGAACTTTCCCAGGCTACAGAAGCCAGCAAGTCTGTTTGAAGCCATCTTGGCTTTCTGATTAACCTAGCAATTTTTCAGCAAAATGTTTTCTTTTTCTTTTTAGGTCACACAGATGATTTTACTAACCTCCCTTTGCGTATCTATAGAACTTGCCCTCCTTTGCAGAAAGAAGAAGGTACTCCTGCAAATCATAGAACATAAATCGTCCTCCCTCACACAACCCCCAAGCACTGCGATAATGTTTGTAGTTGACATCATTATCGAGTCTGCACAAAATCAAGAAATGTTGCAGGCCACTGTACTCCCAGTGCTGATTAACTACCTTCGACCCCTTTTAAAGCCCTTGAACCAGACAGAAACCTCAGAGTTGGATCTTGGATCTGAGTCTGCCTTCTTTGCAGGTGGCTAGCCTCCTCAAACTTCTTTCCAATCAAAACCTGTCTCTTGAGTATCGGCCTTTCAAGCCACCAGCAATCCAACTTGGGTTCAGCGACATTGGGAATACTGAAGACTGATAAAATTTAATATATGCAATATTCTTAACCTCGGGAAAACCTACTATTTTCTTGGCCAGTGTTCTTTTTATGATGTTATAGGAATTGAGTGTTTGACAACCTCGTGAAGAAACCAGTGATCTGATCATCAGAGATTGGCATTATGTTTATTAGGTACTAAAGGCGCTAGAGAAAGAGAAGCAGAGTTCTTGCTAAGAATTTGCTCCTAAATAGCATATGTTTAGAATTTGTTAAGCTTTTCTTAAATTAAAAAAAATCAGTCTTAATTACAGTGCATTAATTTCTATCTCCCCTATATCAACCTTGTGAAAACACATTTCACAGACATAACCAGATTAGAAATTTTCCATTCCCATACATTTTTTTTAAATCAGGGCACTTAGGATTTTTCTAGGTATGCTTCTAATTTAATCTTCTCTGTAAAGCTACAATAAAGAGAATTTTTTTGCTTGTTTATTTTCCTTTTCCTCCAGAAGTATTTTTATTTTTTTATGTTTTTCTCATTGATTTTATTTTTTTATTATTTTGTTCAATCAGCCAGCATATAGTACATCATTAGTTTTTGATACAGTGTTCAAAGATTCATTAGTTGCATATAACACCCATTTTTTTAAAGACAAAACGCAAAAGGAGGGGCATAACAGAAGAGCAGATGACAGTAATAAAATTCTAGAAACAGGTATGCAGACTGAAGTATTAATTACTTAATTTAATAGACTGGAGAAAGCTAAATCCTAAACTAGAAGTCAGGAAAAATGAAAACCAATTCAAACGGACCAGAAGATTCTTAAAGTCTTAGCAAATAACAGTTTCAGAATCAGCCAAAACTGGAGTGTTGGGTGTAAAATAAATGCAGACATTTGAAACATGATTGACAGGAGTTAGCTCCCACGTGCCCCTTTCCCATATGCAATCATGGAGACTCCTCTTCCTCCGCCTGGGGAGTAAAGAGCATGACTCTGTACTGAATTTTGAGGCATCTCGTCCTCTGCCTCCAATGAGCTCCCAGCAAGACAAGCAGCTAAGCCTTTATGCCTCCAGGCATTTGACGGGAGAGAAAATATCAAATCAATGAAACCAAAAGAGAATTCTATTTACAAAGGAAGAAAATAAGTTTTTAGAAACTCATTTGGCCAACTCAAATGGACACCCAAATAGCAAAAGTAAAAAATTAAAGGAGGTATTAAAAGACAGTTTTAAGAAATATCTCAGAAAGTAGAACAAAACTGTGGCATTTAAAAAATTATAGAGAAAACTTAAGAAAATGTAGAGTCTTGTCTATGTGTCCAAAATCTGAACCAGAAAATTTCCTCAAAGGCTAAACGGAGGGGAAGAAATCAACAACACTGAGGAGGATCATCAATTCAGGCTGCAGATTATGTTTGAAGAAAGTCATATTCTTGTCGTCATTCCCGGATGCCCCCAGTCTTTGTGCCATCTTTAAGCTGGGAATATTAGTCTTGACAGTGTGGTGAAAAACATTGTGTCCTTCATTCCCCAGTGCCTGGATCAGCTGAAAATATTCCTTTAATTCCAGAGAGGTGTTCTTTTTAGACCTCCTCCTAAGATCAGCTCTTTGCCATGGTAAATTTAGAAGTAAAACATGCAGAGTAGCCTAGCCTTCATGAACTTATTAGGGCTGGATGTCCAGCATTTAGCTGGCACTACAATCCTGAAAATGTTTCTACTGTGATAAGACATATGTTTCACAAGACTCCTCAATGACATTAACCATTAACTTTTCCAGAAAGGGCTTCTATAAATTATCAGGGAAGCTGAAATCAGACTCTTTGGCTTATCCTCTCCAGGGTGTGGTAATTTGTCCTTTCCTTACAAAGTTGAATTTGTGACAGCTACTCAGCCTTTCCCAAGTAAAAAAAAAAAAAAAAAAAAAAAAAAAAAAAAAAAAAAAAAAAAAAATGTAGGAAGTATAACTACATTGGACATAAATTTTATAAAGAAAAACAAAAGAATGATCATTCAATTACTAATTGCCTTGGAGTGAAAGAAGGATGTAATTGGAGAAAGGTGTGGTTGCTCCAAGGCATTGGTTACATTGTACTTCTTAACCTATTTAGCAATGTATAAATCCATTTTCTTCTTGATTTAAATTATAAATGTGTAAATCAGTTATAATTAAAGGGTACTAATACATTTACACACTTCTCTATATGTACAAATTATTTCAAAGTAAGACTTTTTTTTCTAAAAAAAAGACACTCATTTTCTATTTCCATTAGAGTCAAGAAGGTAAATTAGGCTACTAAATTATGTCACTTTCTTTTTAGATTCTATAATCATATTAAATAAAATATTTTTAAAAAGACAGAAGTATGAACCAGCTATTCCACTTATGAAAGAAAATCTATTGGAGGTAAAAGTTAATCTATATATTTTCTTTCATTACTTTTTGTCATGTGTGTGAATTAACAGGATTTTGTTTGTTTGCAGGCCCTAAATACATTTGGAGAGCAATAGAAAAAAGTGGTGAATAATCTGAAGGAAGAGGAAAGTAGAAGTAGAGTTGACTCTTGAACAGTATGGGGGTTAGGAGTGCCAAACCTCATATGATTAAAAACCCATGTATAGTTTTTGACTCCCCCCAAATTTACTACTAATAGCCTACTGTTGACCAGAAAGCTTACTGTAACATAAACAGTCAATTAACACATAATTTGTATATTATATGTCTTACATACTCTATTCTTATGAAAATGACCTAGAGAAAAAAAATGTTATTAGGAAAGTCATAAGGAGGAAAATACATTTATAGTTCTGTACTGTATTTATTGAAAGTCTTCATATAAGGGGACCCATATAGTTCAAAATCATGATGTTCAAGGGTCACTGTATAACCAGGACCAACTAGAATTCATTGGTTATAATTTTTCTAGATAATATGCTTACTTATTTGTTAAAAAAATATTTTGCATCATATATTTTAGAACATTTTCTGCTCTAAAAAGCTGTCGTTTTTTTCCAGTTATCTTTGAAATTCTTTGGAAGTGTGCATCAATTACTGTTATAGACTAATGTTGTCACAGTTTGGTAAATAGATATAAATTTAATTATTCTGACCTCCGAATAAGCACATAATTATCTAATTAGGAAAAGCAACAGTTCATTAAGCTATGCAAAACCTCATGTCTTTCTGTTTTATTAAAAACCTGTGTTGTTTTACAAAAAGTAAATTTAAATGCCATCATAACCTGTTTTAAAATGGTTAGACATGCTATTGTCCTTTTTAATTTAAATCAAGAAGAAAATGGATTTAGCATTGATAATTTAAGTTAAAATCATGAAATATTTGTCAAAAGTGTCTTTTCTAATACAACTTATTATTTTGATTATAGAAAATATGCTTGCATCTATGGTGTTATTTTGCCAAGGTTGGTGGAAAAGGAAATATCTAAGTTATTAGGCTTTGAGGGAAAGAAAAGAAACTCTATTTTATTTATAAAGAGTAACTGAACCAGTAAGAACTTGGAACAGTCCTCCAGATGAAATAATTGTTTCCTTGTGCCATTTGTAAAGAAATATAAAATGGGGCAAGATAATATTAAACTGATAGTGTAAACAGGGAGAGAATGAACTGAATGACCATGGTGGTGGGAGATGGACTGTTATCAGTTTGGGTTTGTTCAGGAGAAGGAACTACCCTAAACAATAAAAGCAGGAAATTAGAGGCGCACATTACCACCGAAAGAAATGAGGGGAAGAGTGCCTGGGTGGCTCAGTCAGTTAAGCGGCTGCCTTCTGCTCAGGTCATGATCTCAGGGTCCTGGGATTGAGCCTGGTGTCTTTGGAGTCATTAGGCTCCCTGCTCAGCGGGAAGTCTGCTTCTCCCTTTCCCTTTGCCCCTCCCCACGCTCCTGCTCTCTCTCTCAAATAAATAAATAAAAAATCTTTAGAAAAAAAGAAAGAAAGGAGTAGAAAATTATCGAGGAAAACCTCTGCTGCCTTTTAAAAATCCAGGAGAGAAGGGAATGGCAGGAGACAAAAGCCAATTATCTCAGCTGCGTGTCAAAGGACAAGGCCTGGAAACTACTGGCAAATCCTCACCTCACCAAAGGTCATGCACATTCCTAAAGTGGTTTTTCTTTGTGTGCCTTCCAAAGTTCATGTAACTCACATTGATGGAGTGTAAATGGGACCCTGTTGGCAAGGGATAGACAGTAAATACTTAAGATGCAAGTTCACACTGATGAGCACAAAGATAAATTAAATAGTTGTCTTGGTTAAGACTAGTAACCCATCAGTTGTCAAATACAGCAAAATCCAGCCTCAGGTACTGGATAGCAAACATAATAAACTATTATAATTTCTAAATTCAGAACTTTGTTCATTTGAAAGCTGGAGCAATATTTTCTCTCAGGCCATGAAAGTCATATTGGGAAATACAAAATATGATTAATGAAAATATGTCTACAGGTATACAAGTGCTTTTTCTAAACTTAATTATAGGTACCAATAAGTTTAACCAAGACAATATTTGGTACATGATATACCTGATTTTCCTTAAAACAGACAGGAACAGGATTCTAGTTGATAGTTTTACTAATTATTATAGTCAAGGGTCTCATACATTTACTGACAATATTTTAATGACTGAGAGCCAAGTAATACAATGTTATTAAATAGCCTCATGGAAACTATTTCTTGTCATTTAGAAGGTGGCCTCTTCATCCAAATGAATTAGGAATACTGTGCATATGGTTTATTTACTCTTTTACCCAAACTTTGTCTTCTTTTGTTTGACCAAATGGATAATTTAATTGGCTTCTTACTCTAATCCTCCAATTTTCTTCACCTTTTAAAAAATCTGTCCTATCATTTGTATGACTACTCTGACATCTGTGCTATTTATTTTCAAAGAAAAAAAACACCCACAAAAAAAAACACAAAGAGCCCACAAAAGAACAAAAATGAAACGAACAAATAAAAACAACAACCCAAGAGCAAATCTCCTGGGGATCTACTTCACCCACAAGACAGGGAAAAGATGGCACAAAGCCTGACTGTGCTTGCCCTGAAATGGCAAGGGTGCCCACATTCTTCCATGAGCTTACATTCTCACAGTCCTTCCTGCCCACAGATCCCAGACTAGTGTGACTGCTCTTCTGGATCACTTCAACTCTATTGAAAAGACACACTGTTTTTAAAAAATGAAGAGCAAGACCAAAACCAAAGGGAAATGAAGGAACATAAATTTTTGAAAACAAAAATAATCTATCATCAGTTCAAGGAAAAATGAATAGAAGCAGCTATAGTCAAAGAGGTGTTCAGATCTCTGCACTGGAAATGAAAGCTCTTTAGGGAAGCTCCAAGTTCAGAGCCTGGAGTTGATACATCATTATTATTCCTGTGTTATTACTCATCTACTGTTAGTTGTCATCACAGTTGCTGTAGCATTATCAATATTTTGGAGGAAAGCAAGAACTTGACCTCAGCCTTTTCACTTTATCCATTAGTGACAAGTATCTAAGTTTGCTCTCTCTCTCTCTCTCTCTCTCTCTCTTTTTAAAGTAATCTCTACTTGCAACGTGGGGCTCAAACTCATGACCCCAGGTTCAAGAGTCACATGCTTTAAGAACTGAGCTAACCAGGCACCTCTTGACTCTTCCTATTGAATAATAATCTGGCTCCCTCCATTCGAGGAAAGGTTAATAACTGTGTTAGTTTCTGTCTCCTAAAAACCTGAAGTCCTCCAAAGACACATGAAAATGATGGCCTTCGGAGGTCATGGGAATAATCTCAGTAGGGCAGATTCAGGCCAAGCAATCCTGAACAGAATACACAAAGTGCATGGTGGGCCTTACAGAAGAGTAGTGCATGTTGCCCCCCATGGTTGGCAAGTTCCTACTGAAACTCCAAAAGCAATTTTTCTTGTCATGGGTTTTGGCAAACTTTAAAATGATGTGAATGGTAAGCCCTGGTAAGTGAACACGATGGTCTCAATAAATGCTCCGGGAGCTCCAAAAGGAAGATAGAGCATACATGTGTTTACTAATCCTTAAACCACCTGCCTGAGAAAGACTGTTTACATAAACTTATCATATGAGATACTTCATTTAGAATAAAAGGCTTTACTTCAGTATGTCCAAGTTCTGCAAAAGCTCTTCATTTGCCTACTCCCTTTGAACATCCATTTTTCAAGCTTTTGTCATTGCACATACTTTCGTATATAATAGTTCTGTCCTTTAGAATCTATAAACTGAGAACTCTATTCATGCTTATGATTATATGAAATACTGATATCATATTAAACAGATCTCCCCAAATAAAGATAAGACATCATTTAGGCTCCTGAGAGTCATGCAAGTTCCCTTGAAAATGTAACCAGAGAGGAGTTCTGTATCTCAGATTCCACTTTTTTAGAATAGCGAATGTCGTATTCTGAAATGACATTTTTATCCAGTCATAAAACACATTACTAAAAGTTCACTGTGATCTCTTGTGTCAGGCTCTGATTCCTCCTTGCCACGGCACTGCTGGTGAGCCTCCGGCAGGAGCTCTGAGGAGGTATGTGCAGAGCCGATCTTGTCCTGGGTGCTACCTAGTCCTCTCATCAGTACTGATCATGGTCTGAGCTTTTCTTCAGGGTCTAGAATAGACATCCTTGCCTCATAAACCCAAAGAAGGTCCAAGTAGAAAAAAATGCAGTGGAAACAAGCACAGCATAGTAAAATTGCTGAAAAGAAAAAATAATGTGACCATCTTAAAAGCTGCAGTTGAATCAACATATTACTATTTATTTCCATGCTTCTGGCAATAAAATCTGCTTTTGTTTGTCTGATCTTGTTTCTATTCCTAGGATTTCTTGGGTATGGTATCCTATACTGGCACTTCCTTTCAACTTTTTGAAGGCATCATTCTGTTTTCACTAGAATTACATTGTGTCTACTGGGAAATCACTCCTTTGGAGTTTACAGCACATCTTTACTCTGTTGTTGGATAGTCGGACTGTTGCAACCATTGCTCTTCTCCTCAGAAGATCATTCTAGTAACTTTGTATAAAGTCCTGGAAACAGCCCAGAACTTTTTTTCACATTTTTATCAAACACATGAGCAAGCTCATTTTTGTTCATAAGGTAAGCAATTTCTGTTTCTTTGAGGTTATGTAAAAATTTTTTTGGCCTATAAAATCCCTCTTCTTCTATATTTGAGTGTAAGATGCTACATATCTTTTCTATTATTCCTTCTGAGACTATCACAGATTTCTTCATAAACCATAAACTGGGAAATATGGCAATGGAAGTATTTTTAGGGACATAAGAAGGTGAAAAAGGTGAATTTTTCTGTTTTATTCCAAATATAGTAGACACTCTCTCGAGGCAAGTTTGCTTCGTGTGAAACTAAGATGCACTGTCTTTCAGGTGGAGTGATTTTCTGCCTTCTCTTTTTAGGAGACCTGAGTATCCACCCTTCTAGACTCTGTGAGGGCACTCAATTTCCACTTGTAATGGAATTAATAATGGTGGTAGACATTGCCTGAAAATTCCCAGTGTCATTTCAAACTTAGGAAAAGTCAGAGTTGTCTTTAGCAGAGATCCCTGTGTCTAAAATGTGGAAAGGTAAACCTTGAATTCCCCATGTTATCTCATGTAAAAGAAGATTTTCATATGACATCAGATTCATTTTGGGGTCTGTTTCCTGACTATCATGATAGGAAAAAAAATATACCTGAATTTTCTGGAAGGGAATAATAATTAAGAGTATGTTTTCTGATTTCGTTAAACTTTGAGGTTGTTTTCTCTCTCTCAGGGATCACTGGCCCTTCTTGTTTGATGTCCAGTGTCTCATACAACATTGTTTCATTTATTTTTGTCTGCTTTTCATTTGTTAGATTGAAAGGTGAATCTAGTCCCTGTTACTCTATCTAGGACAGAGGTGAAAGTGCATCATCAAAGTTTTATCTCCCTAAATATTCTTAAATAATACTTTGTTCTCTCTTCTTCAGTTCTTTTCATTTTTTGGTCTGTTATGTTTTACATCTTTTCATTGTGATTTTAGAGATTTTTATGGATGAGAGAAAACAAAAAAAGCATGTATTTAATCTGCCATGTTGAACTATAAGTCTATGCTATCCCTTAGGGGGCTAACTCACACTGATAAGAAAGACAGCTTTCAGAAAAGGACGGTTCATAATAGTACTTGCACATAAAAGTATGTACGTGCAAGTACAGGAGTTCTTAGGGTAATAGAGGCAATGAAATATTGCAGAACAAAAATAACGCAGTAGCACTGAAAATCCAGAGTAAAAAAGGGATTTCCTAGGCATATAAAGTTAAAAAAAATTACAATTACGAAGAAATTGGAAATAAAAAATAAGAGGGAAGTTACCAGCTTATGTAACTAAGGGGGGGAGTCATTTTCTGAGGTAAAAAAGAAACACAGTATTGACTTTTTTTAAAGATTTTATTTATTTATTTGACAGACAGAGAACAAGACAGAGATAGACCATGAGCAGGGGGGGAGAGGGAGAGGGAGAAGCAGCCTCCCTGCCGAGCAGGGAGCCCAAGGTGGGGCTCTATCCCAGGACCCTGGGAGTAAGACCTGAGCCGAAGGCAGATGCTTAACCGGCTGAGCCACCCAGGTGTCCCATTGACATGATTTTTAATTAGTGTTAGTTTGTTGAGAAGGAGAGAGTGAGTTTTTATTCTGGACAAGTTTTATTTGAATTGCCTTGGAGAACATCAGGAATTGAGTCCAGAAAGACATATCTGTCTCAATTGAGAAAAATCTTGGATTTCATTTTAGTCAGCATATAGGCAAAAGGTGAAGCCAGGGGCATGTTTTAGGTTTCCCTGGAGGAGTCTGTATTTATAAGTAAAATTTTGAAGAAAAGCATAAAGAGGAGAAGGAGAAGAGAAAAAGAGAGACTCCTGGTGAAAGGGGAAGAATGGGGTCCAAGTCCTACTGGTGTAGAAAGAAGACGTGTTGGTGAAAGAGAGGAGACAAAAGGACAATAATTGAGCAGGTCTCAGAAGAACTCATAGAAATTAGTTTGATTGCAATTTGGAAAGTTTAACAAGTGGCATAAAATGCAATAAATAATGAGAACTTAAAAGGAGTTATTTAACAAAAGCAGATTACCATTAACTATGCTAAGGGCAGTCCGAATAGACCTGTCTCTGTAGCAGCAATATTAGAGTGGCTGGAAGTATGGACAGGACGTGAAGAATGGGAGAGATCCAGTATAGAGCACTGTTTCAAGCAGTTTAATTTCTATGTAAAGATTAGACATTGGCTAATAATTAGGTGGAGACACAATTTGAGCGCTTTTTCTTTGTTTTGATCTTTTCTTATTTTTGAAGGGCAAATATCACACACACAAACATATACATGTATATTGTTATTATTTTTGAGAGAGAGAGTGAGCGCACACACATGCAAGTGGGGAGAGGAGCAGAGGGAGAGGGAGAGAGAATCTTAAGCAGGCTCTGGGCACAGCACCAAGCCCCACACTGGGCTCAATCTCCAGACCCTGAGATCATGACCTGAGCCGAAAGAGGGATTAAATGCAAGAAAGGACATTTGATAAGTAACAGAGCAGTGTCCAGAGGAAACAGCAGAGAAAAAGATTGCAACACAAATGAGGCAGTCTTGCAGAATTTGCTGGCATTCAGGTATGGTCTGTAGTCCTTAGAATGTAAAGATTAAATTGTGTACATGAGCACCATGAAATGTGTTATTTGCTTAAAAGAGGTTGGGGACTCTTCAATAGTGGCCAATGAGTCTGGTTCTACTGTCTACTTGAGTCACATATTTGCTGTACGTATTTAATTAATTAAATGATGAAACAAATGCTTCTTTTACCTTCAAAATAGACCACGAACCTGCCCACTTTTTTTTTTTTTTTCACTTTCATTGTTCTCCCCCTGGTCCAAGCCATCATTCTCTCTCACTTGGGCCACGGGAATATCTTCCTCACTGGTTTCCTTGCTTCCTCTCTTGTATGTTTAAGGGATACCTTTAAACTCCAAGTCATGGCTTGCCACATTTGCTCAAACCTGCAGTGGTGTCCACATCTCACTGCAAGAAGGGGCTCTTAGAAGGAGCCCTGCACTGTCTGGCCTGTCACCTCCTCCCTGCCATCATTTTGTGCAGCTGTCCACGTCACTCCACTCCTGTCTTGCCTGTTTTCCAACACCCCCTACGCATTTCACCCAAACCATACGCACTGATTGTTTCCCACTGCCTAAAATTCTCTTTCCCCTGATCCTTATGTGGCTTACTCCTTACTTCCTTTACTTCTTGTGACCTTCTCTGCCTTCAGGTCTCTGTTTTCATGCTCACTTACCATCATGCCTGATCTGACCTTTCTACTTCCAATTGAAACTAGTCTTCAGCTGCACAAGGAGGATCCTCTGCCAACCCCTTTCCCTCGCCCATACTCAAGTATTTAGTTTATGTTTTTTTTAATTCCACAGTGTTGATCGGCTTCAGCACTAACACGTACTTTACTCATTTGCCATGTGTATTATCTGCCTTTACGAAAATGCTGGCTTTAGGAGGGCAGGGACGTATGTCTGCATGGGTTTACTGATGTTTCCCAAGTGTCCAGAAGGGTACCTAGCACACCAAGTGCTCACTCAATATTGGTTGAACAAAATGCATATGAGAGTCTCAAACTGCAGAGGTGCCCAGCCCGGTTCAACTCAGGGAAGCACTCCCAGGATCTCCCCTTTCAGCCCAAGCCTAGGCAAGCAAGTGTAGGTCCAGTAAAGTCTACAATTTTCCTACCATCCTTACTGTTTTACCCAAGTCTAGTGTACAGTCACACTTACATCACCATCTCCAGTTTCTCCAATGTGAGTCACAGTCAGTCAGTCAGTTTTGTTTCCTTCTTTTTTTAAAAAGATTTTATTTATTTATTTAAGAGAGAGCACGAGCTGGGTGAAGGGCAGAGGGAGAAGCAGACTCCCAGCTGAGTGGGGAGCCAGATGAGGGACTCAATCCTGGGACTCCAGGATCATGACCCGAGCCAAAGGCAGATGCTTAACCAACTGAGCCATCTAGACGCCCCTGATTTCCTCCTTTAGGTATTGCTTTCCTTTCCATTGGCTGAGAAATATGCAAAATATTTCAGATAATATTCTTTGATAAATGTGGCCTCATTGATTCCCAACCTACACTCTGGCCTCACAATTACACCCCCATCAGTGATTAGCTTAATAATATGCTTAATAGAAAACAATGAAGGAAAGAGATCTGACTTCTATTAGAGTCCCAGCCCTGCCAAAAAATCTGTGTAACCTCAGACAAATTATAAACCTCTTCAGACATTTGTTTCTTCATCTGTAAAAACAATCGTCACAAAGAAACAAGAATGTTGGGTTAGATAGATGAAAGAAATCTCCAATTTTTTCAGTGTGCAATTCTATTAAAAATGACCTAAAGTATTGTCTCAAATTGCCCCAGTGTTAACCTAATGAAAACATAAATCACACTGTTTTTCATTTACACCACATGGAGTGCTTCTAACAATTAAGTGTTTACATGTGATTACATTTTATGATTTGTTATGAGTTTACATGTGATAACTGGATCCTGGGTCAGAGACCTTGGTCTAATTTATGCTTGCTTACACTGAAGTTTATTTATGGCATTGAATAAAATGATAGTGTAACAACACATTTGAAAATCTCTGCCTAAGTGACAAGAGTTATTGCATGAATTTGCATTTTTTTTTCTAAAATTTAGATAAATGTAAGTATTTATGGAAAGAACAAATGTTACATGTTGGCTCTGAGATCTGTCTTTGGTGTGTACCAGGGTGTTTATCCTTCATGTTATCTTGGTGCTGAGCTCTTTTCAAAGAGTTGTAGGGTGGTTTATATGGCAAATATAAAAGCAATGTTGACTCAGTTACATTTTCTATCATTTTCTCCGGTAGTTTGCAAAAAAAAAAAAAAAACAACAACAACAAAAACAGCTAAATCAAGCCAAGTTCTAAAATTGCGACAGCCTGTAAAGAAAATTAGTGATTAATTGTAATTCAGATTTACAAGAGTATTTGTTTTTGAATGAAATAAGTTTCCACTAAAATGTAAACCAGGAGCAAACCTAAAAAAATTGATAAGCATTTTATAAAGAAACAGTTGTTATAATTTCTAAAACCTTCATCTGGGAGATATACAGTGAAAAAATCTGAAAGTGGTATTTATACCTAAAAATACAACCCCAAAGCTTAATTTTTAATGCTCTCTTCCAAAAATCTCAATTATATTCTCTCAATTGCAATACAAATTAAAATGTTTCTTTGTGAGGTACACAGTGTTTGAAAGGAAAATGAGCTTTTAGTCTAGGTACATAAGAATGGGTGCAAATCCGCTCTGCCAGGTATTAGATGAGTGACTGTCGAAAACACTTGCCACTTGTGTTCACAGCTTTCCCACGCATAAAATGTAAATAATATGCTTACTTAATGGGCCTGTTACATTGATTCATGGTGCCCTTCCTATAAAACACCTAGGATTGAAACAGGCCCCTAAAATGCTTAGTCATGCTGGTTCTTTCCACATTTTAGTTCTTTTTTTTACCCTAAATTCTCTTCTCAATCTAGCCGCATGGGATATAGACTTCAACATTTGAGATACCTCTTATTTTCATTCCTTCTGCTTTTATGTATTTGTTAAATTATTGTAAAAACTAAGGCTATTTAGCAATAGGTCAGCATGCTTAAGTTAAAAAAAAAGGTAATGAATGACTGGCAGTCTGATGTTGAAATGGATGAGGCACAGAATGAGGGTAGCTTATTTAGGGTAGTAAGATATTAGTAATTGTTCATTTTAATTTTAATACCCTGACTTCATAGTAACTATATGGTTTATTCCCTACCATCCAATGAGAAACCCAGAAAAGGAAGCCTGTACATAAATACAAAATAACTGAGACATGTAGAAGTAGATAATTTAGTGCTAAAAAGATATAGCAGTGGTATTGTATAAATGCAAAAATCAGAGATTATGGAATCAATTATGGAAGACTTCATAAATGAGATGAGTTTGAGATAAATTTTATAGGAGGGGAAGATATTCTTGTGGGGTAAAGAGCAACGAGTAACAAATTTATTCAGAAGTCCTCATTGTTACTGTGCTTGGAAAAGTTCTGGCAGAAAATCCCCTGTCTCAGGGAATATTTGCTGTTGGCCTTGTGTCTTATGAGCTAAATCTCGGTATGGAAAAAATATAGGAAAAGTTCACAGTAGGATCATTTCACCAGATTAATTTAAAAAAAAACATTTTTTTCATTGGTTTTAGCTCACTATTGAGTCACACATAGTCTTTTGTTCATAAAATGCCTCGTTTTCTTTCAATTTCACTTACTTGTCATTTCTTATATCTAATGCTACCTTCATATGAATAGCAATTGCTGGCTATGAAATGAATGTGATAGTCCCCTCAGACACAACAGATTTTTCTGTGGCTATGATTAATACTGAATGATTCGCTGATGTTAGATATAGTACATATTAATTAATATCTTTCCTTGGAGATTAACTCCATAGAGGTAAAAGCAAAACCATAGTTAGTTACCATTTAAGTGTTTTTTCCAGAAACCAACAGGCTAAACTCTAATTAAAATTGTGATGCAAGATGATATTTTTCTTGGCAACTGTCAATTTTATTTCTGTATCCTTTTTGTTGTGCCTCCAGGACTAAGGGAGCATGGTCTTTCCCAATAGTCTATAGAATGAACACCATTATTTCACCCTCTCCTCTCCTTCATCAAAATGTGTTACTCTCTCTATGTGTGTCCACTCGCTCTACAGTTCTATTCCACAAATAGCTAATACTTAAGCGAAGATATCAAAAGTGGTGATGAGATTTTATTTATTCTATAGAAGAACATCTCATCAATTCAATAACTATTGTATAATTTTTCTAAAATGTTTTCATTCAGCAAACATTGAGTATTTAGAATGCACTGGGAAATACAAAAATGAATATTACATATTTCCTGACTTCAGTGAGCACACAAGGAATATTTGTAAACAGATAAACTATATTATAATAGAAGCAGTACTAGTATTATAAACAAAACATTATGGGGGACAAAGAAATGAATATGTCAATCTGTATCGTTCCAATCAGGTGTGTGTGTGTGTGTGTGTGTGTGTGTGAGAGAGAGAGAGAGAGAGAGAGAGAGAGAGAGAGAACCATAGGAACTTAAGTAATTCTGAGAAATCAGAATTGGGCCAGTGAAACGTTGTTCACCCAATGTAGGTGACTAGCTAATCAACCAGTACAGTGTTATCCTTGCCAAGGAGTGCAGTTTTCACATATATATTTTAAAAATTAGTATAAATCAAGTGTTATTGGGACCACAGTTGTGTTGCTTTTTTGGTTTTCTTTCAAGAAGGTTCCATGCCCAGTGTGGAGCCCAACACAGGGCTTGAACTCACGACCCTGAAATTGAGACCTGAGCTGAGACTAAGAATCAGCTGCTTAACTGAATGAGGCGCCCATGTGCCCCTGGTTTCTTTTTTCTTTTTTTTTAAGATTTATTTATTTATTTTACAGAGAGAGAGAGAGAGAGAGAGAGCACAAGTGGGAAGGGGAGAGGGAGCGAGAATCTCAAGCAGACTCTATGCTGAGCTTGGAGACTGAGGGAGGACTGATCTCACAACCCTGAGATCCTGATGACCTGAGCCAAAACCGAGAGTCAGGCACCGAACCAACTGCACCGGCAAGGTGCCCCGCCCCTACTTTCTTAATCAAATCCAATCACATAACTTTAAAAAATTTTTTCTTATTGAAATTTTTCATGGTTATCCACAAATAAAAATGAAACCTATGAGAGGTAGACTGGCCTGGTTCCCCTAAGACATCAGTCAGTACCCAGAGCACTGGGGATTTGGAATCATTCTCTGGCCAGAAAGTTATTGAATGGATTTCCACATTAAAAAGTGGACCAGTTCAACAGCAAGAGAAGACACTGTGGGTGAAATTTGAAGTCAAAAATCCATAAAATGTTGCCATTCTGTCAATGGCATTTTTACTTTTTATGGAAATTATAATGTTGAAAGCAAGGCTTAGGCACTATCTCCATGACTTGCCCCACCTTTCAATGTTATAGAACCACTGGTTGAAGCCATTCTCCTGTATATTGGATTGTGAATATTGAATGTTGGGGATTTTCTCTATTTTATTATCCACTGTTCTATTTCCTGTTTTGTTTTGTTTTAATTTATGGGAGTTTTGAAATTCCCTTTGCTTTAACAATCTAATTGGCCAGAACCCCAAAAAGTCTCAAAACCATGAAAAATCTGAATCTACCACTTATGATTTAAGACATTAAAAATTAATCAAGTAAGTCTCTTCAACAAATGGTATTGGGAAAACTGGATGGTGACATGCAGAGAAATGAAACTGGACCACTTTCTTATACCATACTCAAAATGGATGAAAGACCTAAATGTAAGACAGGAAACCATCAAAATCCTAGAAGAGAACACAGGCAGCAACCTCTTTGAGCTTGGCTGCAGAAATTTCTTACTAGACACATCTCAGGAGGCAAGGGAAACAAAAGCAAAAATGAACTATTGGAACATCATCAAGATAAAAAGATTCTGCACAGTGAAGGAAACAATCAACAAAACTAAAAGGCTGCCTATGGAATGAGGGAAGATATTTGCAAATGACATATCGGATAAAGGGCTTGTATCCAGAATCTACAAAAACTCATCAAACTCAACACCCAAAAAATAAATAATCCAGTTAAGAAATGGGCAGAAGACATGAACAGACATTTCTCCAAAGAAGACATACAAAAGGCTAACAGACATATGAAAAAATGCTCAGCATCACTCATCATCAGGGAAATAAAAATCAAAACCACAACAAGGTACCGCCTCACACCTGTCAGAATGGCTAAAATTAACAACTCAGGAAAGAACAAATGTTGGTGAAGATGTAGAGAAAAGGGAATCCTTTTGCACTGTTGGTGGGAATGCCAACTGGTGCAGCCACTCTGGAAAACAGTATGGAGTTTCCTCAAAAAGTTAAAAATAAACTACCCTACGAACCAGCAACTGCACTACTGGGTATTTATCTAAAGAATACAAAAATGCTGATTTGAAGGGGCACATATGCTATTAACAATAGCCAAATTATGGAAAGAGCCCAAATGTCCATCAACTGATGAATAGATAAAGAAGATATGGTATAGATATATACAATGGAATATTACTCAGCCATTAAAAGAATGAAATCTTAACCATTTGCAATGACATGAATGGAACTAGAGTGTATTATGCTAAGCAAAATAAGTCAGTCAGAGAAAGACAAATACCATATGATTTCATTCATATGTGGAATTTAAGAAACAAAACAGATGAACATAGAGGAAGGGAAGGAAAAATAAAATAAGATAAAAACAGAAAAGGAGACAAATCATAAAAGACTCTTCCCTATAGAAAACAATCTGAGGGTTGC
Source organism: Callorhinus ursinus (assembly GCF_003265705.2). Lineage (NCBI taxonomy): Eukaryota > Metazoa > Chordata > Mammalia > Carnivora > Otariidae > Callorhinus > Callorhinus ursinus. The sequence continues at coordinate 59,534,648 of NW_027397069.1, read as the reverse complement.
TGGAAGGGCGGTGGATGGGGGGATGGGCTAAATGGGTGATGGGCGCTGAGGAGGGCACTTGTGATGAGCACTGGGTGTTGTACGTAAGTGATGAATCACTATATTTTAAACCAATACTACACTCTATGTTATCTAACTTGAATTTAAATTAAAAAAAGAAAAGAAATAAAATATTTGCCCTAAAAAATTAAACAAATAAGACAGAGACAACCAAGATTAATATTCTACATTTTAGAATTGTGTAGCTCTCAAAAAAAATGAATAGAGTTGGCCAGAGAGAATTAATTCCCAAAACATATTTTCTTCTCTGGTTAGCACAGAATCTACCAGATGCTTACAAAGTACTTTTCTTTTTCCTTCCTGATTCACTTGGCATTAATTTGGCAACCTGCTTATGTCTTTTATTCTGCTCTTCACAACTTATAATATCTTGGCCACATACAATTTTTAGCATTAAATTTTTTGTTCATTTCCCCCCACTTCCTACATATATTTTATAGTGATGTATGATACAGCCATGTAATTCTGAGGTTTTATAAAAGTATAAAAACTCTTCAGATATTTGGCTTCAAAAATGAATACATCTAGGGGCGCCTGGGTGGCTCAGTTGTTAAGCATCTGCCTCAGGTCATGATCCCAGGGTCCTGAGATTAAGCCCCACATCGGGCTCCCTGCTCAGCGGGAAGCCTGCTTCTCCCTCTCCCACTCCCCCTGCTTGTATTTCCTCTCTCGCTGTCTCTCTCTCTCTGCCAAATAAATAAATAAAACCTTAAAAAATAAACAAATAAAAAATAAAAATAAAAATGAATACATCTAAAAACATTATTTTCACAAATTTAGATACGTAACTGTTATTTTTAAAAATACAAATGTTATTTATAATAACAATTATTTCTCACTACTTATAATACATATTTTCTAAATTCTATTATTTAAAAAGTCAAATTATCTTTTTGTCTTCATATTTCTGGTGAAAACCTACATGGTCAGAATATATCACAGAAACCATACATTTTTACTGAAGTCAATTTACTAGTATTTTTCTTTATTGAGATAAAATTGTATTAGTTTCAGGTGTACAACATGATAATCATTTATATTTGTATATATTATGAAATGATTAACATTCATTACCACACGAGTACAATTGTTTTCCTTTGATAACAGCTTTTAAGATCTACCCTCTTACCAATTAGTATTTATGTAAAACAATTGAAAGTATTTTCATTTATCTGTTTTATGTCTTTTTAAAGAATTCACTAATAATTTTTTTTACTTTATGTCTGGTTTTTTTGTGTGTGTCAACACTAATTTGTATATTAATTACTATTCTTATACTTTGGACTTAATTTGCTAGGCTTTCTCTAATATTTTGAGTTGGACATTTTTTCTAATGCATTCATTTAAGTAAAACTGATTTTTGCTAGTGCATACATGAGCCCATAGCAGTTGTCAAAATATTTAAATCTTTTTGTTCAGATATATTGAAACCTATTGCCCTAGCCACTACCCCTCAGTTCACACAAGGCTTGAGGCATGTATACTGCTTTCTTGGACCTTCTATCTCCACCAGACAGGCCTGGAATTGGAGTGAGGCAAATTATGTACTTACCCAGGGGACAATATTTAAGAGAAGTCCAAAAAACTCAGATTTAAGAAAATAATATTTCATGCCATGTTAAAAAAAAAATCAAAATAGATGTTCATTATCTATGGAGAACAAAATATCAAGATGTTAAGTTAGAACAATTATTGTTTGCTTGTTTTAAGACCCTGCCATAGGAACATTCATTACCAATTAGCTTGAAGTTCTCAGTCTGCAGATCACCAGCTGGATGAGTTTATGAATGTTAATATAGACATACAAACAGATTGAGCAACACAGGGCATTATAGTTAGTCAGCCATATTTTTTTTAATTGTAGAGTTTTTTTATTAGTTCCTTTCCACTTGATTCAAAATATGGGAGAATATTTTGATAAGCCCATAGAGGGGGAGCAATTTTCCTTTTGCCTCAGCAGCACTGCCTTCAGACCTACATCCTAGGGCCAATCAATTCCCAGTGTCCTGGGAACCCCTAAATTCTTACTTCCTAGACATTGCCATTTGCATTCCCGAAGCACTTTACACATATGACCCCAAGAAGCCCCAGGTGGGCAACACAGGAACATCAAGTATCTCACTGGTAGTCTCTCACGCTGACCACAGTCTCCAAAAGTCTGCATAGTAAGAGTGAGCCTGGTATCACTGGCCGCAGAGTTTGCACCCCGGGGGAGGAAAAAAGCCTATCTGGCTTCCCCTCCTCAGTTTGGTTCTGAGAGATTCTAGGAGGGCCAGAAAAGCCCATGGCTGGTGTCAAAGGGCCACCACTGGCTTTGGCCAGGCACTGTGGGGTCTACTGCCATAGTGAACACTCCAGCCACAGGAGTAAGACCACAAGTACTGAAGGAGACTTTGGTGTGGTCTGGGGCCACGAACATGAAGGACGTGGGCTCGTGTTGAATTTTAAGTCCATATACTTGTCCTGGATCATGAAAAACTCTCAAACATTAACCTATCATAGATATTAACTCTATTCCTATTAATACATATGGAATTAATGTTTATACAGCATCTTCCCTGTGCTAGACATAATTCTAAATGAATACTAACCCTTTAGAATGAGGTAATGTTCATCATCATCTTTATTTTAAAGATGAAGAAACTGAGACTCTGATGTGTCATTTCCCACTTGGGTGGTGGAGCAATAGAGCCATGTTCTCAATTATCCTTTGATGCCACATGTCACCTGGCCTGAAGAATTAAATGAGAGTCCAATCCATGATTCTCAAGATGTGTTCAAAATGGAAATACTGGTTATATAAAGGTTTCAGACAGTATTAGAAGCATTATAAACCCAATGAAGGCTTCCATCAGTACAATTGTTCTTTGATAGGAAATCTTTTGTTCCTTTCTGGGTGCTTTTTAGGACTTCTGTATTTATCTTTAACATATGTGTAGTTCAGAGAAAGTAGAAAAAGAATACAGTAGCATCAACAATGTCATTTTTTTCTTGAAACTCTTTATCAGAGAAACTTTTTCTTGAAACTATTTATCATTCAATAATGAATTTAATTGGGGGTAGTCATTAAAGACGTCAGTGTTTTTCTCTAAAAGAAATCATGGCAAGAATGGAAGAAATAGTAAGAAAAAGATTCTTTAAACACAACACCATACTAACATTATCATTCTAAAAATCAACAAATGATTTGGAAATTGCTAGATTTCCAATTATCAATGGATGATTTCAGTATAAACTACATCATGTGGTAAGCAAATTTGAATAATATAAAGTTTTGTTTAAAGAATGAAAAGGCATATATATTTTAAGATTTAATTCATATTTGGTTTTAAATTGGTTTAAAAATCCAAACTGGTTATTAAATAGTTTGACTATCACACCAACATTTAAAGCTAAAAATTACCCTACTGTTTATTAAATTATCATAGTCTAGCATTGACCAGTTTTAAATACTCCTCAAATTAGTGTTATTTGTTTTATTGATTTCCAAAATCAATTATTATTTAGATTTAAATATATGATATATATATATATATATATATATATATATATATTTGGTTTCTTGCATCTTACTGCTTTCTGGTTCAACTTCTTTCTGAAGTATATATATGGTAACTCTTTGCATGGAAATCATATAATTTGATTTTTTTTAAATCTGTGCTTCATTCCTTGAAATTCTCTGCATTTAACTCTCACTTTTCATTGATAGTTTAGTTACTTTCTCCCACAACATTGGAAATATTTCATGTTGTTCTGGTCTCTCCTATTGCTATTAAGAAGCCCTTCACTATTGTTTTTCACATTGCTTTTTGTTGTTGTTTCAAATTGTTGTTTTGTAGATAGTCTCTCCTTTCTTTCTGGGTACTTTTAGGGCTTATTTATTTGTCTTTAGTGTTCTGCAGTTTTACCATAATGTGATTAATTATGGCATTTTAAAAATTCTGCTCAAAATGTGGAGTGTTTTCAATTTTAAGATTCATGTCTTTCCCCAGTTCAGAAAAGAATTTTCAAATACTGCTTCTCTCCCATCATCTCCATTCTTTTTCTCTGAAACTGAAAAAGATTCTAGAAAAAATAAATACTTGATTTTCAATAATAGTCCAAGCTCACAATAAAGGAAAGTAAACATGCAGGGACCAGCAATGAAACTGAAACTTTTTCTCTAAAAATGGTGTATTTATTTTTTCCAGAATCTTTTTTTTTTTTATGGGGAAAGATTCTGGCCAGCCTGGTCTACCATTTTGCCAGAATCAGACAGATTTCTTTTTACGTTATTTTAAAGCAAGTTTTCTTCTATACTTGGGTAGCCGCCATCATCCCTAATCACAGAGTAATTTGCAATGAGGCTTATTTCTGCACATGGGCCTGAAACTCTTTACATAGAAAAACACCATAATATACACATGCAAAAGAGAGTCAGATGGTGAGAGGAGAGACAATTTAGCATATTTATAACTTGCTCATACTAATGGGCACAGAATTATGTTGAGAAGACCTGTGGTGAATGCCAACAGAAGCTGGTCTGAGAGTGGGGACTGTCACAGGAAAGCCTGAAGGGAAGGGTATTATGCTTCAGAGGTTGGTATGAGGTGAGCGCATTGATAGAAAATAGTGCTTTTAAAAGGGAATTTTATTGGAATCTCTTAGGGAGCTTCATAACAATAACCATTCCAGGGTTTGCAAATCCTTTCATGTGTTCAGCTGGGCCTATGACTCTATGTTGTGATAAGCACTCCAGGTGATTCCAAGCAATGGTATATTGAGTGGCTCTGGGGAACCACTAGGAACATGCATAATAAGAAATTAACAGTCGGGTAAGAAGGGACGCCTGGGTGGCGCAATAGGTTGAATGTCCAACTCTTGGTTTTGGCTCGGGTCAGGATCTCAGGTTTGTGTGATCGAGCCCTGTGTCCAGCTCCATGCTCGGTAAGGAGTCTGCTTAAGATTGTCTTTCTCCCTCTCCCTCTGTCCCCCAACACCCCCCCCCGCTGCTCTTTCTCTAAAATAATAGATAAAATCTTTAAAAAAAAATAGTGGGGTAGGGAAACTGGTTAATAAAGTATTTTGAAGCCTCCAATAAGGAATCTTTGCTTTCTCTAGATGAGTGACAGAAAGACTGAAAATGTCAAAAAAGTCAACGTGACATGAAAACAGGGGAATGTAACATAAATATATCAACAGCACAAACTCAGTAACTATTGGATCTGCTTCGATATCTAAGACAAAATATGAATTACACTCCAAGGACCAATGTTACACAGGGCTTTTTTTTGTAAAGCCAGTGAACTAAGAATGGTTGAAACCATTTTAAAGGGGGAAAAAAAAAGAAAGAAAGAATATGTGACAGAAATCATACTTGGCTCCCAAATCTTTAAATACTTAGTGTTTGGCCTTTTACAGGAATGTTTGCTGAGTCCCTGAATTTAGACAGACTCAAGGTTTTCCGTGTCACTGTGGCAAATTAGCAAGGTTTCAGCCACAGTGTGATGGGGATAATATATATGGAGAGGCAGCTGTGTCTGAATGAGGCAAAAGCAAAGTAGAGCTAGACTAGAAGTCATGGTCAAAACCTCCACCAAACAAGATCATCAGAGCATTCAACACTGAGAGTGACCAAAGTATCTTCCATGGCATGAGAGCAACCTTTATAAAATGAGAATTTAATCATGTTCAAGTTGAAATTCTTCATTAATTTCTAATCCCTTTAAGAGAAGGTCAAAACGCAGCATAGTATGCCAAGCTCTTTGTGACATATTCCAAATTCACATTCTTCATGGTGTCATAACTGATCCACCATAATTCATTCCCATGAAACTCTCTGAGATCCTGTGGACATAAAAAATACTTCCACTTTGATTTTATTTATGTATAAATAATAAAGTATATAGTTTAAAAATCAAATTATGCATGTGTCATTACGAATATCAACTGTTCCAAACTCTATTCCCAGCTCCCCTCCAAAAAGGTCTATGTTCCTTTTTTCCTGAACTTCCTTCTATAATTCTAGAATTAGAATTATTAATCTAGAATTTTCTCATACTTCCACTTTCTAATTTTCTGTTAAATATTTCCACTTAATTCTAACTATTGAGATCAAGATTTAGCACTTTTCATTATTCACTTTTTGCACACAATCCTTTTCCTTTCTCCCAATATTATTTTACCGTTTTGATAGTGTGTGTGTGTGTGTGTGTGTGTGTGTGTGTGTGTGTGTGTGTAGGCATATAGCTTACAATCTGACACCTAATCCACATGTCCTTCCTTTTACAAAGCTTTATTACTTCCTAGAATTTATAATTGCCTCATTTTTTGGTTGCTGAATATTCTGCATTTGTAACAAAAATTTTTCCTATGCAAAACTGTAACATACCCCAAAGAACTCCATATTTTAGAGAATCTACTAAATCCATTTCTATTTTCTTGGAGGCATCCTCCTGGAACTTTTTATTATCTTGTACAAACCTTTGCAAATTGCTCACTAAGTCTTCTGTATGGCTCATTTCCATACTATTTGTCCCTCCCCAGTTTTTGAGAATTCACCTGCTTCTCTCCTCTCTTGGAGTCCTTGTTTTATTAAATATTTTGCAAATACATAGTATGGATATCCAGCTATCTGCCCTGCTGTATAGCTTTATTTTCCACCTCCAACTGTCTAATGCTATATATTTTATCATGTTTCTTTCCTCTGTATCTTTTTCTCTTTTCACTTATTTTTGTGGCTAATACCATCCAGAAGCTGCTGGAGAAATAGAGCATAGAGGAATATTTTAAAGAACTCATATCCCCAAAATATTTTTATGCAAGCCTCAGAGTATGTTTGGATATAGAATTCCATATCTTTTGCCAAGAAATTGAAGGTCTTACTATTTTCTAATTTCCTGTACTGTTTTTGAAAATTTCAAGGTCATTCAGATTCTTTTATAAGGGAGTGAGTGATTGTCTTTCCAGAATTTTAGGAGCTCCTTTTTATCCTGAATATTTTGAAATTTCATACTTATATAGATATATATTTTTTTATTTTTTTTAATTACTATGCCAGGAACTCAGTAGGCTTTTCTGTTTGGAAATCTATATTCTTCATTTTGGAAAATATGTGTAAAATGTTTCTTTGGAGCTTGTGCCTCATATTTAATCTTTGTGTCTTTCTAGAACATCTATTTTTCTGATGTTGGACATTTTAGATAGAATCTCTGATTTTCACATCTCTTTCATTTTTTATCTCTTAGTCCTTTCAATCTACTTTCTCGAAACTTCACTTGATATTATCACTTAAACCTTCTGTTCATATTTTTTAATTTCAGATACAATACTTTAAAAATATCTTCTTCTCTGGTTGTGAACTTTGCTGAGTGGTTTTCTTCTTCTTTATGACTTTTAGTTATATTTTTGCCTCAGCTTCCTGCATTGCTTTATTTCCTTGGACTCTCCCTTCCACTTTGTTGTTGTTTATTTGATTTGTTCTCTATCTTTCATTTTGGAATATTTCTTCACATATCTTTGATTTCTTGGCTACCCACTCATACTTAAAAGTGAAGCTTAAAAAAGCCATCTATAATTCCATGGGCCCCTGTGGACATGTAGTGGCTTTCACCGTAGGATAATCAGACAGGAGCCCATTTGCCCTGTGTGCCTTCTAACTGCTGACATTATTGTCTTCTGTCTGTCAGTGTCTAGGGAAGGATCCTCTGCCAAAGGAAAACTGCCACATATCTAAGGGGTGATTTGGGGAGGAGTTGTGATGGTAGCGAAGAATATCTCACCATTCAACCTGTACATTCTCACATATTTCTCCAGTATTAAGCTTAACTGCTCACTCTCATCCTCCACTGAACCTGTGTGCTCCAAAGAAAAGAGTTGCTCTGTTATAAGTTCTGCAGTGAATGACCCTGCTGTCTGCTTCTTAGGTACCTGTGATAGAATAAGCTTTCAAAAAAAAAATGTTGGGATATGTGATAATGAGAAGTAATAAGCAAGTGTGAGGATGAGAATCTAGATAGTTGTGTTAGAATTTTAGAGATGGATTATGTTAAAGAAAAAAAAACAGGAGCAGAAAGGCTAAAGACAGGGTCACAGATTTGATGGAAAAGTGTAAACTCTAGTCCATGAGCAAGAGTTAGGCCTGGAGACATGGGAAAAGGTTGGCTCTGTCAGGAAACAATCATGTCTCACTGGATTGGTCAACAGAGACTCCTCAGGTACCTAAATTTGTTCCAGATGGAGATAGGAAGGGGTGAAGTGTGAATCAAGGTTAAATCTGATTCTTCCTATAATATGTGATCTTTTGTGGTTAGTTTATTGTCTCAGTCACTGCATCTGAGGTCCTCAGAGTTGCCATTATCTGTTGTGAGCTAATTCTATAATTAGCAAACTATCAGGTGAAAAAATGAGTTAGTATCAATAGGAGTCAAAACCAGAAAATGGAGAGTTAGACTAGTTTTATGTGTTAATAGATGGGAATTTACTACTGGAGTAAGTAGGATGTTATTCAATCATCCAACTAAACAATCAGTGTGGTTTCTGTCTTATTTCTAAGCTTTCTAGAACATGGATCTCTCTCCAAATTTATAGGTAACGATTTTGAGGTGATCTGGCATAGTGGCTGGGATGGACACCATCTAAATCTGATATTTGCTCTGAGTGACTTGATTCAGTTGAGAAATTTTATTAGTCCCAGACATTCAAGGCCTTTTTAAGTTCCATTTTTCACTTTGGGGGGATAAAAATAATCTCTTTTTCAAAATATGCAAGGCCCCAATTCCTGGACTTTTTCATTACCTTTCATTTCTGATTTTTAAACAGCCAATTTTTTACCAAGCTCATTTTCTCTTTCCTGCAATACCTTCCCAAATGCAGCCAACAGTAAGCAATATGCACTATTATGGTACTGTTTTCCAAATGTTTCCCTTGGAGCCAAAGACAGAGTAAGCATATTATCTGCATTACAAATTACAGCAGGTGAGAGTTTTATTAAATGTTTTGCAACAACATAACATGAATATGTAGCCATCTGTCCTAGTACATCTTTTTATTTGCCACCTCCTGGTGACTAATACTATATATTTTGTATGTTGGCTATAACAAATGTTATGTATTTTGCTTTTTTTCCCCCACAGTAATGTCCGATCTCAAGGTAGTAATTACTATGTAGGTAATGATAACACATAGTCTATGCTATGGTAATGATTACATTTTGAAATGTTAGTGGTTTATGTCAGTAAAGGTTTATATCTGCCTCACATTACAGACTGAAGTAGTTTGATAGGCCAGATTCTCCCCAAATGATGACTCAGGAATCTGGGATCCTACCATCATGTGTTTCCAAAATACTGAAAATACTTTACATTCAGCTGCATTAATTAGAGAGAGAGAAAATATGTAGAAAGTTACATAGGGGTCTTTAGAGACCAAGCATAGATGTAACATACAATAGTTACCCAGTCAAATAGCCTCCCCTGATTGCAGGGGCCCCTGGATATGTGATTTAAATATGTATACAGAAGCAAATAAAAACAGTTTGGTAAACACAGAAAAAAAAAAACACTTACTAAAAATGATTTAAACAATGAAATACCTGAATAATCCTACAATGATTAAGAAATTATAGCAGTAGTTGAAAATCTACCTACCAAGAAATTTCCATGTATCAGTCAGAAGAATAATTACAAACAGGCAAATGCAGAGATTGGAAAGGTTGGTAGTATTTCCCAGTTTGTTTTTGGGGACTCTTATTACCTTGCTATTAAAACCTGACAGCAAAAGTAAGAAAATGGAAGCTGCACAAGTTACATATAAGAATAGTTCCTGGGTGGCTCAGTTGGTTGGGCGACAGCCTTCGGCTCGGGTCATGATCCTGGAGTCCTGGGATCGAGTCCCGCATCGGGCTCCTGGCTCAGCAGGGAGCCTGCTTCTCCCTCTGATGTTCTCCCCTCTCATGCTGTTTCTCTCTCTCTCTCTCTCTCAAATAAATAAATAAAATCTTTAAAATAAAAGAATAGTTCAGATTAGAATATATTGTTAAAGATAATTCAGACATATATACAATGATAACATATCTTGATCAAGAAGTGGTCTGCTACAGAATTCCAATGTTTACATTAGAAAATGGATTAATATTTTCACTTCATTATCAGATAGGGAAAAATCATATGTGACCATTTCAAAAGAAAAAAAGATATCCATTTATGATAAAAACTTAGAAAACTAAGAATAGAATGGAATTCTCTTAACCTTATTATCATTATTTATAAGAAGCTTGACAAGAAATACCATATTTGTAAAACATTCACAAATACCATATTTGTGAAATATTTCCCTTTGAGATTATATTGATGAAATCTTGAAATCTTTTTTTTTTGAGATCAGGAATAATAAAAAATGGTGTTATCACCATGTCTATTAAATAGTTTTACATTATATTAGTAAGCAAAGGAGGAAATCATCAAGAAATGTGCATAAATATTGCACACTGAAGATGATATTGTGTATACAAAAAATATAAACAAATCTACTTGTAAATTATTAGAAATAATAAAAGGGTTAGGTATCTATATACAAAACCAATATATAGAAATCAATTGAATTTTTAAATATGATTTTATTATAAAATGAAATAAAAAGAAACCATTTATGATAACACCACAAATGAACTATACAGAAACAAATCCAATAGAAGATATACAAGACCTTTGAGAAAAAAAAACAGTAAAGGTTTTTAGAAAAAATTTGAAGCATATACATGGATAAAGATATATGCCACCTTCACAGTTTAAAAATGGCAAAAAAAATGATGTCCATGTTTAAGACAATCCAAGTTAAAATACAGATTTACTTCTGTTGCACTTGATTACCTGATTTTAAAATGTTTATGGAAGTGCAATGGCCAAGATACCATTGAAGAAAAACAAAATGGGAGATCTTACTCAACCAGGTATCTCTCCTTATATTTTATAATTATAGTAATTAAGACAGCTTGACATTACTAACAGGATAGGTAAATATCCAATGGAATGGAATAGTATGCTCCAAAACAGATTTATCCTATAAAAAAGCTAACTTATATACTCCAAATAAATGATGTCAAGAAAATTGAAGAAATGTGAAGAAAATTGTGAAGAAATTCACAACTCATACCATATGAAAAATAATTCCTGTGGTTTGAAGACGTAAATGCATGAGTCAGAACTGTAAATATTTTATAAAAATTAAATATAAGAGCTACCAGTGTAGCTCAGTGGTTTAAGCCTCTGACTCTGAATCTCAGTTCAGGTCATGATCTCGGAGTCATGAGATCAAGCCCCATGTTGGGCATGGAGCCTACTTAAGATTCTCTCTCCCTCTCCCTCTGCACCACACACCCATGGGCTCTTCCTCTCTATCTCTAAAAAAAGTAAAATAAAATAAATGTAAGAAAATGGATTCATAATTTCAAAATATGGAAAAATTTTTCAACAATATGGGAAAATGCTAATGTTAAAGAAAAAAATTGATAAATTCAACGATATAAAATGAGGGACTTCTGGTCATCACCACATACTAAAATGAGTGAAAAAGAAAAGAAATGGCCTAACTTGACTATACAGTTCACAAAGTAAAATATTTAAATGCTCAAAACCCACAAGAAAACATGCACAACCATGTTGAATTATTCATGGTATGAGAATTAAAAACACATCTGATGGACAAAAATTTAAAAGTCTGACAATTAGAAAAGTTGGCAAGCGTGGGAATGAACAATATAACCCAAATGTACTGATGGTGTCTGTATAAATTCACATAAACACTTTGAAGAATAGATTGTCATTATTTAGAAAAGGTGAAGATGTGGGTATTCTATAATACAACAATTTAATTTTTGGTATATATCTTAGGAAAAGTCTTTTCTGTATTTGCACCTTGATACATGTATAAGAATGCTTTGGGCAGCATACTTTTTAGTACACAAGAACTGACAATAAGAAAAACAAACCACAAATCCATAAATAATAGAATGAGTTTATAAACTGTTGCATGTTTTTATAATAAAAAATTGTGTGCAATGAAATAAACACACCATGATCATGATCCCCTATAGTATCATGTATTAATATCACAAACTTACAAAGTTCAAAAACAGACAAATTAAATTATATAGTTTGGGAATCCATACACATTTGTTAAAACTATAAAGAAATGTTGGAGTGCCTGGGTGGCTCAGTCGGTTAAGCATCTGCCTTCAACTCAGGTCATGATCCCAGGGTCCTGGGATCAAGCCCCCTGTCACACTGGGCTTCCTGCTCAGCGGGGAGCCTGCTTCTCCCTCTCCCTCTGCCTGCCTCTCTGCTTACTTGTGATCTCTCTCTGTCAAATAAATAAATAAAATTTAAAAAAAACTATAAAGAAAAGCAAAAAACTGGTTTTTACAAATTCAGAATAACAACTATATTTAGGAGAAAGAAGTTTGGAGGAAATTTGGGGGAGGGATGCTAATTATGTTCTCCTTCTTGATGTGAGTAAGGTAATATATATTTTAGTTTCATAATGATTTGATAAAATTATATATCTATGTTTTAGTTATATTTTTGATACATGTCATAGTAAGCAATTAAAAATGAAAAAGAATTCTAAAGATATATAGAGAAGTGTTTTTAATGTCATGGTAATTAACAATCTAGTTGCAAATGAGGAAAACAATCTAATCGCAAATGAGAGCAGAAAAAAAGATTGACCTTTTTTTAGTCAACTTTCTTTGTTTTTCTTTGTGTTTTGTGTTTAAGTGTATATAATGTGTCCCAAAGCACATGTCAGATCTGCCTGTTTCTCTGGGGTAATGTTTCTTAAATTTTATTGTATATGTGTATCACCTTGAGATCTTGTTACAATGCAGAATCTGAGTCAGTTTGGGGTGGAGCCTGAGATTCTAACAAGAATGTGTTCTCTGCTGCTCGTCCAAGGATAACTCTTTCAAGGAACAAGGCTCCCAGGACACATGACTGATACTGGATTAACTAGAATTCAATTGTTAATTTGTAAGTAAGATGACCCTAGATTTTTCCACTCAACTGGGACACATTTGAAAGTGAAATGGAGCTGTTATTAACAACGGTGCTTGCCACAAGGCATAAACAGGAACTTGAGCTAGAACGTGGGACATATGTTCTATCTTTGAGTTACAGTGATCTTTTATGCACTCTACAATTTTAGTATATTGCATTCTAGGAAACTGAGCACCATAAACCCTCCTTCAATATTATACCAACATTGTGCCCAAAAAGAAAGAACTTGAAATGTATTATAAGCATTCTGAGGAAAGGCCTTTGAGTTAGTGAGAAGTTTGTATTTTGGAAAGTGCACAGTAGAGAAAAAGTTATGCCCCAGTTGAAGTGGGTGGAAATTTCCCATCTGCTGCTAGCTAGACAGTCTGGACCTCAGATTCTTTTTGCTTCTGAAACACTTGTAAGACATGATTTATTCCATTTTAATAATATAATCACTCCTATGGCACGGGATACTGTTTAGTTTTATCTCTTTCACATGTTTATGTTTTAAACTTAAAGTGATTTTATTTCTATCTAATTTTCTTAATTCTATGACTTAAAAATTATTTATAAATCAACATTTTAAAGGAAAACAATAATTACCTGTGACTCAACACACTCAATATTTTTAGGTCCCATAAGGAAGGTTTGTATTTTTATAAGTAACTCATAGTATATTTTGGAAATCTTTTCATTTAGGGGTTTTTATTCTGAGGATAAGTGTAAAAAATAAGTGTTGGGGTTTTCAGTGACTTGATTAATTTATTCATAAGAAGCTTTGTTGAAAATTATAAATATTTAAGAATGACCCAAAGCTCCAAGGGACAAAACATAATGAGCAACAAAATAAGAAACAACAGTGCATTTTTATAAAGTAAAAAGAAGTATCACACACACAGTCTGAAGTTATGCCAATGAAAACTAATGCATGAATTTCAATATATCATAATTTATACAATATTTCATAAAACTAACATTAGGGAATAAAAAGGGTTAAAAGATGACAATCATAATTAAAGTGAAAAAAACTAAAAATTCCTTTTATCTTTGAAACACCAGGCCTTTCCATCTTATCTACATAGTGAAATGTCATAGTGAAAACTTTACTTCCGCCAGCATGAAAGAGGATGCTGATGAGCCTCCTTTAATATCTCCATCCATATTCATACACAATGTTTTTAAGTAATGGAGATGAATGATTATGGCTTAAATAATTAAAAAGTTAAAAACAATGAATCATATTCAGTACCAAGAGAGTTTAAACTTGAAGTATGATTCTTTTGATAATGACATATGGTTTTCAAAAAAATAGCAGAAACTGACATTCTAGAAAAACAAAACGAGTGATTCACACCCCGGCAAAATTTAATATCACTTCCAGGATATTAAATGCTTCGTGTGCCAAGTTAGTCATAGATTCTGGCCTTAACTGCAGGAGGCACTACTGATGTTCCTCGTTTTTCAACTTTATTATCATTATTTTTTAATTCTTGTGAATCCATGAAAATTTATTCACATATAAAGAATTCATAATGAAACAGGCTTATCTCATCTGATTCATTGATTCTTCATGGAATTGACATAGAGACTTGGTGCAGAGAGCTTCTAGAACTAACTCCCAACTAATACAAAAAGAAATTCTTTCTAAACTATTGACATTATTTACCTTCGCAATTGTGCAAATTGCCAGGAACTGGGGATGTTCTACCTCCAATGCCTCTGGTCAGGCTTTTGGATGTCCTTATTTATTAAACAATCCATTCCACTCCGTTTAGCAAACATCTCTCAAGCATGCATACCAGGACCTATGGTAATGGTGAAGGATTAACAAGACAATTTCTTTCCTTAAGAAGCTCACACTCAGGATGACAGACAGAAAAGTGCACATCACAACAGAGTTTGACAAGCGCTAGAAAGAAGTAGAAATAGGTTCTAGAATAGAAGGAAAAAGGAGTTCAGGTCCTGCCACTTTTAACTGAAATCACATTCTCCATGATGTACTTATTTGGATCTATGCATACATTTTAGTCCATAGGAAATCAAACATCTCTTCCACATGGCTAGTCTTTAAATTTTGTTGCTGCTGTTGGTTGGAGGGTTTTTTTTTTCCTCTTTTGACCTAACTGGACATCAATGTCACCATCTCCTACTAAATCTCATCACCTCCTTTTCAGATAAAAAGAAGTCTGAATCTTATTTATTTTCTCTTGAATATACTTTTTTGTTTCATGACCTCCTTAAAATAAAATTTACAGAATACTATTTCATGAGATGAGTAATATAATTCTATAAACAGAGTTTAAGATATTATTACATTTTTGGTAGTTAGTATCATAATGCTATACTCAACCAATTTTTCTCCCCTCATCTATTTTTTTACATACAGCAAGGCCATATAAATGCAGTGAATTCTTGTTTGTTTGCTTGCTTTTAAAGAATAATGATTTATCCCTATTAGATTACAGCAACACATTGCAATCTGTTCAAATATTTTGAATCTAAATTCTGATACCAAATATTTTAACTCTCCTATCAGATTAAGAGATTTGATTAGCATTACTTATATTTTTGTCCAGACAATAATAAAAGTGCTGATCAGTATAAAGTGAAGAACAGGGTCTCCTGCAGGAATAGACATTTTTCCAAAGAAGACATCCAGATGGCTAACAGATACATGAAAAGATGCTCAACATCACTCATTATCAAGGAAATACAAATCAAAACGACAGTGAGATATTACCTCACACTGGTCAGAATGGCTAAAATTAACAACACAGGAAACAACAGATGTGGGCAAGGATGTGGAAAAAGGGGAACCCTCTTACATTGTTGGTGGGAATGCCAACTGGTGCAGCCACTGTGGAAAATAGTATGGATGTTCCTCAAAGTTAAAAATAGAGCTACCCTACAACCCAGTAATTGCACTAGTAGGTATTTACCCAAAGGATACAAACATAGTGATTCAAAGGGATACATGCACCACAGTGTTTATAGCAGTATTATCAACAATAGCCACTTACAACTATGTGAATGGAGCTGGAAAGTATTATGCTAAGTGAAATAAGTCAAAGGTAAATACCATAGGATTTCACTCATATGTGGAATTTAAGAAACAAAACAGATGAACATAGGGGGAAGAAAAGAGAGGGCAAACCATAAAACAGACTCTTTTTTTTTTTAAAGATTTTACCCATTTATTTGAGAGAGAGAGAGAGCAAGCACAAGGGGGTGGAGGGGCAGAGTGAGAAGTAAGCTCCCCGCTGAGGAGAGAGCCCAATGTGGGGTTCAATCCCAGGACCCTGGGATCATGACCTGAGCTGAAGGCAGATGCTTAACCAACTGAGCCACCCAGGTGCCCGAAAACAGACCCTTAACTATAGAGAACAAACTGAGGGTTGCTGAAGGGGAGGAGGTGGGGGGATGGGCTAAATGGGTGATGGGCATTAAGTAGAGCACTCGTTGTGATGAGCACCGGGTGTTGTATATAAGTGATGAAACACTAAATCCTACCCCTGAAACTAATATTACACTGTATATTAACTAACTGGAATTTAAATAAAAACTTGGATGAAACTAAGAAAGAAAAGGAAAGGAAAGGAAAGAAAAGAAAAGAAAAAAGAAAAGGAAAGAAAAGGAAGAAAGAAAAGAACAGGGTCTCCTGGGTTTCTAGTGTAACATAAAATAAATGTCCCCAGGGAAATGCTTACTGACTGCCTGTTGCTGAAGAACCAATTCCAACTTGGGGAAATATCTACTACAAGGGCCCCCAGCATTCTAATCAAGACTGAAATTATCATCAAAGATGGAATCTATTTGCATATATTTCCATTTCTATCATATTCTGTGTTACATTCAGTCTCTGTTACTTTGTCTTTACATATACTTCTATTTTGTTTCTGCCGTGTCTATAGTGTGTAGTTCACTTCTCATCCCTGCTCGGCCACCTCGTCTTCTTCTGAAACTTTTCCTTCTTATGTATGTACCAAAAATATATGCATCAAATATTATCTGTCTTTAACTCTCCAGATTGACTTTGGATTTAATGAGCTTAAGATTGGTCCACATCTGTGTCCCAACCTCTCAGTTCCCCCATACTTGTTGGTTCCAAAGGTACAAATGGTAAATGGTAATAATTTTATTTAAGATGTATTGAGTATTTGATATGTGACAAAGACCTTTCTAAGTTTCCTCTGAATATTTTCATTTAATCTTAATAACAAACTTATACCGTGGATCTATTAACAGGCATAGCTCTGAGATATTGCAGGTTTGGTTACAGACCACTGCAATAAAGCAACAGGCATAATAAAGCAAGTCAAGTGAATTTTTTGGTTTCCCAATGTACGTGAAAGTTGTGTTTACCATATACTGTAGTATTGGTGTAGTACTAAGTGTGCAATAGCATTATCTCGAAAAAATGTACACACCTTAATTAAAAATACTTCATTGCTAAAAAGGCTGGCCATCATCTGAGCTTTCAGCGAGTTGGAAAAACTGACCACAGATCACCATAACAAATGCAGTAATAATGAAAAAGCTTGGCATGTTGCAATGATTACCAAATTGTGACAGAAACATGAAATGAGGGAATGCTCTTGGAAAAAAGGAGTCAACAGACTTACTTGACACAGGGTAGCCACAAACCTTCAACTTGGAAAAACTGCCGTAACAGCAAAGCGCAGTGAAGTGAAGCACAGTAAGAGGTGTGCTTGGCCATTTCACAAAGAGGGAAACTAAGGCATTTGCCCAACATTATGCAGTTAATAGGTGGACCAGGAGAATTAAAGGTGATCCTTTGACTGCCATTCTTAAGATATAATTATTCAACCAGTTATAATTCACAAGATTATTCTCTGTCAAAGATATTT
The DNA here is from genome assembly GCF_003265705.2 of Callorhinus ursinus. NCBI lineage: Eukaryota > Metazoa > Chordata > Mammalia > Carnivora > Otariidae > Callorhinus > Callorhinus ursinus. The sequence goes on along the minus strand of NW_027397069.1, from coordinate 59,516,707 downwards.
AAAGAAACCTTAAAAAATGCTTTTAAAAATCAATACCTTACTACATGCACATGAATGGCTAAAATTAAAAAGTCTGGCAAAACCAAATGCTGGCATTTATTTGTATATAAAATTTTTAACATATATAAATAAAATCATATATATCATATACCTTCACTATGACCAGAGAATTTCATGCCCAGGCATTTATTGAAGAAAATTGAAAAACTGTTTTTAAAAAGGTTTTTAATGAGAATATCCTTCTCAGCATTGTTTTCTAATAAAAAACTGGACACTGTCCAAGTGTTTATCAATAGGAGGATGAATAAATGAACTGCAATGATTCATACAACGGAATACTACTCAATAATGAAAGGGAAGGGCACCTGGGTGGCTCAGTTGGCTAAAGCTCTGACTCTTGATTTCAGCTCAGGTCACAATCTGAGTCATGAGATCAAGCCCTGAGTCAGGATCTACACTCTTTGGGGAATTTGCTTGAGTTTCTCTCTCTCCCTCTCTCCTTTGCCCCCCACCAAAAACAAATGAGTAAATCTTTTAAAAAAATAATGAAAGGGAAAAATATCTGTTTATGTCTTCTGCCCATTTCTTGAATGGATTATTTGTTCTTTGGATGTTGAGTTTGATAAGTTCTTTATAGATTTTGGATACTAGCCCTTTATCTGATATGTCCTTTGCAAATATCTTCTCCCATTCTATGGGTTGTCTTTTGGCTTTGTTGACTGTTTCCTTCACTGTGCAAAAGCTTTTTATCTTGATGAAATCCCAATAGTTCATTTTTGCCCTTGCTTCCCTTGCCTTTGGCGATGTTTCTAGGAAGAAGTTGCCGCGGCTGAGGTCGAAGAGGTTGCTGCCTGTGTTCTCCTTTAGAATTTTGATGGACTCCTGTCTCACATTTAGGTCTTTCAACCATTTGGAGTCTATTTTTGTGTGTGGTGTAAGGAAATGGTCCAGTTTCATTCTTCTGCATGTGGCTGTCCAATTTTCCCAACACCATTTGTTGAAGACACTGTCTTTTTTCCATTGGACATTCTTTCCTGCTTTGTTGAAGATGAGTTGACCGTAGAGTTGAGGGTCCATTTCTGGGCTCTCTATTCTGTTCCATTGATCTATGTGTCTGTTTTTGTGCCGGTACCATACTGTCTTGATCATGACAGCTTTGAAATAGAGCTGGAAGTCCGGAATTGTGATGCTGCCAGCTTTGCTTTTCTTTTTCAACATTCCTCTGGCTATTTGGGGTCTTTTCTGGTTCCATACAGATTTTAGGATTGTTTGTTCCATTTCTTTGAAAAAAGTGGATGGTATTTTGATGGGGATTGCATTGAATGTGTAGATTGCTCTAGGTAGCATTGACATCTTCACAGTATTTGTTCTTCCAATCCATGAGCATGGAACATTTTTCCATTTCTTTGTGTCTTCCTCAATTTCTTTCATGAGTATTTTATAGTTTTTCTGAGTGCTGATCCTTTGCCTCTTTGGTTAGATTTACAAACAATGAATCATGGAACACTACATCAAAAACTAATGATGTAATGTATAGTGATTAACATAACAATAAAAAATTTAAAGAAAAAAATTTAAAAAATAAAAAGCACAGAAATTACTGATGTTAATAATGTTAATAAAGATCATGATACTCTGTTTTAATTTAGTACAAAATGAAATGTTTTTCAGAGAACTTTTACTTGAACAGATTCGCAGGCATTTCATTAAAGAATAAATAATTTCAGTTACTTAAAAAAAATAATGAAAGGGAATGGGCTTCTGATACATGGGAAAACAAGGAAGAATCTCACAAAAGTTATGCTGAGTACAAGACGCCTTTCCCTAAGTTAATGTATACCAAAGTACTGACATTCCCCATTTACTAAGGAAAAAGGAAATTATACTTCATGCTGTGGTTTGTTCTTCATGAATTCATAATGGACCTTAGTACTTGCTTCATTCTTCTCAGATATCCAGTACTACAAAACAACCTAAATATTTGAATTCAAGTTCTCATACATGTCATTTACCTCCTTTTATAAAATGGGATTATTTCTCTGGTTCTAGTCATCTATCTCATTCTCTGTGTTTTGCAATGACTGAGGAACCTGGTTCTGAACATTCTTTCTCTCTGTACTCTGCTGATTTTTCTGACCTGGAGATGTCCTGATCGGGGAGTGCTGGAGCCCTGTGCTATCTTCCTACCTGCCCAGCTACCCCGGGATGTAAACAGCCTCCTATCTTCCTCTAACATTTGCAGTGAGACAGATTCCTCTTGTGAATAGGACAAAGGCAAAACGGCAGTTAAGTTGTTCTGTCAACATTATACCATCTGTTCCAAGGAATGGAACTCGCTCTTCCTTGTTCTTCTTGCTGTTTTCAACCTAGCAAAAATGTTCTTTTTATTGTTGCTAGCATATTTTGCAAGGCTCAGATTTTTTCTTATTAGCCTCCTTATTACGGTTTCATGCAACTCCTAGATTTGTATTTAGGATCACTTTTCCCCTGCTTTTTTCTTTCTAAATATACAATCACTAAAGAACTCTCCAAAGTCACAGAGATTTCTTTAGATACTATCACATTTTCTTCTCTCGAGACTTTTTTTTATGCAGGCTCTAACCATGGCATTCCCCACCATTTTTCTAAGGTTATATATTTTTTTCCTAAAATTAAAACAAACAAACAAACAGATCAAGTTGGAGACTTGAATGATTATGTCCAGTTGAAATTAAAGTGAACTATGAGAACAGAGGAAGGCTTTCATAAATATACTTTTCACCACTCCTCTCTGCTCAAACCAATGATGTGATATCTATCTAAATTTCTATCTAAAGTAGATAAGTAAGTTTGTAAGTTTATGGTTTCTTGTTGTTTCTTCCTTCTTCCTAACAATGACTAAGGAATTTTTTCATTGAGATTTAAGTACAGGCCCCTATAAGAATGGATCTATGAATTGTTTTAGCAAATTAAATGCACAATATTTTAATATATTTTAAGCAAAAAAAAGGTATAATGATGTTAATCAATTCCTGTTTCTTCAAAACATTTATTTATTTATTTGAGAGAGAGAGAGAGAGAGAACAGGGGGAGGGGCAGAGGGAGAGAGAGAATCTCCTGCACTCTCCCCACTGAGCACGGAGCCCAAGGCTGCAGATCTCATGGCCCTGAGATCATGACCCAGTCCAAAGTCAAGAGCTGAAGCCTTAACTGACAGAGTCACTCAGGTGCCCTCAATTCCTGGGGTTTTTTTTTTGTTTGTTTTATTTTTTTACCTTAATTTCATAATTGTTCAAAATACTCTCTATCAGAGGTTCAACTGCCTGGGTCACCCAGGCACCCCTCAATTCCTGTTTTTTTAATCTTAAATTCATAATTGTCTGAAATACTCTCTATCAGTGTCATGGAATTATAGTCAATGACATGGTATGTGTCATGTTATTTTCAGGATTAAATATTAATGCTGTAGGGATTATTTAGAACTATATCAAACAAAATGTTTAAAAATATACCTTATATAGAACAGGGCAAGGAGATATAAGGCTCTTCCCCACTCATGCCAGAAACAGCTGAAATCACTGGGTAGGATTTGAACTTTCACCTGCTGATGAATTGGTGATGTGGTTTAGAATAGGCAATTTCATTAAAGTTTGCAAGAAAGAAGTCCTTTACAGTTATGTATTCAGTTAGATGTCTCTCAAATATGCCATCGGGCCCTCTTTATAGGTAATTTAGATTAATATAGTAGCCTCCTAAATAGTATCTCAAACATCAGTGTCCTTAGGCTATTCCTCCACGTTGCTCTGAGAGAATATATATAATCTAAATTCCCGTGTCGGCATTCAGTGTCCTCATGATCTGGCTCCAGTCTGTCTTTTCACAGTTTTTAAACAATTTCCCGTCATCCTGAAACAGTTCTATTCCATACAATCTGCTCTCAAGCCCCCTCTAAATTTCTTTAAACATAGTTATGTATAATTAAGCATATATATAGTTAAACATGCACATAGCTAAACATTGTTATATCTCGACATTAGGAAGGGTACTCATACAGTAAGGAAAAACAAATCCATAGTGTACTTTGGAATGATGAAACAGCTTTACAAACACTGCTGAAATTTTCATAATTTTGAGTAACACCATTAATATCATGAATATTAAGGCACTGGTCTCTCTTGGACATTCTCCTCCCTTCAGAGGCGGACTGAGAATTTGGGAGGCAAAACTGTGCATGTGTTGCCAAGCTCCTTTTACTCTGATCACTCCTGGGAGCCTGGGCATACTGCAAGAACACACTCTCTGTTCCTTTCCTTTCAAATATGTTTACAAAGACGGGTCCTCCATAGGGAGGTCCAATTTTACCAATGATTTGGTAAAAAAAACTCTTTAATATACTTTTTGGGATTTACTATTAGGAAGTCCGCAAGCCTCCAAATAAAGGAAAGGTTCATCATTGGCACTTCCTTAGTAATGAAAATGACCTTGTTTCTCTATGTATCTTATATTTTAGTTATATACACTAATGGATTCAGGACATAGTGGGGAAAATGGTCATTGAATGAGTTCTCCTTCAATAATATTTCTCACTAATTTCCCATAATTAGTCAGTAAGTCAGTACGTATTCCCTTTTATTTGTCATACGTTGTTATGTGATGTTTGGATTACGGTGCTCTTGCTACTTTTGTTTTCCAAAAATATTTTTTTTGTTCTCCTTTCATCACCATTTCATGCAGAGTTTGGAGTCGATGCCTGGTATGACAAAGTCTGCCACTCTGAAATATTGTATCTTGATCTTTCCTAGGTAAAACACAGAAGATTCTTAGATGTATAATTATCTGCAAGTCTGGAATAAGAAAGTAGAGATTGTCTATTTTTTTGTCTTTCTTTGATTTTTTTTGAATATTTTTGTTTGTTTCTAGATGAAGCAAAGTGGATGCTATTTATCTCACAGTGATATCTATATTTCTAAAATGTGCACAAAGTTAAGTCTAAATAAAAGGCTGTTTGACTATCTACAGACATACAGGTAGCTGCCTTACCACTGAGAATGTCTCAAAACAAACAGATGGGACTGAGATCCATGAACGATTACAGAGGGTCACACCCCTTGCAAACATTAAGAAACATGGACAAAATAGATGAGAAAGGAAGTTTTTTCAGACATGGAAAAACAGAGAGGTGAGGGGGGTGGGTGAAATAGGTAAAGGGGATTAAGAGCACACATCGTGATGAGCACTGAGTAATGTGTATAATTTTTGAATCACTGTATTGTACACCTGAAATTAATATAACACTATATGTTAATTGTACTGGAATTAAAATTATTAAAAATCCATTACTTTCCCAATATCATAAAACAGATTAACATACATAGTAAAAAAAAAAAAAAAGACAGAAAGAAAGGAAAACAGACTATACAGGGCTGTAAACTCCAAGGGAAGAGAAACAAGAAAGGCAAACCCTGCAATTTTGGCTTCTAGGTTTCAGCACCAGGAGGCAGATCCCAAACAGAGCCCAGTGGTCTTACTGAGTTGAGGAAACAAAGATGGCAGCTAAGGTAGACTGACGCAGCTACAGTGTATGTGACTATATAACTGAGAGGAGAGATATATGCACAAAAAGATCCCACAAAAAGTTGAGAGATGTCTCAATTCCTTGGCACATTTACATGTATGTGGGAAATTATCTCTAGAAAGCAATAAACTGGTTAATTCTTAGAGCTCAATTAGGACTTGGAATAGATTGACTTCTGACCAGCCAGAATGGACAGGCTACATAATACAAGGATCACTGGGTAGAATGTTCAGAATAGTACAGCCTCAATGGTCTAACTTAGGCTTTAACTGAAGTCTGCTCTGGATAGATAGACCCATAAAGATTAAAAAAAAAAATCAAATTGCATAACAAAATAGTCCAACAGTCTTTTTATTTTTTAATTTAAAAAAATTTAAGATTTATGTATTTATTTTAGAGAGAGAGAGAGTGAGCACAAGTGGAGGGAGGGGCACCGAGGGAGAGGGAGAGAGAGAATCCTCAAGCAGACTCCCCGCTGAGCGCAGAGCCTGACACGGGGTTTGATCCCAGGATCCGGAGATAATGGCCCAAGCTTGAATGACTGAACCACCCAGGTGCTCCTGACAGTCTTCTTAAAAAGTACAACAAAATGCAGCACACAAAACAAACAAACAAACAAACAACAATTCAGTGTGTTTTATCCAATCAGAAATTACTAGACATGAAAATAAGTAAGAAAACATATCCTTTAACCAGAAGAAACATGAATTCATAGAAACAGACCCAGACATAAAGGACATGATGGAATTAGCAAAACATTAAAAGAGCCATTATTAAGATGTCTATATGTACAATACTATAAATTCCACAAATTTTGATTATGTGTCATTTTCGTTAATCCAAGATATTGCTGAAAAATAGTGATAAAGGGAAAATCTTAAAAAGAGCTCAAGAATAAAGATTTCCACAGAAACAATGCAAGCCAGATTAAGATAATGGAGAGATATCTTTAAAATAGTGAAAGACAAAAAAAAAGTCAACATAAAATTCTAGAACAAGAAAAAATATACTTCAAAAATCAAAACAAAATAAGAACTTTGCAGACAAACAAAATCTGTGAAATTTATTCTTAGCAGAACAAATATGATATATTAAAAAGAATGCATTTAAAAGACCCTCTTCATGCAGAAGAAAAATGAAACAAGGTGGAAAGTTGGATAAGCACAAAGAAATGTGGTTGCAAGAAGTGAAAAATACATAGGTAAATATAAAAGACTTCTTTTTCTTTCAGTTAACTTCTTTAAAAGATAATAGACTCTATAAGCAAAACTACTAGCATTGTTGTAAAAGATTTATAACCTATGTAGAAGGAAACTGATTAATAATAGTAATACAAGAGTTTGGGACAGAAAATGGAAGTTTACTGTTGTTGAATTTTACAGTATAGATGAAATGCATATGAAACAGCTACTGAGACAGGCCTTTGAAAATCCTCATAAATGTAAAAGAAACGAAATCATACACAGTAAATTCATTGAACATAACAAAGATAGCTATCATATCATAGCTGGAAGATACATTGAAAAATCTACTTATTTGGAGATAGTTCAGGTAGGTTTCTGAATAACCCATAGATGACACTATTAAATAACATAACTCAAAAATATTAAAGGAATTTAGAGAATATCTTGGGAGAATGAAAATTAAACAAAAATTTGTGGAATTCACCTAAAGAGGTGATCAGAGAGACACTGTGATACTAACTTATGTTAGAAAAATAAAGGGATCTAAATTCATTTAATGAGGACAATGAATACAAAACAGTTTCAAATATGATAAATATTAAACCAACTATATAATCACTTTAAATACGAAGGGTCTAAGTACACCAATTAAAAGACAGAGATTGAAAGTGGACTAAAAAACAAGGCCCAACTGTATGTTCTACAAGAAACTCACTTTAAATATAAAGACACAGGACGAAGTAAAGGGATGGAGAAAGATATACAAAGGTACACTAATCAAAAGAAAACTGAAACAGCAATATTAATTTCAAAGAATATATTAGAGTAAAGAAAATTATCAAGAATAATGAGGAGCAGGGTGCCTGGGTGGCTCAGATGGTTAAGTGTCTGCCTTCAACTCAGGTCATGATCCCGGGATCCTGGGATCGAGTCCTGCATCAGGCTCCCTGCTCGTTGGGAGTCTGCTTCTCCCTCTGCTTCTCTCTGTCTCTCTCTCTCTCCCTCTGTCTCTCATGAATAAATAAATAAAATCTTTAAAAAAACAAAAAAAGAATAATGAGGAGCATCACATAATGGTAAAGGGGTAACTTCTCCAAGAAGATAAAACAATCCTTAATATATTTACACTTAACAACAATATCATAATACATGAGGCAAAAAATGGTAGAACCTCAAGAAGAAATAGACATATCCATTCCTACAGTTAGAGACAGCAAGACTCCCTCTATTAGTAACTGACATATCCAGCAGGCAGGAAATAAGTAGGATGTAGTTGAACAGAACAATATCATCAATTAACTGGATCTATTTGACATTTATAGAATACTTCATCCAACAATAGAAAATGTATGTTCTTCTCCAACTTACGTGGAATATTCACCAACATGGACAATATTTTGAGCCATAAAACACACCTTGGCAAATTAAAAATAAAACAAAAATTATATGAAGAACATTTTCAGACTACAATAGAATTAAACTAGAAATCAGTCATAGAAAGACAGCTGGAAAATTCCCAGAATATTTGGAGACTAACAGCACACTTCTAAATAAAAATGTTTTATTTTTTTTATTTTATTTTTACTTTACTTTATTTATTTAAAGAAAAAGTCTCACGAGAAATTTTTTTAAAAGTTTTGAACTAAATGTCAAGTGATCCTAATAGTCAAGTGATCTAGGATAAAGGGGCAAATACAATGCAATGTGAAAAGAATAGTCTTTTCAACAAATGTTACTGGGACAATTGAACATCCACATTAAAAAAGAAAAAAAAAAAAGAATCTAGATACACACCGTACAACTCTTTGGACAAAAATTAGCTCAAAATAGATCATAGACCTAAATATATAACATATAACTATAAAGATTCTAGAAGATAACAGATGAGAAAATCTAGAAGACCTTGGATTTGGTGACTGTTTTTGTATCTCCAACACCAAAAGCACCATCCATAAAAGAAAAAAAAAATGTTGGAGTACCTGGGTGGCTCAGCCAGGTGAGCATCCAGTTCTTGATTTCAGCTCAGGTCGTGATCTTAGGGTCATGAGATTGAGCCCCATGTCTGGGTCCTCACTTGTCTGGGAGTCTGCTTGAGATTCTCTCTCTCCCTCTGTTCCTCTGCCCATTCACACACACTCTCTCTAAAAAAAAAAAAAAAAGTTAAACTTCATTAAAATTTAGGAATGTCTGCTCAGTGAAATAGTTTTAACAGAATAAAGGCAGAAACCACAGATTTACAAAATGTATCTGGTAAAGTACAGATATCCAAAATATGCAAAGAACTCCACAGTAGGGGTGCCTAGGTGGCTCAGTTGGTTAAGGGTCAGACTCTTGATTTCTGCTCAGGTCATGATCTTAAGAGTCATGAGATTGAGCCCCATGTCTGGCTCCACGCTCAGCGGGGAATCTTCTTGAGATTCTCTCTCTCCCTCTGCCCCCCCCCAACTCATGCTCTCACTCTCTCTCTAAAAAAAAGAAAACAAGCAACTCAATTTTAAAAAAAGAGACAAAAGATCTAAACAGATACCTTACAAAAGAATATATAGTGATGGTGAATAAGCATATGAAAAGATATTCAACATCATATGATATTGGGGAATTGAAAATTATAACAATGAGATACCACCATTAGAATGGCTAAAATCCCAAACCCAGTGTATTAGATTGCTAGGGCTGCCATAACAAAGTACCACAGACTGGGTAGTTTAAATGACAAAAATTTATTTTCTTACAGTCTTAGAGGCTACAAGTCCAAGATCCAAGTGCTGATTTCTTCTGAGGCCTCTCTCCTCTGCTTGGAGTATCCTCCTTCTTCATGTGCGTCCATCTGATCTTCCTGGTGTATGTATCTGTGTCTTGATCATCTCTTGTTATAAGGACACCAGTCATATGGATTCAGACCCACTCCAATGACTTCATTTAAAGACCCTGTCTCAAAATACAGTCATATTTTTTCAGTGCTAGGGCTTAGCACTTCCACATATGCATTTTGGCAGAAACACAACTCAGCTTATTATACACCAGATACTGGTGAGGATGTGGAGCAACAGGAACTCTCATTCATTGCTGGTGGGAATGCCAAGTGGTACAGCCATTTTGGAAGACAGTTGGCTCTTTTTTTTAAAAAGCTAAACATAATCATCATAAATTCAATAATCTTGCTCTTTGATATTTACCCAAAGAAAATGCAAGTGACGATCATGCAAAAATCTGCACACAAACGTTTATAGTACAACTGGGAAGCAACCAAGATGTCCTTCAGCAGGTGAATGGATACGTGAACTGAAGTACATCAGACAGTAGAATATTATTCAGTACTAGAAAGAAAAGAGCAATGAAGTCATGAAATGACAGGAAAGAAACTTAAAAGCATATTACTAAGTGAAAGAAGCTGTTCTAAAAAGCCTACAGACTGTAAAATTTCAAACATATGACATTTTGAAAATGGCAAAACTATAGAGAGTAAAAAGATCAGTGGTTGCCGGTGGTTGGTGGGAAAGAGAGAAGAATAGGTGGGGCACAGGGAATTTTGAGGGCAGGATATTATATATTTGTCAATAACATAGAACTATATACCACAAAGAGTAAATCAGTAGTAAACTGTGGATTTCTAGTTTAATAATAATATATCAAATATCGGTTCATGAATTGCCCCACACTAAAGCAAGATTGTAATGATAGGAGAAACTGAATGTGTGTATCTGTGGGGTGGGGGCGGATGATTGGGACTCTGAACTCTGTATATTTTGTGCATTTTCTTGGTAAATCTAAAACTGCTTTTAAAAATAAAGACTATTTTTTAAAAACTTCAAAGAAGTAAGAAAAAAAAGCCACTAAAACTCATAAATGAATTTAGATAAGGGGCAGGATACAATGGATATTTACAAATTTACTGTATTACTATGTGTTAGCAATCAGTATTTGGAAACTGAGATTTCCACAGCTTTTTTAAAAAGAGATTTTATTTATTTATTTGAGAGAGAGAGAGCAGAAGCAGGAGGAGTGGCAGAGGGAGAGGGAGAAGCAGACTCCCTGCTGAGCAGGGAGTTCTATATGGGGCCGGATCCTAGGACCCCAGGATCATGACCTGAGCCAAAGGCAGACACTTAACTAACTGAGCCACCCAGGTGCTCCAGATTTTCACAGCTTTAGAATCACAAAACGGAAATACCTTTAACATAAAAGGCACAAGATCTGTGCCTCAAAAACTACAAAACATCATTGAAATAGTTAATTTTGTGTCCATTTGACTAGGCCAGAGGGTACTTGATTCTGATCGTGTCTGAAAGGATATTTCTGGGCGAGAAATCCATTTTCAGTGGAGGCACTCAGTATATTACCCTCCCCAATGAGTGGGCTTCATCAAGTGCTTATAGGATCTGAATAGAACAAAAGTGGAAGGGAGGATTCACACACTTCCTGCCTGCCTACTTGAACAGGGACCTCAGTCCTCTCCTACCCTTGTGCTGGGATTTATACTACAATCTCCTCCTGCTTCTCAGATCTTCTAAAGTGGACTAGAATGACACCTCCAGCTTTTCTGGGTGTACAGCTTGCAGACTGCAAATCGTGTGACTTCTCAGCCTTCATAACTGCCTGAACAAACACATCATAAATCGTATATATAGACATTTATCCTATAGGTTCTCTTTCCCTGGAGAATCCTAAAACAATCACTGAAAGAAACAAATGTTGAACTAAATATGAACTATGTTCATGGGTAGAAGACTCAGTATCATCAAGATGTTAATTTTTCCAAAATAATCTGTGGCTTTATGAAATTTGAATTAAAATCCCAGAAATATTTTTTTTTAGAAATTAATCATCTCAAAACTTATGTGAAAATGAAAAATGATCTAATATTGCTTTAAAAATACAGAAAAATAGGGGCACCTGAGTGGCTCAGTTAGTTAAGTGTCCAGCTCTTGATTTAGGCTCAGGTCATGATCTCAGGGTCATGGGATCAAGCCCCACATCTGACTCTGTGCTCGACAGGGAGTCTGCTTGAGATTGTCTCTTTCCCTCTCCCCCTGCCCCTCCCCTCATGTGCATACTGCTGTATTTTAATTATGAAGCTACAATAATCAATTTGGTGTGGGAATGACCCATAGAGTGATTTATAGATAAACAGAGCAGAACAGAGTCTAGAAATTCTCATATATAGTCAGTTATATATGATCAATTAATTTTGGCTTGAATGAAAACAAAATGAACCAAAAAAGAAATAAATGATCAATTAGATTTCATTGAATTTGGAAAATATAAAAAGCCACAACTGGCAAAATACATTGAGGAAACTTATATCTGATATAGTTCTTATATTCAGTATCTACATAAATAACACTTAAAACCTATTAATAATAAGATAAACAACTTGATTTTTTAAAAACATACAAGAAACTTATACAAATATTTCTCCAAAGATGAACTGGAAAATAAGCCCATGAAAATGCTCAGCACCATTAGTCAATAGGGAAATGCAAATTAAAATCACAATGATATCCCTCTCTATAAGACTTATCACTATAATACTGGAGAGGCCAAAATTTAAAATTCTGAAATTGTCAAGTGTCGGGTAGAATGTGGAGTAACTGAACTTCCCACACATTGCCGAGTAGAAATGCAAAATGGTATAGCCACTTTGGAAACAGTCTGGCAGTTTCCTTTAACACTGAAAATTAACTTACCTTAAAATTCAGCATTCCCACTCGTAGGTATTCTTCAAGATAAATTAAAAACATTTCTGCACAAATACTTGTATGTGAATTTTCAAAGCGGTTCTATTCATAGAGCTCCACCCTGGAAGCAGTTCAAATGGCCAACTGGTGGAGAGATAGAAATCATTGCATGCCTATTCAATGGAATTTTACTCAGCAATAAGAAGGAACAAAATTCTGATATATATACAACAGCTTGATGAATCTCACAAGTATTAGGCAATTTGAAGGAAAGCAGATGGAAAAGACTATACTATATGATTACATTCATAAGAAATTATAGCCAAGGTAAAACTAGTATACGGTGACAGGGTAGCTATTTATTGCCTCTAGCCAAGGATGAGTGGAGCAGATTGACCCTAAATGAACGGAAGGAAACTTTCTGAGGTGATGAAAATATTCTGTGCCTTTGTGGATATGGCCGTCCTGCTCTTATACATTTGTCAGAATTTATGAAATTGCACTCTTAAAATTAGTGAATTTGATCGTAGGAAATCTCTGGTAATAAATACAATTAAAATTATATAGACAAGAAGAAAAAAATCGAAGTTTTAGAATCTAGTCCTTCTTCTTAACTAGCTGTATGATCATTTTTCATCCTCATACAGTTTATCTATAAAATGGTAACAAAATCACTTCCTCTATCTGGTCCATCAATTAAAAAAAAAAATCTTGCCTCAATTTCCAGAAAATGTACCTTCCGTGAACGTGCTTCATAAACTGTAAAGTATCCCTTTAAACATATTTTGATTGTTGCGTCACATGTGTTTAATGGGTGGTTGAGTAAAACAAAGCCTAACCTTAGGCTATGTTTGTGCTTCTGGGAAAAGATGAATATGTGGCAACCATTTATTTTCCACTTTTTCTCACATTGATAAAACTGATCTCTATTACAGCTATAGGTATTATTTTCAAATAACTTCCTCTCTGAAAAAAGCTGCCATCATTTCCTTTCTAATAGATTTGAATGAAGTCTTTGTTTTAGAAACCTGTCCCTCTCCTGATTTCTGTGCCTTGGGCAGAGTTACTGATGCTTTCTCCATTAGTCACTCACACAGAATTCACTGCTTCCACATAGTCAACCAGCAAGTGTCGAGCAACCATGGAGAGGCATTGTGCAAGGTTCAAGATATATAAAGGAGAATAAAACCACTCTGCATATTTTTCTTTTCACCGAATCGCCTTTACCGTACTTCCTTTACTTTCCTATTCTCCTGCCAAATCTTTGTTCAAGCTTCTGTTATTCTTGTCCATTTCCTCTTGCTGGGAACCCCATCTCAATTTCCCTGAAGGTTATCTCACACATCTAACTAAAGCACTTTTGTGATCATTCCATTCTTCCGTTCAAAAGCTCTCAGAGAGTCTCCCCTGCCCTACTGATGCAAAATGATCCAGTGGAAAAGAAACCATCTTTGGATCAGATGAATCTGAGTTTAAATTCTGATTCTTGCCAAATGACTCTATGGATGAGTAGCATATTCTTTCTAAGCTTCAGCTGCCTTATTTGTATAAAACCAATAATAATATATTTTGTGGCAGATATTACACTTTTAAAGAGTTTGATACAATGTCTGGCACATATAGTAGGTGTCTGGTAAATGGTTGTTATTATTAAGGAATAAGCACTTTGCAAGTCTTAGATTATCATTAAAATTTTGTTTGGGAAGCTTTCTACCACCAACTAGTCTTTATGCTCAGCCTCCTGACTGATGAAGAGATAATATGGAGTATTCTATACCAGCAGCAAAACTGTAGCAGTACAGTCAATGTGTTGTAAGAACCATTTAGGGTCCCAAGGATGTATGTACAAGAAGAGGGGCAGCAAAGCAATACACACTTCAGGAAATGAATTATCTTTTTATCTTGAGGTTTTGGTTTTTTTTTCTGACTTGCTCATGATGGAGAATACAATTCACATTTAAATTAAAATGTGGTTTTGTGAAGCAGCTGAACTCTTTCACTTTACATACATATTGTCACATTTCACATTTTTCTTGCAGTGCAAATGCAGATGTTTTACTTGAAAGATAATTTTTTATTTGTTAAAATTAATCAACATGTGTGATAGAGCCTCTGTTGCATCTGTACTGACTTCATTGCTCCTTGATGAGACATTTAATTGGCTGGGGCACCGTGTGTCTTTAGCGTGTGTATGTGTGTAGTTCGCGTGTGTGTTCGGGGATGATCAGGGAGGAAATGATGGGGAATGAGGGACTGAGATTGAGACAATGGGAGCTGGGAGGACTATATGCAAATATAAACTCATCTCCCACTGGAAGAGAGAGAGCTTTCAAGGAAAAGAAAGTACATTATATTTTTACCTAGTTTTAAGGTGTATCCTTATACAAATATTATTAAGTCCAAATGCAGTTCCAATATTACTACACTTGGATTATTTCTTTTTCAATAAATATCTCAGTAACCCAAAAGATACTACTGTGGTAATTTTGCTGCTGGAACCATTGGGTAGAATATAGGGTTTATCCTGAAGAGTGAACATCCCGTCTGTCAATCACCCCGTTAAGTGGTTGTTCCCCAAGGAAGTAATGATTAAGGAGGAGGTGATAATTGGACTGAAGGAAGAAACCTACTTTTATATCCTACTGTAACTTTTAAGAGTAAGGTCCTGAAGTCAAAGGTAGAGGAAGGTAGAAGACGTTCCTACTTGTGGCAGATACTCCTGTTTCTAACGGGAAAGTAGACACTAATCAGCCGCCTTGTGAGGTGGACCTGGACTCAGTATCTGTATTATCCTTATTTTTTACTACCCTCAGCCTTTGCCACAACTTTATCAAATTTCAATTACTGACTCAGTTCTCCCAGCTTTCATGTTTCCCTTCCTCCTAACAAGTCTCCTCTGACCCTTAATGTAATGTGAGTTTGCTTTGTTATTTAAGGCCACTCAATTCTTCTGTAGAAAATAAGAGAATAACAACAAAAACGTTAATAAATAAAAGTAAATATAGAAATAAACGGCTTGTGCACCATAGTCAGAATTCATGGTGATGAGAAATGTTGGGGTTTCGGAGGGAACGGTCAAGAAAGAATTCTTGAGACGTCTTGGGTGCAAAAAGCTAGTTTTATTAAAGCCCGGGGACAGGACCTGTGGGCAGAAAGAGCCGTACTGAGGTTGTGACAGGTGACCGATTACATACTTTCAAGTTGAGAAGGGGTAAGGGGTAGCGTAAGTCTCTAAGGAATTTGGAAGCAAGGTTTCCAGGACCTTGAGGGCACTAGCCACTGTTAAGAAAAGGTCATTACTACTGCCCAGTAAAACCTTCATCATGAGACCCTTCATATGTATATCAGTGGGCCATATGCTTGAAGGATGATCGTCAACGTGTATCTTGGGGGGCAGATAGAGATAAAGGGAGTTTCCAAAGCAATTTTTATATATTAAAGGAGACTTACAGGATCCTG
This sequence comes from Callorhinus ursinus, assembly GCF_003265705.2. NCBI lineage: Eukaryota > Metazoa > Chordata > Mammalia > Carnivora > Otariidae > Callorhinus > Callorhinus ursinus. The sequence goes on along the minus strand of NW_027397069.1, from coordinate 59,500,832 downwards.
GAGGTTGGGCTAATTTTAGGCTAAGATTTCCTTTTGCCCTTAGCAAAGTATCAACATGGAGGCAGCTGAGCAACTTGAAGTTCACTCTGCCTGTCTCAAATACTTGTGAATGGGCTGTAAGCTGTAAGGAAGTCTAATTTTTTTTTCTATATTTCTTTTACCTTTGTTCTCCACATCAATGAGACATGTTAACTACAGATAAGTGAACTATGTGACAGATTAAGCATAGATAACATAAGTAAAGCATGTGTGTGCTAAACATATAGATACAAAGATCAAGTGGCACTTAATATTTATAATACAGTAAATATACTCATGGCATGTCTTAGTATGTATAATACAGTAAATATACTCATGGCAGGTAATATTCCAGATGCACAAAAAATTCATGAGGCTCATGAAAGCACTTATCCATTTTGAGATTAGCCAACCTGGCCCTACCTGTACCCCACGAAACATGTGAATAAAATCCACAGCTTCTCATCCAGCTAAATGACAAACTACAGTTTGGCTGGGCATATTTCTCTATGTCTCTCTGATAGAACACATCTCAGGACTCCAAGTTCTTTCTACCCTGCTTCTATTCCATCCTATGTGTGCTATCCTTTCCCTTTGGCTCACATTGTGTGTTTTAACGGATTTCCTGTTCTGTGTTATTGAAAATCTCAATTTGGTCAATGAGTCTTACTGGTCCTTGAACCCTAGGATAGACTTCCTGTTGATATAATTAGAGGACACTGATGCATTAAAGTAAATCTTTTTTTTGTTGTTGCTATAGCACAACTTATATATTTCAAATGGACAAAATATTAGTTAAAGTAAATCTTTATACAAGAGCCAACATGCTCATTAATACCGTAAGCTACATTGGACTGCTTGAAAATAGCAATTGGAGATTTACAATAGTTTCTGTGGGTTTCTGCATAGATCCCGTGGGTGAAAAGGATGTAAAGACCTTGCCAGAGACTTCCTTCTGTCTGTACCCAGAGCCTGTAACAACTTTGCTCTGGTTGGCAGAGCTCACTGAGCATTTTTCTTTAGCTGGCATGTGCACCCAAGATGTGTTTGAGTCGACCCGGACAAACAAAGGCCCCAATACACCATATTACTTTGGCTTGCCTTTACCACTTGGGCCTATCTGTCCTTACTCCTGATTCTTTTTCCTCCCAACATATAGCTGCCTAAATCTTAACATATAATAGTTTTGTGAATATTTTTCTATACTTCATTGTCTGCCTTGGTCTTGATGTCTAATGAAGTTGGCTTCAGAGATGATATAAATGAGAGATGATATAAGACAACAAAGTAACTGCTGAATCAAGCTGAACCTGAGTCTTACCCAGACAGGTTTTTATTTGATCAATTATTTTTGTTTACTCAGCAGTGCCCTGTTGGCCCTGTGGCAATTTGAACATTTCAGAGGCTTTTAGTGCCACTAAATGACACAGCACTAATTGGTGACAAATTTCTAAAGCCATCTACTAGACTCATTTTTTTCTTTTTTTAAATTCACTATTTTTAATGTTTCTTCTTCTCCTCCTCTCTCCCTACCTCTCACAATTTCTGTCTTTTCTTCTAACCCTTTCTCATTTTTGTCTTTCTTACATCGCTGCCCACTTTTCATTTGCCTTTTCAAAATATCGATTTCTTTTCAAATGTCAGTGCTTCCAGGACAGGGAAGGCCTCCTTATATAGTCTCTGATGTGAAACCCTAAAATGACCAAGAGTGAGGCACTCCAAAAAACCGCAAATATGTCGCATTTTAAAACAGGATTTATACAAATTCCAAAGAAAGTTAAAAAAAATCGCTTGGAAAAGGCTTGCCCTTACGTTTTCTTGTGAGCTTATACTCTGAGACAGAGTGATTTCTTACTGATTCTGCATTTGGATAGCTAGAACTGGCTAGCCATGAACAAGTAGAAACTTGAAGACTAATGAGCATTGTTTTCTCTTCTAAACGCTCCACTGATAGACATCTGTATTTAGCAGCTTTATTATTTTAAATAACCTCTCTTCCTTGGGGCATTAAGGGAGGTTTCAAACATAATACTTCCACGTATTAAAAATTGTTGGTTCTAATGATGGTAATTTCCCCCTGAAAGCAGAGTCATTAAGAGCTATGTTTTCACTGGGTGTTTTTCCAAGAAGTTTCTTTTAAAGTCATGATAACAGCTGTTAGTTGTATTTTAAGTCTATGCTTTGGTCCTCTTGTTAATCAGAGTCTACAGTTGGCAAAATTGGAAAAGATACCACATTTCTTTATAATTTCTTTGCTTCCTCCTCCCTTCTCCTGTGATGCTTCAATATCCAAACCACCACCCTTGTACACCTCCCTCTCACCTCTGCTTTTAGAAAAGGGTGAGATATGTATCATTTAAATCTATGTGCTGCCTTCTGGCTCATTGACATGTGAAGCATCGTCAGTACATAATTTGATATTTCAGGATATGTTACTTGATCAACTACTAAGTAGGAGACACTGTCTCTTGGGATTTCATAACCATATCAAGTTATAAGGAATAGTTCCTGCCTTCAAGACACTTAAAATCAGGATGGCATAACACAAATGCAGAAAAACTTATGGTGGCACCAACAAAGTCATAAAATAATAGGTGGTAAGTTCCCAGTAAGGGGCAGATGTCTCATTTGCCGGAAAAGATGTTTTCTCTGATGACACTGATAGACATCAGGTACTCGCTAATGTGGAAGTAGTACTTTGTTTCCCCTGCAAGCTACATTGCCTGTGCGGTTGGCTGTTCCAAGAGTGAACAGAGTATTGTTCAGGAAGTATAACATAATGGAAGATAAAGAGCTTTGGGCACAACACAACAGAATTTTATCTTAGTTTGCTAGTTATTAGTTATTTGACTTGGGAAAATTACCCTCTATGAATATTAAGTTTTTGGTCTCACGGAAATTTTTGGAACAGAGTAAATTCAATGATTAATATAGAGTAATATATGTTTAATAAGAAGAAACTTCCAATAAGTGGCAACAATTATCATTATAAATGATTGCTTCTCTAAATGTAAAATGTCTTTTTGAGCATGAGGGAAAGCTTGATACGAAACATACATAAACACATTCAGTGTATTGCTATGTTAGAAATAAGTTGTGTTGAAATTTTAAGATTTTTAAAATGATTAGGGGCTCCTGGATGGCTCAGTTGGTTAAGCATCTGACTCTTGATGTCAGCTCAGGTCATGATCTCAGGGTTGTTAGATGGTGCCCCACCTCAGGCTCTATGCTCGGTGTGGAGGCTGCTTGGTGAGATTCTCTCTCTCTCGCTCTCCCTCTGCCCCACCTCCTTCCTTCCCTCTCTAAAATAATAATAATAATAATAATATTTAAAATGATTATAGAAAAGCACACATCTAATCAAGTTTCTATCAATGTCTATACATTTTCCAGATTCCTCAAATGAGCCTTAGGCCTACATGTCCAGCTGACTTCTAGGCATCTCACCAGAAGGCCGAGGGTCCATGGCAACTCAGAACACATTACCTCTGTCCTCTGATGCATCTGTTCTCCACAATGTTCTTTCTCTTTCTTTTAGTTAATGGATACACCTGATTACCCTGTTTCCCAGTTCAAAAACAGTTTCTTCTTTAATTCCTCCTTGTTCTTCACCTTGTATTCAAATCATCAATAAACAAAGATGATCCAAACTTCAAAAGATGTCTTGACTCTTCCAATTCTCTAGCCTTCTCCAGCCCCTAAGTCTTTGTAAAGAGCAGAGTTGTGTCCTGTTTTGTCATAAGTGGATATAAGTATTACCATTTTTTTCCCAGTGAATCTGGGTATCCACCTGCACCTTGCACCCTATTAAATAATACTTGATTACAACTAAATACCCAGAACTCCTTCTTGATTACACACACCTATTCTATTATTATTCAGTTCCACATTTAAAAGTTTTTCTTGAGACCAGTTACTGATCTCTAATCCTACTATTAGCACTCCAACTCATTTCTTACCAGGACACCTGCAAGAGCTCCTAACACGGCTCCCTGTTTCCACTGTTGACTCTCAAGCAGTTCAAAGGCCAATCCTGTAAAAAATGCAATGTCATTAGCCTCCTTTCCAGTCACGCTTGCCATTGCTTACTTTTTCTTAGCAACACTAGCTTGCTACTTTCTGTTTTTGAAGAAATCAAGCTTGTTTCTGTCTCAGGCTATTTCCTGTGACTTCACTCTCTCTCCTAAGATCATCTCTTTATTCTTTCATTTACTTCAAAATTAAATATCACTTTCTCATAGAAGTCTTCCTACAGTATCTTATTATAATGCTCCACTACCATTCCAACCTCACTCATGCCCTCAACTCTCTGCCTTCTTAACCATGCTGTGTTTCCTTCATAGCGCTTATCAGCACCCGGAACTTGGTCATTTGTTTTCTATGTGTTTATTGTCTACATTTCTCTTTAGAACGTCAGCTCTCTGAAGCAGTGATGGTGTCCATCTTAATCAATACTCTATCACTGATAGAGTGCAAAGCCAATGTCTGACACATGGTAGTTGGTCAATAAATTTTTAAATGAGTGAATGTTGATTGATTTAATCTGAGACTTTGAACAAGTATTTTAACCTCTCTGTTTTGGATTTATCTCTTATAAAAGAAAGCACTGAACCGGAGGACCTCTGAGGCTTCCTTCCAGCTCTAAATCTCCATCTCCCAGGGCACGGTGGCAATTTCCTCTCCAAATAGGTCCATTGTCACAGTCAAAGACAGATAGCCCGGCTGCCTTTAACAGAGGTCATGCAGATAAAAGGTGGGGAGCACTTGAAGCAAGGAGCATATGTAGTTATCGCTCAATCTACCTCATGAACATAGAAGCAGCTTCTTTTATTGAAATAGTAAATGGAAACCCTCAGGGATTCTTTCTCTCTGCGGGTCCCTCACCCAGTTCCTCATCACCGCAGCCCTTTCCAACTCTGAAGAACACAGTTTGAAAACGACCGGCCTTCAGGGACACTAACGTTTTGTTGAACATCTCACTAGAAATCTGGTTCACAGAATAGATGGCAGAATAGAACGATCAGAAGAGCCATTCTCGGGTATGCTTGGAATTGAGCATTAGGGAAAAAGCTTTGGTCTGACTGTTTTGGATTTGCCCACACAGACAAAGTGGAAACATTAATTCTTACTAGTTAAGAAACAATACAAAAGTGGTGAAATATTCACTGTTTTGGATAGCTCATAAGTAACTACTGGAATCTTTCCATTTAGAGTAATAATTGACATCATCTGTTAAAAGTTTTAGACAATACAGCTATAATAAGGTGCTGGACCTTCATTTGCTAAAATTCACTAATTATTCTGATTTGTGTTTTATACTCCCATTTTGAAATGTATGATATCTCCACTTTCTTCTATAATTTATGAAAATAATACCCAAAACAATGAAATCTAATTCAATATGCATTTTCTTATTATTCAAAACTAACATGGTATTGGCAGCTATGATTTAATTAGGATAAGTCTAGGTGCTAATTAAGATAAGCTACAGCTATGGAAAATTTTGTCAAAATATTAAAAAGAAGCATATTAAGACAAAACAGATAGTTCTTGTGACAGAATATACCCTATGTATAGGGTCAATAATTTTACAAAGCATTTTCACATCCCAAGAAACAAATAGGGCCATGTCTTTAAGTCTATAAATCTGATTTCATTTAATGCTTATTATTTTGAAATATTAGTGGTTCCATGTTTGTCTATTTTTAAAATCTCTGGATATTTCTTTTTATTTCTGTTTATATGTATAAACTATCTCCTAAGAGATTCAAAGGTTAATGTTTTTTTCCAATGTGGAAATGTGCAATGTATTTTTAGTGATACTTAATGCATAAACATGAAGAATTCTGCCAATAATATAGATTACACTACAGCAGATTGTACCATTATTTATAGGACAACTGTCGGAGGATCAAAATAAACCCTCAAAAAGTTTGCCACCACAATAATTTGAGATATGCTGAGGTGCACAATTCTGTACATAGATTAGAGAGAGAGATAGATAACTGATGGTTGATAGATAGATAAATACTTATAGTTGAGCTAATCACCTAAATGAAAATGACTACAGTCTCTAAATTAGCAGGTATGTCCCGACCTCTGTTGAGGATTAAAGGGTCATTGAGTTAAATTGGCCAGTCTTTATTATACACATACTTTTTATTATTGATTATGAGGTGAAAAAGGATATTTCATGGTATTTGACAACGATTAAAATCTCCTAACCAATTTTCTAGTTTTATTTTTTATTTTATTTTTTTAAAGATTTTATTTATTTATTTGACAGAGAGAGAGAGAGAGCACAAGCAGGGGGAGTGGCAGACTCCCCACTGAGCAGGGAGCCGGACTCGGAACTCAATTCCAGGACCCCGGGATCATGACCTGAGCCGAAGGCAGACGCTTAACTGACTGAGCCATTCAGGTGCCCCACCAATTTTCTAGCTTTAAATAATGCCCTCTAAATGTGTGTGTGCACACATGAGCATTACATATACATACGATGACTTTTTATGCTGTTTATGTCTGAGATTTTTAACTTTGTTTCCTCCTGAAGTATTTACCAAGTATATATATTTAATAATCACATATATAAATCAAATTCAATTGTCACAGGTATGTTTATTGTCTACGATCTAGGGCCCTCTCAAACAGTGATAGGTGAAATGAAAGTAAAACATCCAAGGATCGGGGCGGGGGACTGTTGTTCCAGAAGAACTGTGAGTGTGATTTCCTGGCTGCGTGACTCCTCCACGGTCATTGCTGAAGGTACTATCTTGTTTGCTGAGAAACTCAGGAGTCTGCCAAAACCTGCAAATGTGCACTCCCACTGTCTCAGGATATGCTCATCTGGTTGATAGAAGATTTCAGGACGAGAGCGCCATGACCAACTCTGAGAAGGAACATTGTGCGGTATGCATCTCTTACAAAAACCAGTGGTGACATTTCATTTATCACAAACCCCAGATGCAAAGCTCTGGCCCCATGTGGTGAGTTATTTCAAAAAGATAGCTGCTCCACACAACAGTGTCACAAGTTGCTACTTGCAAGAGTTTTACTTTTTGGCAAAGAAGAGCAGTCAGTTTCTGTTGAATTTACTTAACAATCTGGATACTGTTTTGAAAACTAAAGCAGTGGCTGCAACTATCAAGCCTAACATTTGTTACAAAATTCAGAACAAAATAACTGACAGCTGTTACTGTTATTAATACAAACACCAGTATCAATTTATGGTTACAAACTATTTCTTCTCATAGCATTTTGTTTAGGTTTGTTTTTCCGATTGATAAAATCATGTATGTTCAATGTAGAAAATGAAAATATTTGGAAATTACAAAATATTGAGAAAATAAGATTGTACATCATTCCGCCATCCATAGATATACTATTTACATATGAGCATACATTTTCCTATTTTATTCAATGGATTTGTGGATGAAATGGATATGTAAAATGCCTGGCTATTGATCAATACATATTTTTATTAAAAAATTTTGGTCCATATTGTCAATAGTTTTACATTCTCCATTTTTCATGTGATAATAATGCTTACCCATGGTATTATATTTCACCTAAAAAAAAGAAAAACTCCTTTTGTTACTGTAGTAATTTTCCAAGTGATCTCTATACAATACTTGATTTGATTGTTAGACTTTCACATTGTTTCCTTTTGTTCATTATTTTTTTGCTATTATGGATACTGTTTTAATACATATATTTGCATATACTTTCTGTGCAAATGTTGATTTATTTTCCTAGAAAATTATCTTACTGAGAACATAATAGGATTAAGGAATGTGAGTTGTTAAAAAAAAGTATGTGCTTTATTTATTTATTTATTTTTATAAATGTGTTTTAAAATTATTTTCCTTACAGGTTGGATCAATTTTTATCTTGACCAGCTGTGAATAGCAGTGCTTGTCTCGCTACCTTGAGAATCATCTAATCTTAGCCAACTTGATTATGTGTGAAATGGTGTCTCGGTACTATTTTAATTGAATTCCTTTGCTTACTTACTAGGTAGTATATTTTCGTTCTTTTTTTAAAAAAAGATTGATTGATTGATTGATTGATTTGACACAGAGAGAGAGAGCACAAGCAGGGGGGAGCGGCAAGCAGAGGGAGAAGTGGGCTTCCTGCCCAGCACGGAGCCTGACGTGGGGCTTGAGCCCAGGACCTTGGGATCTTGACCTGAGCCAAAGGCAGACACTTAACCCACTGAGCCACCCAGGTGCCCCTAGGTAGTATATTTTCTACATATTGAATGATTATTGGCTTTAAAAATGATTAGCACATCCAATTTTCCATTTTCCTTTTCATTTTTTTTAAAGAATTTATTTGAGAGAGAGAAAGTGAGAGAAAGAGTGTGCACAAGCTGGGGGAGGGGGAGTGCAGAGGGAGAGGGAGCAGCTGACTCCTCACTGAGCAGGGAGTGGTCAGATGTGGGACTCTATCCCAGAATCCAGGGATCATGACCTGAGGCAAAGGGAGATGCTTAAGCCACCCAGGCACCCTCTTTTACATTTTTAGCAGGTCTTTTAAGTATGTGGAAGTTCAATGTATTTACATTTATTTGGGGAATTGGATATTTTATTTTATCCATAAAGTTTAGAGATTTAAATTTAAAATGGACAAAAGATCAGAAGAATGTGTTCACAAGTTTCTGTTTTATGATGGTAATTTCTTTAATTTGTCCAATTAAGACTTGACCTTCAACAGACTTTTTTTTTTTTTTTTTTAAGCAGAAAGCTCAATCTTTCTCAGGCCAAATCCTTCTTTTGTTTAATTGTCCACAGGTATTTGCTTACTTATACTTTATGTTTACTTGTTCCTGTCATGTTTCCAGTACCCAAGGGAAGCAACAGAACTGAATGTCTCATCAGTCCATCAGCATTTTTAATCAGTTCTTGCCACAGAAAGTAATTTTTACACTGGCCCTGTATAATATAGTGATACTTGCCCTGCACAGGAAGTATACACGGACTATTTCAGATTTAATGCTGAGCTCCAAGATTTTGACTGGTTTACTTCACACTTACAAGCTGAATCACTTTCCAAAGCATTACCATATGCCAGGCAGATGGGTCTGGGGAAGGTTACAAACTTGATTGCATGTTGAGTCCAGACAAGCATTCCTGATAGTGTTTGTGGTCCACTCAGATCAGAGGAGCCTCTTTTTTGGTTGTAGGAGGGGCCTTATCATTCACCTTAAAATGGATATGTCAACATGCCCCTAGATCTCTACAAATTTCACTGAGGTACAAAGACCCTGAATTTTTGCTGGATTTAGTTCCCACCTTCTGATGTGCCAATTTATTACCAATAAATCTAGAGTAGTTGCTACTTTTTGCTCACTAGGTTCAATCAGCATAATGTCATCAATGTAATGGGCCAGTGTGATTTCTTTTGGAAAGGAAAGGTGATCAAAATCCCTGAGAACTAAATTATGATAAAAGACTGAAGAGTTGGTATACCACTGAAGATTCATTGCCAGCTGTGCCAGTTGAAAACAGATTCTGGTGACACTTATTAAGAGGGACAGAGAAAAATTATTTGCCCAATCGATAGCTGCATACCAGGGCTCCCCGCTCAGCAGCGTCTGCTTCTCCCTCTGACCCAACCCCCTCTTGTGCTTTGTCTCTCAAATAAATAAATAAAATCTTTTAAAAAATAAATAAAATGTACCATGTGTTGATTTGATATACCTATATAATTCAATATGATTACCACCATAGTGTTAGCCAACACCTCCATTATGTCACATATCATTTCTTTCTGTGTGTGTGTGTGTGTGTGTGTGTGTGTGTGTGTGTGTGTGATGAGAACAGTAATGATTTGTTCTCTTAGCAATTTTTAAGTAGGATGGAGGTTTCTCAAAAAATTAAAAATAAAACTACCATATGATTCAGAAATCCTACTTCCTGGTATATACCCAAAGGAAATGAAAACAGGATATCAGAGAGATATCTGCATTCCCATGTTCACTGCATTCCCATGTTCACATGCATTATTCACAATAGCATGGTATGGAAATAACCTAAGTGTCCATCAGCAGATGAATGAATAAAGATGTGGTACAAATGGCAAGATATCATTCTTTTTATGGCTGAGTATTATTCCATTGCATATATATATATATATATATATATATATATATATATATATCACATTTTTTTATCCATTCATCAGTTGATGGACATGGGGAACCTAGAGGGTATTATACTAAGTGAAATAAGACAGAGAAAGACAAATACCATATGATTTTACTCGTATGTGGAATTTAAGAAAAAAAAAACAGATGAATATAGGGGAAGGGAAAGAAAAATAAGATAAAAAAAAAGTGAGGGAGACCATCCATGTTGACATATCCATCTTATGGTTGCATAAGATACTCTTTTTTTAAAGATTTTTATTTATTTGTCAGAGAGAGAGCGAGCACAAGCAGGGGGGAGAGGCAGGCAGAGGGAGAAGCAGGCTCCCCACTGAGCAAGGAGCCCAATGCAGGACTCTATCCCAGGACGCTGGGATCATGACCTGAGCTGAAGGCAGATGCTTAACTGACTGAGCCACCCAGGCGTCCCCCATAAGAGACTCTTAACCATAGAGAACAAAATGAGGGTGGCTGGAGGGGAGGAATGTGAGCCAATGGGGTAACTGGGTGATGGGCAGTAAGGAAGGCATGTGATTTGATGAGCACTGGGTATTACATGCAACTGATGAATCACTAAATTCTACCCCTGAAACTAAAACTACAGTACATGTGAACTAACTTTAATTTAAATAAAATTTGGGAAAAAAAAAGATGTGATACATATACACACACACACAATGGAATAGTAGTTTGCCATAAAAGAGGACAAAATCTTGCCACTTAGTGACAACATGGATGGACACTGAAGGAGGGCATTATGACAAATAAGATAAATCAAATATTGTATGATATCATTTATATCTGGCATATAAAATATCCCTAAGCCTTTGAATCCTTTCTTCTACATTAAACCAGGGCAGGCCCAGCACTTCCAGTTGGCTCACTGTGGTCCACCTTTTGGTCCAAGTTTCAGCCAACCAACAGAAGCAGAGGATAATTCATAAAGCAAATAAGTCTGATACATTTGGTCTTCTAAAGAATATTTCTGGTCTTCATTATGAGAGTCTAGGTCATAATTTTCAGATCATTTTCTTTATATTTTGTTTTTAGAGTTTTTTTAAATTTTAAAGATTTTATATATTTATTTGACAGAGACACAGCAAGAGAATGAACACCAGCAGGCGGAGTGGGAGAGGGAGAAGGGGGCTCCCCGCTGAGCAGGGAGCCCAACACGGGGCTCGATCCCAGGACCCTGGGATCATTACCTGAGCCAAAGGCAGACGCTAAACTGACTGAGCCACCCAGATGCCCCAGAAAGTGAATATTTTAGGCTTTGCAGGTCATACAGTCTCTGTCACAACTCTTCAACTCTATCATCGTAGCATGAATGTAGTCATAGACAATAAATAAACAAATCAGCAGAGCTATGCCCAAATAAACTGTATTTACAGAAATAAGCACTGGGCCAGAGTTGACCTGTGAGGAATAGTTTGCTGCCCCTGCTTCACAGCACTGAGAATTAACAAACTGTCACTGCATGTAACAGTATGGAAGAATCTTGTAAAGATGATATTGAGTAAAAGGCCAGATGCAAAGCAGCACATACTGTTTAAAATCATTTGTATAAAATTCGAGAACAGATAAGAGTCTCTTATGGGGGACGCCTGGGTGGCTCAGTCAGTTAAGCATCTGCCTTCTGTGGCTATAAAAGTTATAACAGTGGTTATCTTTGTGAAGAAACATGACTGAGGAGGGCCAAAAGTGGAACATTTGAGATGCTGTTAAATATTCTATGTCTTGGTATAAGTGATGTTTATATGACTCAGTTCACTTTATGAACATCGATTTATCAGTAGACTCAGAATATGGCCATTTTTTGAATGTGCACTTTAATATAAACTTAAAAGGGATGAATAATAACTGATGAATGTTGAAGGAACTTAATAAAACCACTCAATTATCCAGAATACCAAAGTCAAGGATATGAACTAAAATGAGGATGTAGGAAATGTTAGAGGAAAAAATATATCTAAGAAGTACAAAATTCTCATAAAAATTGTAGATAATACATGTTAGCATTTCTTAGTTCCAGAAATTGTATGTTGTACTTGCTTTCTTGTTTCTTTATCGTATGAAACTCTGGCTGTAATATAAGCTCAATGCGGTTCCTCACTTGCTTTGTTTATTCTTGTAATGCACTTTTCAAAGTGTCAGGTAGATATATGGATTTAAGAATTCGAGTATTTCTTAAACACATGAATGAATGAATGAATGAATGAGGACCCTAAATAGTCAATCCGTAAGTATGTTGCCTTTTCAGGTATGTAGATTTGAGAGAGAAGAAACATTTTTTTAAGATACTTAAATTCCATCAATTACTTGTTATCCTTATGGTTTGAGTAAAAAATAAAGGAATGTTTTAGGGATTATGAAGTCTTTGGCATTAATAAAGACAAGTATTCACAGGTGGTGTTTTTAGTCATTGTTCCCACTGGCAATTGGAACTCTACAAGAGAAAGAAATGTATGGGAATAAAAACACTGGGTATGAAAATGGAATTTTTTAAATGTGCATTTCCAAATTATGACTCAAGATACCAGACTGATACATTTTGTCCCTTGCCAATAAGCTATGTCATAAGTATGGAAAAAGTATTATTCCAGAGATAAATGACTTGATAATGAGAAATTTAAACTGAATTTGTAGACAGATGGAAAAAATACTCTAGGTAAACACATTAGTCTAGTTTCTATGCAAATAGCAAGTTTAACACAGGAAGTAAAATAGAAGCGATGGTAAGAGATTCATACAGGAAAACAATATTACCTGATATTAACTGAGTAGAGATAGGCAACTTGATTTCTAAATATAATCGATAATATACAAACTGGAGAGCCCAACACGGCACTGCTCACATTGTTCTCTAGAAATCAACAAATCTAGAGGAGTCGAGACTGGGTGCTAGAACATGGCAAGGAGAAAAGATGCACTATTGCAAAGGAATAGCCTTGTTAAGAAAAGACAAAAAGAGAACTGAGCTCTTAGTTAAAAGACATACAGATGTGCAGGAAAATTAATGAATCTAACAGTGAAATCAACCCAGAGAGACTATAGATGATGCTGAAATTAAAAGTAAAACCGAGAGTAGCTTACACCAGATGAAGGAGATGGTGTCATCAAAAGAGCAGAAGAACTGTTGACAAAATCTGCAGTAAATCTGAAGATTAGAAGTACTATTGTATCAATGTTAGCTTCCTGAGTTTGAGCTGCAGTTATGTAAAAGAACATACTTGTTTGGGGGAAATACACACTGAAGTATGCAGTGGTAAAGGAGCATCATGTCTGCAACTTACTCTGAACCGTTAAGAAAACAAATCTGTATTTTTGCAGAGAAACATACATATGGAGATAGGTTTTCTTGTATTATTGCTGCAACTTCTCTGTCTCAAAATATTTTTCTTTTATTATGTCAAAATAAAAAAAATTAAAACAGAGCACAAAATTTGGAGATAGAACACTGTGTTCCTATTTTAGATCATGACTTACTAGCATGATGATATGAACAAATCCATTTCTTTTTTTTAAGATTTATTTATTTATTTTAGACACAGAGAGAGAGACAGAGAGAGAGCATGCTCACAAGTGGGGTATGGGGATTAGGGTAAGGGAGAGGGAGAGAGAAATAGACTCTGATCTGAGTGTGGAGCCCAATTCAGGGCTCGATCTCACAACCCTGGGATCATGACCAGAGCTAAAATCAAGAGTCTGACGCCTAGCCATCTGAGCCACCCAGGCGCCCCACTTTACATCTTTGAAATCAACTACAAAATGAATTTCAGACTTATTTCTGGATTCATTCTGATAATCAAATGAAATTGTCCTGTGCCTTTATAAACAAAGACTGATTTTAATGACATTAGTTATTATTATAATGACAGTGTAATGGAAATTACAGTAGACCCAGAGGGAAGATACAGTAGCACTGGGAAATTTCAACTCCCTGGATATCTGTTAGGAGTTTTTTCAGCTAAAAGCAGTTTTCGTTTCTGTGGTAATAATTTAATCTCCCTAAGAATAGAATAAATGACTAGAGGGACTTAATTCTAAACCAAATGGAAAACAATTTTTAAAAAAGTTAAAAGAAACAAAGGTACTTGCGATGGTGGAAACAGAAATCCCTGCCATTTAATACAGGAGAAGTAAAGGATAGGCATGTGCAAACTCACAATTCATACTCTGTGAAGGCAAAACTTAAAAAATAGTTTAGATTTGCAATATATAGAGAAAAATATTATGGAAAGGAGGTATGCTTATCAATGTGATCATACTCCTAGCTGTAAAATCTCAAATTGTCTAGATGAGGAAGAGTGATATAAGAGAATAGCGATACCGACAGCTGCAGTCATCAAGGAATACATTTAAGTAAAAGATCTCTAATAATAGCCCCTACGATAAGCCAGGAAATTTGGTAGGTGCAGAACTCCAATGGTAAAGAAGGAGGATCTTTGCCCCCATAGACTTTGTCGCTCCACTATCATCTCACATCTCTCCTCTCATCTCACATCACATCATCACCTGTTAGCTTCTATATGTTATTATTATTATTACTATATATTATTATCTCTATTATCCAGATTTAATGGAGAGCTTGAAAAGTCTTAGTTTCTCCATGAGTCAAAATCCATATAATTTTAAATCACAAAGAATGAAATTTAATGTGTGTGTGTAAATTTTTAAAAACTCGGGGCACCTGGGTGGCTCAGTCGGTTAAGCATCGGACTCTTGATTTCAGCTCAGGTCATGACCTCAGGGTCATGAGACCGAGCCTCCCTCCCCACCTCCCCTCACCTCGAGCTCAGTGCTGGGCATGGAGCCTGCTTAAGATTCTCTCTCTCTCTCCCTCTTCCTCCCTCTACCCCTCCCCCAGCCCACCGCTTGTGCACACTCTATCTCTCAAAACAAACTTAAAAGAAATTAAAACTCATATAGGAGAATAAAATGTAAAATATCACAAAATAATCCAGCTTTATTATAAGTGTATGACATAACTTCACTGATGCAGGTGAGGAAGAAGAGGTGCTGATTTAGGTAACTTTGGAAATGACTGGAAGCTACAAGACTAAAGCAAAAAGAAATATAACTAAGCACTTTCTTCGAATTGGTAAAGTTTTTTCTCACAAGGGTAAGGGTTAACTACTTTGAAACCACTATGCCTATATATGGCATTGAGCAAATAAGCCAAAGGATGGTGAGTGGAGTAGCAGGTTCTCACTGTTGGAGTAGGAGGTTAGAGATGAGCAAGGAGAGAAAGGTCAGAATGAACCTTGTGGGACTGGGTTAGAGTTGGAGACATGAGAATAAACTCTTATTTAGTTTAAAATAGATACTATTGGATAGACACAAAAATACGTATAGATTTGCAGGTATATGTGAGTTTTATACATACATATGTTTCCTAGCTCTGTCTGCTCAGATAGCCTGGAAGCAATGACACCCCAAAAGTGATGAGTACATCAGTGCCCAGATCTTGGTTTCCAGTAACATTCTTCGATAAAAAGAACCAGAGCTCCTTGGAGAAATGGCTGATTTCTAGGACCCAGCCAAGAAATACACAAAGGAACCCAGAGCATCTTATAGTGTCAGAAAGTAAGGAAGTACTCAAGAAGTAAAATGAAACGGTAGGTCCAAGGGACACAGGATCTAACTGAAAGAACTCCCAATGGCCAAAGCTGGAGAAAAAGGAAGAACACAACAAACGAAGTACAGAATTGTAACCCAAAGTATAAAATAATTACCCATTAGTTCATACTGATAAAAATAAATGATTGAATAAGTAAAGAAATGACAGAGAATAGACAAGTCTTTTATACAGAAGAATTCCAAATAATTATGTAGATAATCCCCTCACTGAGGAGGTGGAGCATAACTCCCCACCTCCCAAATTTGGGCTACACTTAGTAACTTGCTTGCAAAGGATATAGTAGGAAAGGAGTTGGGGTAAATAGCTTTACAGCATAGAGACCTGATGATTAAGGTGAACCTAATCAATGACAAGTCATGTTAATACCATGTACCCTTGACACAATGTCTTGAGAATGGCACTTCACTTACCTGGCCTTTCCCCACGAGCCCCTCCCCTCCAAAAGCCTTCCTAACCCCAGTCTATCCATAAGAAAAAAAAAATCAGAAAAGCCCAAATTTAGGGACATTCTAAAAAAGTCTTGACCAGTACTCCTCAAAGCTGTCAAAATCATCAAAAGCAAGGGTAGTCTGAAACTAGTACAGCCCGGAGGAGCCTAAGGAAGCATAATGACTAAATGTAATGTGGTAACTTGGATTGGATCCTGAAACAGAAAAAGGACATCAGGGAAAACTAAAGAAATCTTAATAAAGTGTAAAGTTTAGTTTAATAATATTGCACCATTATTGGTTTATTAGTTGCAACAAATGTACCATAGCAATATAAAATATATAACAACTGGGAAAATACGATGCAGAGTATACAGGAACTTTCTGCACTATCTTTGCAATTTTTGTTATATCTAAAACTACTAGAAAGTAAAACATTTAAATACAAAAAATAACACATTTATAACTACAATTTTAAAAGGTGGCTTATCTGATTTCAGAGCATCATCGTCTTTTTTTAAGGACTCAAAACTTAATGAAACTGACATGTATAGTACAAGGGAAAAATAAGACTAACTCTTGTATTAATAGCATAATGATGGTAGTTGACCCTGAGGGCTTTAGTCCAATATCCACACTGCTTGTATACAATTATGTCCGAGTTTGTGTGTATTCACCTACATACTAGCAAAATGGTTAATATAAGATTCTCAGCAGTGTTTCTAAAGTATAAGAAAGGATTAGCTGGATTGGATAATTTCTAAGCTTTCTTGCATTTCCGTAATTTTCTGATCCTACTTCCAAGCTATGAATTAATCTTGTGACTCTTACAAACTCTGGCCTCTTGCTATAGAATTCTCACGTACCAGGTAGTTAAGATTCCAGAACCTAAAATTCTTGAGACAAAAATGCTATGCTGAATAAATGGAAACATAAGATGTCACATACAGTATCTAATTATCCAAGAGGCTTGTGTTTTAGAACTGGTTTTACTACTTATGAGCTACATCTACACTGGCCAAAATAGCTTTTCTAAAATGGAGATGACCAATTCTATAGAGTTGTGGCAAACCACATTAAGAAAGTTGTTAAACGTTATTCATATATAAGACACTACCATTATGTTGGCATGTTGGCGTGATGTTTTCAGAAATCAAAGTATTGATTCTGTAAAAGGAAATTATATTTTAAATAAAGAAGTGTTGTTATTTGGGGTTATCCTAAACAAAATGCTAATAGAATACTGTCAGAAATTCTCTTAAAAATCTAAAAATGATAATACTAATAATATAAGTAAGAGTTCATACATACAGAAATAGAAAAGAAAGTTTATTTATAATATTAACCTTACCATTTCAAATGGAAAATTTGACAAGATTTTCTCAGACTCCAAATGATGTATGCATTTTTCTCTTTTAAAAATCATTCTTCCTGAAGGGCTCTAAGCTCTGTAAAAGACATACAGAAGCCCCATGTTTCTATGATAATCAAGAAAATCTTATACACTAAAATTTCCTTAAACTTTCTAGATATGTATTTTTTTAAATGCACTCTTTCTAATGTTTCTGCTTACACAAATCACCTCCAACAGAGACGATATGTGGGGACCTCCTCACAGGTGATCAGGTGGTGGTTCTGCATTTTGCCTGGACAACTGCAGGAGGTTCTTTACTGCCCTTTCCTTCTGCCTGCTAATTCTTTCCCAAAGCTATTTATTTGTTATCTTCCCATTAATGCTCCCATTCATGCTTAATAAGGAACTTGGCTGTAATTAGCCTGTAAATCAGATAGGATCACACACCTGTTCCTTGTATTTTTCTCCCTGTTTTGGATCTGAAGAAATAAAATGAGATCAGATTCCTTCAGTGTCAAAATCAAATTGAAGTCTCTATGGACTTAATAAAATTTCATTAGTTTGAAAAAAGGAGTTCGTTAAGCATTCTAATCTTAAAACTTTGTGGGAAATGGAGAGATATTTCCAGAGTTAAATAAACAAGGGATACTTTATTCAAGACAAAAGAGACATTGAACTCAACTCTGCTGAGACGAAAGGCAGGAGAGTTTTAAGATCTTGGGTTGAGTGTCAAATATTGGAAGTAGAGGGGAAATACTGAAGGATACTAGAGATGAAGTTGATCAATGTAATTAGGCCATCTCTGTTTCCTAACTGCACTGATGCTTATCAAAGCTAGGCTCCTACCTTCCCACAGAGACTGGGAAACAGGGGTACTATTTTCCTGAGGATTACATTCAAAGGGGTGGCTTTCGGGTCCTTGAGAAAGACCTTCCTGAGGTATAAAACTGTCAAGAGCTGGGAGAATATTTACAATTCCAAGGTGCAGAGAATCATTTGTATTACAAGTTTTCTAAAGTTAATAGTTCTCAGAAAAAGGAAGTCCGGCACATAGTCAAGAAGATTCTGTCTGAAGTTTAGCCCAACTGGTGGGGAATATTCAGGCTAACTTGCTGTTTTCTTCATTAGTCCTTATTTAATATGTGTCCTGTATTTCAGTGTCGGGGGAGGGAAGAGGAGGAAATCCCCATAGACAGTGAATTTCTTAGAGTTGTTTTTTTATTTTCCTGAAGATATACTATATGATTTCAGGAGAGGTTCTGAGAAAGTGCTGTGAGCCACAACATGACAATCACTTGGACTGCTTATTGAAATAAAAAACAATTCAGCAATTCTGAGAAAAGTGATCAGTACTTTATATTTTTTAAAAAACTACTCTTGCCTTCCTGATTTATCACCAAGATGAGAGCCACTGCATCGTCAGTTACTAATAAAAGTGAACAGTAGAAAAATGAGATACCGCTATGAACTATTATAGGGACAGGCTATACCAAGTTTGGGAGACAGTGGGAATAGCCAGAATTGGTAAAACTATTGATGGAAACGAAAATGGTACACTTACTTTAAAGAGGCCTTTTTGTTTCACCATCATAGGATAGCCATTTCACTTCCAGGTATTTACTCAAGAGAAATGAGAGCAGGTCTCCATACAGACGCTTTTACCTGAATGTTAGCAGGAGATTCGTCTTTAATAGCAAAAACCTAGAAACAACCCCTATGTCCATCAATAGCTGAATGGGAAAAAAAGTTGTTGTGTATCTGTACAATGAAATTTTATTCAGTGATAACAAGGAATGAACTATGGATACATGCAATAACAGAGATGAATCACACCAAAACGTGTATCTACATGTGCTTCTGTTCATATACAATTTAGAACATGGAAACTGACCTAGGTGACAGGTATGCAGATCAATGGCTGCCTGCTGGTGACAGCAGAGAGTGCTGGATGGAAGAACCACACAGGGGCAGGAGGAAAATTTGGGGGCTGAGAGGGATGTTCGATTCCTTAACTGTGGTGATAGATTTCACTGATTTAGCAATATGTCAGGACTTATCAAATTGTGCACTCTAAATATGTACAACGTATGGTTTACAAATTATTTCTTGATGAAACCATTTACATAAAATGCGTTTGGAGGAAAACCACATAGTGTTTAAGGAAAATTAAAAAGATTATGATTTTGGAAATAATAGCTACCTGTAGAAAGATTAACCAAAAAAAAAAAAAGCAGAATTTATCTTTCCTATTCCTTCATGTTCATGAAAAGCCTGAGATGGATTGTATTTCTAGAAATTTAAATGCAGGAAAAAATAAGACTCTAGGAAGAATTTTCTAGAATTAAGGGGAAAGACTAGAGTCTAACCTCACCAAACAGATTAACTTTATAGTATATATATATGCTGTTTGTATTTTATACTATATATATACTTTATACTTACACTGTATATATACACTATAATATATACATAGTATAAAGATATCTTTATACTACATATATATTTATACTATATAAATCTTTTATATATGTGTATATATACATATTATACATACTATATACCATATATAGTACAATGTATACTATATATATTATTCTATCTATACAAGACTAATCTCTCTTTCTTTTTTTTTAATTTATCTAGTTTGTTTTCCATTTATTGTTTATCAGTTTCCACCTAACATCTGGCTGTAGTTGGTCCCTAGAGTGCTATAGTGCTATAAACACAAAAAGGAAGATTGTTTTGGAGTGATGCATCTCCTGTGTTCTTCTGGAAACTAGTGTGTACGTGAAACACTCAAAGAAGTATATGACACCATCTTTTACCATTATGTACTTAGGCATGTATAATCCATTAAGTCTGTGTCATCTGTCTGTAGTAAGCTAGGTACCCACCTATGGTTTATATGGAGTGTCTATTATATGCCAGGTCCTCGGCTAGTTGTCTCAAAAATTTTTATATATGTAAATCTCACAATAATTTGCAAAATTGCAAAGTGGTTACAAAGTAAACATGATATGTTCCTGGATGGAAAGTGGAAAATGACAAGAAATTATAGTATAAAACAGTCTACCAGAATCATACAAATTCAGAATTCTAAGAGATGAAGAAAAACCTTGGAAATATCTGATCCTCCTTGCCTCCTTTATTATTTGTATAAACTGAGTTCTTCAGGAGTTCAATATTTGCCCGAAGTCACACAGTCTTTCTGAGCCAAAGTTAAAACTCAGTACCCATAATTCCTCATCAAGATGGCTTTTCATTATGTTAGGTGGCCTTCCTCAGTGCCAATAAATGACCAACTATAATGTGACTTTTCTAGAAGTTTGAGGGAAGACACGATTATTCTGACTGGTGATGACTAAGAGAGAAAGTTCAGGCATCTACTTATTGCTCTGAATCCACCCATTATACACACTGCATTTGTTTTCTTCTAGAATATCTTAATGGTACAGTAAGAGATATGGAGGTTTCCTTATTCTTTAAGGACTTCATGGAACAAACTTTTGCTGTTTTACAAAGGGTTCCCCAAGGCCACTAGAATACATGGGAAAATCTGTTAGTTTTATTTTCCATTTTTTTCCTTTTTTTTTTAGAGAGAGGGAGTGAGGGGAAGGGCAGAAGGAGAGGGAGAGAGAGAATCTTAAGCAGGCTCCACATCCAGCGTGGAACCCGACCCGGGGCTCGATCTCACGATCCTGAGGTCATGACCTGAGCTGAAATCAAGAGTCGAATGCTTAACCAACTGAGCCATCCAGGTGCCCCAGTTTTATTTTCCATTTTATCATTATAGGTCCTGTGCTTATCAATATGCTTTTATCACCTGAATTTACACAGATAAAAAAATGCAAGTAAAATGGCCTTAAAATATAGTTCCTAAACACAAGAAGAAACCAAGTAGTTTTGAATGCTGTGAAACACTGCCTTGGGAGTCAATGAACACCCTCCCCTACGTATTGGTGGGTGGGAACAGAGGCCCGTGAAGAGGAAATGTATTTTGCACCTCCGTGAAAGAAAGCAGACTGCTACTGTTTGCACTATAGTCTCATATACTGGCCAGTCACACAGAAGAAGGCTTGTGCTTGACTGACTGGGAGGGAGCTACATTTATTTCTTATTGCTGCTACAACAAAATCACCACAAACTCAGTGGCTTAAAACAGCACAGATTTATTTTCTTACATTTCTGGAGGTCAGGTGTACAAACTCATTCTCAGTGGACTGATAATCAAGGTGATGTCGGAGCTGTGTTCCCTCTGGAGGCTCTAGGGGAGAACCCATTCCTTTCTGGCCTTTTCCAGGTTCTAGAGACTGCCCACATTTCCTTGCCTCCTGGCTGCATCACTCAGTTTCTGCTTCTCTCATTATATCTCTTTCTCTGATTCTGACCATCCCTCCTACCTCTTATTAGGACCCTGCTGATGACATTGGGACTACATTAGGATATCCATTTGGATGATCCAAGATAATCTCTCCATTTTAAGATCCATAATTCAATCACATATACACAGTCTCCTTTGCTATGTGTCTCTCCTATGATAACACTGTATTTCTCCAACCTGTTCCTCACTAAGGAGACTACATTACCTCACATAAAGAAGACAGGTATGTTTTTGTCCTGCCACAACCTTGTTCAAAATAGGGAACTAGTTTTGAGTTTCACTTTCAGGATGATGGAGTATCTTGGACAGCTAATTATTAGAAGGGAGGTTGTATGAGGTGGTTGACTGAGCACTGGACCCAGGGTCAGTTGTCACAGACCCGTCTCCTAGTTCTCTGAGAATTCCTCAGCATTGTTCCTGAGAAACACTAAGTGTTCAACAAATGTTTCTGGCATGAGATGAGGGGGCAGTATAAAAATCAGCCAGTTTAAGCTCTTAAGATGGTGAGCACAGTGGGTAGAAAAGTAGAGAAGGCAAGGGCACAATTTATTAAGATATACTGTGTTTCCTAAATTGAACTTTTTTTCCAATTTATAGATTTTCCCAAGTATTATTAACTATGATGAGACATTCAGATGTGAAATATGAAAATGAATCTGGTTTTATTATTCAGCATTTAATGAGCCATGCAAGTTGCAGAAATTATTTTTGAAATGATTATCCACAACTACCAGAAAAATAGAAGATTTGGATCTTAAAGCAAATTGAGCTAATTTGGGGAAAAAATGAAGAAGGCTTAAGCAGAGAATAACATGAGCATTTTCCAAACACGAACATGAAAATAGGTTGCCAGTGTCTTCTTGGATTGGCAATTGGAGAAAGAGATAATTAAGCAAGTAAAGAGCCACTATTCAGGGTAAACTAAATGTGTACCATACACTATGTTCAATTGAGACAGTGCCAGAGTATTTGTCAACTACAATCATTGTCAGGATCCTCCCTGTCTCATTTCGTCTTATCCTGTTCTTGTTAACTACCATTTTTAGAGGATATCATGGCAGCCCCTTTCAGCGTTATTCCCCAGCAACCATCATAACAGGCATTCCGATTTCCATTTTCTCCAATTACCTAGAGGTGCCAGTAAATATGGACAGGTCAACACGGCTTTTTCAGCATCACCACTTGGGGACAGCGTTAAAGTAGGTGTGCTGGTAGGTCTACTGTAGCAGCTCACGTGTATTAGCAATAACCCTTTAAGATTATTGTACAGAGCATTTGACCTGTCTTCTTTAATGTAGAGCAATGCAATTTGTCACATGATCGAGGCCTCCTACCTCTCCATTTTACCATACCCCAAGGCAAGGTACATGTCTTTAGGCTCTTTCTCATAGTGTGTGTGTGAGAGTGTGTTCGGGTGCGTGTGTTCATTGAGTCAGTTGAGAGTGGAGCAGGGAAGGATTCCAGGGGTTGACAGTAGAAAGTCTCTCAATATCTCTGAGCAGTGTCTGGTTTCAGGAATCTTGACAGAAGTCCTCAAACATGCCCCTGTCTACCTGCACCACCAGAACACAGAGGCGACTCTACAAATGAACTTTCAGGAATAGTCCAGGTCTCTTATTTCTCCCAGACAAATACTCAAACTTTCACCTTTTACATCAAGCAAATATGCAAGTATTTATTCTAAATATACCTTAAGTATCAGCTGCCCCCAAAAGTCAGTTTTTATAGTACTTCAAATGAAAAAGTAAAAGTAAACATGGGTTATATACAGCTTACTAATTTTGTGTAAACTTTGCAATTATCTATTAAATCTAGTTAGGTGAGAAGTCAGGGTAGCAGAAGGGACACTAAGGAGGAGAAACACAAGCCAGAGGGCAGGAAGAGCAGAAGCAAATACTCCCTCTCCTCCCACCCGGTGATACTTAGATCTTCCATGAGTCCAGGGAGACTGATGGATATTGTAAACCATAGAGGTCAGCCTCCCAGAGAGGCTGAGGAGGACAGGCAAAGACAGAGAATGGATGAGGACCAAACGGAGAAGAAAGAGAAGTCCCTTGTGTTCCACTTCCTTCATATTCCTCCCCAAAAGCAACCATACGTGATGTTCCTTAACTTACTCATTTGGCATTTACCTCCACAGTGCTATTAAACTCATTTATAGGACTTGGTCTTGTTTTCCAAAAGGAGACATTTTCTCTTGACCTCCCAATTTCAATCCCTCCTTCTAATTTCATACAAACATGCACACAAATGCATTTAATATTTTTATCTTCCCAATATTGCTACATGATAAATTTGTTTAAATCCATATTCTGTACAGGCATCGCTGAGATCACAAAAGTGCTATTCACAGCTGAAACATATATTGTATAATTACTATTTCTGTTCTTGTACAATTCTGTTTTGTTATTGTTTGTACGTTTTTATTTTCCTAGGTCTGTTAATCCCTGTTTTTTTTTTTCATTTGTTCAGTTTACTAAACAATCAGTATTAATGCAAGCCCTGGCTTCCCACCAATTGTCTAAGTTTGCTTTAAGCCATTCAGATGCATCAAGTACTACGTTGATTTCTTCTTGGAATTATCTCTCCGAGAGCTTCAGATAAATTGCACTTTTGACTGTTCTCGAAGTTAGGCACATGGCTGTTTCCCTGGGATAGCCCCTTCATATCCATAATCTATTGTTTTGGATCTTCTCTTTTATGTATCCTATGTCTTTACCTTTTAAAACCGACTTCCTATTTATTGTGTGACATGACTTTTGGTAGATTCCCGAGAAGGAATACATACAAAGTGAACTTTCTGAGACCTTACATATATGAAAAAATATGACTCTACCTTCACAGTCAATTAATATTAGCTTAGGATAGTATTCTAGGTTGGGAATATTCTTGCCTCAAACTTTTGAAGAGATATCTCCAAAGTCTCAAGGCTGCCAGGGTTGCTATTAAAAAGTACTCAGTGATTTGGGCACCGAATCCCTTTCATGTGACCTGCTTTTCCTCACAGGTTTTTTTTTTTTTGTCTTCAGTTTTCTGAAATTTCATGAATATGTGCCTTGGCTGTTGTAAGAATTTACCCAGCTTGTGTTTTCTGACAGCATCCCACCCAAAAGAAGTACTGGCTCCGTTATGCCAGGGATGAACTGAAAGTAGCTCAGTGACTCTGACACGTTATTTGTCCATTGCTCTTCCTAAGAGAAGGAGGATCACAGCATCACATTTCCACTAACTGTGATCAGTCCCTGCGAGATGCCATCTAGGTAAGACTGGCTAAAATTATATTATTGACTACCTACTGTTAATATGATGTCTTTCTCTGCCCCCCCAAATCATTATCTCTATACTGTGTTTTGAAAACACAGATTGTTCAGGAACATCCTTCATCATTAGAAGGTTGGAGCCTGACAGTCACTGAGACTGATTTGTCAAAGGCCACACAACCACCATGTGATAGATTTGAGATCTCAGCCCACGCGCACAATTAAAATCTTGTGCCCCTTAACCATCTAGGGCACAAAGGGAGTGGTTATCTGCAAATAGTATCTATGAATTATTTGAGTCTTTGGTTCTATAAATTTCTCATGTATTTTATATAGTATATTCTCAGCTTCTACACCTTCTAATGCACTCCCTACATAGGATTGAATATATTAATAATACATTTGGGCAAATAAAACCAGCATATGCTTTAGCTACTATTATACATCCTTTAAAATGAATAAATTCTGATTTTTTTTTTCCTCCTGAATCAACCGTATTTTTCTACAAGACTAACTCTCAAAGAACCACTAAACCACTTGTTTTAGGTTTCACCTCTATAATTAACATTATCCTTTTCGGTAACAAAAGAAAATTTAAAAAAATTATGCTATAGATGTCTGGTGGTAGATGGCAGATGATTATTTACCTGACCTGAGGGTAAAAGTTATCATTACGTTATCTGCAGGTGTTTTAAGAACATCTGTCTGGTTAAATGCACTACTGTACCTTGTTTTTCTAGAATGGAATATGGACATAGGATTTGTTTTAAAGATGTCCTTTCCCTGTGGGCTGGAAGTTGAGTGATCAGAAATAAAATACAAATAAATGTATCTGTTCTAACCTGGGAGTGACAGATAAAAGCAACAAAGGATTATCAATGGTACCATCTGCTATCACTCATTTCAAAGTCACAGTTGACCTGTAGAAAGAAGGAATAGACATTTTTTTAAAGATTTTATTTATTTATTTGAGAGAGAGAGAGAGAGAGAATGAGAGAGAGAGAGAAAGCACATGAGAGGGGGAAGGGTCAGAGGGAGAAGCAGACGCCCTGCTGAGCAGGGAGCTTGATGCGGGACTCCATCCTGAGACTCCAGGATCATGACCTGAGCCGAAAGCAGTCGCTTAACCAACTGAGCCACCCAGACGCCCGGAATAGACATTTTTTGACAGTAACAATGGGAGCACAGAGAATTCCATCTTAGAAATATGATTCTTACTGCCCAAGGGTTTGGCAAAGATCTCAAAAGTCAACAGCAGCACAACTGATTCCAAGTAACCCCATATTCTAAGAAAAGTGCAAGACCATGTACACAGGGCATTTTAGAGATTGAGAAACAGGTTATGCCAGCATTAGCCCATCACCCATTGGTTTGGAGACCCTCTTCGCATGTACTGTGTTTTCTTTTCCACTCCCTAGTGAGAAGAGGAAGTGGATGCCTCCTCCTCATTAAGTCAAAATAAGATATCTTCAGAACTGCCTGGTGGGAGTTTAGCACTAGTCCTCAGGCTTTGAGTGATATGGACGCAAGTATCCATCTGGCTTCCGCCTAGTAGATTTTAAGGTGAGAGACTGTGCTCATGTCTGCCCATAAATGGCTTCAGAAAGGGGAGGGTTTTCCTGGATCTCTAGGCACAGTAATGAACAGTTTTGGTTTTCCCGGGACTGAAGGATTTACTGGGACATGGGACTTTCACAGCTAAAATGGGGGATGTCCTGGGTAAATCAAGACTATTATTCACCCTCCTTTAAGACATGATGCTACAAGAATGTATGGATAATTCCCCTGTGGCCAGACATGGCTCTTCTCAAGAGAACCAGAATGAATCATCTTAAGAGTGCTTTATTCCAGAGGCCCACTTGGGAATTTCAAATGACCCGGAGAATGTGAACACCTAAGAAACAAGGAATAAGCCGGAATTGTTCATGGTGGGTCAGACAGAATTTCTCAGGGCAAAGATGCTAGAAGTAAGAAGTATCCAGGGATTAGGAACATCTCCTGAGAAGCCACCAAAAGTAGAAAGGGTGAGTTTTGGCCATCTGCTAGATCCAGAATGTAACACTGTAGATTATAAATGTACCAGCCAAGTACTTTCTGTTACTACTCCTCCCTCCCTCTACTAGAATCCAGTAGAGTACCCAAACAGCAGCTGACATGTGGAGGCAAAGATGCTTCAAGAATAATGAAGAAGCCAATCACAGTCCCTTTTTAACCTACAGATTTGTAAGCCTGAAGTAGTCACAAACTAGGAGAGAGGAGTCTTAGATTTATGCCATCACTAAACTATACTGGCATTACATCATTTAAAATTGACTGGAGGACTCTCTGTTACCTGGGGATCACCAGAAAAATCTGTAGATGCTGTATTTTACCAAGAGGCAGGGAAGAACAGGTGGGGAAAAAGGGCTTGCAGGCGCAGTGTGAGAAAGAATAAAGTCACATTTAGTTTATAAAATAAACCTGTTTAACTCATTTCAGGCTCTGAGGTGTAGGAGGTGCAAGGTTATAAACAATCTCTTGAAGAGTGTGATGGGAAAGGGATATCCAAGCTGGGACCCTGGGGTTTTATAAAATAAGGTAAAGGGAACACTTACACAGGAGCCTGAGAATGTAGGGGAGCTTTAGGGTGACAAAACCGAAATTCCAGACAACAGAGAAGGTTAGTCCAAAGGCAGACGGGTCACTGGGAAGGCCTGGAAGTATATTGCCACCTGGGGTAAACATCCCTGTGTGACCTGCTGGGAACAGGTCAGTTAGAATCCCAGAAGAGGAGGCAAGCCATTTCGGATGCAGTCTTCTCTACCTGGTTAGAAGTTAGAGGACCCCTGGCTGTCGTTCCATCCTGCACCTCTTCGCTGGGTGATGCAGTGGGAGGGGTAGGGCCGCAGAAGGGAATATGGCAGCTCAGAGAAAACAAGGGGACTGTATCTAGCTTCTCAAGGGGTCTCATCAGATGTCCTTATTCATTATCTTTTTCATTTGGTTGTATGCACACAAGTGCCTGAGGAGAATTTGAGCTCTTTTCCTGACTTCGTTTCCCTTGGATTCCTACCATCAACAAGGCTAAGCAAATGCTAGAACCTAAGACACACCCTTGAAGGCCTGATGCCACTTCAGGTCTCACCTACATATGTGTGAACTCTAATGGTTTCTGACAGATTAGCTTGTCACTGGTTCCCAATGGATTTACTGCGCTCAGGGTGCAGGGCGTGCTCTGCAGAAGGATGCCTGATGGAGAGAGTAAGTGGGGTCTGAGGCGCAGCTTGTGATGTGCTGGTCAGGTGATAGGGCCCCTGTGATGTGCTGGTCAGGCAATAGGGGCCTGTATGTGCTGGTCAGGTGATAGGGCCCCAGTGATGTGCTGGTCAGGGGATAGGGCCCCGGCATTGCAGTTCCAGGAAGCAGCACCTTTTGCTCATGTGCATGAAAGTGCTTGACCCGCTACTAAAGAAGACAAGAAGCAGAAATTCAAATCTAGTTATGAACAACAGCAAGAAACCAAGCCCTTAAACTGGGGTCAAACAGAAAGTATTCTCTGGATCAAGTCAGTACCCCTCGTGCGTTATACTCATTGGGAATAACACACATACTTGAATTTTAGCTTAAATTTGGATTACCGTTTCTTTTTTTTTTTAAGATTTTATTTATTTATTTGACAGAGAGAGACATAGCGAGAGCAGGAACACAAGCAGGGGGAGCGGGAAGCAGGCCTCCCGCAGAGCAGGGAGCCCGATGCCAGACTCGATCCCAGGATCCCGGGATCATGACCTGAGCCGAAGGCAGATGCTTAAGGACTGAGCCACCCAGGCGCCCTGGATTACCGTTTCTTAAAATGTTTTGCCACACACTACAATAAGCTATAGCATTAACACGAGGAGTTATTAGGTATGCAGAAACTTGCTTGTGATAGATGATTGAATTAAGGGTAGTAGACAACAGGAAGTCTCTTAGAATAGTTACAGACAATGTCAGAGGCAGAAAAGGTGGGTTTGATTGATTCCGGCACCGAGAACTATCAGTTAATGTCTCACAATTATCTATCTGAAGTTTCCAGGTGACTTTCACTAGAAACTGTTTATAATACATGTAGAAGTAATGAATTTAGGGAGACATGAAATCTAAATGGTACTGAAAAAGGAATGACAGTGGTATTATTTCATATTCCTCAACATTTTCTAGGACACCTCAGCAAAGCTAAAAGTTCTAAGACCATCAGCCGGGTTGAAAGGAGCAGCCAGTTAGGCCTGTTGTGATGCAGCTTCCCCCAGCAGAATCTCCATTTGGAATGAAAAGAGAGCTTAAAATTATTACTTAGTTTAAATGATATACATTTTTTTCTAGTTTGACATTTTAATGCATATCTTTCTCATTTATGCTTTATTTGATATTTAGGATTAATGATAAATGAGTTCTAGTTTCCCGCAGATTTTACTATCATAGATAATATAGAATGTCAGTGTTGCATGTGCCTTGAATATATTTTAAAGATCATCATCAGTACAAAATGGGTTTGGACTCACAACTGTTGCTTTAGGAAGACATAAGGGAAGGAGGCATATGCTTTCCTATTTTTCCTAGAGGAAATATATATAAAATTTCCAAATATAATGCAACAGTCAAAGTACATGAAATCAGCTATTGGTAAAAAAATAATTACCAACAGTGCAAAGTCACCAAGACAGAATGTAAGGAAAGGACTTTGCAGAGAGAGACGCTGGATGAAAAAGAATAACCGTGACCTATGGCTTCTGGTGATTGAAGTCCAATATTAATGACATGGAGTAGATGTCATTTCCCTCCCCCTGAGATATTTTTTGTCAAATTATAACCATGCTTTGAGTCCTATATGTGCTAGTAATTTATAAAATTCCTATCTCCCTAAAGTGTGGGTACATTCAGATCTTCTGCTAATTTTAACAGTTTGGCGGATTATATATTTTCAGAAAATCATTCCACTGAGACTTTAAGCTGTATTAACAAACAATTGTTTATCATCTGTTACACATTTTGTTATATATCCTTATTTCCCGTAATTCCTCGGAGTCTAAAAATAGGCTAGTTGTATGCACATGTTAAAATAAGTGTAATTTTATTCTTTCATCTCTAATCTCTCAACAAACGTCATTCATCCATAATGCAGTATTCGAAATTGCTACTAAATTCATATTTTATGAAAAAAAGGCATAAAGAAATTCATAAGTATGTCCTAGTAATAGATGGGGCCTCACTCTTCATAACCCTAATACATATCACATGAAATCTGCTCCTAAATTTTTTTCTGCTCCTAAAATTCTAAAACATTAGAAGTACAGAATTAAAAGAAAAACTTTACATTTTCTGATACTTCTCAACTTCATTTTCCAGTCTATGGAGGTTTATTTGTTTCTAAATCTGCATGTGGGTGTCTCTCTGGGTATAACCCTCAATCACCTGTGTCACAGGAAGACATTTCAGTTTAGACAAAAACTCTTTAACTGTGCCTGAAATCTGCTTTGTATACTGTAGCATGGGTGGAACAATTTGTAGAAATTTCTAAGTTACTGTAAAATATGCCTGAATCTTTTCTTTAGTTTCAGGAGGCATTCTTGCCAGTTCCAACCCCACCTACAATCTTGGGCACTCGTGAGATTTTTAAAAAGGGTATATCGAAAGAGGTGAGTCTCTGGTGTTCTCATTTATGTTAATGTCTTCCCAAAAGTTCCTATCCTTTGATCTGGAAGATAATTGGTACAAAATATAAAAAGAGAATGACTCTCTAGGCGAGTCTATGAAGCCATTTCAAAGAAGGCAAATGAAAAGCCTACTTTAAAAAATAAATAACTACTTTCCCCTAATTTTTTAGGGGTGTCTGTCTGGCTCAGTTGGTAGAGCGTGCGACTCCTGATCTCAGGGTCGTGAGTTTAAGCCCCATGTTGGGTGTGAAGCCTACTTAAAAAAATAAATAAATGCTTCAAGGAAGGCAAATTAAACAGAGCTGAACAATCACCATGGATTAAATTTATGGCATGCATTCCTTAGATTCTTGTAGTCTTTTTTACTAAAAATATAAAATATATAAAAACTTTAGACATATACATAAGAAAAAACACTGTTTGCTCCTTTTCAGATTCTCTTCTTCATTAAAATGTTGTTTTAAACATTAAAGGAGTTGTTTCAAGAATTTTCTAAAGTTTTACAGAGGAGTAAAGCAACACTTCTGGAAGAGAGGTTCTCTGGACAATCTTAATTCGAACTTGATAATAATGAGTAACTCATGAAAATATAAAAAGTCATGGTTGGTGTTTGTATCCACAACCCAATGTGTGAGAAGACTTCCTTAAGAAAAAGGCTTTAGAGACACCAAAAATATTTTTCCTTTATTATGAGATATTTGTTTCAAGAGTAATCAGAGAGTATTTATTAATTTATCAGAGGTAATGCAATGCCTACTAGATATATATCATATTTTGTTAAGAATTGTTTTAAATTGTAGCATATAACAATTATATTAGTAATAGCAATTTAGACTTGACACTGATTTCTTGAGTTGTTTACTTCCATTTTTTAAAAATAACATTTTCTTTCTATATTGAGTTATTTCAGGCACCTTTGGTTGGCTACAGTACTCCTTTAAGTAATGTTTTTCCAAATGTGTAAGAGCTGTTAGATATCTCATAATTTTTCATTGAATTTCAGCATGAATGAGATGCTTGCCTGGATATTCAGTGCTACCATCAGTCTTTTCCCCTTGGAAATTCTATTTATTAGCTTCTTTAAATTTGCAAAGAAAAATGCAGATTTTATTTCTGTGTTTGGGTGTCTATGTTTTCCCTGATGAATATTTCCAAAATTTGTTTCCTTGAAAGACAAATATTAATCCAGTTATGTTTTGGTGTCTGTACAATTTTTTTTCACAATTGGTGATCCCTTTCAATTTACAGATTTCCTCTTCTGGCAAAAATTAAAAACAACCAAAATACTTCCCTAATAATCTGTAATATAAAGAAATGCAAGGAATCAGAAATGATGAGTAATCCAGTTGAGTAGTACCTGATAAGCATTTTGAACTTGGATGTTAATCGGAGGAACCAAACAAGGCTTCATAGGCTGTTAAAGTGCCAATTAGCCCAGAGTTGCCAAATGCGTCAAAGGGAGATCAGTTAATAGAGGCATTTACCAAATAAAGTTCAGCAAAGGAGAGCCACCTTTCCAATGGCTATAAGAATATTCTCAACCATGCAACATAACTTTTTTTTCTCCATTTCCCACTTTTGGTCATTCTCATTACAAGTTTGTTAAGAAATGTATGGATCATGTCGCTAATAAAAAGCTTATTCAAATTCTCATAAGCAGTGAAACTCACTGTGTAAATTAAGCTGGATTTACACAGTACAATAACAAAACAAGATTGAAACTAAGATTTCTGTATTAAATGATTTGATTATGTTTTCAATTCTAAGACAGACTTTTCCAGACAAAATCTTAGGTTGAATAACTTTAAATGACAGCTATTTTTGTGACTCTCTGAAATTAGGCATTCATTTCGTATAAATATTGATATATTTACTTAAGCTTATCAAAAAGCGTTGATAAATACACTTGAACTTTCTTGTTGTGTAGTTAACAAATCTAATGCCACACAGTACTGGGCAAATACTAAGGGAAAAGTGTTAAGAATTATCTGGAGATAAGCTTAAGGACTACAGGGTGCATTCTCTATTGCCTGTAATATTTCAGAATTTTATTTTATCACTCTTCATTGTTGCATCAAAATCTGAAGATAGGAAACAAGGACAGGAAATTTGTTCCTTGAGATTTTATCTGCACACCAGTAATGTGGAGATATATCTCATTTCTCTAACTACACAAAGTTCACCTCAGAAAGTGACATTCTTTACTACTTCTAAGGTGTGACTCCATAAACATCCCACCACTAATAGAACATAATAGTCTTTGTTCCCACATTTGAAGTTCACCTCTTGCTCCTCAACAGGTGACCACTTATACCTGATCAAGTAAGATGCATCTTTATATCCACCACATTAAACACAGCCGTGGTTGCATAGTAGTTTTGTCCATTCATATCCTGGTGGAAAATAAGACTGATTCCTATTAAAGTTATATGCTAAATATAGGGGTGTTGTAATAACACAATATAATATCTAGCCATCATCCCAGGTAGCTCTGGTTTTTAAAAGTTCAACTGTTATAATTCAAATTTCTTGCATAATAGTCATAGACTGCACCAAATTTAAAATTTTAGAGAGAGATTTATTAATTAATTTATTAATTAGAGAGAGAATTATTAACGTTAGGGAAATACAAGTTTAGAGTCTCTTATTAAAAAAGAGTTGTGATTTCTCTAAGTTTAACCTATTGCACAAAGTACTCTTCTCAGTCTCCGTTACTAGAATGATCATCTGTAAATTCCCCTGAGGATTTGTTACCTTTCAAGAAGTTACAAGAATTGATCTACTAGGATTACCTACATAATGCTTTCCCTTGAAGTGGATTCTGTAGGACTGTGCTTGTATTAGTTTCCTATGCCGCATAACAAATCAGCACAAATTCAGTGGCTTAGAACAACACATCTTTATGATCTCAGTCAGTTTCTGTGGGTCAAAAGTCCAGGCACTGCTTGGGTTTAATGAGGCTGGAATTGATGTGCCAACCAGGCTGGGATTTCATCATAGGCTCCAGTGGGGGAAGATCTGTTTCCAATCTCTTTCCAGGGCACAGGCTTCTTCAAACTCAGCAAGGCATGTACGCACACACGCACACACACACACACACAGACACACACTCAAGCAAAATGAGTGTTATGCTTCATGTTCATGTACAGATAACCACATACAGCCCAACACCTTTGCCACAATCCGTTGGTTAGAAACAAATCATAGGTCTCAACGGCACATAAGCAGAGAGGATCGATCATATAAATGCATGGATATGGGAAGGTGGGGATTAATGTGGGTCACTTTAAGTCTTCACACTACAGTGCTCAAGTGGGAAATTATTTTGAGAATTTTATTTCTTTGCTTTATAAATTTGCAACCTCTGGTTTGTCTTGCTCTTCTTCCAATAAAATCATAGAGATCAGTTGGAGGACCATATCATTCAAAGGATTTATTCTGGTTTGCATAATTATGAATTACTAATTTGAGGATTAGGGATAGAGCAACATGTACTCTGAACAAAGTGCCACAGACAATAGAACATAGTAAAATAAACATATCCTTCATAGCTTGTCATGGATTCTAATTATTTTATGCATATGAAATATTGAAATAATACTGGTAGAAAAGATATTCGCCAATCTCCGTGGGGAATTAATTAACAAATTAGTAATATTAATAATTAATTATATTAATACGTTGTAAAATTAATCCAATGTAATTATTAGTTATCCCTGCAAGTAACCAGATATCTTTGCTTTGTTATCAGCATGATTTTCATATTTTACAAATTAACAATATAAACTGTGTTGTTCTTCCATGC
The DNA here is from genome assembly GCF_003265705.2 of Callorhinus ursinus. NCBI lineage: Eukaryota > Metazoa > Chordata > Mammalia > Carnivora > Otariidae > Callorhinus > Callorhinus ursinus. The sequence goes on along the minus strand of NW_027397069.1, from coordinate 59,466,126 downwards.
CAACATAAAATTAATTTCTAAGATCTCTAATTAATTTGGAAAGATTAAAAGTAATTAATAAGTAACATTAATCACATTTAATAGAAGTAATAACATATCTGACCACCAAACTGTAATAGGAAAAATTTGAAGTTTAAATTAATTAGGCTTTCTATGAGAAAATTAACCCAAGTTTCACATAAACTTAATATTATGCTTTCACTACATTTCAGACTGGGGTAAAAATCAAGGAAAGATTATATAACTGTCTCTTAAACAAAAATGAGTAAGTTGATCTAATAAGTCCAAGGATTTATCTTAATTTGGTATATTCACTAATTAGAATCTGTATGTAATTCTTCTGCATGCATTTAGTATTAAAGTTTTCAAATATATTTTTAAATCTTTACTGAAATGTTCTTCCTATATTTTTTAGTAATTGCTAGCAGCTAGACAGAAATTTTTCATTTCTTTGCTTCATATAATAAAGTCAGCAATTAGCCTTAACCAATTCATACCTTGATTCTTTCTCTGAGTTTAGTCTGTTACTAGAGGAGAGGTTTTCTTGAAAATTCTGTCTTCTTTTGGATTGGATATTGTTTACTATTTAATTTTATGTCCTTTGTAGGCTTGTGTGAGCTATACCTTGTTTTGTTTTTATAGAGATTGCTTTAGGGTTTCCAACAGCCACTAGTTCCATATATAGGGAGCGTGGAAGTTACCTTGTGTCCTCACAACAAGGAAAAAACCGAATAGATGGAAAAGTCAACTCCTCTAGGATCCCTAATAGAGGGGAGGACACAGGGCAATAGAGGGGAAGACACTTCCATCTGCACTACTTCATGTTTTCTTTATATCATTGAGGACCTCAGCTTCTCCTAAAATTCTTTATCCTGTAGAGTGACTCAAGCTTTCATTTCTCCATGGTCTGACTTCGCAGGAATCCTGCCCTTTATGAGTGCCAGAGGTCATGGAAGAGACAAAAGGCTCCACACAGAGAATACTCTGGGACCTCTTATCTACATTGTTTCATAGCAGTCCCATTTATCTTTGGTAATTTGGATCCCTCACCCCATCCAGGAAAGCAACCCTCTTGCTTTGCATATTTTGGTCTATCAGCAGGAGGAGAACAAAACAGCCAGGTGGCAGTCTCCACTTCCAATTCAGCAGAGCTATTGTTGGTTCTCTTGGCAGAAATATCCGTCCCTTGGCAGTGAGGACATCCAAACCAGCAGAGCCCAAAGTTGTAAAAACAAAAACCAACAATTCTGTGAATGGATTATTAGACAGATGAATGACAGGAAACACTCCACCTTCCCTTTCTTGATTTCCAGACCTATGTATTCTGGCTAGGGGAGAAATAAACTGGTTACCTGTGAGGCAAGAACCAATCTGCTCTGTGAACTTAAAGCCGCATCTATTAGGTGCTCTCCCTACTTGTCGCTACTGAGGTACTTGTCCGGTTGTTGCTACTGAGGTACTGGTATCAAAATAAAGAACTCTTCAGAAAATGATTTGAAAACCACTGCTCTTATAAAGGAGGCTTATAAAATGCATTCTACATGACAGAACACCATTGCTTCAAAGTGCTTCCCAACTTAGGCCATAATGGTGTTTTTGGATGACTGTTCCACTGACCTACGAGTCCACCCTGCAAAAGACACATGTAATTTACAGAGTCCCATCCTCAGCATAATAAAGCAGAACACAGAATGGCAGTTTGGCATCTAGAGACAATAGTTTATTAACCAGCATGACAGTCCTGAAGGAAAGATAGTGTGCAGACGCTGTATGCTTATGGATCACAAGCAGAGTTTGGACTTTCTAAGGGTTATGATATTAGAAAGATTAAAAAGGCAATGACAACAATTTCATTTTTGAAATATCAACGTGGCTTCTCTGTGGGGAAGAGGTGCTCTCTTTGGATCTGTGTTGGATGGGACGGAGAAAGTTGAAGATATTAATTGTGAGACATTTATTAATCCAAGAAAAGAGTTTGAGTAGGTAGTCGGATAATCTGGTTGGTACTCAGTGAAGTGGCCTGCACTATTCATAAATTTAGAATTTATTAGCATATTGAGACTACATAGATAATAAGATTAGGTCAGAGACTGGTTAAGATCACCCAGAAAAAAATGTAACTAGAGAAATTAAATGAATTTAAGAAATTAAATAAATTGTTGGTGTCCAACAATTATAAGGCAGGTAAGAATGTATGCATTGTGGGAGTCTGATTTGGTAAAGACTCTGGAGGCTAAGTTACAATAGAACATTGTTTCTAAATACCTCTTTAATAGAATTCCCAAATATAAAATCTGGTAGGAATAGATTGACTGATTTAAGTGGTAAGCGGGACCTCTATCTATGCCCTACTATGTGATAATTTACTCAATATCAGCTGTGTTTCTGAGGTATTTATGCAGATTTGTAGCCATCTGCCAAAAAAAGTTTGAAAATTCTTGTTTTAGAAAGTCGCTGGAAGTGTAAGTTTGACCACTTGCATAGACTGGACCTCAAACCATATTGGTGTTGGGGTTTCAATAATCATTGCAGAGTTAACATTTCTCAAATACTGTTCACACAAGTGGGAAGCCCAAATTTATTCTTTTAAGGGTTGTTTTTTTCTCCCTTTTTCCCATAAATTATTCCAAAAGGGCATATTGTTAGGGCTCGGCTAAGAAACAAAATAATTTTAGGCAACGAAATTTTCCTCCAAGTATCAATGAAACAAAACAGTCAAAATTACAGGGACATGGGGAGTTTTTCATTATAGCTCATTTTTGACAAATTCTACTGATTATCACAATCAAAATACCTCTCTAAGGAGCCTCTCAAGGAGATTGATTCAGTATCTCTGGAGTCGTGCCCAGGCTTTGGTATCTTCCAAAGCTCCACAAAAGATCCTGGGTATCAGCCTCATTTGGGAACAATGTATCTGAATGTCTCTAAGAAGAAACTTAATGAGAACAAATTTATGGCAGTGGCTTACAGTTGAATTAGCTGGTCACTGAAAGGGTAATAGCATATGGTTACAAGAAAGATAATGTCACAATTATTTTAAAGATTGAAATTTTCTGCAAAACTGAGGATCAAAGAAAGGACAATTTAATTAACAATAATGTTCATCCAGCTAATCCCCACTATATCCAGAGAAGGGCTTGCATCTTTGCATAGGGTAGTTTGGTTGTCTGTGAGGACATGCGCCTATGACAAGCCATCCTCCATGAATGTTAGCTTGCCAGAGACATCCAGGACCCAGAAGACCTATCTGACATCTGCAGATCAGAGTAAGAAATTATCAAGAGTTTTCAATTTCATCATTGTGATACCATCTCTTTCTGTGACCTATACCATTTCTCTTTCATTGCCCAAACAATTCAGCTGCAAGGTTTTGTCATAAACAAACTTCATTCTGGGCCTTTTTATGGAAATGTAGATAACAAGGATATTAGCTAAATGGTGTTTAGATGCATGTTTCCCCCAGTTAGCAATTCAGCTAAATGAGTAAATCTGTTCTGTAAACACAAATCCTTGCATGTCTACTCATTTGTTAATGCTTATTTCAAATGGGTGTTCATCAAGCCCTTAATTACATTTATTTATTTAATTATTTTGTTAGCACAAGTAAGTTCAGGCTTCTGGAATATGTTATAAAAGTCCACCCATTACTTTGGCTGTTGATGAATATAAAAATGATCATGAGCATGAAGACCTTTGTGCAGTAGCACCTCTTGTAGATTTGTTGATAATGCTTTCAAATATTCACAGAAGAAAAGAACTTGTAATACAGTCTAGAATCACACCTAGTCAGTGGGGATCAGGTTACAATATACAATACAATTGTATTGTGTACATATATATATATACAGAGCACTTACCCAAAGCAACCCCCATCATGCAAAATATTAATTTTTCATACTCTAAACTGCTGTGGGGAAGTGAGAAATATTCAGAGGGTGTGAAGAACCATGGATCTTATTCATACCAACACAGTCTCAAAGAGAACAGACTGAATCTATTTCTTTCCTTTATGTTGAGATGATGCCTTCAGGAATTGGAACTCAAAAAGTTGAGTTCTTAAATAACACGATAATAACAACCAAATAACCGGAGGCAGCAGCAGGAACAGCATGAACATTCATCATCACAATTAACATTATCATTGATGCTTCTATTTAATAAGAATCCCTGGAATGTGAGGCAGTATTAACACTTTACATTCTTTTTAAATTTTAATTATATTTAATCATGCCATTGGCTCCTTAAAGTAAATATTACGATCCTTATTTAACAAATGGAACACTGGAAAGCAAGTAGTTTGCCTAAGGCGGCATAGCTAGAAAGTGATGCAGTTAGGATCCCAATCTTAGCTTTTACTAAACTGGGTGAGACCTGAAGATGCCTTCGGTTGGCTGGCGCAGTATTGGAATGTGGGGGTTTTTTTTCATTTGAATGTGTTTAGGGGAGCACTAATTCCTCTGTCTTTTTGTTCCTTTGATCCTCCTTAGCTGTTTTGTTTTGCGGTGTTGTTTTTAATTCCTTTTCCCATTTTTTGCTCACTCTTTAAAAATAGAGTTTTAGGTTATTTTCTCACCAGTTGCTCCAAAGATTACAATACACATATTAAGTGATCATAATCTACTCCAGCATAATACCAATTCCACCAAAATATGCAAACTTAACTCTAGTACAGCTTCATTCCCATCTCTCTCCCTTATGCCATTATTGTCATATATATTACATCTATTATTTATAAGTCCAAACTCTGTAGTAGCACCATAGTTATTATCGTACACATTCTGACGTCTTTTTAAAGTAGCTTAAAAAAGAAATAAAAAAAATATGTGTCTTCAGCCTTTATGCCCAAGTTTACAATTTCAGGTGTTCTTTATTTCTCCCTGTGTGTTTTACTCACCCACTGGAATTGTTTCTTTTTAGCCTGAAGACCTCTCTTTAGTGTATCTTGAAAGGCATGTCCCTAGTAACAGATCTCCTCAGGATCTGTTTTTCTGGGAATATCTTCATTTGCTTTCATTTAAAAAAAAAAAAAAAGCCTATGGACTCCGAGAAACAAACTGAGGGTTCTAGAGGGGAGGGGGTGGGGGGATGGGTTAGCCTGGTGATGGGTATAAAAGAGGGCACGTGTTGAATGGAGCACTGGGTATGCAAACAATGAATCATGGAACACTACAACAAAAACTAATGATATAAGGTATGAGGATTAACATAACATAATAAAATAAAATTTAAAAAAAGCTTTATTGGGGCATATTTTACATAGTATATAATTCAACATTTTCAAGTACACAATCCAAAGTTTTTTAAATAAATTGATCAAGTTGTGTATCTATTACCAGAAAACAACTTTAGAACATTTTCATCATCCCAGTAAGATCTCTTATGTCCGTTAATTACCTCACCCCTCCGACTCCAGGCAAACGTGAATCTGCTTTTATCTTCACAGATTTCTTCCTCTGGACAATTCATAAAAATAGGATCACACAATAATTGTCTTCCTGTCTCTGACCTCCTTCACCCAATGCAAAGCTTGTGAGGTTCATCTATGTCACATATATAGAACAGCAGTTTTTCCTCCCTCTCTCAATACTAAACATCGTTCTACTGCAGAGATACACCACACACTGGCCAATGGACAACACACTTACCTAGGGCATTCCCAATCCCTGGCCACCATGAATAAGGCTGATAAGAATATAAATACACAAATTTCTTTTTTTTTAAGATTTTATTTATTTATTTGAAAGAGAGAGAATGAGAGATAGAGAGCACGAGAGGGGGGAGGGTCAGAGGGAGAAGCAGACTCCCTGCTGAGCAGGGGGCCCGATGTGGGACTCGATCCCGGGACTCCAGGATCATGACCTGAGCCGAAGGCAGTCGCTTAACCAACTGAGCCACCCAGGCGCCCAAATACACAAATTTCTATATAGTTATATATTTTAATTTCTCCAGGGTTAACATGCAGAAGTGAAGTTGCTAGGCTGAGTTCTTTCTCTAGGTTCTAGAGGAAAATCTCTTTGCCTATTTCAGCCTTTGGAGCCTGCCCTTGGCTCATGGTCCTCTTCCTTCATCTTCCAAGCCAGAAGTGGGAGGTTGACTTCTTTTCATAGCACCTCATTCTTACTTCCTCTTCTGTCTCTCTCTTACACTTTTAAGGACTTTGTGATTATATAAACTCACTGGGTTTTATCTAGGATAATCTCTGTATTTTAAGGTCAACTGATTAGCAAACTCAAATCCATCTGCAACCTTAGTCCTGGTTTTCAATGTAATGTAACATATAAGGTTTCAAGGAGTGTGCCTAGATTATTTTTTCTTTCAGCACTTGGAATATGCTACCCTACTGTCTTTTGGTTTCCACTCTTTCTGATGAGAAGTTAGGCATTAATCATATAGATGCTGTCCTATATGTAATGAGTCATTTTTTTTCTTTTGTTGCTTTCAAGACTTTTTTCTGGTTCTTAGATTTCAGCAGTGTGATTGTGATATGTCTAGGTATACATGTTTCTGTGCTTATTCAACTTTGGATTTATTGAACTTCATAGATCTGTAAATTAATGTTTTTATCAACTTTGGAAAGTCTTAATTCACTATTTTTCAAATATTTTTTCACACGCTCCTCTCTTTTTGGGTCTCCCATTGCATACATGTTGGCAAGCTTGGTATTACCCCACACATCTATGAAGTTCTGGTCATTTTCTTCAGTATCTTTCTTTCAGCTCTTCTGATTAGATAATTTCACTTCTTCTTCCTTCTCTCAAACCAAATGTACCATTGAACTCCTCTAGTAAATTTTTCATTTTGTTTCTTATAATTTTCAAATCTATAATTTCCATTTCCTGTCTTGTATCATGTTAATCTCCTACTTGAGAATCTCCATTTATTGTGACTTTGTATTCTTTTAATTTTTTAAGCATGATTTCTTTAATTCTTTGAACATGTCTAAAATAACTGAAGTGTTTTTGTCTGTGAAATCCCACATCTGAGGACATGAAAATATAAATTCTATTATTTTTTTCCCCTTAATATTGGTCACACTTTCCTGTTTGTTTGTTTTTTTTAATCTTTTTGCTTTTTGTTGAAAACTGGACATTTTAGATAATGTTGCAATTCTAGTATCTTATCTTTTTTCTCAAAGGTTGTTGGTGTTCTTGCAGGGTTTTGTTCTTTGCTTTTGTTTTTGCTTCTTGGTTTATATGTTTCCTTTGATTTGTGTGTTTCTTTGGTTTGTGTGCCTAGGCTAAATCTGTAAAATTTGTCTCCACTGTGCTGTGCAGCCACTCATATTATATCTGCTCAGGTTTGTATTTTTTTAACACATAGTCTTAGGGGCACCTGGCTGGCTCAGTTGGTAGAGCGAACGACTCTTAATTTTGGGGTTGTAAATTTGAGACCCATGTTGGACATAGAGATTACTTAAAAAATAAAATAAAATAAAATAAAATCTCTAAAACAGATAGTCTTGTTTTTATTTTTAGGCCTTGATTCTTAGGGGCCAGTATTTTTACATCTGTGTGCCTTTGATGTCATCTAATGACTGGACAGAGATTATACTCAACCAATTCAAGCCAATAAGACTTCCTTCTTCTACCTATCTGTTGGTAGAGGAACACATTAAAAATCCAAACCATGTTCAAGTCTTCCCTAGGTCTTATTTTCAGTTTATGCTGGTATCCTGGGCACATACATGCAAAACCTGCCAGGAACTGCTTGCCCAGACCGCAACGCAGGGTAAACATGACGTCGGCCCTACCCTGCTCACCTCTATCTGAAATCATCCCCTCAACCAACTGTGTGTCTGGTCTTTTATCACTAATACGCCAAAATAAGTGACCTTCCTTCAGCTACGGCAGTGAAACTAATGTGTCTTCCGGCCCGTCTCATTCTGGCATGTATTCCATGTAGACCGAGCTAGGAGAAGAGAGCAGCCTTAGGCTAGAACACCACAGATCCTCACTGTTCTTTCCTGAATGTCATCCATTTTTCAAGAACAAATGCTTTTGAGATTGGTGTATACTTTTGGTCCATCTCCACGATTCTGAAATGATCATTTATGCCCATTCTGAGGAAAGAGGGATTTGCACATCTTCTCACTTGGCTATAGTCATGAAAATTTTTTTAAACATTTTAATTACACAATTATCATAATTGAGCAGATTATAAGATGAGCAGAGAATAAAAATATATAATCTTGTAAATAGATGCATATAAATCATTTGACAATAACCATCACTCATTTATGGTTTAAAAAATGACTGAACAAATTAGTAATATGAAAGAAACTCCTTGCTGATGTTTATAGAAAACTTACAAAAAAATTAAACGTAATCACTATAACAGTCTTCAATTTAAACTTGTTCTGTAAACCCTGGCTAATGTAAGTGAAATAAGAAGGAATAAAAAGTTTAAAATGTTGAGGGGGGGAGAAAATAAATTATCCTTATTTCGAGTTAGTGTGACTCTCTACAAAGAAAATCCAAAAGGCTTGGGAAAAAAATCCTTAGAACTTATAACAGACTTTAGGATATAGGTTTGCTAGATATGAGTTTGCCAGACAATACAGAAGTTAATAGTGTTCTTTTACACCAACAACAATCAATGAGAAAATAAAATTTTTTTTGAGAAAATCGAATTTTTAAAAGGTAATATTTACAATAGTAACAAACTTGTTAGGAATCTAGTAATAAATCTTTACACCAGATTGTTATGGGAACAAGAGAAAAAAAAAACAACTAAACACAAGTGGGCATTTAAGGAAAGCAAGTGATGTGATGAGCACTGGGTATTATACACAACTGATAAATTATTGAACACTACCTCTGAAACTATGATGTACTATACGTTGACTAATTGAGTTTAAATTTTTAAAAAAGAGACTTTTTCCCCAAATATATTTGAGTATTGTATGTGACAGGTGTACAAATCAGTTTGTTATGATACAAAAATAGATCTCTTGGATTACCTTATTAGCAAAAATTCATTCTAACATATAAATCTTTTAGGTTTAAAAGCGAATCTTTAATACCTTTAGGAGAAAAAAAATATGTGAGACAATTTGTGTGACAGTAGATTAGGGAAGTTTCTCTTAATTCAAATTTTAAAAGTACAGATCACAAAGGAAAAATGTCCACATTAAAATGGAAGACAAAGGCACTATGACACATTTTTTTCCAATGCTATTAAACTGAAGCAGAACTGATGTAAATCAACTTTATCTTTCCTTCTTCATTTAATTATATTTTTAAGTGTAGATTTCTCTCCAGCCTCCATAAAAAAAGAGCAATCAAAGCTATAGTCATTGTATTGGTCATCCATAAAACTGGTACTCACTGTTTACCTTCAATTCTAAATGAAAAAAAAAAAAAGAAAGAAAGAAATGAAAAGAAATAAAAAGGACAAAAATAGAGATACTTTGAAAATACTGTAATGTATAAAAAGGTAACAACAGTGTCAAGGGTTCCTTAGGTCCCACAGATCTTGGTCACAAAATAATAAGTTGTTTGGCAATTTTTACTAATTCTATTTTAAATTTTCCTTTAAAAATTTACACCAAGCACCAAGAAATTAATCACCACTGTTACTTTAATGTATCTCAAAAAAGTCTTTTTAGAAATGCAACTCTTGGTATTATAGCAGAACAGATTATATTTGCAAAGCTTTTAGCATGTTTAAAATAGTTTAAGACTTATTTTTATCCTTAAAATAATACTAGGTATTATAAACTTGCCCAAGAAAAATCTAGTCTACACTAATATGCCAATATATTTTTGACAAATTGATCTATTTCTTAAAATAATAGAGAAAAATCAGGCAGTTGTCTATAATAAGAAAATAAAGCCTTCTAAAATTCAACATATATGACACAGTAAAACTAAAAATGTACCCCTAGCTTTTGCTCTGTAACTGAAAAGAGTAATTGAGAGAAAATACTGCATACAAACCAATTATATACTTTCCTAAGATACATTTTTTTAAAAGTATAAGAACCATCTGTCTTAACATCTGCAAAATTCTTATAATTAAAAGGGAAAGAAATAAACATAGTAGAAGTTATTGAAAGATGTTTTTACCCTTCACTAAATTTTCTGTGCTTTAAGTTTGATTATAAGGAGGAGTCCACAGGAATTACACTTTGTTAAAGTTGAAGCTTTACAATTTTGTGATCAAAACTGTGAATACCTGATTTTTATCCTGTCTACGATAATTTTTGGCTTTTTCTATTGTTTATTATAAACTTGATTGTATAATTCTTCAATCCTCTGGATTGACTTGGCAAGTCAAACATGGTTAAAATCAGACAATACTTGATCTCTAACTACTGAACTAAGAAACAACTATTTCAGCTAACTGATTTAATGGATCATTAATTTATCCATTCATGTGAAATATGTTTTCATTGACAAAAATAAAGCTTTCCTGTACCATTCCAGATGCTAGTATAGCAGTGAATACAGCAAGATTCTTGCTCATGTAAAGTTTGCTTGATAGTTTTTTTTAAAGTTTTACCCCAAGCACAGAAGACACCCAGACTCCAGGATCATGGCAAACCAAACAGGGATTGCAGCCTATTCTTTATGTCTCACAGTGAAGAGAGAAATGATTCTCCTCATATGCTTCATTTACTTTAAGCTACTTAATGAGGTGGAATAGTTGGGAAAAGTTGAGGTCACATCTTCACTGTCACTGCGTTAAAAAGAACGAGAAGCAGACCAGAAATTTTTGCCTGATTCTGAAGAACGATATGGAGATCCATGTATGTAGTTACAGATCCTGCATCACATTATTTCATTTTAAGTTTTACATAAAAGATACTTATGCAGTTTTTATATGTGCCAGGCAATGTTCTAGGCACACTGAAAATCTTCACTCATTTAATTCTTCTGAAAACACCATAAAGTGAATATGATTACTATCAGAATTTTACATGTGAAAAAACTCAAGTACAGAGAAGTTAAGTACCTGGGCCGATGTCCCACAGCTATAGTGTATGACAGAGCCAGGATTTGAATCTAAACAGTAAAACTTTATAATAGAGTCCACGTTCTTGACCACTACATGCTGCCTTTCACATGTTCAGAGAGCTATGCTTCCCTGAAACTCAAGTGGACTTCATAGGAAATATCAAAAACATTCCTTTCCTTTAGTTATTAGAAAAGAGTCAGTTGTTATAATACTTCAAAATATGTTCAACTGGAAAAAAATATGCTAAACTGGTAAAGAGAAACAAAACTAATCTTGCAACTGTACTTTCTAACTGAAACAAAGTTCCTGTGATTCTTCTCCAAGCCCTGGGAATATGTGTTTAATAGTTTACTGAGTTTTAACAGGCCTTGACCAGCTGTCAAAACCACATTATTTACTTTCAGGAAAGGCAGATTGGGGACCTCTGCAAATAAGTCCTTACATAAAAGTAACAAAAACACTGCCCCAAAATTGTCAAAATCAACTCCTTGGAACTCTGAAAATTAACCAATGACTTGCAACAATCTCAGGAGCATTTATTCGAGAAAAACTGCTGAACCTAGGTGATAACAACAGAATTTAGGGCATTCAAATCTGACCTGTTCCTATCTCTACCTCCACAATAGGAGGTATCTCTAATGTAAAGAGGGATTATCTCTATTAGCTATTAACACAAATCCGGAAAATAACAGATGTGAGAACTTGCTGAAGTTGGAACCTGCATCATTGCTGGGGGTGGAGGGAATATAAAGTGGGCAACCACTATGAAAAACAGTTTGGTAGTTCTTCAAAAAGATGAACAGCATTATCATATGATCCAGCAACTCTGCTGCTAGGTATGTACCTAAAGGAATTGGGAAAACAGGGACTCAAACATAATTTGCATGCCAATATTCATTGCAGCATTATTCACAGTAGCCAAAAGATGGAAATACCCCAAATTCATCAGATGAATTGATAAACTATTTACAGATAATTATTTCACCATAAAAAAGGAGTGAAATTCTGATACGTTATCACATGGAAGAGCCTTGAAGACATTATGCTAAGTGACATAAGCCAGACAAAAAAGTATGAATAATGTATGATTCTACTTCTGCATGACTTCTAGAATAGGCAGAATCATAGAGACAGAATAAGGATTAGAGGTTACCAGGGATTATGAGAGGGGAGTGGGGAAATATTGTTTAATGAGTACAGAATTTCCATTTTGGGTAATGAAAGGTTTGGAAATAGTGGTGACGATTATTCAACATTGTGAATATAATCAACGCCACATACTTGTACACTTAAAAATGGTTAAAATGGTAGATTTTATGTCATGTATATTTTACTACAATTTTAAACAATACAAAAAGCCCTTTCCCCAGGTCTTCTGAGCCTTTCCAGCGTCATTCACTTGGTAATATTTAAAAACTCTCACTTCTGTCTTAAATAACTGTGGCTGCCCTTTAAAGTTATTTACATTTATTTGACCTTTGTAGAAGATAAAATCATAAAGTCTCCATTTTTTGTAACCTTTCCTCATACTTAAATTTATGACAAATATTGACCTTTCTTTGCCATTCAAAATCCGCACAAAGTGTTTTAATCTCTTCTAAAACATCCTGCATTTTCAATCTTTTTCTTATATCAGAAACTTTTCTTTGTCTGTGTTTGAACTTTTCCTGGTCTCTCCCAGGTTGGAGACAAACGAGAAAATGCACTTCAGGGAGAATGTGGCAAACTCTAAATACACTATGGAAGCTAAATTTTTGCTGTCGGAAAATCTGACATCTTTCTAATTAAAAAAATACATGAAGTATGTATGTATTTTCCTTTTCTGTCTTTTACTTAACAATTTCTAAGTCTCATTTTGTTCTTTGTTTCCTTTTTGCAGTACACACTTATTCTCATTACTGCACAGAAGTAGTCCCTCTAAAATTCCATTCTGCAGCATGTAGTTACTTCTCTAAAGTGTCTTTTAATTTTTAATTCCATCTGGTGAAGTGCTGGCCACCTCCTTCAGTGTCTGCCAGGACTTAATGAAAATGCTCACTAATCCATCTCACGGGTCAGACTTGTCATTTACCTCTCAGGACTCTGGGAGAAATTAATGAGATCATTGCTCTAGTGTGCTTTGAAGACTTGCATTTTAGAAGAGCTATGCTAGAAGTCTCCAAAGGTTTGTACTATGAAATTATTCACTGAAAGATGAATTTTGTGATTTTTAGTAAATGGTGAGCTTTCGGTATAGAGAGGAATGAACCTAGCTGTTGGAAAGTTGAAACATAATAGCTAAAGCCAGAACACTCTTACTGATATAGCTGTACGGATGATGTAGGGATTGGTGGGCAGTTTAAATAAAACTACTTGAATGTTATAAATAATCCCCCCAAGGTTTATATTATCACTTATTATATCTTAGGAAAAACAAGATGGAACTTATACAAGGTAATAAGACTCAGATCGATATTAATTCATTGTTTGAATGTTTATTTTTATAATAATACTATGTAATCATTCTTAGAATTATTTTTAAGGTTTTTTCTTTGTTTTTTGTTTTGTTTTGTTTTGTTTTGTTTTGAGAGAGAGTATGAGTGGGAGGGGCAGAGGGAGAGGGAGATCAAGAATCTCAAGCAGGCTCCACACCCAGTGCAGAGCTTGATGCAGGGCTTGATCTCACGACTCCAAGATCATGACATAAACTGAAATCAAGAGTCAGATACTCAACTGACTGAGCCACCCAGGCACCCTGAGTCATTCTTAGAATGTTTTGAAAACACATATGAAGAAGAGGAAATTATACATAGCTTGTAACACAGAGTTTCGTCAACATTTTGCCATCTTTCCTTTGATTCTGGGGCTATGTATATATATCTAGTGATGCTGAATAAATATTATGAGTAGTTGGTGTTGATTTTAAACCCATTTTTCATCACATTGTACTATATAAAAATATTGAACTAAAAGATAAACATAAAATGAAATTAACCAGATTTCTACCACTGTTAATATTTTGATACCATTCAATAAAAATATTTTTTATATATTTCAAATTTTTCTGTTTTATTTTAACATAATGATCTATTTTAATAGCTTTGTTACATAAGAATAAGTGCTCGTTACACAAAAATCAGTAATTAAAATACGCAAAAAGAAAAAAATTTGAAATCATCACTAATACAGAGACAGTCTTGCTAATATTTTGGATTATCATTGGTGTCATTTCTACTTTTACTTCCTGCAATATTAATTTCAGTTCCACTACTGAATTTGTAGTATCCTTACCAACCTAACTTTCCAATTGCCTTCTTATATCAACTATTTCTCTCCTTAGAGATTTTGATTTTGATTTCAAAAAAAAATACTGCAATTTTTCTAAATTTTTATTTTGCAGAGAATTACTTTTAGAAGAAATGTTTTCTTCTGAGTCTTGAATTTACTATTCGTTTTCCCTTTCAAAAGACATACGTGTGATTTTTCTGTCCTTGCAGATCAAAGAAGGGATTGAGTACACCAAATGTATGATGATAGTAATATTTAGCATGTATTAAATACGTATTAAGTGCAGTCTTGTTACATGTACTATTTTCCTGCAACTCCTCAAGGTAGGTATTATTATCATTATTTTACGGATAATGAAACTGTATTTTAGATTAAGTAACTTGCTTATTGTTATGCACAGATCTATTAAGGAGAAAAATTGTAATTTAAACAAATGCCAAATACCTCTTCTGTTTCCACTCCATGTGCTTTTAAGCAATTACTTTTTTGGTCACATTTAGTCTAAAGGAGTTAACATTGAAATACAAATTATTAACAAAGACTTACAGAAATTTATCATCTCTGGGAAGACAATCATAATTGAACAAATGTGATAAAGAATCAAGTGTGCTCTTTCAATAATAAGTTCTATATAATTGAAATGTTAAGCTATTCCCCCTGGGGTAATTAGAACTTGTGTTCAGACATGTTATATTTAGGGACACAGAGAAAGTAGTCTTGCTACAGCCATAGTGTTTATTTCGGGGTAAGTGTCTACACAGGGTCATATTGTTTCTAAAATGGTAATTGCGACTTTTAGAACCACACCACTGGCTCTGCAATGACTTTGGATATTTTGAATGTCTGAATACCAAACTTTATTCTGTTGAAAATCTGGGCATCGATAATTTTTTTCAATAAGTAAATAGTATTAAAATAGTATTAAAAATGACTTGCAAATTCAAAGAATCATCTGTTACGATGTTGACTGTGTGCCTGCATTCAGCACAAAGACAGCAGAGTGAATAATGCTACATTGCCTGTTTCTTGCAGCTCAGCACATCAGTATAGTGGAGAAGACTCATACATACACAAATCATTATAAGAGAGTCATAAACATTGAGTACATGCACAAACAGGTTTACAAACAGTGGTACCTAGCCAAATAGTTAAAAACATTGAGGAACATCTTATTATAGAGTCATAAACACTGAGTTGTAGGTATAGAACACAACGGAGTAGTTAATCCTATCTGTGTGAAGAGCTATGAAAGCTTCATGGGAGTGTTGCTTTGTAATAAAAGCCTACGACATTAATAGGATTCTGTCAGTGAGGGAGAAAGGGGGAAAGCAAATGACCTCTTTCTAGTTTTTTCATTACCTTTCTACCTTAATTTCTAATAATTTTTCATGCGTTTGATATGGTGAAGTTTTCAATAACTTGACGTCACATTTTGAGAGCACGTGTTGCGCCCGGAGAGCAGAGAGCACACTGGGTCATACTGGCCATACAAGGATATTGGACTCTGTACTATATTTCAGATCACAGACTGACTGGTTTTTTAAAAATTTTCTCACAGAGTGTTTTTTGATACCCCCAAACTCTTCTTATGTTTCCGCTTAGATGAGGTTGGAGTTAACTCTGATCTGCATTAGCAATGTGGTAGATTTAGGATCAGGGGATCAGACTACTCTTAGTATTTTTAGAGAATGTTTCCAAACGGGAAAAGACAATTTATATTTGAAAAGCAATGTTCTTAGAAGCTGCCCTATGCTCCTTCACCTTCCCATTTGAAATCCTCTGGAACAGGAGACTGCCCAGATTCAGAATAAATACTTCCCGGTGATTTAGGATCCTTTAAATACAACCTAATCCCTGGTCTTACTCAACAGAAATCTAGAGTTGCTTTGAAGATCAGGGCACGGCTGAGAGGTGCCACAGTCAATAATACTATATGAGTTCTCATGGCAAATTATGAAGTATGCAAAGAGGTTTTTTTTTTTTAAATATTCTCTGCCTTTCCTTTGGAAAGCACTCTCTTTACTTATCCCTGGACGCTCTTGCTCTGTGCCATCTATCCTAATGTCCTTCATTTAAAAATATATATATATTAGCTCTCAGGCAGGGCTCAATTCATCTAAATTTAGCTGATTATAGTTAAAACTATGCCTTTATGAAAAGGGCACCCTAAAAGTTCAGAAAGACTTTTTCAGGTAAAAGGAGGCAGTCACTGATGGTATGATTTCAGGTGCTTTAATAGATACTCGGAGTGGATATTTTGGGGTCTGAGAAAAGCCAGTCCCTCTCCAGACAAAAATGCGCCTATCTGGTACAAATGACTAAGTATAGTGGAATAGTTAAAAAACTTCGATTTGCAATAGATAGACCTGGAATGACATCCACTGGAGTTCAAATTCTGGCTCTTCCATTTATGAGCTGTGCAGACTTTGTCAAATTTCTCAATATTCCCTAGCTTCTTTCCTCTAAATGGGGGTAATATTATTTCAATTGCAAAATGAGTATGCTAAAAGTCATTTTGGTGTTTGGCACAAGGTAATAAACAATAGATACTGTTTTCGTTATATCTACAATGCCTCTTAGGTGCTGGATGATAACCTTCAAAACATGTATGTTGAAAAACACTGGTATTGAGTATGAAGTTCAGGGAATAGCAAATTTCCCACGACAGTTTCTGAAGTGGATATTTGTGACAGTTTGCAAAAAAGACCATGAATATTTAGGAGCAAATCCCATTCAGAGGTAAAATTTATGGCTTTTTTTTTTAAGAATTTATTTATTTATTTAACAAAGAGAGAGAGAGAGCACAAGCAGTAGGTGCAGCAGAGGGAGAGGGAAAAGCAGGCTCTCTACTGAGCAGGGAGCCCAACGTGGGGCTTCACCCCAGGACCCCAGGATCATGACCTGAGCTGAGCAGCCGCCCAACCAACTGAGCCACCCAGGCGCCCCTATCAACTGGCTTTGTGACTTGCTTAGACCAACATCATGTAGTCAAAGTGAAGTTGTCTCAGTTTTGATCCTGTAACTGAAAAGTTCTCGAAGCTTTCTCCCTCATGGCTTGCAGAACATTTTCACCACCATCGGGACCAGGATGAGCCAACCTCATAGAAGATGAGAGATCATGTGGAATAGACATTAGCCAACCCAGTTTCACTCCACAGACCATTTGGCAATTGACTGTAGATACAGCATGAACCCAGGTAATATTAGCAAAATAACTGCCCAGCCCAAAAGATCAATCTGCAGAATTTTGAGACACATAAATGGTGGTTGTTTTAAACCATGTTTTGAAATGACTGGTTATGCAGCAAAACCAAACTGATTTAATGCTACAATTAAAGCATTATTTAGAGTTGCAGGTGCTTTTTTGATGTTGGGTAAAAAAGAAAAAAGTTTTTTAAAATGTACTCCAGTGGCACCTGGGTGGCTCTGTCGGTTGTGTCCAACTCTTGATTTCAGGGCAGGTCATGAGTTTAGGGTCATGGGATCAAGCCCCGCATTAGGCTCCGTGCTGAGGGTGGAGCCTGCTTAAGATTCTCTCTCTCTCCCTCTCCCTCTGCCCCTCCCCCCACTCAGGCATTCTCTCTCTCTCTCTCTCTCTCTCTCTCTCACAAAAAAAGAAAGAAGAAAAAAAAGAAAAATATACCCCATGTAACATGCCAAGGGTCATTTGTAGTTCTTAGACTATTTCAAGAAATTTTATATACACATTTATAGAAATATAAGAGAATATTTTCTTAATTTCATTTTGGGGAAATTTTAAGATTTGAAATAAAAGTCATGAATCAGAAATTTTAGATGTAAATCCCTTAAAACAAACAGAATTGATCATAACATTGATTACTGAACATCTTATATCTTGGTTTATCCAACTTCTGCTTGATTCACACATAAATTACATGCTGTAGTAAAACATTAGTTCACTAGTGAGCAGCCTACTTTTAAGATTAGTTTAGATCAGTTTTAGCCATTTGTTTCTGGTTACTTTGCCGTTACGTCAATTTTTTGTGCTTTGAAACTGTAGGTAGCTTAACTATTGGAAAAAAGTAATGCTGTTTTTGTTGATTTTTCATTGAAATTCAGTTGATTTATGAGTACCTAATGGGAGGACACCAACATTGTGAATAGTACCATAGATGTACAGATGGGAAGAAAGCAATACCATAAAACTGTGGAAAAATAAAGATAGTGATTTTCTGCTTTCAGCTAAGCAACCACATTAGATTGGAAATTTTTATGGCATCTACTCATCTCAGGTAGATTCTGTGGGTCTCCAAGATACAATCTGGCAGGTTTTTGTTCCTCCAAATTTGCTATTAAAAATTATATAAAGTGTTTCATCACTCTGTCTTTAACTCTTGAAGGCACCTTGTTAATTTCTCAGATACAAATATTTATGACTTAACAAAGAATACTTCATTAACATTTGTTTTGCCTAAAATACTAGGTCTAATTTTACCCTTTCTAGTATATTCACTAGACTAAATTTACTTTCTTGTTTCACTTAGCTGATGAAATTGATTTACAAAATTTGAACTAAAAAAAATTAATCTAGGGATCATCTGTTCTCATTCTTTCATTTTATAGATGAAAAAGTTGAGGCCCAGACAAGTGGGATTTTTTTCCCCTCTTAAAAGGTAGAAAACAAAACCATATTTTAAAAAATCACAAGGTTGTTATATATATTTTTTCCATTAATGAAATTGTTTTTCTATCTTGTAGACTTACCAATATTAAGCCAAATCACGAGATTTACAGTAAGGAGAAAGTGGATCATTCTGGAGATAGGAAGTCTATAAAGTAAGGAAAAGGTGGCTATGAAGCAAGTGTCTTTCATAAATAGAGCAGAGAATTCGAAAGCCCTTGTGATATAGTTGGAGGAGAAAACAAAGAAAGGGGGGAAATGGATAATTGTGAGTGTCCTCAAATCCCCTTCGCTCAGTCCTTGCTTCAGGGGGCAGGAAAGTTAAAGTTAATAGTAGACACACTCAGAAATGTGAAGAGGTGAGTATCCCAAAACACCTGGCTTGCTATTCACTTAGCAGAGCACACCCCAGGAAAATTACTAACACTTATAATGTTGTAGACTCAGTGTGGTATCATACTCGCACATTAAGCCCTGGGGGGAAGACTAGATGTGGGTGAACGGAATGTATACCTGATGGTTCTAATATGTACCCCCTTCCATTCTCCACAGCTTACCCATGTTGTGTAGGGAGAAGAGATCCTTTAGCGTCCAGTTGGGAATGAGGAAGAACTCTGGGTCCAGAGTAATAAGGGGAAAAGAACTTCTCTTTCTGGGGAAGAAAAGCTCAGGCATATCTCTTTTTTTCTGTTCTGTCTCCATTTAGGTGGGTTTTCTCCACGGAATCAGAAAAACTAAGCTGTTTTATAATCTCATTCTTCTTGAGGCAAGACCAGGAAAACTCTCTCCACCTCTGGACGAATCTGCTTCCATGTAGCTGAGCAAGTTTAGGCCTCCTCATCAGCCAGCATTGTTTAAATTTTCCTTGCCTTGGGTTGTGCTCCTTAAGACTCAGGTATGTGCTTCCCTTCTAGATTCTGGATTGCCTGTAGCCTACAACAAAGAAATCTATTTTATTTAGCCAAATTTGTAGAGTTCTACATAAGGTTTTGTCAGTAAAGTCGAGTGTTTATATAAAACATTGTTTTGCTCACTCTTACTCTTTGGGAACATTGTTCTGAGTAACTTCACACGTAAAAGTCTATTACTGGGGAGAGGATTTGGGTCCTTGGCCAAATGCCATCTTAAACTCGCATCATTCCTTATTGACAAAGTTAACTTCTTCAGTGCTGCTTAGAATTTTTCAGAATGCACTCTGTTCTCCAGAGACTAGGTTACAATGTAAAATTTGTATCAATTTAAAGACAGAGCCGGGCAAAGTTCTGGGCATATTCTATTTAAAGATGTATTGTTCAATATTGGTTTGTTGAAAAATTACCTATCTCTGGAATAGCCCCCTGAAGAAAGAGGGAGTGTATATGATTATATGTACATGTATCTTACTTAATTTTGTTAAAACAATTCATCTCTTTTTTCCTTTTCAAAACGCTTCTAGGACTACACACACTCACCTGCTAAATTCCTCCACAGTGTCAATTTCTGGTGTCTTCTCTTCCTGACATTTCATTGTGGGAATGTCACAGAACTCAGCCTTCATTACTTTATTCTTGCTTCTCGACACTCACTCCTAAGTGGTCCCATCTAGAGCCATATCTTTAAATATCCACCTTATGTTAACTCTCAAATGTATATCTCCCGCCTTCCCTCTCTTCTGAATGTCAGACCCGGATATCCAACTGCCTATTCAACATCTCCATTTGAATCTAAAAGGCATCTCAAAATTCACATGTTAAAAATAGAACTTTCAATCTCCACTCCCAGCAAATCTGCTTCTCATTTAGTCGTTTCTGGCTCAGTAAATGGCAGTACTATTCACCTCCTTGCTCAGGAAAAAAATAAATAAATAAACCTGCGATATCATCCCTTTCTCATTCTTACACCTGCTATCCAAAGCATCAGTAAATCTGTTGACTCCAACTTCAAAATACTGTCTATCCGGAATTTAGTTATTCCTTACTGCTGTACTGGTGGGTCCAAGCCAACATCATCTCTCCCCTGATCTGTTGAAAGGCCTCCTTGTGGGTGTTTGTGCTTTCACTCTTGCCTCCTGTGAGCTTTCACCATGCAGGAGACAGAAAGATGTTCATGAATCAGAATGTATCGAATGTATCCCTGTTTTACATCCTTCAAATGGTTTCTTGTAAAATGAGGAGGAATGTTGGTACTTATGTCATGGTGTTGCTATGAAGATTAAATAGCATTATCCATATAAAGCACTTTGTATAGTTTCTGGCATATAGTAAATACTCAAGGAAAAGTAGATAGTTATTAATCTCTTCAGGACCAGCTTTCCCTCTCTGCAGCCCATCATTTGCAGAAAGGCAAAACTGCCTAGAAATGTCAGGGTGCTTATAGGATCAGTTCATCCCCTCTGGCCTCAGAGACATGGTCCTTCATTCTGGCTCTGACCTGTATTTCCAGATTCATTGCCTATCACTCATTTACTGATCAACAGTTTACATACCAGGAAGAACATTCGGCCCTGAAGATACAGTGGTCAGTGCTCCCAAGTCCTAAAAATTCTGTTTCTGCCACATTGAATGGTGGTAGACGGGCCTTGAGTAAACAGTAGCAAGAGGAAATTGATAATTTCTTGGCCTGAGTTTTCAAAAATCTAGTATCTGGGAGAAAATTGACTCTTGTAGCAAGGGAGACTGTTAGCTAGAGAGAAGTTTCCCCACAGCAAACCAAAAAAGAAAGAAGAGTCAACTCATATTGGAAACCAGGTGTTCTCTATTCAGGTACGTTTGCTTCCTTTCCCATTGCTTTACCAGGCATTCTCTTAGAACGACTTCAAGTCTATCTTTAAGGTCTCTCTTCAGTGAAGCCTTCTGTGACACCCCCAGATACACAGACAGGTGGTTGCTCTATTCTGGTGCAACCATGTAAACCAGTTCACGGGAGCTCATCATTTGGAGATATGAACAATTCTGCACAGCTGTGCCTTTTACTAGACTATGGTCTGCTATAAAGGAAGGTGCAGTATTTTTTGAAAACAAAACAAAACAAAACAAAACAAAACAAAAACCATTACAGATTTACGGGGATATAATTGGAATAAACATCGTGTAAGTTTAAGGTGCACAATATGTTCATTTAATGCATTTATAGATTGCCAGATGATTACCAGCACAGTATTAGTAATACCTTCATCCTGCCACATAATTATCATTTCTTTTTTGTGGTGAGAGCATTTAAGATCCACTTTCTTAGCAATTTTTAAGGACATGATACAGTATTATTAGCTATAATCACCATGTTGTACATTAGATCCCAGAACTTGTTAATCGTAGACCTGAAACTCTGTACCTTTTGGTTAATTTCCCTCCTCCCGCAACTTCTAGTAACCATAATTCCACTTTCTGTTTCTCTGAGTTTGTCTTTTTTAGATTCCATCTATAAGTGATATCACATATTCCATTGTATATATCTTCTATATGTCTTCTTTATCCATTCATCCATTGAAGGACACAGGTTGTTGGGTTTCTTGGCTATTGGGAATGACACTCACGCAACTTTGTTTCAGTTTGGATCATCTGAGAGCCTGAGAAGGAATGCAGATACACACGGTTTATTACGGAAGCACTCTCAGAAGAAAGGATGTGAAGGAAGTAGGATAGGACAAGAAGAAGAGCTAAGTAAAGATGTCATCTGTGCCGGGAGTCGTCCTGCAGGACGAACCCACAGTGAGCTCCGGAGCATGGATCATACCACAAAATTGGACTCATTTTGAGCCATTGGCATCTAGGCCAGTCAGTTATTGCCTGTTAGGCCAGGTACTTACTCCAGGGCAATTCTCAAGAGGCGAGAGTAGCTGTGAGTCCTTGCCAGCCATCATGCAGTGATGGAGGATGAAGGAGATCTGACCAGAGCAGCAAAATCTTTACTGATCTCCGTGCCCGGACATCTACTTTCTCATTTGCCACATAGTCGACACTCACAAATATTTATTATATCTTTAAACGAATTATTAGATTACGACTATGAGCAAGGTGCTGTGCCGTGTAGTAAATGAAATACAAAGATGACTTCTTCACCTCCATCACCTGTGGTGAATACCCAGTGGAGGGGGCATGATGAGATAAAATTACCAAATCTAGAACACAGGGCTGGATATAATGTCTAAAGGACAGACTCTTAGATTCTACGGAACCACGACTGAAGTGTGACTCTCATCTCAAAGGACTCAAGAAAGACTTTAGGGAAGAGATGGAACTTGTCATCTTAACAAACACATTGATTCTGAGGGGGAAAAGAGTTAAAACTCCAACTGCGGAGAGCTCCAGTACAAAAATCACAGAGACAGGAAGTTTCTGAATTAGGGAAGGAGAAGAGGTCACTTGCCTGCTGTCCAGAACACACACTACAGTATGTACATTTCATAGCAGAATAGTTGTAAATAGGACCAGAAAGACGAATTGGGCGTATAAATGTATAGGAATCTGAGTGCCAAGCAGAGAAGTTTGGGTTTAACCCTCTAGGCAATGGGAAGTCATTAGACATTTTTTCAACATGAAAATGAGCTTAACAGAAAAGGGCCTTCGTTTTAACCTAGCAAGATTAATTTCGACTGGGGAGGAATGAGAGGTAGAAACTGTTTGCAAGGCAATATGAGATGATGTTTTGAAATTAAATGCCTTAATTTCTCTGCTTCTTCATTTAAAGCTACACTTCAACAAATTTTTATTATATATAATCTCATTTTAAAGATTAAATGAAAAAGCAGATTTTCTAAACACCGTATTTCCAGGCCCTTTGTAAATTCCCTGTATTGAAGTACATTTTGAGGAAAAGTACAATATATCAGAATTTCAAAGGGTATCTGACCCTGAATATATAATAATTATTGAGTGTCAACAAACCAAACAAGTCTACAAAATGTAGACTTTCCACTATGGCTTTCTTACTATTAAAATATATTCTATGGTGATTTATTTATTTTATTATCTTAATTAGATATATCATAATTCTCAGTTTAAAAAAATACTTACTTGGAGTTTCTTAGAAGCTTATCAGAAGGAGAGACAGTAAGGAATCAAAAGAAGTATAATGCCGAATCTTCAAAGAGAAAATAAAGTAATATTTATGGAAACATTCTGTGTACTGGGCTCTGCTACAGCAATGTTCTCACATACAGTCTCTCATCTACTCTGCATGTTCAAAGTTCTCATTTTAATTCATATGTTAATTAAATGACCTAAGTTTATACACCTAGTAAGAGTTAGATTCAAACCCAGTTTTGTTTTGTTTTTTTTAAGATTTTACTTACTTATTTGTGAGAGAGGGAGAGAGAGAGAGAGCATGCATGAGCAGCGGGGCAGGGGCAGGGGGAGAGGGAGAAGCAGACTCTCTGCTGAGCAGGGAGCCTGATGCTTGGGTTGATCCCAGGACCCTGGGATCATGACCTGAGCCGAAGGCAGATGGACTGAGCCACCCAGATGCCCTCAAACCCAGTTTTAATTACCAACTTAACACTCTTTCTATATCTCTATTAGCCTACATAGCATAGCATCTATACATATATTACATCTGTCAGTGGACCCAGGATATTCACACGTAAAAATTGGTAGCAACGTATGGCAACAATTGTTAAGGCTAGGGGAATAGTGATATAGGAAATCACTGCCAATATGTAGCCCCTATAAATGTTGAGATATATGTAACATACTCTCTCCCATTCACATTCCATTAGAGTTTCCACCTCTGTCCCAAAAACCTCTCCCATCCTAGGGATGGGTCCATAGACTAAAACCATAATCAAGTTTACGGGCAATACACAGAAGAAAAATACTGGTCATACCGAAGGCTGATATGATACTATTTCTAGTTATTTAGGATTTTTTGTGTTTCACAAACCAATTAGCATGATTTTGGTTAATTTGTCAGTTTAAAATATGTGTTTTAGTTATTAGTACAATTAACTTTACATTAATGGATGTGTTTAAATACTTTCAACGTGACAGTTATAGAATTTTACTTGGAATGAATTTATCATTGCTAATCCTCACAAAATTCCTCAAGATAAGGTTTTATAATAACCATTTCATAGTTAGGAAATTAAAACAGCAAAAGGTTAAGTAACTTGCCCAAGGGCACAGACGGCTAATTTTAGGAATAGCAGAGTATCCAGGTCTATGCGACAGGGGCATCAGCTTTGAAGAACCCGTTACTTATTTGTAGAATGTTCCTTGAATTAAAAACTAAAAACAGATAATGAAAAGCTCATGTATGACTAAATGACCTGAAAGCTAGAATAGTCACTAGTATTAGCTTCCTGTTGCTGCTGTAACAAATTACCACAGACTTTGTGGCTTAAAATAACACACATTTATTATCTTGTATTTCTGAAGTCAGAAGTTCAAAAAAAATGGGTCTCACTGGGGTAAAATCAAGGTGTTGGTGGGGCTGCGTTCCTCCTGTAGGTTTAGAAGACCATCCATTTCCTTGTCTCTTCCAGCATCTAGAGGCTTCTCACACTCCTTGATGTATGGTCTCCTTCCATCTTGAAAGACAGCAGCGGTCTTGTCTTCCCCATTTAAAGGACTCATATGAGTCCTCTGCTACCTCGGGATAATCTTATCTGAAGATCCTTGATTGGATCATGTCTTCAAAGTGAAGGTGACATACTCACAGGTTCTGGAGATTCTGATACAAACATCCATGGGGTTCATTATCCTGCCTACCACAGTCAGGAAAAGCTTTCTGAGAAAAAAATGAAATATAGCACTTGGCTTTGAATGGTAGAGAGTTAGAGTCAGCATATTATCAATCAGGGGCAACAGTAACAGATGAGATACAAGGAGAGACTGTTTCTGCAGTGGTTGCTGGGGGGTCAGGACTACTGTCTCATTCCCTAACTGGTTCTACGATATCAGTCAAGTCACTTGAACTTCCAGGGTCTCCACTTTTCATCTGTGAAATGAAGTCATTGGACTATGTGATCTCCATCATTTCTTTCCAATCATTAGAGTATATATTTACATTTTGAATGATATGTAAGCGACTGTATTTTAAAAGGTGGATTGGTTAAGTTCAAACAATATTTATCATGCCTCCAGAGGGTGCTTGGTTGTGTCCAAGCATGAGATAGACATTATGCATCTTGTGTTTAGCTTAATCAAAACCTTATTCTTCTCTTTGGATACGGCCATGCATTTGTATTTTTAGCCTTGTTCATTCTGCAATGTAATGGAAAGTTATTTGTATATTTGCTATCCTTTCTTGTTCCATAATCTTTTATTTTATTGAGATTTTATTTTGTCTTTCATAACTTTTTTTATTTAATCAAATTCTTACTAAAATATATTCTTTCCAATATTTTAGTTTTATCAAAGGAAAAGGAACCATACAGAGACTCATTATGCATTGGTTGTACTTATCAGTATTTCCTAGTGTTATTTGTCATCTTTCTGAGATTTGTGCTATTCTCTTTATGTTGACCATTTTGTCATATAAAAACAAATTTCCATGCCAGAGTCTACTGCACCAAAGCAAGCAGTCCCACTGATCTAAATTCAAAATCTGCTCCCAGACTTGTCCCAAGACCTGCAGTTCTGCTCTTCATATTACTTTTTTGGATTAAAAAGTAGACTTTTGTGGGCTCTTATTAAAAGGCAATCATTTTGCTCTGAAAAAGTTATGCTGACTTGATATCATCATAAATATATTAGTAAAGAGCAGAGAGCAGGCCTGAGTAAACAGGTTGAAGAACTTCCACATTTTGCATAAAGATGAAGTAGAAGAGGAAAGGCCCAGGTATGGGATACTGCTGAATCTCTGTAATGGCTCTCCCACTGACATTTTTTTTGCTCTCTAGACAGCATCCTAGTCGGGTCTTTATTCCTATTTGATACGTAGGCTCTGACAGCCAAACCCCTCTTTTAATCTACGACCCGCACCCCACCGCCCCGTACTACTTTGGATATGCCATCACCCTGTTCTCAAGCTTCTGTTTGTCTTTCTTGTGTGAGACAAAGTTCAAAGGTTTGCATATCATGGCCTGTATCTATCTTTTTAATGTTATTGCACTTTTTAACTGAGTCTCCACTGTTGCCAAGATGTCTACTCATCGTTCCTTGAGTACATACAAACTCATTTCTTCCTCTCTCTCAAAATTTGGCCTTAAAGTAAGCTTGGAATTTTTCTTCTTTCTAAATCTTATCTTCCAAGTTCTGCCAGGAGCTTATTTTAATTCTTTAGTTTTCATGGATTGCTACTCCTCCGAAAATCTATGGCACTTACAGTCTCTCTGCTTCATTTGTCACAAAACTCACCATAGGTTTGCTGTTTTAAATGTAGGTTGCTATTCTTCATGTAAATATTCTATCTCCCCAATTACATTCTCAGTCCCTCAGGAATGAGGGACCACACCCTTACACTTTGGGCATTCTGTCCTTAGTACATAACCTTACTCATAAATGGTTGTCATTAGAAGTACATGATTGAGATCTGGAAGGAGATGTTGGGTAGTTTAGAAACCTTGAGATTGAGGGGATCACCAAGATAAAAGTCATAACTTCTAAGATGCAGGTCAAAGCACTGAGCTGAGCCCATATTAAGTGTCAGCACAGGGATATAATAAATAGTAACTCCGATTTTTCCAAATATTGTTATGTTTGTTAAAACTTTTAAAAAACTCATGAGGGTTTAGGCAACTTCTAGATAACATTCTTGGGGATAGGTGAACAATCTTCCACTTTGATGCAAAGACTCAAAAGCTCTGATACATCATGCTTGCTGGAGTTCTTATGTGATCACATAACTCAGTTCTAGTTTTCTGTATACATGGAAATTATTGTTTTCTAAGCTGAGAACAGATATGAAGCCACTTTTCAAGAATAGGCTCAAATATTTCTTTCTCTAGAAAAATCTCTCCAAACCATTTCAGAATAGGCATTCCTGCCAATGTGCTCCCAAGACACAAGCTACCTGTCTTGTATTATTAACATGTATTATTATTTTACTTTATAGTTTGTTTACATTTCCATAATTTTTACTAGCCCCCAAATTTTTTAAGGATATTTTTCCTCTTTTATTTGTTTATTTTTTCAATGCTGGGAAACTTACACATTAAAAGTATTCCATAAATGTTTATTAATGTGTGTTTTAAGAACATATGGAAGTTTAAAACTTTTACCACCTGATTCTGGGGATTTATTCCCTCAGAGGCATCTGTCAGGCTGTAAGCAACAGAAATCCACAAAGCCAACAAAAAAAGTGATTAGTAACAACAGTGAGACTGAATCATGCTCCTTAAAGGTAAAATTACACTTTATTCAACTTTGTAAGCCTTACCATGGCTAAAAGAGCTCCTGGCACATTTTATATACTCAGTAAAGATTTATTAGATTAATGTTTAAATCCTACTCTGACTGTGATAATTCCAGAAGTGAAGAAGAACTAGGGTCAAATATAGGGCGCTCCCTAGCCTGTGACAACATTCAGACAATAGGGAGGATATATTTGTATCATTTATTCCAGCTGTATTGAATTTCTGATGCTCCTGTCCCTTCCACATTGATGAGGCTATTAGAATGCAACATGCATAAGTTTTTGAAGACTCACTCAAATCCTGAATATTTTTCTGGTAACAGCACCACCGATTATAGGTAAGACCATGATTTCTACCAAAGGATGTAACAGCATATGTCATATTACAATAAAATGACCATATTACAAAATATGTGGAATCCAAATGTCAGTGTAATTGCGGATGTTTAGAATATCATCCCATTTACAACATTGTGCTGATGAATATATCAGTCATAACTGATACAACATCCTAATAGGAACATCAATGTCTATCTCCATTATGGGAGAACTTGTTCAAATTTACTAACAGCATTCTGTGACATCAGTTTATTCCCCAATAGCAAAAATGGCATTCTATGTAACAGAATTGTGAATAATTGTAAAGCTTCTGGTACTTAACTGTACCAGATGGCTTAACTATAGAGAGATTTAAATGAATGGTATTATATTTCTCAGACATCTGGAAAACTTCTAACAGCATATGGAACCCAAGACCAGCACTCCAGCATTTTTTTAATGGCAAAGTTATTAACATTTGCAAAAGTAAAATTCTCGTATGCTAGCATTTTACCACATTCATTGTTGTTCAGACCTTCTACAGTTTTCCTAATATCACCTTATGCAAAACATTCTTATATATGGAGTAATTAACCATCTATAGACGATCTGAACTTTTTAAAAATGTTTTATTTATTTGAGAGAGAGAATGAGCAGTGGGGAGGGGCAGAGGGAGAGAGAGAGAGAGAAAAGCAGGATCCTTACTGAGCAGGAAGCCTGATACGGGGCTCGATTCCAGGACCCCAGGATCATGACCTGAGCTGAAGGCAGCCACCCAACCAACTGAGCCACCCAGGCGCCCCCAAGATGATCTGAATTTTTGTGGCACAAGAAGAACTATGAGAATTGGAAAACAAAGGGAAGCGAAAGAGTAAAGTATAATTTAATCTTGATATGAAAATAAGCAATGTTCTTTAAGGGCTGAGGGCTTTAAAAAAAATAAGAGAATGTGCTCCCCCAAATTCTTAGTTAACTGTTTGACCATTTCACTCATATTTGACTTATTTTAGTCCTGTTTCCGAATTTAATGACTAAGAGGATGGGTTGGAATACACACCAACCTGATACTGCTTTCCTCTGGCATTTTCCAGTTTCTTTGTTTGTTTCTTTCTTTTTTTTTTGAGTCCCACAGTTCACCTTATTAAGGAAGAATGGAAAGATCATATCTCTAATATACTTATGGATTACTAAACAAATTGTTGTAAATAAAATTCATTTAAAATTATGTAAGATTCAAAAAAAATAAAACATAAAATAAAATTATGTAAGATTCTTTCAATTAATATTGTAAGAATTAAGTAGTATTAAAAATAACCTCTAAGGTTAAAGGTAGCAATCAGAGTTCAATTAAGATAGTATCTTAGCAATTATCTAATCAATAATACTATATGACTAATAATGCATAAATAGAACTTTAACATTTTCAACACAAGTCAAGTGATGAAGTCTGAAAATAGAGAAGGAAGGAAGGAAGGAGGAAGGAAGAGCAGAGTACATGATAAAGCCAACCTGAGAAGTAAGAACATTGCAAGAAGAGATACATTGGTAAAGATGTATCTGGAAAGCAGAAAATCTGAAGATCTTGTGGTCAGAGCTTGGCATACTATACATGAAACACTTTCAAATGGTAATAAATGTGTTATTTTAACCAAATTGGAGGGTAACTGAAATGGAGAGGAGGTAAATGAGCTGATTTGATCAATAATCCTTGAAGTCAGGTTTGTGGGGGTTTTTTTTAAAGATTTTTATTTATTTTATTGAGAGAGAGAGAGAATGGTAGAGAGAGAGCATGAGAGGGAAGAAGGTCAGAGGGAGAAGCAGACTCCCTGCTGAGCAGGGAGCCCGATACGGGACTCGATCCTGGGACTCCAGGATCATGACCTGAGCCGAAGGCAGTTGCTTAACCAACTGAGCCACCCAGGTTTTTAATTAAAAAAAAATTCATTCTATAAGCACCAATACTTTGAAAAAGATAGCCTTGACAATCCATTATAAATATCAACTTATGTTTAGAAAATTATGAAATCACCATTTAAAATTAGTAAAATCGCATTAATGGTGACAGCATTCCAAGTATAAATCTTAAGCATCACAGATATAAATATTCTACCACTCAGCTGATGCCTTTTATTCAATTTTATCAAAAGTCCTACATATTTCAAACACAATGTCTATTTCAGAGATCGGATACAATGCATATTGTTATTTTTCATCGATCATGCTAGCTTCTATTCTTCACTTACAAATGTTTAATAAATGCAAATTACCCAGTGAATGAATTTTTCTTACTTTAGGATGAAGTACTTATCCATTTTATAAAAAAGTAGACATACACTTTCCTTGACTAGAACAGCAATTTAAATGTCACTTTCTGGATATCAGTCTAGTTCCAGTGAACCAATAGATACATCTTGAAATTGCTGATTTTCAGTTCATCAATTTTTTTCTTATTTTTTTACTTTTCTCTCTCTGGCAGTGTTTCTTATTCGGTGGGACCCCTGAGAAGAATATTGTCACACACA
Source organism: Callorhinus ursinus (assembly GCF_003265705.2). Taxonomy (NCBI): domain Eukaryota; kingdom Metazoa; phylum Chordata; class Mammalia; order Carnivora; family Otariidae; genus Callorhinus; species Callorhinus ursinus. The sequence continues at coordinate 59,435,148 of NW_027397069.1, read as the reverse complement.
TTGAGTATGAAAAATTTGCATTCTATGTCTTGCATCCTAGCAAAATCATTAAATGGGTACTTTGTTACAGGTTATAGATATGATTAATTAATTATGCTCTGAAGTTAGTTTCACTTGCATGACTATAGAGATCTGTATAAGAGAGAGATAGCATTTATTATGCATTCATGCATTAATCTCTAAGGCTGCTAGGAAAAATGAACTTTATTAAAACTACAGTTAACAAATGAAATAATTCAAAATGAGGAAAATATGAAATATTTATAAAGTTAAATCTGATATATGCAAAGTTTCTTGTTTATTTAGAATCACCAAAAACTAAAAACAACTCAGAGGTTTTTCAACTAGTCAAAAACTAGTCAAGGAATAAACAAACTATGGTACAACTACATAATGGAATAGTGCTACACACAACATGGATGAATCTAAAATACAATACGCTAAGTTAAAGAAGAAAACCCTGAATGGAGCACCTGGGTGGCACAGTCGGTTAAGCAACAGGCTCTTGGAGCTCTGCATCGGGGTCTTCTGCTCAGCATGAAGTCTGTTTGAGACACCCTCCCTCTCTCTCTAAAATAAATAAATAAATCTTAAAAAAAAAACCCTAAAAGACTACATGCTGTATGATTCCATTTATATTATATTTAGAAAAGACAAGACATAGGTACAGAAAACATATCAATGGTTGCTAGAGAATGAGGCGTAGAGTATTTGGCAATAAAGGGGCAGGAGAATTTTTGAAAGTGATAAAACTGCTCCATGTCTGAATAGTTGTGCTGGCTAGCTAGCCATAAACATTTGTCAAAGCTCATAGAACTGTACACTAAGGAGGGTGAATTTTACTTTATGTGAGTTATACTTCTATAAATCTAACTAAAAAAAATAAAAATCTTTGTTTTATTATCATGCACGGTACTCTAAGAAGTTTACAATATCACATCTGTAGTTTTGCCAAAAATGTTTTACTTCAATCTAATCATGAGAACACAAAATGACAAATTGAGGGGCATTCTACAAAATAACTGTGCAGTACTCCTCAAAATTATCAAAGCCATGAAAGTCAGAGAAACACTCCAGAATTGTCAAAGACTTGAAGAGGCTAAGGAGATTTGACAATTAAATGAAACTTCAAGTTCTGGATGTTGGACAAGAAAATGCATTAGTAGGACAACTGGCAAAATTTGAAGAAGGTCTAAGTACTTAATAATACCATATTCATGTTAATTCCCTGGGTTAGCTCATTTTACATTGCTCATGTAAGATGCTACCATTAGAGAAACCTGGGTGAAAGGGAAGGGGATTATGCTACCATTTTCAGCTATTTGTAAGTCTAAAACTATTTTAAATAAGAAAGTCTTAAGATGTAAATGGCCGAGTATTTCACTTTCCTGGTAGAATGTATTAGATAGTGGTAGTCTTCCCCTTAGTAACAAGTTTGTATAAAACTTTGGAAATTTTTAAATGATATTTTAGAGCCATCATAGAGTTGTGGAATCAGAAAGCGCTAGATGACCTCACCAAACAAGGAAAATACTTTCTTACATGAGCTGATAACTACTGGCCCTTTACCTTGAGATTGAGACCTGAGCTGAGATCAAGAGTCAAGTCGGATGCTTAACTGACTGAGCCACCCACGCACCCCTGGCTCTTTTATTTCCTGTGCAAATCTGCCATGCCTGGGCATGATCAAGGTTTTTGTTGACAAAGAAATATTCTAAAAAGAAGACAGAACAGTTGAGATTTTGACGGTTATTTGGGTTGAAACCTAAAGGGGGCTCAAATAAATTGCCTATTTTACCAACTAGGACATTTGTTGAGTCTGAAATGTCACAGGAGAGGGGCAGTGTGATCCTACAAGGTAGGGTCAAATCCCCCACTGTCTTGAGGCATGACCTTTCTACAAGATTCTACGTATCTGTTGCTATAACCATCCTCTAGGTACTTCCAGAGATCCAATACTTTTTCTCTATATGTCACAAATCTCTCCAAAATCATGAAGTATTACAAGTATTATGGCCAAAAAAATTAAATGTTCTGGAAATGGTCTGAGCATGCTACCGAGACAAAGTCACACCAGAGGGAATTGCAACAAATCCATGAGCATTCTCTCCCTCATTATTTGCCACATTTTGAGTCCACATGTATGAGTGGCTTAAAAGCTGGTCACAACTTTCATGGTGGAAGAGGCAGGAACTACCGGTTTTTCTATGAAGCCCATGTGGGCCATACCCAAGCTGGGGTTGTGCAGGAAAAACAGAAGGAAATATCTCACAGACCTACAGTTTTAAGGAGACAAAGTCTTGCTACAGGGAAAGATTGGAAGTGAATCAAGACAGATGTCACTTGAGTTTAACTAAACTGCCACCTTGCCCTGACACCACAATTATAATGACATGGATGTAGTCACAACATTATCATATCTGCCTAAAACATAGGAAAGTGTGAACTATACCTAGGGAAAAATAACACTTGATGACTCTCTCTATAATTCCTTAAACAATGTAAGTGGCATAGAGTTAAAAAATAGATATATATTTATATACTATATATATTATTTATTTACTTACTTTTTGAGTAGAGTTGACACACAATGTTACATTAGTTTCAGGTGTGCAACTTAGTGATTGACAAGTCATGCTATGCTCACCACAAGTGTGACAACCACCCATCCTGTTACATTGCTGTTACAATATCATTGACTGCATTCTTTATGCTGTGCCTTTTATTCCTGTGAATTACTCATTCCATAACTGGAAGCCTGTGGAATAAGAATTTAAAATTAACTCTGATTAATATGTTAAAGTAAATAGAGGAAGAGGTAGAGGAAGAGGTAGATGAAATTAATGGGAAAAAATGAGAATAAAGAGAAAGTAAGACTCTCTAAAACAGTATAAAATTGGCAATCTGAGATTATAAACAGTGCCTGAAATTAAAAACAGCAGACTGGACACAGCAGAAAACAGAATAAGTGACACTGGATTCCAGGTAAGAGAAGATAGAAGAAGTGAAAAATAGAAAAAATAAAAATTCTAAGATGGAAGATAGCCTGAGATTTGTACAATACAGTCAAAAATACGTGTGTAACTGGAACCACAGAAGAAAAGCAAGACAGAGTGGTTCAGGAGCAGTATTGAATACATAATGGGCAATCATTTCCCAAAGCTGATTAATGACACCAATGAATGGGTTCAAAATCTTGGTGATTTGAAAGAACAAAACACTGAGGTTCATCATAGCAAACCACTTAATACCAAAGATAGAGAAAATCCTACTTACCACTACATAAAAGGATGCTTTATCTTTAAGAAAGCAACAATCTCAAGTATACCCATTTTCAAGTGTGTATAAGGTACAGACAAAAATAGACAACAAATTGGGGCGCCTGGGTGGCTCAGTTGGTTAAGCGACTGCCTTCGGCTCCGGTCATGATCCTGGAGTCCCGGGATCGAGTCCCGCATCGGGCTCCCCGCTCAGCAGGGAGTCTGCTTCTCCCTCTGACCCTCTTCCCTCTCGTGCTCTCTATCTCTCATTCTCTCTCTCTCTCAAATAAATAAATAAAATCTTAAAAAAAATAGACAAATTGGGGAATAAAGGAAGACTCAATAAATTTCAAACAACTGAAATCTCTGATTACAATGGAATTAATCTAGAAGAACAGAACAGAAAAACAACTAGAAAATCTCTAAACATTTGTAAGTTAAATAACATACTTCTAAAGAATTAATGGATCAAAAGAATAATCTCAGAAGATATAGGAAATAGTGCAACATCATGATAATAAAAATACAGCAAAGGGAATATTGCAAAATGTGTCTAAAAATAAATGGATGTATTATAAAGAAGAAATATTGAAAATTAGTGATATAAGCTTCAATTTTGAGAAGTACAGTAAATTCAACTCAAAGAAATTAAACACAGGGAAATAATATAGAGAATAGCATAACAAATCAATAAAAATAAAGACAAGCATACATTAAAGAAAATCAATAAGGATAAGACATATACTCAATATGAAAAATTGGCAAAAGACTTGAGCTGGAACTTCACAAAAGAGGGTGTCTAAATGGCCTATAAATATGAATAGTTCCTCAACTTCACTAGTCAAGAGTGAAATAATTCAATTTATAAACCACACTGTGATTACAACTACACACTGACCAGAATGACTAAAATTAAAAATACAGACAATAGTACATGGGCGCCTGGGTGGCTCAGTTGGTTAAGCGACTGCCTTCGGCTCAGGTCATGATCCTGGAGTCCTGGGATAGAGTCCCGCATCGGGCTCCCTGCTCAGCGGGGAGTCTGCTTCTCCCTCTGACCCTCCCCCCTCTCATGTGCTCTCTCTCTCTCTCTCATTCTCGCTCTCTCAAATAAATAATTAAATAAAACCTTTAAAAAAAATACAGACAATAGTACGTGTGGACTACTGGAATTCTCACACACTGCTTTGTGGGAGTGTATATTAGTTCAACAGTTTTGGGAAATTAACAGTACCTACTAAGGCTAAACATGTGTATATGGTCTATGATCTAGAAAATTCCACTCCAAGATGAATATTTACATTCCTCTATAAAGACATGCACAAATCTTCATTATAGCACTATCATAGCCAAAAACTGGAAACACCCCCAAATCCATCAACAGAGGTATGCATAAATAAATTATGGCATATTCACACAATTGAATGCTCTAGAGCAATGAGAGAAAATGAAGACAGTTGCACGGAATGGCCTGGATGAAACTCACAAGCCTCTCTGAGCAAGAGAAACCCAACATAAGGAAATACTGCATGACTGCATTTATATGAATTGCAAAATCTAGCAAAACTAAAGACTATACATTTATAAGTTCATACATGGAAACTAAAAATGTAAAGGAAGTTAAGAAAAATATTGCAGAATCCAAGATTGACAGAGGAAAGAGACTCAAGGTGCTCAAGAGTGTTACTATTATGTTAATTATCAACCTTGGTGGTGGTTCTAGTAGCATTCTAATTGTTCTTCAAAGTGTTTAAGTTGTATTTAATCTGCCATGAATATGGTATATTTCACAATTGAAAGAGATGTTGAGAAAGCAATCTCTTATAAAAATAATCATATTTCATATATTTTCAAAGTAAAAATGATATCTTAGTCATATATGAAAGAAAAATGTAAATACCTTTTTAAAGTTATTCCAGCTTAAATCAGAGAACAGGCATCACTCTCTACTCCAACCCTCTGATATGGTTATAAAAGGCCCTCTTGCTACCAAAGTTACTCTTTGGAGGACAGTATTGAAGGGTATATTGATTTTCTCTATTAAATAGAACTTACAGAAGAGCTCTTACCTGGAAAATTAGATGGAAATTAGCAAGCTCCAAGGTTGCAAACTATAAGAAATTACTATTTTCTATTTTAGTATTTTACTATTACTATTTCTATTCTATAAGAAGAAAACTATTTTAGAGTTTGAGGCACACGGGACGATAAGTGATAAAATTCAACAAGTAAAAGAGGGACTAATGACAGAGAATAAGAACCTTCTCTCAGCTCCGGAACTAATACTCTATCTGGCACGTGCTGAGAAATCACTGAGTCCTTTTAAACGGAGAGCAGCCATGGTTGGATGTGCTTTTTAGGTAAATTAATCTGGTGGCAATGTGGAAGCCTAAATATGAAATGCTAAGTAGCAACAGATTTTCTCATTCTAAAAGAGGCTACAAAAACTAGAGTGACAATTTCTTCTTATATTTTTTGAATCTCTGTGTAATTTAACTTTCAAAGATTCACTAGTGCCAACAGAATAACATTCAGAAGAAGATCATTGCCAACACAAAGTCCTCCTTTCTCTTTACCGGGTTTATTTGCTGGTGCAAAGTTTCTCAAAGCAGGGTCTAAGGACCTCAAGACTCTCATTCTTGTCCAAGAAAAGTCCATTTTCTTGTCTAGTGAAATTCTTCTCATCTGCCTTACCCTCCATTAGGTATTTATCCTTGTGAGTTTATCTCTTCTTCCTCTTCAGTCCCTCAGAACGAAGTTTAAGCCTCTATTCTGCACTTACTTTATTCTATCCTACATTGTACTCAGTTGCTTAAGTGCTGGGCTGGTCTCTCTCACAAGATTTCAGCATTACTATTTGCAACGCTGCCATCATTCTCTGCTACTTTAGACATTACGATTGCTCAAAAATTCTGCACTGAATAAGCTTCTATATATTAGCTTTTGAAATGAGGGTTTCCTTCTCTCAAGGGAATGTTTTAAAAAAATAATTAAAATGGATTATATTTATAATACATAACCGACGGAGGCAAATTTTGGTCTGGAGGGTAGAAGACAAAAAAACCTTAGGTATTATATAATTCGTAAGCCTCTAAAGGACCAGAACACATTGTGGTATTAAAATTTCACAGGTGGGGATGATAAAGACAAAATGTCTTAAAAGACTGTATATGGGGCGCCTGGCTGGCTCAGTCGTTAAGCGTCTGCCTTCGGCTCAGGTCATGATCCCAGGGTCCTGGGATCGAGCCCCACATCGGGCTCCCTGCTCAGCGGGAAGCCTGCTTCTCCCTCTCCCACTCCCCCTGCTTGTGTTCCCTCTCTCGCTGTGTCTCTCTGTCAAATAAATAAATAAAATCTTTAGAAAAAAAAAAAAGACCGTATATGGAGTGCAAATTTTTTAAAGTTGAGAAACATTTTCCTAGGTACATAGTAGAGAACAGACAGGTAATATATCTACTCCAGTGGAGTTTATGATGTAGAGAGAAAAGACAGACCAACACGTGAGTATGCAAGCAACATATGAGAGAGTGAAAAATGCCCTAATTAAGTCAGGGTGAATAAAACAGGGTTTTGTGACAGATTAACAGAGAGGTTGCTTTAAATTGGAAGGTTATGACTGGTCTCTTTACTGACAGAGACTTTAAAATGCATTGTATCTAAATTTAGAAGAAGCCAAACATTCTGAAGTGTAGGGGAAGGGAATTTAAGGCCGAGAAAACAGTACCCCACCCTAAGTTCAAGACTGGCTTGTTATATTTGAGGAGCAGAAAACCCGTGCTTCTGGGGCAGTAGCTGGTATGGAAGTAAAGTCCAAAGAAGGTTCTTTTTAACCTGGAGAGAGAACAGCACCCCTTTAAACTAATGGGACTAATGCAACACTACAGATTTAAGAATAGGAGGAAGAAGAATTGCTGGGCTGATCTCCTTGGATGCAACAGGGGGCCAGGGCTCAGTTCACAATGTGAGGATTGATTTTAAACAGGCCCATGAATATTTTCACCTCTAGTACAGGAGGCAGGAAGGTATGTGCAAACACTAATAGGTGGGTGTTCTCTCCTGAGAGCTTATATGTTCTGAGAAAGGAGAAAGCAAGATCAGTGGCTGAGAGGGAGGACTCGGGAGGAGGCGTTGTAAATGACATGGGAGGAGTGGTTGTAAACCAATTCTCTAGGAAAAGGAGTCCGTGACCCGGGAAATATGGAATAATTGTCTGAGACTTAAAGAAACCAGTGGAGGTCAATAGTGATGAATTTAAACTCAGAATGGGCATGGTGGCTGTGGGGGTTTCTCCAGTCACATTTAGTTGCATGGATGCAAGTGCACAATAGGTAGACTTCTGCTTTTAACTAGGGTTGTGGTTTTGACGGAGCAAGTCTAATGAAAGGAGGGAAGGACAAGGGTGTAGAGCGTAAATACAGCAGACTGACAATAAGGATCAACTGTGGGATTTAAGTTAGACAGGAAGACAAAAATGGTATCAAAGAAGGGAGAGAGAATAAAAAGGTAATGAGATAATGAATGGCCCCTTTGTATTTAAAGGACTGTAGAATTTGAGACTGGGTGGGGGAATATGCTGGGGAAGAAAAAGGGAGGGTGTGGGAGGAGCTGGCCGGAGAATGGGACGAGTGAAATGGAGATTATGAAGCAGCTGCAGTTATGGGTAATGACAAGATCTATGCAAGAATGTGAGTATGGGCGTGAGTGGTTGGAGCAGGGGGAAGCAGAGTGGAGAGTGGGAAGACAGGAGCAAAGTCAGAAGACGGGGCTGGTTTAATGACATAGCCTATTCAACCGCCTGATCAGTGGGTGTATCAATATGCAATGAAAGGGAAGTCCCAGCAAAACCAAGAGAGCATGGATAAAATTATCGAACATTAAAACTGTTTTTTTTAGGGGTACCTCGGTTAAGTGTCTGCCTTTAGCTCAGGTTACAATCTCAGGGTCTTGGGATCAAGTTCCACGGTTGGGGGGGGTTCCCTGCTCAGCAGGGAGTCCACTTCTTCCTCTCCCTCTAACCCTCCCCCCCTCATGCTCTCTCTCTCTCTCTCAGATAAATAAATAAAATCTTTAAAAAAAACCCTATTTTTTAAGAAAATACTTTTAAATATAAGCAATTAGCTTCAGCTACTCTGATTGTTCTTCATATTTGACATGCATCATTCAATGAGATAGTTAAAACCTATTTTAAAAAATTGTATTATGAAGTATTTATTCCAGTTGGAGTCAGGTCTAATCTTATTTCTGATAAAATGTTTAATGTTTTCTACAAATTTAAAATAAAGATAATGTTAAATTGTAGCTTCTGAATCAATTGGTTTTAGCAGCAATATATCTGTATGCATAAATATATATGTTGTATTTATATATGTGTATGTAGATGGAGAGAGAGAGACAAACATACATTTCACTAAACAAATAGGAAAATTTTATCATGATGTTTAATAAAAATATTATAGTTATTCCTAATCTTAATACATAATACTTTTTTTACATTATTCCCAAATGCAGAACAACATAATTTGATAAACATACACACAATGCTCATACACACTTACTGAAGTAATATGCCTTTTATCATGCCATTTGCTTTATCAATAACTAATAATTTTTAGATATACATTATATGGTGTTATTAAATGATGAGAAAGGACATATGAATTAACTTTTGTGTTACTTACAAAATGGGTGATGGATCATATTAGATGTAAAAAATTTTAATCCTGACTGCTTTTGGTAGTCTCTCTAACACAATACTTGTCATAATTTAGTTTTCAGTGTTTTTAAAATATTTATTGAACTTGTTTGAATATGCTTATTTGTGATGGTGTAATATTGTAATACTATAATATTTATCTATGAATATGTAAAAAGTTGGAAAAGAAAGCCTCATTTGTCTCATTAAAAAGCATATAGCCAATAAAACTTTCACTTAATTTGTATTTATTGAAGTTTTTAATGTATTTTTATCATTTCCACTAATTGTTTACTACTTGCATCAGTTCAGAAGAAAAATTTTAACTTAGAGCCGTATGTTTGCAGAGAAATTTAGGAAAGTCATTTCGATATATATGCATGTTTATGTTAGATGGGTATATGACAAATAATCAATAAAAGACTTCCCAGCATGTACTTACATTGCATTGGAGAACATTCTTTAATATAAGTGAAATAGAAGTAAGAGTGCCAAAAGTTAAAAAAAAAAAATTTAAATTTCCAACGGCTAAAGAACTTGTTCATGTAGTTTAAAAATGGATAATGGTTTACTTCAAATCACTATGCTATTTAGTTTTAGAGAGTTGTGTACATACCCCTGGCTCTGAGGGAGACCTGAGAATGCCCTAAAGGCTCACCCTTCATTGACCTCAAATCTCTACACAAGCAGAAATTAAAGAACAAGGCAGATTTTAAACACACACAAGTCCCTCAGCAGAGATTGAGAGACTTATGGTTATAGCCATTTAAGGAAATCTCTATCCACTCATTAGCTGACCAATAACCTAAGTAAACAGAGATTTCGGTGGTCACAAAATGACAAAGAAAATAAACTTTACAGAATTAATCTAGAATAGTCACTAATGAAACAACAGCAAAAACAACAATCATAACCACAACAATGAACAGCAACAACAAACCATGGGAAAAATAGAAACCTGGTTTCCAGTATTGCCAAATTTATTATTAAAAATGTCTAGGGTTCAACAAAACTCATGAGATATTCAAAGGAACAAGGGAATATAGCCCATGTACCAGAAAAAAAAAAATGTCAATAGAAATGGTCCCTGAAAGCTTTAAACAAAGACTTGAAATCATGTATTCTAAATGTATTCAATTCATAAAATAAAGAAAACATGTCTAAAGAACTAAAGGCAAGTATCAGGAGGATATCTCTCATCAAATAGGAAAAATCAAAAAGGAGAAAGAAACAAATAGAAATTCTAGACAACTGAAAAAAAAAAAAAAGAAATTCACCAGACAGGCTCGCTGGCAGATTTGAGCTGGCAAAAGAAAAAAATCAGTGAACTTGAAAATAGGTCAATTGAGATTATCCAGTATGAGCGAGACTGTTTCAGCAAAGTTGCAATGAAATATTACTCAACCATTAAAAATAATGAAATCTTGCCATTTGGCGACAGAATGGATGGACCTTGAAGGCATTATGCTAAATTAAATAAGTCAGACAAAGACAAATACCGTATCATCTCACTCATATGCAAAATCTAAAAAAAAAAAAAAGCTCATAAATACAGAGACCAGATTGGTGGTTATCAGAGGTGAGGGTTGGGTGGGGGTGAAATAGGTAAGGGGGATTATAAAATAAATAAGCCATGGGGATATGCTGTATAGCATTGTGACTATAGTTAATACTGTACTGCATATTTGAAAGTTGCTAAGAGACTAGATCTTCCCCCCACCCCCCCAAGAGAGTGGATCTTAAAAGTTCTCATTAACAGAAAAAAATTTTGTAACTATGTATGGTAACAGATGCTAACTAGTTTTATGGGGGTTAATCATTTTACAGTAGATACAAATACCAAATCCTGTCGTACATCTGAAATTAATACATTACATGTCAATTATACCTCAATTTAAAAAAAAAAATTCTGAGCTTCCCCTTCTTGTGATTACCATGTAAATTCGGAGGAATCACAAAAGAGGCTTAACATTTGTTCTTTACTTCACTGTGACAGCAACTGAGAAGAAAAGTCTACTTAAACAGGATGCAGGTGAAAAACATGAGGTTGCATGCTAGTTTGTATTCATTTTTCCACTGGTGCTTTTCCACTGTAGCTTATGTTCTTACCCCAACTAAAGTTTGCTTCTGCAAGTGTGTAACTCCTGGCTCTATAGTTATACATATTGAAGAGTCTACAAGCACTAAATTGGGACAGTTTCTCTAATACTCCCTGAATTTGGAAATAACACATTCCTCCTTCCTACCCTTAGCCAGCAAGCCACTTCATAGCCTCTATGGGAAGACTTAATGGTTTTACTGTGTAGCCTTTTGGGGAGCTGATAAGTCAATCCATGTCTCACATACCTTTCAGCATCTTCCCTAAGGTCAGAAGAAACCAAAAATCCCAAATATCAAATAAAAAATGAAAATAATCCATATTCTTTTCCAATTCCCTATGTTATGTTGCCATATCTTTTCTGCTATATCCCCAAGACTTAGGAATTCCAAATATATTTATCAGTTCTGCCAGTCAGCACAATTGAGATGAGAAGTGAAGACACCACCTACCTTTATTATGGATTATACTGGAGACTCCCCTTCATGGAAAAACCTTCTTCATCTATATAAATATAAGAAATACAAAGAAAAGGACAATTAAGAAATAAGAAGAAAAGGACTTTTTCTAATAACTGGAGGATACAGAGACATTCTAGATCTCCTAACTCAAGTTTCATCATTCTTAGGAAGATCTCCAATAGGCCGCCTCCTTGGTAATAGTAGTAGTGTTTTTGCCCTATGTGATCTGGGTGGGAAATGGTCCCAAGGGAGGAAAAGTGGAATCTAGAGATTGATACTTCAAGTTATTACCCCAAACAAACATTTTATATGCCATCTAATTTTACTGCCAAAAGATAAAAGAATGGTAAAGATCGAGTTTATATAGCTTTTTAAGTGTTTGAAATATTTTTCCAAGTCATTACTGTCAAATCTCTATGTTATCTGTATTTATTTTTTCTTGGAACTTCTTGTTTCAGTAGTTTAAGGAAACATGTATATGTTTTCTTCCTTCAAGCCCTTTGTTTAAATTTATCCTCAATAAGAGTTTGATGTTCTCAGTGTGCAATAATAAACAAAAAATAAGAAATAAGAAATCCGTACTATGTGTGCTAACAAAATTTATTCATAGATGTTCAAAACTGTGGCAAACAATTTTCTGCAGATTAGCTCCCTGGGGAAACTATACCATCTCCCTCATCTCTAAAGGACGGGTATTAAGAGAAGTTCATGCTCAGTTTCACATGCCAACCATAAAAGCAAGTAAAAATCTTAAAGCCATTGTCAAAGTAAGAAGTTAACAAATAAATGCCAAGGCATTCTGGAAAATACAATTCACTTCCTTCAGGCTTCATTTACTTTGAGAGAAAGGAACATTAATAAAGGAAATAAGTCTTAAGCTGACACCTAAAACAAAAGCAAGAATCCTCAGGGCAGAGAAGAAAAGGAAGGGAAGGAAAACAGCCCTGGAGTATGACCCACAGCTAAGGGGTGAGCAGAAGGAAAAAAATGTACCTTGGTTAACAAAACACCTCAGGATATAATACCAGATAATTTACACCACTTGGTTTTTGCACACCCAACTTCAAGGATTCAACTGCAATGTGTATTCTCATGAATACAAAATGTATTTTCCCAATCCAGTTCTTTCTAAAAGACTCAGAGATATATCCAAGTGCTTATTGCAGGTCTAACTGCAGATCTCACAGGAATCTCAAATTCAGCATGTCAACATGGATATCCTTTACCTGCTTCCTTCCCACGTCTCTCCCCCCGCCCCCAAAAAGTGCTCCATGTTGTCATTTGTTTCGCTTAGACCCTGATCATTTATTTCCTGCAGTACAGTGACAGCCACCTAAATGGTCTCCTTGACTCCTAATGCATTTCCCTTAATCCAATGGGTCTTGACATTTATTGGAAACAAAGAGCTCTTTCTCCAGCGAGAGTAAAGAACATTTTGTCTACAATAGGAACATAAACATGTACACAGGACATTTCACGTACAATTTTAAATAATCCTGCATCCATGAATCCTATCCTTTATCCTTCTAGCAGTTCTTGCACCCCAGGTTAATTAATTGTTCCTACTCTAAACGACTATCAAAACTGCTGCCTGAGTAATCACAAAGAAGTCAATCTGTAGTGACACTATTCGATATGATAAAATTCAAAATTTGAATTTTGAATAGCACAAAAGGTCTGTCGTGGTATAAACACTTTCCATACTCCAGCCCCTAACTTGTTACTCATCCTCTTTTCTGTTCTGAACTACATGAAGTGAAGTTGTCCTCACTGCTGGAAATGTCCTCTACTTTTATCACCTGGACACCTTTTCATGTTAAAGACAGCTTCGAGACGTCACATTCTCCAGTTAAATCTTATCAAATTCTCTTCTTTCACCTCCATCATCTGCCTGGATCAGTTGTCACTCCGATAAGCACCTCTGTTCCAGAGTTAACCTGCAGATTTCCTTTTTCTTTTTTTTTAAATTTTATTTATTTATTTATTTATTTATTTATTTATTTATTTATTTAATTATTTATTTATCTATTTATTTATTCATTTTAGAGATAGAGAGAGAGACAGAGAGCATGGGGGGAAGGGGCAGAGGGAGAGAGAGGGAGAGGGACAAGCAGACTCCTCGCTGAATGCAGAGCCCCACGTGAGGCTTGATCCCTGGACCCTGAGATCATGATCTGAACCAAAATCAGGAGTCAGATGCTAAAACCCACTGAGCTACCCAGGCGCCCCTCCACTGCAGATTTTCACATAAACCTCCCAAATCTACCAATGACTACCTGGAATCTTCCTGTGTTCACTTGGCTTGTGAAGGGGAAGGGAATTGCTCTGATGGGGCTAAGCATTCCTTCTCTTTTTGCTGTCCTTTCACCTTTCTAAAGGGAGTAAAGAGAAAGTTTCTGACCATTTCTAACCACAAATACTGCCTTCCCCATAAAGCCAATGGATGACTCACTGTGTTCTCTCCCTTCCCCAATTTTCTAGTGAAAAATGGGGGAAAAGTATAACAAGGACTATTCCGCTTGTTCATACAGTGAACAAGTCTTTGAAGAGATTATCTCCTCCAATTCTCAGTAGCAGTGACACAAAGACACAATTGCCTTTGTGTCTTCAGCCACCTTTATCATTTGACTTCAAAAGTCTCTCTTCTTGGTTCCTGTGTCTCTTTAAGTCCCTTGTTAATGCAGAGGTTTTTCCTTCTGCCTGCAAAATGTCTCTCCAAAAGGCCCACATCTAACTCATGAAGCTGGATGGCAAACACTAGGCCCTCTCATTCTATTGCTGCACTCTTTCCAAAAAATCCAGGCACAGATATTTGTGACCTCCCTAGGTCCAAATTCAAAAACTCTCATGCATATTAACTTGTCAAATTTTTTCTGTTTTTCCAAATGTTTCCAATCATGAACCAGCAATGGAACATGCTAAATTCAAGCCCAGATCCTCGCTTGAGAGAGTTAGAAAAGTATTTGCATACTGCAATGTAATTACCTGTTTCACAGAATATGAGCTGATGAAGACTAACAATTTCATATCTTAACTCAGTATCCTAAAGTATCCAGCACACGATTGGCACATAGGGATGAGAGTAGTGGTTAGAAGCACATCCTTGGAAAAATTAAATAAGATGATTGTAAAACCAGTATCTGGTATATTAAAACGGTATATAGTAATGAACATTCAGTAAATATTAGCTTGTTATTATGGTTGACAATAATTCTTTGGTAGATTGTCAAGGATAAACATAAAAGAAAAGCCTTAAAATATCTTTCATTTCTTACAATTATTATATAACTTAGACAATATCCAAAACATATATTTTTCTGACTCTAGTTTCCAGATTTGTTATGTTTTTTAAGTCTCCAGGTGTCCATGTGTCTTAAACAAAGACACTTCTGGTAGGCATTGTTGTAAAATAGAAGAGTCTCACTGAGAATTACAAAAATGTAATGACCTACACCTTTTTACAGCTGGGCACAATTTCCTCAGGCTATACAGTGTGTAATGCACAGAGGTGAATAGAAATAAAGATGACATTCTTAAAATTATATCACTAAAAACATTAACAGCCTCAGGCAAAGGAACAAATGGAAATTTACAATGAATCTAAGAAATACAGTGAATTGGAGATTTTAAGAGTAATAATAATAAAAGTATGAGTACCGTAGACCACCTTAGCAGATATTAATGTATGTAATGCAGGGGAACGACTTAGACACCTATGGGACTGCATAGCAGATGTATTTGGGTGGATTGATAAATATTTTGCAATTATTTTTATGATGTTGATATAGACCAAAATTATGATTTTTTTGACCATGTTTTTTTTCCTTAGCAGCATAACCTTAAAAAAATATGTAAAAATTTACATATAGCTCCACTATATGGCAGGTGAGTGTGCAAGACTACTATGGGTTCTTCTTTGCTTATATTCCTACTTCCCAGTAACCCATCCTTCATATATCTCCCAGACTAAATTGGATTACTTTCTTCTCCTACTCAGAACTGTCCAATAGGTTTGTTATACACATAAGAAGAATAAGTAGACACCTTACTTTGGCCTTCAGAGCCCCATCAGATCTGGTCCCTGCCAACCTAGTTCTAACTTCACCACACCACGTCTACCTAGTATCTGCAAGCTATGGGCACCTTCACTGATCTTCTCTATCATTCCAAGTTCTAAAATTTGTTTAGGATTTTGCGTTGGTTCTTTCCTCTGCCTGAAACACTCTTCCACCTAATTTGTGCACATCTGGGGTATTCCTGCAAGTGCATTCTTTTCCTAAATGTTACCTCCTCAGACAAGCCTTTCTTAACCACCCAAATAATGTAGTCACCAGTCATATTCAACACAGTACCCTATGTTAACTCTTCACATGGGACTTACCACTGGAGACTTTTCATTTTTTTTATTTGTTGTTATTATGTCTTCCTCCACTAGAACGTATATTTTATGAGAACAGGAAACTTATCTCATTTTTTCACTGGTCTGGGAACAGTTCAGGAGTGCCTGGCATAGTGGGTGCTGATCGAATGAATGAAGGAAGGAAGGAATTAATGATGAGTGGGGCTCTTTACCTTTGCACACCTTGCCCTCTGTGCTTTGATCATCCAACCTCCAATTTCGGTCAGACAGATTCTCTCAAGCACTCCGAAGAATTTGATAAATGCATTCCTATTTTGAATTCCTCCACATTCTCAGCAAGAGGCATGTTAACCCTGTACGTAGAGAAATGCTAAGTTTATTTGTTGAGACGAATTAGCTTCCACATTAAGACACAGCATCCCACAGCCATGTATGCCTATTCCATCTCTTCTATATGAAAACATTTTCTGTTATGTAAACACGAGTTTTCAACCCTATCCATAGACAAAGACTGTGATCACTGTCAGTAGTTTCATCTTCACACATTAAGGATAATGAGAAATTGATTTGCTCCCAGCAGATCAGCTTGTTCCTTTAGCTTTACTGAGATAGCAGGATGTAGAAGGAAACCAGATGGCTGTGACTAGGGTGAGGGATGGCTCTGGAAAATAAAGAAAAATCAATGCAAATTCTGTGGAAAAATACCGAATATTTGCAGATGATTTTTTTTTTTACTCCTGATTCATTACATAAATTTTCAAGACATACATGATAGCTCTGCTCTTAGCATATTTTTTTAAAACTATCCTCAACGTATAATGGAACTTTATTCCGAAAAGAGTGCAAGGAACTTTACTGATTAGGATATATTTATATTTTCCAATATTCCTATAATGTAGAAGGGGAATTGGAATCAGCAAAGATCAAGTTTTAGTCCCCATTGGCCTTCTTTTTAGCCCTAGGACCTTAGGTAACTTATTGTCTCTTTATCTCATTTTGTTCATCTATAAAATAAAGAGATTAATAGCTCTGCTTTATGGCTGCCATCAGTTGTTAAGTAAACCAAAATAAGTATCTAGCCATAACCCAAGACTGGGCTTATAGCAGACGTTCAGAAAATACTAAAGAACACCTGCTGTTTAGACAAAGTAGAGAAATTGAAGTCACAGTGTAATAATAGATTTTAGATTTCTTGATTTCTAGTTCACGAGCACATCCATCTCAGCTTTTTTATGTGACTCTTACTGGTGTCTTTACAACAAATGAGTCCCCATCCAACCTCCTGGCTTAAGGGCTAGAACTCTCAGCTATTTTTGGAACAAATTATTTGGCTATATGCTGGATCCTGCAAACTGGGATGACTTTTGTTCGATCAATTATGATGTTTGTCTATCAAAAGGAATTCTCTCCACAGGCATCCTTTATTCCAAAAACGCATGTCCTCTCCAAATGCGCTAAGAGCTGTACCTTTTTGTCTTGCTTCTTTAAACTCTCCCTCTCTCCTGGGTCCCTTCCATCATCATTCAGATATGTTGTGAGATTTCCCCTCCTTAAAGCAAATGTCATGAGCCCATATCCCTTTGCAGGTATTTCCATATCTCTCCACCCCTCTTCAAAGGCGAGCTTTTTGAGTTCGCTGCACACTTTATTCTATTGTTTTCCTTTTCCCACATCTCGCTTGTCCTTCCACCTTCTCAGGTATGAATCCTGATTCTACCATTCTACTTCAACAGCCCTCGTTCGCTTCACCAATGACCTTCACGTTGCTGTTCGGCGAGCCATTTACAAATCCCTTCTTAACTTCTTAGCTACATGTGACATGCCGGCCAATATTCTCCTGCCTTATCTTGATTTCTTTAGTCCTGCTTTCATCGCCTCCCTGAATACCTCCCTGAATACCTGTTCATAGTACCTTAGGTCAGCTTTCTCTCTTCTCTGATACCCAAATGTGAGAAGTTTCATTGCTTTGTTCCAAGTCTTCTTGTCTCAGTCTTCACTCATTTCCTAACTGAGCTTCCACCCCCTTGACTTTACTACTACTCACACTGACTTCCACATGAAGGTCTCCAACAATGTTGTCTTTTCTGAGCTCTAAACCCATGCAATTAATTGCCCATATAATACCTTCATTTAAATGACTTACAGGTATCTCAGACTTAACATATTCAGAAGTAAACTTTTTGTTCTCCAAACCTAGTTCTTCTGTAGTCTAGTTATTCTTTGTAAATTGCCTCACTATCGAGGCTCATTTGTGATTCTTACTCTTCCACAAATCTAACTGTTATGCTAAAAGAGTGTGACTTCGTAGTGTGGCATCAAACACTAAACTCTATTCTTTACTCTCTGGTGCCTGATCAAATCTGATATTTCTTCCATGCCCTTTGGTTGACATCTCAGGTGGATCTCAAAACTATTTAGGCCACTGTAGCTTAATAAATCTCCCCTAATCATTTAATCTCATAAAAGTTTCACTTTGGTAACTGTACATCAAGTCTAATGAAACAGTCGAACCAGATATTTTATCAAGATTAAATTCTCCCTTTCTTCTCAGATCTTATTTTAGTTGGAAGTCTGAATTGGAAAGAGGCATACAATAAGCATTTCTCTCTTCCCTTTAACGTGTAGCTCTTCCCTCTCCCATCCCTAGGCTACCTTCTGGGTCCTTTGGGTTTAGAGGTTGAAGTGGTATAGTCATAAGGGGCAGAAAATATATTTTTTGATGGGTACTCTCGTTATACGGCTTTAATGCTTTTGGAATTTTAGGTATACAAAAAGCAGTGTTCTTCTTTACAAAAATCTTCAGATATAATACTTTTTTGTGTGTGAGTACATTAGAACAAATTTAAAAATTTGTACACCGTACATAGAAAAAATGTAAATATTACTATGCAGAAATAGCCACTGCTAATATCATTCCTACACATGTACATAAAGGACAGAAAGAAAAGTGTATGTTCTTGTTTACTTACTCAACATCGATCACTCTTATTCAATTCTAAAAATAGCCTGTGTTCAAATATCCAACCATCCTTTTGGCAAATAATACTTTTGTATTATTATGAGCATAAGTTTTTCACAAACTCTAGAATACACTTGAAGAATCACTAATCCAGATATTTTAAACTTTATTGGACACATTGCCTAAGTTTATACCCGAAGATCTGAAGTATCAGTATGGCAGCCCTAGTAAGTGGAGGCATTTGAGGACCAGATAATAAATAGATAATAAGTGGGGCATGCAACTTTTGATCTCAGGGTTGTGAGTCCAAGCCCCATGTTGGGTGTAGAGATTACTTAAAAATAAAAAACCTTTAAAAAAGTGAAATAAAAAAATATGTGGAGTCCTGAGTCCACGTGGTCTGAGAACCACGCACCCAATTAGAGTAATACCTTCATTGGAGCTTTGGCCTGTGTTTTAAGAACTATCATATTGGGGAAGGCCCAAGAAAAACCTCTGAAAATGAATCACTCATTCCCCCACTCTAGCCAAGATATCAGTTAGTTTGTAGCCTCAGGACGATCCTGGCTGTAATTCGCAACCAATCCCCATACTTGGAGGCAGGAAGAGACTGAAGAAAGAGGCTAGCCACTCCAGATTGGTAGGTGGCAGTTCCAAAGAGCAAGGGAATTTACCTACGAGGTTTGTCTTGGGCAGCTGCAAGATGAGTAGATCTCTGCATCTGTCAGAAGGTCTCAATACTACATCACTATCTCAAGGTTGTGACTTTGGGGCAGCTTCTGGGACAAAGAAGTCAAGCAGAATACACATTCCACGGACAGGAGAGGTGGTGAGGAACCTCCAGTTGCCCAGGTCCAACTTGCTGGTCAATCAATGGCCAAGTTCTCTCAATGACCTCCTGAATAATCACGTTTAGAGGAAGTTGGTAGAGATTAGGGTCACCCTTAAAGATCCAAAGTTTGCAAGGAGGAAGATCCCTTGCATATCTTCATTTAAATTGCCAGCCTGGCTCCTAAAGAAACTAAGTGGGTCCCTGAGAAAGATTGTAAGATGAAACAAGCTCAACCAAGTAGTAGCCCTGATTAAACCTGCCAAATTGGATGGTCTCAGGTAGATCATATGACTATCTTAATACACTGATCTGATATAATATTCTAATATGAAGACTATCCCAACAGATTAATTAGGGTGTCGGATACACGGCATGTAGCTACTGATTTGGTGAATGTGTTCTTTTCTATACCTACTAGAAAAGAGAAATACTTTGCTTTACATATGTTAACTGTGTTGTCCTCTGTCATAATATAGTCTGAAGAGGTTTTGGTGGCTTGGACAGCCTAAAGAATATCACATTGATCCGTTACATCAATGACATCTTAATAAAGCAACACCAGCATGTTGGAGGCCTTAATAAGACACATGTATTCCAGAGAGTGAGAAATAAACCCTATGAAGATTCCTGAATCTGCCATTTGGTAAAGCTTTTAGGGGTCCAGGGGTCAGTGGCATTCCCAGAAAATATCTTCCCCAAAGTAAAAGACATATTGTTGCAGCTTGTATCTTACTGATTAGAGAAGCAAGACCAATACCTGCTAAATCTGTTTGGGTTTTATGGGTTGGGTTTGGGGAGTAACATGTTTTATGATAGGAATATGGGCTTATTACAGCCCATATACAGGTGCATAAATGACTATTAGCTTTGAATGAGACCTAGAGCAGGAAATGGCCCAGAGGTGGTCCAAGCTGTGGGACAAGCTGTCAGTCTCTGACTGTACAAATCATTAGTCCCTCTAACATTAAAAGGGTCATATGGGAGAAAACACACAGTATGGAGTTATGGCAAGCCCCAGTAAAAGCATTATCATGAGATCCTTAGAGTTCTGAAGCAAGGACATGCTTTCTACAGCAGAAATGTATGAAACGGATCCTGACATGCTATTGGGTTGTAGTAGAGATGCGACACTTAACTAAGAGGCAGCAGGTGACAATGCATCACATTTTGAACTGAGGCTATCAGACCAGGAAGTCATAAACTTGGGCACACCTGGCAGTAGTGCATCATAAGATAGAAATGGCACATATGTGATAGAATCCAAGCAGCATCAGAATACCTGAGTAAGCTATATGAGTAGGTAGCCAAGACCCCCATATTACCCACCATGGTTATATAAGCTCACACCTGTGGCTATATTAGAAGTCTTATGTGAACAGTTTTTCCTTGAAAATAAGGAATGATGCCAAGCTTGATTTACAATGAATCATCTTGGTATGTAGACAAAGCTGGAAATGGATAGTGGCTGCACTAAAATCATATGTAGGGGTGGCCTTGAAAGAGAATAGTAAAGGAAAATCTTCCCAGTGGATGGGACTTCAAACAATGCATCTGGTCGATTTTGTGTTGGCCACTTTGTGTGGAGGGAGAAGTGGCCTGAGGTGAAAATATATAGGGACTCATGGACAGTGGCAGCTGGCCAGAGACCTAAAAGGAAAATGACTGGATGATGAGAGACAAGAAGATTTGAAGTAGAGGCATCCGTTTGGGTTAATGGAAGCTATCACAAAGCATCTACCATTATAGAGGCACTAAACCACTAAGTAAACAGTGATTTTGTAAGTTGACATCACCTTGCGTTAATGGAAGCTATCACAAAGCATCTACCATTATAGAGGCACTAAACCACTAAGTAAACAGTGATTTTGTAAGTTGACATCACCCAGCCTTCATCATCAGCCACTCTACAATTGGTATAAGGGACACATGATTGAAGTAGCCTTGGTGACAGAGTTGGAGGCTAAATATGGGCCCAACAGGATAGATTTCCTAAGCCCATTCTAGTTACTCTTGTCCCTGAATGTACAATACACCACTAATAGTCCACTAGTCCTCGAGAGGCCAACCAGTTACTTAATGACAAGTTGACTACATCATGGCCCTTCCACATTAGAAGGGCCAATGGTTCATTCAAACTGGAAGAGAAACCTATTCCAGGTATGACTGTAGACAGCAAATATCACTATCCAGAATCTTAGTCAGTGCCTTACATAGAATAGAATCTCACACAATGCAGCATCTAACCCGGGTACACTGCGAAGAGCGTATGAGAGTGAGCCTATGATTATATACAACACCAGACAGAAGATGCCAGCTTGTTACAATAGGAATGACTTCCTAAAATTATAGATGAAGTGACAACTTGGAGAGAATATTTGGAAAAGTTTAAGTGCTATACTCCTTGTTGCAGTATAATCATCAATCAATAGCCTCTGTAAGGCACTATGTCCCCATTAGGAAGAACACATGAGTGTATGAACCAAGGATGGATGTAATAGTGGCCCTTCTTACCATTTCTCCCCATGACCTAACTGAAAGACTTGGAGTATTCTATTTTTCCAAAACTGGACTTCACAGGGTTAGAGGTCCTGCTCCCCAAAAGTGGTAACAAGTGTTCTGCTGAACTATCATGTATGGCTGCTCCCTGGTCATTTGAATCTTCTAGGGCCTAGGAACCAGCAGGCTAGAAAAGGAGTCATCATCAGGCAGGAAATATTGATGCTGACCAGGAAGACTACTGTTACAAAACAGAAGGGAGGACCGTGTGCAGAACTCCCATGGTTCTTTGGTAATCCCTTGCTTATATGTGACTTTCAATGGACAAATGCAACAACACTGGTCTGAGAATGGTGTGGTCACCAGTATATCATCCTCTTGAGAATGAGAGCTTGGGTCATACCACTGGATAAGCCACCAAAACCTATAAAGGAAATAGTTTTAGAAAAGGAAAAGGATTTAGGAGGAGGGAGATATTAAATCCAGTTATGGCCCTCAGGACTAACTAAAGCAGCAAGAATTATTGTTAATCCCACAGACTTCCCTCTTTCAAATATTTCTTCAGGAAGGGAAACCGACAGAAACCACGGAACAGCTATTTCCTTATATAGAGAAGCATATCTGCCCAGTGCAAGGGACGAGCTGTGGCAGCCATGTACCTGCACAACTCAGATCTTTATTCAAAAGGGAACCTACCAGAAGGAGTGCAGTTAATTAACCATCTTCAGCTGCAGTGCCTTTGAGATCCATCACAGCATTTGAGCAGAGGCTATGATCTTCCTGGGAAGCTCTCAGACCACGATGGAGCAGAGAAGTTTCCAGAGTTTGGTCTCTCTGCCTCAGGCAGAAAGAAAGTCTTTTTATCTGGGTTCCCATTAGATTTGGTGAGACTTTCTCGGAGCTGCACTGCAGTGTGTTTCTTTCTATCCCATCCTTCTTGCTCTCTTCTTTTCCCAGGTGTTCTACTTGCATTGCCAGCTCCTGTTTCCATTTCCCATTGTCTGACAGTCATTAACCCTAGTAAATCTCTTGAACTTGCAGCTCCGTCATGGTGTCTGATGCCTGGAACACCTGAACAGATATAGATTTGTTTCTTTCGGGCGCCTGGGTGGCTCAGTTGGTTAAGCGACTGCCTTCAGCTCAGGTCATGATCCTGGAGTCCTGGGATCGAGCCCCGCATCAGGCTCCCTGCTCAGCGGGGAGTCTGCTTCTCCCTCTGACCCTCCCCCCTTTCATGCTCTCTCTCTCTATCTCACTCTCTCAAATAAATAAAATCTTAAAAAAAAAAAAACAAATATCAGATTTGGTTCTTTCTTAGAAAGAGACTTGTTGAAGAGTGCTAGCTAGATAAAATAATATTGGACACCATGATGTTTATTAGAGGATAGGCACATAATCATCCTTTCGATTTCAGATCTAAGAACAATATTCACACGGAAATCGAATAAACACCTGTGACAATCAAAGTAAAATTATTCACTTTATCTACAGATAAAGAGCATATTGGAGAGACCACTCCTTATTCAAGTTTTAGTAAACAGATCGTATGTTTTCCACCAATATATCACAGCCAATTAGCACAGTGCTATAAAATAATTATTGAAGCTGTGACCTAATTATTGAAAGAATGAAAGATACTATGAGACTTAAAAAAGTGTTTTGTTACATAAGAGGATTGGAACTTTGCAAATAAAATGCCCCAAATTTGGGGCACCTGGGTGGCTCCGTTAGTTAAGTGGCTGCCTTCGGCTCAGGTCATGATCTCGGGGTCCTGGGATCAAGCCCTGCGTTGGGATCCCTGCTTGGCGGAGAGCCTACTTCTCCCTCTCCCTCTGCCTGCAGCTCCCTCTGCTTGTGTGCTCTTTCTCTGTCTGTCAAATAAATAAATTAAAAAAAAAAATCTTAAAAAATGCCCCAAATCTACTGCGGGAAATATATATTTTTCAAAGGCTCTAATTATTACTTGTTTAAATGGAAGAAAGCTAATTCTATGAAACAAGTTACAGATGAAATATGAAGACAAGAATAGAATCAAAAGGGAATTGTGGGGGTGCCTGGGTGGCTCCAGTTGGTTGAATCGGACTCTTGATTTCAGCTCAGGTCGTGATCTCAGGGTCAAGAGAAGGAGCTCTGCACTGAACATGGAGCCTGCTTGAGATTCTCTCTCTCCCTCTGCCCATCCCCTTGCTCACTCTCTTTCTCTCTCTCAAAAAAAAAATTAAATAAATAAACAACTTTTAAAAAGGGAATTGGATAAGAGGTAGAAAAAAGAAAAGGTTTGTGATGAGTAAAAGAAATAGTAATAAAATTTAAGAATGATATAGATGAATTAAAAGTCACAATGGAAGCAGATTTTAACATCGAAGATGATGGAAAATTTCTACAAACATCCCATAAGTGATGGGAAGGATTATTAGAAATAGAAATGAAGAAAGCTTTTCTCTTCACCTCCATAAAATTTAAAAAACAGATAAATAGGATAACATCTAGTTGCTTAGTTTAATTTTAGGGGTAGATACACTGACCCAAACAACAGGAAAAAAAATATAAAAACTTCTTAAGAATATAAAAAGAAGCCACAGGGCCATTCTAGATTCAAGAGATGAGGAAATAGATTCCACTCCTTAGTAGGAAAAGTAGTAAATACTTTGTGATCATTTTCAAAAAAAATCTAACACAGAAGGATAAAGTCTACTCATTCACTTAAAGGACTGATAGTCATAACCATATTTCAGTATGTCTCCTGGGAGCCAGTAGGTATGAAAATTGACAGAATGAACCTCTAGTATGATTTTGTTCTCAAAAATGTCCTCATAGCTTGTGTTTCAAGTTTAGAGAGCAAGAAGTCTTGTCGCAGTCATTTATATGTCCTGGTAACTGCTAAAACTATCATACTGAAATTTTTCCTGATAGTCGTTGTCCTACAAGGCCTATCTATTGGTAGCAGGTGATTTTTCAGAATGGCATTATATTAGACCACAGTTTTGGAGTCTGGGAAGTCGAAGGTCAAGATGCTGACACACAACCTGCTTCCTGGGCCATGGAGGGTTGACTTCTCACTGTATCCTTGCAGAAGGGGCTAGAGAACTCTCTGAGGTCTTCTTTATAAGGACACTAATCCCATTCAAGAGGGCTCCACTCATGACCTAATCATCTCCCAAAGCCCCACCTTCAAATCCCATCACATTGGGCATTAGGTTTTGACACAGGAATTGGGAAGGAGACACAGACATTCAGTCCATAATAGCTATACTCCACATTTAGCATCCTGAAAAATGATTCATTAAAAAAAAAAAAAATACAGCTATTCTTGTACTTCACTGGAAAGTGAAGTGGAATCTGAGCCCATCAGGCAATAAAATTTGTGGACTGTTACAATGAAATGTTCTACTTAGGATGAAAGTATACAACTTCACATGGTTATTCATTCAAAAGTGCATTGTGTGGATGACAGGCCTCTCTGTACAGGCCATATTATTATATCAATAGTATTTTTAAAGACCATTATATAATATTATTATTATTTCTTGGGACTGGTGCTTTTTTTTGACTAGCCAGCTGCTTAGTTGTAAATTTCCCACAAATCATTGGACTGGCTAGCAGTATCCTTTGCTGCAACATTAAAACATAACACTTCTAATGTGTTAATGGGGTTATAAGTATAGGGATTTTTTTTGAAAAAGAGGCAGGATGTGGTTCTCTGGGGAGCAAGCAGAGTACTAAACAAAAATCCTCAAAAAGATTGACATATTTTCCCAAACTGCAAGCTGAGTCCTGAATAGGGCAGTCCTATGGACAGTAATATGTTTACCTGTAGCATATATAGACTTGGATCTTTGATTTGGGTGTAACCATCCAATCAGTGGCTTCTTGAATCTTCCCAGGTGTATTGATTTGAGGGTTAGAGACAGCAGTGCAGCCAAGAGATGAGCTCTCTCCTTATTACTGGTGGCAATCATGGTGCCTGGTCTTCTGAAGCAGTAGGACCAATCAGAGATTTTTCTTCCTGCACCTAAACACATTATGCAATGAATATGGGGAGAGTGACAGCTCTGTTGGACTTGTTAACTTGTCTTAGAGAAATATAGACCTTTCTCAAATTGCTTATAAAAAGTTATCATGTCCAGTCTAAATCGTATGCTCAAAAAAGAGAAAACAGTGTTTAGAAACAGAGATAGTGACAAAGTAAGACTGAGTGAGCATGAGGGAGAGGGCAAGAGAAATATTCTATGTAGAGAACGAATACCTACTCTGTTCTATACATAGCCCAGGTATTTTTCCCACCTTATGATTAATCTTCCCAAAAATAATCTTGCAAATTAGGTATGATTGTATTCATTTTACAGATGAGTAAGCTAAATTGTTAGAGTTGACACCAAAATTTGAGCTATTTCTACTACAACTTGCCACCTTCCTAATTAAAACGATTACTTTCTTCCTAGCTGGTCCAATAGCTTCCTTACTCATCCACATTTATCCAGAATTTCCTTTCTCCGCTTGTTTATGTCATGATGAGATTTATTTTATTAAAATCCTGCTTTCATCATGTCTGGGGAAGGGGTTCGAAACAAATCTCCCCAAAATATGCCACTTTGGCATAAAGATTATTTTAAGCTAAAAGTAATCAAAAGCCAGCATGTTCAGGAAAATCTCTTTAACTCCCCCTCAACTGCCTAAATTTGCATCGGAAAGGGGGCCTGTACCAGGAAGTCAGTTATTACCAGAGATGCCTTTTTACGGAAGGAACATATCTGCATAACAGGGCAAACTTCTGTTTTCCAAATATCTCCCCTTACCTTCCTGCAAATAGCCCTCCTCCCCTTTGCATCCCCAGATCCATAATCTTTTCCTTAGCTCAAAAGGCTTCAATGACCTGGCTGCTCTTTGGGTCTTATATTTTATGGGGCCACCTGTACATATGTAATTTAATTTTTGTCCTCCTGTTAATGTCTCTTTAGTCAATTTAATTATTAGACCAGCCAAAGAATCTAAAAGGGAAGAAGGGAAAATTTTCCTGCCCTTATGCTGGATTGAAACACTGAAATGGTTGTCCAAATCCTAAAAGATAAAATAAAAACTTCCTTACGCTAACTTTTCCACGGTCTGAACTCAAGTACTATTGCTAATCTTTAACTACTTTCTGGAAATGAAAATCATTCCCTCCCTGCCCCCATAATTCACTTCTTTGAGAACTATAGGGGAGCAGAATTTGCTCCCCAAAATATGTCTCTCTGGTATAATTTAGGCTGATTATTTTTAAGTAACTGCAAACACAGGAGAAGCTCTGAAAACCACGGGAAAGTTCCCTTTTGAAAGAGACATTTACATGTATAAGGAAAAATCTACATTTGCATAGGTGTCTCCCTGGCGGTACCAGAAAGAAGGGGATGACCATAAATTCCTAGAAACTCTTATCAATGGAGAAGACAACTTCAATCCGCAGAACAACCCTACCCTTTTTTTTTAATTTTTTAAAGATTTTATTTATGTATT
The DNA here is from genome assembly GCF_003265705.2 of Callorhinus ursinus. Lineage (NCBI taxonomy): Eukaryota > Metazoa > Chordata > Mammalia > Carnivora > Otariidae > Callorhinus > Callorhinus ursinus. Next base: position 59,407,497 of record NW_027397069.1, on the reverse strand, counting down.
TGACAAAGAAAGACACAGCGAGAGAGGGAACACAAGCAGAGGGAGTGGCCGAGGGAGAAGCAGGCTTCCCGCTGAGCAGGGAGTCCGATGTGGGACTCAATCTCAGGACCCTGGGATCATGACCTGAGCCAAAGGCAGATGCTTAACGACTGAGCCACCCAGGAGCCCAACCCTACCCTTGTTTACTGTGTTTTGTTAACCTCCCATAACTGACTCCCCATCCCCAACATCTTAATTTATCTTTAACTGAAGATGGTAATTAAGGTGATAGTTTCAGGCAATGGGGAAGATAATCCATTTTCCTAGGTCTCTCTCTTGTGTACAGTGTAGAGGCCGCTTTCAGGCAACCAATTTGAGCAATGGACTCCTCCCCCCCAGTAAAGTAGAAGGGCTCACAGTGACCCCCTGGCTGAATACAAACAGGCCCATTAAGAGACCCACCTCAAAATGTCCATAAACCCTAGCTACCAATGGGTTACTTACATTCAGGCACAGGTACCAAAAAAGGAAAATTCTGTATAAGTTCCCCTCCCCCTCTCCTTCCCACTTAGCTACAGACCCTCTCTACCCCTCCCCCCCTCCTCCTCACAGTCTTTCCTCTGCTGCCCTGCCCACCCTCCCTTGCAGTGTATTCAATAAACTTCTATCTCCTTTGTTCTGTTTGGGTGACTTCTTTCACTGCCCTCCTTGTGGGCCCCCATCTGATTGGGTTTCCCCCACATTAAGAGGTATGCATGTTATTAAAATTTTGTTTATTTTTCTCCTGTTAATCTGTCTTATATCAATTTAATTATTAAACAAGCCAAAAAACCTAGAAGAAAAGAAGGGAAAACTTCTCTGCCCCAACAGAACCTACTCAAGCCTTCTTTTGAGAGATTTCACTCCCCTAATCACTCCTGTTGGGGCTGTGAATAACATGAACATATCCTCGCTTGTGTCCACAATTGATGGAATCAGAGAAAAACACTGGACAAATCCTGGGCCCCTGGAATTTTATTTCTTAGAAATCTGGAGCTGGACCTGAGAGACTCTAATTTGTCTCTTAAAACATTGGACAATGAAGGGATGTATATCTGGGAACAGGGCCAAGGAATCAGTATAATGGAGAAGGTTCATGTTCAGAGACAGGAAGAGAAGTCATTGTTCTGAGAAAAGTAGGAATCAAAGGCTATTTAGAGAAAAAGAGAGAAAGAGAGAAAGAGACTCCTTAATTCCACTCCTTAGGGCTTTAAGTGCCCCCCTTTAGTCCATGCAGGGCATGCATTCTTAGGGGGGCCATATTACTTCCAAGGGTATAATTGATTATTGGGGGGAAGAGGGATGGTGGTCCTCCCCAAAAATCTTAGAATTTGCAATTTGGAATTTCTCTTCTGAAAAGAAAACCAACATTCAACTTAAGTTGTAGAAGTTGATTACTATAGACAGTTGACCCTTGAGCAACATGGTTTGAGCTGCATGGGTCCACTTATACACAATTTTTTTTTATAAATATAGTACAGTACTATAAATATATTTCTCTTCCTTATGATGTCCTTAATAACATTTTCTTTCCCTAGCTTATTTTATTGTAAGAATACAGTATATAATACATATACAAAATATGTGTTATTAACCTTAAAAATAAAACTGCCAGTTATTATACAGCAAAAAAAAGGGGGGGTTTATTTGGGAATAGCAGAGAATTGCAATTCAGGACAAGCAAGCTATGGCAAAATCTTTGGTCTGCAAAACAAAGAGAAACACTCTTTTATAGAGGAAAGGAGTAATTTGGGAAGGCTGATATAAACAAAAAGTCCATTTGAGTAAGGTAGGAGGTTCAAGTATAGTGAATTCTCACTGGCTGAGTTGAGTCTATCTCTCATCGGCTGGACTATTGCTGGGAAAAGAGGAAAGGCTTTCTTCCTCCTGCTGGAGTCATAACATAGTATCTGTGCTCAAGGTCCATCTCTGTGCTGCATGAGAGCTTTCCCAGCCAAACCTCCTGACTCCATTTTAGTAAGATTTTCCATTATTAATTTCCACGTGCCAATGGATTGTTTATGTGACTGGTAAGGCTTCTGGTCAACAGCAGGCTTTTAGTAGTTAAGATTTTGAGAAGTCAAAAGTCATACGTGGATTTTCACCCGCACGGGGGTGAGTGCCGCTAACTCTTGTGGTGTTCAAGGGTTGACTGTACAATTCATCTGCTGTGCGATTAATAAAAATAAGACTCGGCCCCTGTATGGTATTGAGAATTGTTTCATAAATCTTGTATAGTTATACATTTTTCCATGAGATACCATTACACCTCACTTGCTTTTAGACAATACTTAAATTTTTTAAACAATTACACTTTTACTTTTAAATAAGAAACAGAAAAGATTAGTATACTAGAAAAGAAGCAGGGAAATGGATGATAGAGAAGAGAACAAATCCCCTCCTTTCCCTTTTCCTCTTTCTTTTCTTCTTCTTTTTTTTAAGATTTTATTTATTATTTGAGAAAGAGAGTGATTGAGAGAAGGAGAGGGGGAAGGGGCAGAGGGAGAAGCTGACTCCCTGCTGAGCAGGGAGCCCAATGTGGTCCCCAATGGGACCATGACCTGAGCCAAAGGCAGATGTTTAACCTACTGAGCCACCCAGGAGCCTTCTTTTCTTCTTTGTTCATAAACATAATAATCCTCACAGTGACCCTGCCAGGTATATTATTATTATTATTAATCTATTTAACAATGAAAAAAATGAAACACAAAGATATTAAGACCCCAGAAGGTAAGCAACTAATGTCCTAATTATCAGAGCCAAGAGTTAAATGTGTGACCAAGTGGTTCTCAACCCCATGTTCCTTTCCTACCAAAGCACACTGGCTCCCAGAAATCCATTTCTTAAAACAGAGGTCTTCCTCATTCTACTCAAACTTTATAACATCAATTCTCTATGAGCCTTGAATTTTTGATAATGAATTCCCTCATATGCCGTCATTTTCATTCCTTTTTATTTCATTCAGCCCGCAGCAAAGCAATTTATGGTAAAGGCAAGAGTAACATTTACCCTTACGTTGTTTCAGGACAAAGTCGTTTCTCTCAGGAAGTATATAATATAGTACAGTTATTCAATATGGTAAATGAATTCCTACTTGTGTTTAAGTACAAACATGTAAATTTTAAAGGGAAAAAAAGTGTCTTGACTATGTCAAGCCCCTTTGTAGCCCATCTCCCTTCAGAAGGGGGAAAGTATTCCAATTCCACACACAGGAACCGACTTAGCCACCCAGACGCCCCTACGGAGTGCTCTTCAGTGTTCATCACAAGAGGATTGCTCTCCTCCCAAGCATCTTGTCTCAGAATCATATGGTAACATAGCCAACGACATAAAATACTGAAAATTCAGACTACTGTCACAAAATTCAATTATGAATTCACTCTAACCCACTTCTGCCTAAAAATCACATGAGATAATACATAGGAACATAGACAGTCCTTTTCTCTAAGGCACCATTTTAAAAGAGTAAGTGACCCATATCACATATCCTTATGGAGTGTTTTTTCTTTTTTCTTTTTTTTTTAAGATTTTATTTACTTATTTGACAGAGAGAGACACAGTGAGAGAGGGAACATAAGCAGGGAGAGTGGAAGAGGGAGAAGCAGCCTTCCCATGGAGCAGGGACCCCGATGTGGGGCTCAATCCCAGGACCCTGGGACCTGAGCTGAAGGCAGAAGCTTAACCAATTGAGCCACCCAGGCACCCCTATGGAGTGCTTTTTAAATAAGAAAGGCAGATTCTCTAGGTCCTCCTGATTTCATTGAATCCTAGTCTGAAAGTTGGGCTTGAGGATCTGTTCTTGAACAAACCTACCAGGTGATGTTGATACATGTTCTCCCACTCAAAGATCTCCAGTATGTTCTTTTTATACATGTTAGCATTTGCAGAAAAGCAATACATAGAGATTACATCAATTCCATAGAAATGACATCAACTGAATGAAAATTTATTGCACAGCTTTACTTTGTAAACTCTATAGATTTAAGAAATGTCTCATAAATGTGTATTTCAAAAATACATACCAAGTGGTAGTTCAACTTGCCATCCATTATGTTACTCATTTCTCTTTCTATGAGGAACCTTATAAATTTTTCCCTAGTTTCATTTCTAGGGAAGCAGTTTGTTTCTCTCAAAAAAAGAAAATGCTTCCTGTGAGGGGTCAACAGGAACTAGTTAACTCGTATGTAGATTATGTAGGCAACTCTAATATATCAATCAACAAAATTTGGGTCAACTACTATTCTAAGTGTTGGAGATATGAACAATATAAGGCAAGGCCTCCATTAATGATATGTCACAAGCATATACAAACTACAAAGGAATTAGATTTTTTTCTTGCCTTGATTACCCAAAAAGGTCAAAAGTAAATTTCAGCCTTCCAGTTTCTGCTCTGACGTATGAAGAGCTTGAAAATCTTCACTTCCACATCTGCAACAAGAAAAAGCTGGACAAACTGAAAGTCACCTATTTTTTTTGGATCCATCTGAGAACTCAGGTTGCAAGATAAATTGCACCCCCCTCCCCACCAAAAAAAATTCTAGCGAGACAGACACATCCTGAGAGTCATACATGAGACCTACTGGATCAAAAGCTGCTGAAACCACAAACTGATGGAAACACTTAACTGGTAATTTTGATCAATTGCTGGAAACTAGGTGTAGTCTAGCTCGAGAGTAAGAAACTTGTGGAGGACACAATCTTAGGGATCCCCTATAATTTTATGGGATTTATGTCTAGAAACCTCACCAGGTCTTCATGATCTGCTAGAGGTCTCTGCCTACCTTTGGCAGAGAGAAGGGAATCATTGATACATATACTCCTAGAGACTTCCTTATAACAAACATCTACTCTTTAGGGGAAAACACTTTGCCAGAGCCTTGTTCTTGCTGAGAGAAGCACATTTTGTTTTTAAACTTTTTCTTTTATTTTTAGAGAGAGAGCAGGTGGTGTGGGGAGGAGCAGGTAGAGGGAGAGGGAGAGAGAACCCAAGCAGACTGCTTGCTGAATTTGGAGCCCAATGTGGAGCTCGATCCCAGGACCCCAAGATCACAACCTGAGCTGAAACCAAGAGTTGGAAGCTTAACTGACTGAGCCACACAGGTGCCCTAGGGAAGGGAATTCTTCATACTCTAATTCCCTCTAGCCTTTCTGTCTTACCCAAGTGAGTGGGGGTGATGATAAAGTCAACAAGATTCAGGCTTCAAGCAAATACATTAGGAGCATTAGAGCAAGGAAAGAAAGTAGGGGCCCTGAGACATAGGCCCAGAAACAACTTTAATTTCCTTGAGAAATTTTTCCTTTGCATTCACAACTTAGCTACCTGTCTAGAGCCAGAGACCTAGCTTTTGGACTACCTCAGCTTTTGACATACCTTCCTCACTAAGCTTAATCATGTCTAGCTTTCGAGTTAACGTGAGAAATATGGAACTCTTCCTTTCCCATGAACAGTTAGAGGTCATTGTAGGCTTATTCACTGGCCTAATCTCAATATTGTCATGTCTCCATGTCTCCGGGAATAGAGAGGCCAGAGGAGAGGGAAAGAGATGAGGGAATGACTGGTTGGTGGAGCAGTCAGAACATGTAGATTTCTTGATTAAGTTCATGGTCTTATATGGGCATGGTTTGGGGTATCCCAAAACAATTATAATGGTAACTTCAAAGATCAATGGTCACAGATCACCTTAAAAAATATAACAATGAAAAAGCTTAAAATATTTTCAAAATTACCAAAATGTGACACAGAGACAAGAAGTGAGCCAATGCTGATGGGAAAATAGCGTCAATAGACTTGTTTGATGCAGGGTTACCCCAAAACTTCAGTCTGTAAAAAACACACTACCCATGAAGCAGAATGAAGCAAAGCACAATAGAATGAGTTATGCCCGTGCACAACCTGAGCTGGACCAATGGGACTTGTCCTCGGACTACTACCGTAGCTATCAGGAATGAGACTACTCCATTCTCTGGGATTTAAAAGTTGCAAAGACATGGTCAATTGTGATATGTCAGGGGTCACCCTCCCCCAGCATAAAGAAAGATTATTTAAGAGCGACCTACATTTTAACCCCGATGGATCCTTCAGCTTTGCAGCATTTTTTAAAGGTGCATATAGCTTCTGTCACTAGTAACTGTAGTGAATATAGTTTCTAGAGTGAATAGAGTTTCTGACCCGTGTAACTGAAGAAGTCAAATAGAGCATTTGAAAGTGAAATAGATCATTGTTGCACCTCAAGAGAAGAGTTTTAACAGAAAAGTTAGAATAAAATTCATACATTTGTTAAAGAATGAATGAAGGTAGAGGGAATGAAAGCATTAAGTATATGACACTCCTTAAAGACTGTGGTTAGTAAGTGGGAGAGAAGGAGAAAAGCAAGCAAAAAGCATGCTCTGGGAAGTTTTATTTATTTTTTATTTTATTTTTTTAAAGATTTTATTTATTTATTTGACAGAGAGAGACACAGTGAGAGAGGGAACACAAGCAGTGGGAGTGAGAAAGGGAGAAGCAGGCCCCCCGCCAAGCAAGAAGCCCGATGTGGGGCTCGATCCCAGGACCCTGGGATCATGACCTGAGCCGAAGGCAGATGCTTAACGACTGAGCCACCCAGGCGCCCCATTCTGGGAAGTTTTTAAAAACAATTTTCTTTTCCAAAGAAAAAGAAATTTTAAGAACGAAAGAGCTCTGAGAATATTTACAGGCTGGGAACAGGGACTGGAAAAAAAGTGAGATTGAGGGTGCGTGCGCGCGCGCACACACACACACACACACACACACACACACACACAAGATAGGGGGAGCCTGTGTGGCTCCGTGGGTTAAACCTCCAACTCTTGATTTTGGTCAGGTCATGATCTCAGGGTGGTGAAATCGAGCCCTGTGTTGGGCTTGCCAGGTATGGAACCTATTTAAGGTTCTCTCCCTCTCCCTCTGCTCCTCTACCACCCCTTCTTAAAAAAAAAAAAAAAAATGGAGATTGAACACTTACATTCGTATTGTCTTAAAATGCTGTTTTGGAGGCAGTAACTTCTGATAGAACATCCTAGGATGCTTTCTGGAGTGACAGTCCTCTTTCTCAATCTGATAGAAACAGTATCACAAGGAAATGTGAACAGAAGAGAAAGAGGCAATTCAGGAAAAAGGGAAAGATGAGAGACACTTTGTAATGTCAAACTAGAATAACTAGTCCATCATTTAAAAAACATTGTGTAGGAGCACCTGGGTGGCTCAGCCGTTAAGCATCTGCCTTCAGGTCTGGTCATGATCCCAGGGTCCTGGGATCAAGCCCCGCATCGGGGTCCCTGATCAGTGGGAAGCCTGCTTCTCCCTCTCTCACTCCTCCTGCTTGTGTTCCCTCTCTCGCTGTGTCTCTCTCTGTCAAATAAATAAATAAAATCTAAAAATAAAATAAATAAAAAATAAAAATAAAAAACTGTGTATATTTTGAATCCCTAACTAGTAGTTTTAAACACAGGAATGTTATTTAATATTTAACGGTTTTCATTCCAAAACAATGTTACAAACATGTTTAATGTATACTTTTCACACGAATTTTTAAAGTCCTGATTTTTTAGGGATCTGAAAGACTGGAACTGTAAATATTCTCAATCAGTATATACACTCTACCAAGTACCATTATATTAAAAAGTGAATAGTTAATAAAATTTCTACATTTGGTGTAATGATGAAAAGATCAAAGCTTCTGAACATAAGTTCTCTATCAAAATTTTTGTTCTCTCCACCCTTATCTTTTATAAAACTTTCATTAACTCTTATTCTGAACATATAGGAATCTAGGTAGTGAGTTTTCTCAAATGCTTTTTTACAACAACCTAAAATACAGAGGGTCTTGTTTTTGTTTCTGCTTGTGTTTGTGTATGAGGGAGGTGGGGGTGGGTGTTTTAATAATACCAGCACAGAACCTGAACATAGCAGGTGTTCAAATAGTGTCTACTGTATGAATGAAAGAATGAAGTGATTGAATATGAGAGATTAAGTCATGCAATCATTTCCCTTGTTCCCTTTTTCCTGTTTTCTGAAAATTTTAACTTCTGTTGTTTTGTATAAACCCTGTACGGTTGATTCAGAGTGTACTAATAATGCAAAACTAGACCTTTTCTATTAAGTAATATAGAATCTCACTAAGCTAACTGCCTCTATTTAAAAATTCAAATTGGCTTGCTTATAGTGTCTACATTTATATATATTTATTTTGTATCTGTCATATCCACCGTTTATTGCCAAAATCCTGAATTTATTTTGAGGTTCCCAAACTTCCATTTTGGATGGGAGAAGGTCTAAATATATATTTACTATGGGACTATATGAAATAGAGCACTTAAAATGCTAGCTCCCAACCCCCTTGGACAGGGCAGGTGCTGGGATGGAATGAGCACTGGGTCCGGGGGCAGCAGCATCCTAGAATCTGCTCTGTCATAAATCCTCTCACTGACTAGTCTCTTATCAACCCACTATTATTCTTTTCAGAAAACTTATAGATTAAGGTTTAGATATTCAAACGCAGTACAAGGCATGTTTTTAGAATTTTAAGTCATATTTCAAATTTAAAATATATTTTTAGCCTTAAAGAACACATAATTTCCTAATTGTAAAAAAGAAGTCTTCATTTACTCTGGACTACAGAAAGAGGTATTTGGATTATATTAAACAAATAAAGAAGAATTTATTTAACATATCTCTGAAAATTGGGATTTTCATCACATGTAAAGACTATCTAAACACTAAACCAAAATGAATTGAATGTCCAGTATGACATACATGTGGCTTTGTCAAAACTTCCTCAATGTTTAAGGTGCATATTAGCTTCTCAACTTGTTTTATGGGTGCAAGAATAACCCCAATATCAAAATCTCACAAGAGCTTTATAAAAAAAGAAATATCTACCCAATTTACTTTAGGAACAAGAACTCAAATATCCTCAACAAAATGTTAGCAAATTGAATTGAGCAAAATATAAAACCTCATAACCAAGGAGAGGTTTTCCCAGGAATGAGAGACTGATTCAACCTTAGAAAATTACCATAATTCACCACATTAATTAAAGTAAAAGAGAAAAATCATATGATTGTCTCAATTGAGGGAGAAAAAGCAGGACCCATTCAGGGGAAAACAAATCTTAGCAAACTAGGAATAGAAGAAAATTTTATCAATCTATTTTTCAATGGGAAGAGAAGGGAATGGTCTCAATCTAATGAGAGTATTTGCAAAATGTACGTAGCTGGTATCAAAATCAATGGTGAGCTAGTGAATGTTTTTCCCCTAAGACTGGGAACAAGGTGAAAATGTTTAACATCAGCACTTTTATTTACCATGTTATGGGAGGCCCTAGCAAGTACAATTTAAAAGAAAGAAAGAAAGAGAAAAAAATGAAAGAAAAAAGTCATAAAAAACAAAGGAAGAAGTAAAGCTATATTTATAAAGAACATGGTGTTTATATAAAAATCACAAGGAATCTACAAAAATGCATCCTACAAGATCTAATAAGTAACTTTAGCCAAGTCACAGTATATGGAATCAATATTTAAAGAACAATTGGATAGGGCTCCTGGGTGGCTCAGTTGGTTAAGCAACTGCCTTCGGCTCAGGTCATGATCCTGGAGTCCCGGGATCAAGTCCCACATCGGGCTCCCTGCTCAGCGGGGAGTCTGCTTCTCCCTCTGACCCTCTTCCCTCTCATGCTCTCTCTCTCTCATTCTCTGTCTCAAATAAATAAATAAAATCTTAAAAAAAAAAGAACAATTGGATATTTATTTGCTGGCAACAAACAACTGGAAATTAAATAATAAAATATAAAATAAAATCAAAATGAAATATTTAAGAATAAATGGGTAACAAAAATGTGAAAGATCTCTATACTGAAAACTTTAAAATATTTTTGAGAAATTTAAAAATACCTAAATAAATGGAGAAAATACACCGTGTTCATGGATTGGAAGACTCAATACTAATAGGGTGCCAAGCTTCCTCACTTTCTTGTTAAGACTATACAACCCCAATTAAAATCCCAGTGAGATATTTGTTGAAATTTCCATGCTAATGGAAAGATTTACATTGACATCCACAACATTTAGAATAGCCAACACAATCTTGAACAGTAAAAAAGAAAGCTGAAGCACTTACACCACCTGATTTTGGAATTGCTCTAAAGCTACAGTAATAAAGGCCGTGTGGCACTGACAAAAAGATGACACAGAGCACAAAAGCACAGGACAGAGTCCATAAGTAGACCTACACATATACAGTCAAATGGTCTTCAACCAATGTTACTAAGGTAATGCAATGGGCAAAAGGGTGGTTATTTTTTCACCTTAATTTATTTTGTTTTTAGCAAGTGGTGCTAGAACAATTTGATACCTCTATGAAAAAGCATTAACCTCGACCTTAGCTTTAAACCAGCCACTGAAATTTCTTTAAGACTGATAATGAGCCTAAATGTAAATGCTAAAGCTATTAGGCTCCTAAGAGGAAATACAAGAGAATATCTTCATGATTTTGGATTAGACAAAGATTTCTTATAACAGCTAAAAAAAATCAGTAACCATAAGAAAAAAAAAACTGGGATTCAATAATCCAATAAGAAAATAGCAAAAGATCTGAACAGCCATTTCACTAAAGTGAGTATGCAAATGGACAATAAACACATGAAAAAATGTTCATCACAAGACATCTGGAAATGAAAACTAAAACCACACAAGTTACCACCATACAACCACTAGAACGGCTAATTTTTTTAAACAATGATAATGGCAGATGTTCACAAGGGGGAGAAATATTTGGCAGTTCATACACTGTTGATGGGATTGTAAAATGGTAACACCACTTTGGAAATCTCTTGAGCAGTTCTTTCGAAGTTTAACATACATCTGCCCAGCAATTCTACCACTAGAAATTTATTCAGGATCTATAAAATATATGTGACCAAAGTGATTTACACAAAAATGCTCATAGAAGCCTTATTTTTAACAGTCAAAAAACTGGAAGTGACCCAATTGTTCATGAACAAAAAAATAGATATACAAATCATGTACATCTGTACCATGGAATACTATTCAGCAATATGCTGATAACATGAATTAATCATTAGACTGAACAAAAGAAGCCAAATGCAAAAGATAATATTCTATATAATTCAAGTATATGAATTTTACAATAGTAAAGACTAAGCAATGGTGATGGAAATCACATTGATGGCTGACTCTGGGTGAGCTGAATGGACTGGAAAAGAACACAAAGGAAGTAAATATTCTATATCTTTAGGAGGTGCTGGTTTCACAGACGTATATATTTATCAAAACTAATTGAATTGTACATTTAAAATCTATGCATTTTATATGCAAATTATGCATCAGTAAATAAAATTAAATTAACTTTATCATGCATATGCTTAAGTATATTGCATTGTTATATGATGTACTAAGAGAGCACATGTAATATAATGGAATAAATTTTTTAAAATGCTTTGATATCTGTTTCTTTATAGTAGATTCCTTTTGTAATCCCACATGTTTTATTTTACATGTTTAAGAACATTACTCAGGTAGGTTTCACGTGAGTATTAGTGTCTTTGGAAAAAAACTGTGCTAGAGATGGGACCTTATAACTAGTTGTCTAGCTCCAGAAGCTATTGTCTTAGTACAGTGGGGAAAAGAAATTTATAAACTCTATATTCTCTAATTTAATCTCTAATTTAATTCTCTAATTTAATCACAGCTAGACATTAAACTGAAGTCATAATCTATAGGCTAAAATTCCCCATTTCCTAAAAAGTATTAAAACAGGGTGCCTGGGTGGCTCAGTTGGTTAAGCAACTGCTTTCGGCTCAGGTCATGATCCTGGAGTCCTGGGATCGAGTCCCGCATCAGGCTCCCTGCTCAGCAGGGAGTTTGCTTCTGCCTCTGACCCTCTTCCCTCTTGTGCTATCTCTCATTCTCTCCCTCTCAAATAAATAAATAAAATCTTTTAAAAAAAGTATTAAAACAATGTTTTTAGAAAATAATCACTAACTATCCATTATGCCTTGTTAGCAGTAAAGAAAAAGGTTAGTGAAAAATTACACGTTAGTTAGCATACATTTAAATCTACTCATATTTTGTGTTTTATCTTCCATGATGACTTCTTGTCAGTTGAAGAATAACCAAATCTGTTTTCTTTCTTCTTTAATCTGAATTTATCAGAAACACCTTAATTAAACGGCCAAAAGAGATGACAACTCATGAAAGCCATCTAAGAAATTTAGTTTTATAACTTCTTATAATGTCTTTTTTTTTTAAAGAATTTATTTATTTGAGAGAGAGAGAGAGTGAGAAAGAGCACAAGGTGGTGAGAGAGGGCTAAGCAGGGAGCCCGACGTGGGGCTGGATCCCAGGACCCTGGGATCATGACCTGAGCCAAAGGGAGACGCTTAACCGACTGAACCACCCATGTGTCCCAACTTCTTATACTGTCTTAAAGAACAAAACCAGAAATAAGAACTACATTGATGATATCATTTACAATATGAGAGAAAATAATCATGTTTTTGCTTTATGAACATTTTTATATTTTACTATTTCCAACAGTTTGTTCAAATTTAGACATTAACAAGTTACATATCAGGCGCCTAAAAACAATCTTTTCAGTGAAAATGTTTTAATAAATGTCATCTTATCACATTGTTACCGCTTTGCACTGGATAAAAAGAATTCACACAGAAAGGGAAGCTGGTCAGCTGAAATACTGAAGAAAGATGTACTTAAATTGACTCTTATAGCACTTGACTTCACAAATGATGATCAGCTACCAAAGCTATTTCTTTCATTTTTAGTCCCTTTTAATCGAGGCTATACAAACTGAAACTTGCAGAATTATTTTTTAATTTTCTCTTAACAAAGTAGTATGTGTGTCTATATATATCAAACATCTAAAAATATATATATTTCAAGCCCATATGTCGATGTCCCCTTACCACAAAAGCCAAAGTATTTCCTGTAACATAGTTTGTAATGAAAATTCCAAGAACTGCTACTTGAAACTTTTCACTAAAAATATTTGTTATAGGAAATCATATTTGTTGGAATGTTTGTTGCAGAAAACTATAGTTTGTTCACTCAAAGTTAAAGAGCATGTTTTTTATAGAGATTGATTTTACCCCAAACCTTATAATAATGAACTCAGTATGATCTTGGTCCAATTAGCCCACGCATGAATAAAAACATGGTAGATTTTCTTAAAATTAGGAACATAGTTAAAAGCATACTCACTGGTAAAATTTACATGTGAAAAAAAAGACTGAAAATCATTTTAAAAACACATTTTGCCTATGACAATGGTGTCCTGTTTCTTACAATGGTCTGAAGAGGTTATTGTAAGGAGTGTGGTATCTCTGATGAATGAAACACTTCAGTGTGCTACTACCAGGACCTAGTTAATAGCAGGTAAAATAGCAGGGAATGTAAAAATATTTAAAAGGTAAATATGACACATCTTAATAATAGCTTGTTAAAAGCTGTGAACAAATTGTGAATTGTAGTCTCGTTCCTCTGAAAATTGTGAATCATTTCAAGGCTCCAAAATGGAGAGAAAATCAAAATTTCGAGAAAAGAATATCTGGAATTACAATGACATCCATATTGGATTTTTTCAGGGCGGATGAACTATTAAGAAATTAAATTTTATGATATTCAGGAAAGATGAGAATTAAGGAAATGCAAATAAGAAAGTCTTAGAAGGCAAAGTAACTAATATCTTTGTAGCCAGGGAATTTCAATAATTTTGGCTTGTGTTCCTAATCTCAGACTGCTAGACCACACTTCCATAGCTCCTAGAATATAAAACCAATTAAGATTCATTCTGTGTCATTTATATTCAGTCTAAACTATACTATTTAGCCAAATGTTTAAATCTGTTTACTTTACTACAAAAAAAAAAAAAATCCTTCAAAAATCTTTGAATCTATCATCCATTAGCTGCCAAGCAACTGGTCAAGAAATGCTCAACAGCCCAAAAAATTTCAATTTTAGAAGCTATTCTAAGTCAAGAGCCTTGCCTTGGGAATTCAACATATCTGGAAAGTATCCCAACAATGGAACAGATGAACTATTTCTTTTTTCTCCTGCTTAGCTACAGGCAAAATCTAAAATTATAAAAGTGATCATCACCCAATCCTTCACAGATTATGATGCTGGAAATGACAATAAAACAAAACAACTGCATTCCTTCCAAATTTTCAGAGTTCTCATTCTCTAACATTTGTATACATTCCTCCCAATAGAAGTCTAAGCAATATTCATAAGCTAAATACATTATATTAGGGCTCTAGAGTCTTGTATATAAATTTAGCAATACCTTTACATGAAGACGTATATACTCTCTTCATCAGGTGGCTATATAGTGATCTCAAATTTTCCCGTTTACTTTCAGTGGAGGCTTATCTTCATCTGCATCGTTATTGATGTGTTTAGAACATTTACATTCCGTGGTTGGGCTTCCATCCACCACCTTATTCTTTGTTTTCCCTTTGTCGCATCTGTTCTTTGTTTCTTTTTTCCTCTTTTCCTGCCTCCTTTAGAACTGATTGATTTTTTATTACATTTAATCTCCACTATTGGTTTATTAGCTATAATTCTTTATTTTTTGTTTCAGTGGCTACCACAGAGTTTGCAATATTTGTTTTTATTTATCACAGTCTACTTTCAAATAATATTATACCATCCACTTATATTCAAAGAGCCTATGTTTCCACTCCCCTACCCCTTGCTCATTGTCCTAATGGTGTCATGCACCTTGTTTCTGCATATGTTATGAACACCTTCAACCAATTTTTATTGTTTTTCCTTTGAATAATTAGCTTTTAAGGAATATCTCAAAATTAGTCAAATTGTCATATATTTATCCAACTAGCCACCATTTCTGGCACTTTCCATTCCTTTGCATAGATCCAAACTTCCTTCTGGTATCTGGTATTATTTTACTCCTGCCATTAGAATTTCCTAGGACTGTTGGCCATGAAATCTCCCAGCTTTTGTTTTTCTGAAAAAAAAAAAAAATCTTCATTTCACCTTCATTTTTGAAAGATTTTTACGGGTACAGTATTCTGACAGATTTTTTTTTTCCTTCCAGTACATTAAAGATGCTCTATTATGTTTTGGCTTGAAAACTTTGTGATGAAAAGGCTGATTTTCCTATCCTTGTTCCCATGTATATAATGTGTCTTTTTTTCCCCTCTGACTGCTTTTAAGATTTTTTTCTTTATTTCTGCTTTTCAGAAATTTGATTTTTCCGTACCTTGTTTTTGCTTGTTTATTTGTTTCTTCTACTAGGATTTGTTGAATTTTTTGGATTTCTGGACTGAAAATTTTCATTAAATTTGGAACATTTTTCAGCCACTATTTCTTCAAATATATTTCTGTACCCATCACATTCTGGGTATCACCCTCTTTCTTACATATATTTTATATTTTCTCTTAGGTCATCGATGTTTTATTCATTTTTATGGACTTTCTTTTGGATAGTTTCTATTGCTAAATTTTCTGCAGTGTCAATGAGTTAATCACAACCACAACCAGTAAGATTTTTATTTAGATATTATCATTTTCAGCCACATGTTTCACCTGAAAAAAACATATATATATTCCATTTCTCTTGTCATATTCATGTTTTCCTCTATCTTCTTGAATTTATGGAGAAAATTGTAACAGGTATTTAAGATCATGATCTGTTTTTACTGACTTTTTTTTTTTTTTTAATGCCTGTTAGTTTTTTATTGGATGCTAAACCTTCCGGGTACTAGATTTTGCTATACCCTTTAAACAATGCTGGATGATGTTATGGCATATGAATAAATTACTTGGAATCAGATCAATCCTTTTGAGGCTTGCTCTTAAAGCTTGTTGACGTGGGTAAAGTAATTAATCTGTGGGTAAACCATTTAATCTGAAATTATTTAGAACTACTACTAAGGCATAACCCTTTGGAAGATTCTACCTAATGGCCTGTGGATTAGACTCTTTCCATTTGATGGGTGGGAACACAAAATATTTTCAGCTCTTTCTGAGCACTGGCGATCGTTAGGCTTATTGTTTTCAGTCCATTCGCCCTCTGCCCATGCCTCTAGCATTGAGGAGTTTCCTGTCATGCCTGGGCAGATCAGAACTCAGTGCAAGACCCTCTACAGATCTTAGGGATTTTGACTCCTCGAATTCTGACCTCTGTCTCCTGAGCTCCTTGAGCACACTAGGATCTGTTTGAGTTCCTCTCCCTGTGCTGTGTTCTAGAAGCAGCAAGCTGTGGCAATCACAGAACTAATCCTATTTCTCTTCTTTTTGTTGTTCCTGTTTCCCAGTATCTGAAAATCATTGTTCCATATATTTTATCTAGTTTTCTAGTTGTTTAATGCACAGGAATGGATCTGGTTCCTGTTATTCCATTATGATCAGAAGTAGAAGTTCTAGCTTACTAATTATGATTTCAACTCATTTTATTTATATTTTTCCTGCCCTTTAAAATTTCAATTTAATCAGTAATTTTTTATTTTCAGAATTCATCATTTTTCTTTTTCAAAATTTCCCTTTTTCATAGTTCATAACTCTTTTTTAGAGTTAGAGTGATTTTATGTTGTTTAGTCAAACTTTTCAAATTCTTGGGAGGCCGTTGGCTTGTTCCTTTTGAATTTCACTCCTGGTAGCTTGTTCCCTTATCTTATAATTTTGTGAGGTCATTTTAGCAGCCTCTTTCTTTATATGAGTACCTCATGTGCCCTGAATTAAGAAGCATGTGTCCAAAGACTATTGGTTTTTACCTCATTCAAGAGTCCTAGTGCCCTAGAGGGAATCCTGGACCATGTGTGAGTAATATATACGTTTTTATTCAAGTTTGATTTCTTCTACTGTTGAGGTTGGTGCCTCTCTTTTAAATCTTTGTTGTATTGGGATTGTTATTTAGACTATTTCTTAGTGCTTTATTTTTTTATTGCAGACTTTTTCCAGTGGATTGCAGGTTGGGGTAAGATATGATGGATGGGTTGCCCCAGAAACAGGTCTTCTGAGCAATGAGGTCTCTCCATTATTGCTTGATAATCCCAGTCCCCAAGTTAATACCCTTAGTCTCTCCTAAGAACCTATACTCAATTCTCCCTAGAAGGAGGGTGGTGCCATTACTTGATGCTCCTTGCTTAGCTAATTTCTTAACCAACTAAAGAAAAAATAAGAGGAGGGATAGGATAAGCCCCATCCTACTGCTTCTGTTCATACGTCCTGGCTTACATGTGCAGCAGGTACAAACCGTGGCTTGTACTTATCATTGTAACCCCCGTTAGCTCTGTGATTAAGGCAATGTCTTAAAGAAAAGCAGAAGGTTTACTGCTGACTGGTGTCCGATGAAATCGCTATGCAGTCATCACTCCTGTTTTGTGTTATGCCTTCATCAGTGTTTTCAGAGAAAAATAAGAGGCTGCAGTAGAGATTACTAGCATTATACTTTCTTAGCCCTAAAATCCATTTTGGAAATTCTACCAGATAATCAATTATGTTATTCCTTTATTAAGGACAATATAAATGAGCTTATTTGGCAAACGGTGCTCCTAATATTGTACCCATAGGATTTTAACTTATAGAGGTGACTGAGTGATGACATGGAGAGGCTAATGCCATTGGAAGATTTTTATTACATCTCTCAAGAGAAGGGGACATATCATGGTATGCAAGCCCACATGGAAAACACCAGATATGGTGCAGGAGGCAGAAGCAGGAGTGAAGGAGAAAGCTTAGGCCAGACCTTTTATAGGGATATCTGCAGGAAAGGCAAGGCAGAGCAGGGTAAAGGGGTTAGAGTTCGTTAGTTTGCATAATCCAGGTGGGCTTTGGGCTATAAAGGTGGTCTCTAGTTTCCTGGTACCTGAATTGATTTAAGGCAGAGCAAATATTGGCTGGTGTGTATGAGTTGGATAAGGAGGTAGTCGGGGCTGTAGGCTCCTTGAGATTGGCTGGTTGCCGGATGAGAGGTGTGCTCCCAGCTGAGCCCTTTGCTATCCTGAAGAATTGGCCAGCCCTGAAAGGGGCAGCCTCTCCCTGATCAGCAAGCCTTTCAAGATGTCAAAATATCACAAAATACAGAAAATAAAAAACATGACTAATACAAGTAGAAATAGAAATGTGTGTTTAATAGCTCTTGAGATATAACCTGGTGATTGAGAAATATTCCATGAAGACAGACAATAATAGTAAGATTATATCATTATAATTTACATCTAAGTTAATACTTTTTCTTTTGACATTACCTAGTTTATATATAATACACTCCATATTATTCTTCCTATAAGAAATGGGGTGGCTGGGTGATAGACATTGGGGAGGGTATGTGCTATGGTGAGTGCTGTGAATTGTGCAAGACTGTTGAATCACAGACCTGTACCTCTGAAACAAATAATACATTACATGTTAAAAAAAAAAAGATAGTAGGAAGGGAAAAATGAAGGGGGGGAATCAGAGGGGGAGACGAACCATGAGAGACTATGGACTCTGAGAAACAAACTGAGGGTTCTAGAGGGAAGAGCATGGTGGGATAGGTTAGCCTGGTGATGGGTATTAAGGAGGGCACGTATTGAATGGAGCACTAGGTGTTATACGCAAACAATGAATCATGGAACACTACATCAAATGTAGTAATGAATGGTGACTAACATGACATAATAAAATAAAATTTAAAAAAAAAGAAATATCTTAATGTATTGTGAACTATCTTTGAATTTTATGTTATGATAAGACATATTGGATATAAAGTTCTTTAACTTAACATTTATGCTACATAAAAGTCAAATTAAAATGACTATATTCATGAACATTGTTTGAAAAGAACTAGAAGTGAGCAGGAAAATATTAAATTATGCAAATATCTATTAGAATGGCATCTATTTCTTGTAATAGAAATTTGAAGTTCATATTAACAATGAGTCAGGACAAAAAAAAAGTGCCACAATATGCTAAATCTCTTAGGAAGTAATGACTGTTTTAGCTGGGAGGAAAAACAAAACTTTACGAGCAAATTTTATTTAGTAATCACAAAGTAAGTAGGACATAAATGAACCAATATTTCATTCTCCTCTAAATGAAGTACAAAATATTCCCAATAACTGCTTAAGACACAGGAAAAATATTTTACTTCTCTGTAATAGTCTGATAGCTTCTGGAAGAAATTCTTATCAATTACAAGTTTGTGACCTATTCATTTATCATCATAGGTCCATCTTTTTTTTTTTTTTTTAAGATTTTATTCATTTATTTGAGAGAGAGAATGAGAGATAGAGAGCACAAGAGGGAAGAGGGTCAGAGGGAGAAGCAGACTCCCCGCCGAGCAGGGAGCCCGATGCAGGACTCGATCCTGGGACTCCAGGATCATGACCTGAGCCGAAGGCAGTCGCCTAACCAACTGAGTCACCCAGGCGCCCCTTATCATCATAGGTCCATCTTTAAACTACTAACCAAAACAAGCAAACCGAAAAAAGACCCAAAAAACAAAAAATAAAAACCAAAAATACACATGCAAAACAACTCCAAAAAACAAAGTTTTATAGGATAGAAATTATTTTAATACCTCAGGAAGCAAGAGAAAAAATAGCTATGAATAAGAAAAAAAAAGGAAATACTAAAGGAATTAGTATAGATTTTGGATAGAATCAACTAAACCAATGTGATCAGAGGTGCCAAAAGGCATTCAGTATTGCAGGCAATGACAATGTGGACACAGCAGGTAGTTGATCTCCTTTGCAAGATTTCTAAAGTTGTTACTTGAAACATTTAAATTCTGTGCAATTAATAGTTTTAGAATAATCTAGAATAGATCAATCTAATATCTACAGTTCTTTCAAGTCAGCTTTTTAAAATCAATTCCTCTTCCTGACATAGCTCTTAAACCAAAGGTAAGATTTTCACATAGTTATTTGGGTCTTTAAGATTTCTAATTTCTATACTCTAACCGCAAAACATCTATTAAGTATTCATGTGCTTCGTTTGGCTAGTGGAATTGCAATTACCAATGCTTTCTCTAAATCCTACCATTTACACCAAGGGTCGGAAGCTCAAATGGCTGCAGGAGATGAACAGAACCTGTGAAGGTGTGATTAGGATAATAGGAGCTGAACCATTTATATCCGCACCAAATAGAACACTTACTTAGCTGCACTGTACAGACTAAACCCAGAACTCCCCACGGCTATTTGCTATTAGTTCATTACCCTGCTTTACACACCACCACCTTGAAAGCTACAAGGAAGGTTAATATCAAAGAGCAATCCTTCATTTCTAAGAAATATACAATCCTAGGTGAATCAATAATGAGATTTCTAATGCAGGGCCTTTGATTCAGAATAAACACATCACATAAAGTAATGGTGAGGGAACATGTGAGGATATTCACATACTTTTTTATTTGAAAGGCTTCTTTATATCATCATATTGAATAAGAATCTTTAATTAGCCTTTTCTAACCTCAGCTTTCACTAGAAGCACTAAATTATGTGAGTAGCCATGTCCTTTGAATAGATAAGCCTTAAGAACAATGCAAGAATCCAAATGTATAATCTACTGCATTAAGAACATTTATGACTGTAGGTAATAACATTTAAAAACTTTACTGCCATTAGAATGCATTACCAATCTATAGCATGTTTAAACTAATATTAATTCACTAAATAAATACTGAGTAGTGCTATATGCCAGATACTGTTCTAGGTGCTGAAAATAAAAACTGAGTAAGAACTCCTTGAGAAGCTCATGAAATGAAGTTAACAATGCAAATATTTGTATTTAAGCAATTAATACTATAAATAAACATTGTATAGGATCAAGTTAGATAAGTTTTGTAAATAAATATCAATAACTATGCTTTTTCACTAATCTCTTACACACCATGTGTGACCTTAGACCAGTACATAACTTTTCTTGTTTATTTTCTCATTTTTAAAAGAGATAATAGTATCCACCCTAAATGCTTTCTGTATTTCATTTTAAACATCAAATAAGGCAGTGAATGTAAAAGCACTTCGAAGAGAACAAAATGCCATGAAAATGTAAGGGAATATTATCAATGGCTGTTTCTTGCTTTGGTTCTCACGATTTATATCTTTATATATATTAGCATTATTTATACTTATTTTTAATACTTTTCTCTTTTGACTTTTGTAATAGAATTAAAAGTAATTTACCCACCACCATTATAGTAATATAATAGTCTGTTTTTATCTCTATATTTACCTTTACCAATGAGTTTTATACTTTCTTATGCTCTTGTGATGATACAATTCTTATATAATTAAGATGTCACACCAGTTTTAATACTTTCAAAGGGTCTCAGAGACTAATCTATATAATGACAACTAATAATACTTTAACTGAAAACAGTGATCTGATGACCATGTAATTTTTTTTTAAAGATTTTTTTTTTTTTTTTGAGAGAGAGAGAATGAGAGCACGAGAGGGAAGATGGTCAGAAGGAGAAGCAGACTCCCTGCGGAGCAGGGAGCCCGATGCGGGACTCGATCCTGGGACTCCAGGATCATGACCTGAGCCGAAGGCAGTCGCTCAACCAACTGAGTCACCCAGGCGCCCGACCATGTTAATTTTTAAGGCAAATTACAAAAAATTAAACATTGTGAGAAAATCTTATCATATAATTCCATACAGAAACCTAAAAAGAAAAGAGAAAATATTAGTTAGAAACAAATCTAGGGGCTCCTGGGTGGCTCAGTTGGGTGTCCGACTCTTAATCTCAGCTCAGATCTTGATCTCCAGGTTGTGAGTTCAGGCGCTGCATTGGGCTCCATGCCAGGCATGGAGCCTACTTGAAAAAAAAAAAATCTAGGACAAGAATTTACAAGATAGAATATTATACAAATAAAATAAGAAGATAAAGAAAGGCAATTTCATTTTCCCCTTAAGAAATAACTACTAAGTTCATTCAATTTACAAAAATATTAAATGAAAATTTCCAGTATATGTGGAAATAAATTTTTGTCTTCTTAGAGACTAAGCATTTCATACTATTATATGAAGGCACGTGCTTCAGTTTAAAGTACATTTCTACTCTTTTATTTGTAAACTCATAGTTATATCAGTTATCATTATTTTATTTTATTTTTATAAAAATAACTTATTTTAATTGAAATAAACTGGTTTCTTTTCTAAATAACATATGCATCTATCCCTGTTTGTCTTTATTTTTTGTTTTTAAATTACTCTTTACCATTTTTATTTTCTTATGTCATTGTAATTATATTTCTTAAATGCCTTTGATCATTATTTGACGTTATGAAGAATAAGATTAAGAATAAGGAAGAGAAACTTTCAAGGACTTGTAGTGTGGTTTTATATGAAATTTACTTCTTTTGCAATATTTTTTCTGCTACATATAGAATAATTATGAAACACATTTCCCATAGGTTAATGTGAAAGCAACTCAGTAAATTAAGACTCTGGTACAGGAATTTTAGACAGAAATGAGAACTCTCCCCACCCCACCACCACCGAACCTGCCTACCCAACACAGTGTAGCCTGAAGTGGCACATGTCTTCAATTCACAAGTGGCAATTCTTCAGTGATTAATTACAGGACTTGTTTTTATGTGAGAATGATCTTTTGATAAAGTTCATCTACAATTCCACATTTAAGAATGTTTTTTCTTATAGGAAGTAAAATAGCAGGAACTAAAGAAGAGAATCTGATTACATATCAGAGAAAATAGTTTTACATTATATCTAACAGGAACAAAGTAAAATATTGCTAAACTTACCTCACCAGTAAGATAGCCTTGCATCTGTGAGGTTTTAGGGAATACCTGATTTCACCAATAGTAGAGTTACTAGATCATTTAAAATCCTCAAAGCATATATCCCTGTGTACTAGAACAGAAGAGCAGTCAGGCAACCTAGAAGATCTGTTTTGCCCCAAAATGGTTTTATAAATTCTGGGCTTTAAATTCTGCACCACAGAGGCATCAGGAAAATATTTCCAAGTAATAATAGAAGTTTCTTTCTCCTTTTTAATCTTTACTTCATTACTCTTTCTTCTGTTCAAAGACACTAGTACTCCAGTACTTCATAGAGAAGAAAACCACGTGAGGCAACATAGAGCAAAATAAGACAATTCTAAGCTTGTGAGTTGCAAAATATATAAAGTAGATACTTGAAGGCTTAATTTCTGAGCCACATACATTTTCCCTCTGCTGCCTTCTCAACCTTCTCTAGCCAAGATGTTAAACTAGTTTGGGCTGAAGTAAGGAGGAAAAAAAAAAACATAGAGTTAGGACATGGAAGATATTCCTTAAAAAATGGACCTATTCCCTGATCCCTAGGAAAACAACCCCTATAGAATTATAGAACCCGAGAAAAGATGTCTAGTTTTTGCTCCAGTGGAACCCAGGAAAGCAACGAATTCCCCCCTCCATTCTGGAGAGAGAAACTTATAATCAGTCAAAGAAGACCCAGCCCTGCTGATTTCCTACATTCACAGAGTAATCTCTTATATCCCTTAAATAGGACTGGAGGGTCTGAAGACACCTTGCCATCATTCACAAAGAACATATATCCCCAGAGAATAATGGGATAGCAGATATCTCAGATGATGTCAGTGGATATAAACTACAATGGGTATATGGACAGATGATGACAAACAGATATTCTGAAAGCCTGTATTCTACATACAAGAAGAACTGTAGTGGAACCATATTGGATCTAGAAATCCCAATTTGACTAAGAAAACTTTGATTTGGCCAAGAAAAATCAGGTTAACTTAGTGCCATTAGGTAGAAATTGGCTTGAAACAGAAAGAGACAGAAAGAAAAAATGAATTATATTTTTAGTACACCAGAGATCGGGCTATGAGAAGTTAGTATCCATTATAAATATAAATCAGTGCTTCCCAATGCCCCTTTTCTTATTGCAATTATTTTAACGCTCCCTTTTTAAACTTGAATATAGGTTCCTGGATAATACAAACTACCTACACACATAGTTTTAAAAAATCTGTATCATGTCCTAACTGTAATATATAAGAGAAATAAAAGTAAATTATAATAATTTGGCATGTACTTTAATATAGGTTTCACATAAAATCTATACAGTGAAGTGAAATGAAGCTGTTATAGTGAAGTGGCTAATACTTGTGCCAATGTCTAAGGTAATCATGAATAAAATAGCCACAAATATACCTTGATACTGCTGTATTGATTGGAAATTCAAATACCATGAAAAGTGTAGCAGTTGATTACACGATTTTTCAAAAAGCTTAAGAAGTCTTGAAAAGTACCAGGAAAAATGAAAAGTAAATCTCTTCTTGATTTCTATTGTACTTGCATACCTTGAAAATGCATGATTTTTACCCTTTCCCACTCTTTGCATTTAGCATTGCTAGTCCCCTGACAACCTGCCCACTAAATTCCAGTTATCACTCCCAGTCATTTTTTTGTAACTGTGTTTTTCTTTTAGCCTTTAGAATCTTTAAAGATAAACTGTTATTGGAATAGAATACACACAAAATACACAGACCCTAAGTATATTAACTTGATGAATTTTCATAGAGTTAATCCAGCAGTATAATCAACACCCGGGTCAGGAAACATGTTATCAGCACCCGTGAAGCTTCTTTTACACTTCCGTCACTGTGCCCTCACAAAAGCAACCTCCATTCTCACTTCTAACACCATAGATTGATTTTTGTTGATGTTGAACCATATATATAAATGGTCTCATTCAGTGTGTACTCTTCTGTTTCTGGTTTTTTCTCGAAATGGTACTGTCTCTCCTGAGTTCCTTTTGAATTCCTTTTCAACATAATATAAAAAGATTCTACAATTATATGAGAGGAATAACTATTATTATATCTGGCACAGGATAAGAAATCTAACTGACTTTGAGACTGAAGTGGGAAAAACAGAGTATCTATGACGTAAGTGTAATATTTATAAATAAGTGATCATAGATTCATGGTATATCACGTTGAGGAGTGTAGACTCTGAATCCAGCCTGCCAGGATTCCAATACCAGCTCTGGCACTTTACTAGTTTTGTTACCTTGAAAAAATTAAGTTTCTCTTAACTTCCTTATCTGTGAAAGAGGGATAACAATATTTGCTACCTCAAAGTATTGTTTTGTACTAGCTAAGGATACAGCTTAGATCCTTAAACTCCTGTAGTAAATAAAACCCGGTTTTAATATCAGATATCTGAGTTCGATCTCATTTCAACCACTTACTTAAACTTAGGATAAGTCTTTTAATTGTTGTGTGCTACTTTCTTCTTCTAATAGTGGAATATTAATACTACTAACCTCATAGCTGTTGGAAGAATAAAAATGAGTAGAAGAAACCATAATCCTGTGTTTGGAATAGATCTGTCAGAGATTATTTTAATTTTTCTAACAAGTAATGTTCCCATTAAACAGATAATTCACACGATATTTAGAGAGAAAATTTAATTATACAAGACTGGTAAATTCCCATTTTGTTTTGTTTGTTTGTTTTTACAATTTAAAATGTTTTCTCACAATGAAAGTATTTTACAAATTCTGTAGTTAAAATATTCCAAGTCTTGTGATTATATCTCACATTTACAAGGCTTATAGTCAAACAATGACCTTCCTAAGAAAAGTCCTTTTTTTTCTCATTTAACTTCAGGAAATATTTGGGAAGGTATGGAATCATAATAATCAAGGGCAGAGGTGCCTGGGTGGCTCATTCAATTAAACATCCGACTCTTGGTTTTGGCTCAGGTCATGATCTAAGGTGGTGAGATCAGTGCCCTGTATGGGGTCCAAGCTCTAGGTGGAGTCTGCTTGGACTTCTCTCCCTCCCCCCACCCCCACCCCAGCTCTCTGGCTCTCTCTCTCAATCAAAAAAATAAATAAATAAAATAATAATCAAGTACAGCACATTTAGAGCTGTGATCTCCTCTAAGGCCTTACTAAACTCTAATCTCACTTTTAGTTCATTGTTCTTTGGCTCTCAAGGATGTAAATTTATAGTCCTTATCTTAGGATCAACACAACATTTACATATTCCCAAGTACTTTTGTCTACCAGATCAAATCTCCCATTTAAGGTTTCTTTTCATTGATTTATAACTTAAAGGCAATCAAAGTTTAAAATCTGTATTTTGTGATTCCCCTTATACTAAATGTTAAAGATAATACTTAGCACAAAGTAAATCTTAATACATTTTGAGCCATTATTATTATCATGGCCCCAATGATATTAATGTCCCATAGAGGATTATAGGAAGAGTAAAGATAATTTTAAAAAATGAACAAATTAAACTGCAATAAAATTATCCATTCATTATCAATTGGCCAAACTACAATTTTTTTCCTGTATATGAAATGTTTGGAGTAAAAGATCCTAAGATTTATCCCAGAGAAAATCTTTCATGATTACATAATTAGAGTATCAGGTGATTTTAGTCATAATCATAAATATAGTCAAACTAGGGTGAAAAACTTAGGAAGACAAATTTTTTTTTGGCTTCCAAATCTGACGTTTTCTATCTTATTTAAAGCTGGTTACAGATATACTGGTAAGAAGGATTTTTATGACTACATAAGCAAATCTTTTTAGTTCTTATACAAATTTAATTTCCCTCTAATTCCTTTCTAATAATGAGAAATTTGTATGCTTTTGCAAACAGAACATTGGTATGTTTCATTTATATTTAATGGGTTCTAATATGATCATACTGTGCACTCTATAATCATTTCTGCCTCTACGTGATACTAATTAGACCCTTCCAAAACACATTAGGCCATTTATGCTGTTCTTTGCCTTAAAATGTTGCATTTGCCAATTACCTTCTAAAATCCAGAGTTTGCTTTTGTTTACGGTCATTAAATGAACTTCAGCACTTTAACATTTCAGTAAATAAGGTTCTTTTTCTGATATATTTGCCAAATTTTGCTGGGTGCCCTAGCAAAGTTTAAAAGAACAAAAAATATTAAGTATAAATGAATCTATTTATCAATTCTTTTCTTGTATCAAGGAAATAAAACTCAGAAGGCTCTAGAAATTATGCTGTGACTCTGAGGATACAAATATATGGGTAGGAGGGTTAGGGTATTGAGGTGGGAAAGAATTCTAAAAATTTAGGAATAAGTTCGTTTCAATATCTTTTGAACACAATATTTTCCCCTTGTCCTTTTGATATAATATATTATATTAATATGTTTTCTAAAGAGGCAGTGGAATGTGAGTACTGAAGTCACACTGCCTGGGGTTGAATCTTGTCTTCATTACTTTTTATAAATACAATAAACACTCTAAACAAAATACTTTTTCTCTTCAGGATTTTACGACATGTTTTTATACATGAGCAGAAATAAAACTATAACTAAAAAAGATGCAAATATTGTTTAAAAATACATATGTATTTTTAGAAATAAAGACCGTAAGTATGTACTCTAGTCTCTTCATTGCTTGGCTATCTGACACCAGGTAGACACAATCAGTAGTTTTCTTCTTACTGCTATTCTCAAAAATCTTAGTCATACCAACTAATCCCATAGTTTCAGCTATTAATGCTATACCTGTCAATCCCCAAATCTATCAATCAACATTTGCCTCCAGCTTTCTCCCTATGGCAAGACCTGCATTTTTCTAAGTGAGGAACACAATGAGTGTCATGAGAATATCAAAGCCTTTCTTTCCTAAGGCAGAGTCAGCACTCTCCCCTGGGGAGCTGTGACCACAGAAGAGCACTCTGATACAAAATTACAGAAATTGGTCTTTAACATTCCTACTGCAGTTGCTTCCCTATTCCTCTTAGATATCTCTCCTTAAAAAAATCTAACATAATACCTGAAAAATTAGCTAGAGCTCCTCATTGTTTTAGTACTTACCTGTTTCCTATTTTGTCATTCATTGCAATATTTCTTAGAAAAGGCATTACAGACATTGTGAGAGGGATGTTTATCTTGCAAACACAGATGATTAGATTTGTAATACATTTAGAGGACATTCAGCCTGTCTTCACATATAAGAACGTCTGTTAGATCCCAGAGGGTTGGCACCTACCTACCTATCTCACTCATTCCAGCATCCCCAGCATTTAGCTTTACTGCCTGCCACATAGAAAGGATTCAAAGTTTGTTATTAAATTGAATAAACGTGCTGATGATCGGCACCCTAGTTCCCTGGTTTAATCCAATTAGGCCACACAACAAACTATTGGAAGCCTGTTCATGGATTGCTCTTTCCATCTACACTCCAAGTTCTCTAGCACACGGATCTTGTCTATCTCACCAACTTGGTAACTCCGTTGTCTGTTGAAGTTAGACGTCAATATTGTGTTAAGTGTTAAGGGGAAAAAATTGGAAATACAAGATATAACAGCATTGCATTGCTGGAAAGACAGAAGAATACTAACACTAAAGCGGGGCGAAGATTCCAGTTTCTTGAACTCAACACCAGATTTTCCGCGAACCGATGCCTTAGCAACTTCGTGGAACGCCGGCCCCCCCCCAGCCCCGCCCACCTCCCGCCCCTCGCCACGCCTCACTCTGTGCCCGCCTACTCTATGCTCTTACTTCCGCCCCAGGCTGCCAGCTGGGACCTAGAGTCCTACCGTCTCTACCCATATTGGTATTGCCTGACTGAAAATACGGAAGAACGTAATCGCAATTAGAAAAATATTCTTCCGTACGATCCATGCTTTAGTCTCAGAGCTTGAAATCCAAAAGAAGTAGCTCTTTGTAACTTGGAGGCTCCGCCTAGCACGAGCAACAGGAGCCGGTTTTTCAGGCAGTGCCTTAGACAACAGCAACTTTGGAGGCCCCCAGTTTGCTGAGGGAGACGTGGACCTGAGTGGGGCGGTGCGTTCCCGGGCAGCGTAGAGGAAGTGGGAGACCAGCGGAATTGGCGGGGATCTCCACCGGGAGCGGCTCCACCATGTAAGTGTTTGCTGACCCGGATTCCAACCCCTGGTCCCGCTGCACGACTTTAACTCTCTCCCGCTCTCCTCTTCAGGTCGAAGGTTTCCTTTAAGATCACGCTGACGTCGGACCCGCGGCTGCCTTACAAAGTGTGAGTAGCCGGGCGGCGGTGTGCCTTGCGGGCTTGGGGGGAACCAGGCTGGCCTCCAGATCCTCTTCCACACCAGCAGGCTGCATGCCATCCCTTTCCCACTCCCTCGCTCTTCCTGGAGCCTCCCCGATCCCACCCGAGCCTGAGAGGCGACATCCCGCGCCCGCTGCACTGTCAGCTCACCCCGGTGCGAGGGAGCAAGGGCGTGTGAGGGGAACGTTGCTGCTGACAGGTGACCTGTCCACGGGACTCCCTGGGTTGGGTGTTGGAGCGGGAGGACGTGTAGACGACTCTAATGATTTGTCGGGGTCCTTAAAGAAGTCCTTATCTGCTCCTGATTGGAAGGGCCTTTTGCCGCCTTGACCAGCTGTTACAGGAAGTAGGGAAAGACAGCCCAGTTCAGATTCTGAAATTACTTGAACGTTTATCACTGTCCGGCTTCTGATTCCCGTGTGAGTGACTCAACAGTCGGGCGTCACAAAGTAATGAGCCTCAAGTCATACACTTCTTATGTTGGGATTTAATAAAGTGTGATTAGTAGGAATGGGAAATGCAGAAATAGGGCAGTTTATCCACGCGAGGCCTTTTTTTCTCCTTTAGCAGTTGAATGATGAATTGGCACGGCCTTAACTACATACTCATCCGGAATTTTCTGTGATTTTAGATCAACATTAGTGAGGTTATTGCAGCTGGAAGTCGCATAAAATGCGGCAAAGGACAAGACTTCAATAGGATTTTAAGCATAGTTAAAATAATTAATATCGAAACCTACTTAACCAAACTGTTAGCAGTTGTCAGCCTCAGTCACTTAACTGTCTGTGACCCATGCAACTCCTACCGTTAAGCTTTTTTGATCATTTGATCTCCAGATGAATCTTTTTTTCACCTTCTTTCAAATATGCATGGTTACAGCCTAAAATCTTAAGGTCTTTTTCAGTAACTGCTCCAGCTAAGGTGTCATTTTCAAGTATGCTCTTGTGGATGACCACATTTTCTTCTTACATCTAATTTACTCTAGTATTTCAGAGTAATGAATTAAAAGGAATTAATTCATTGATCAGACTGCTTTTTAAATTTGTCACTACCCTCTCCTCCTTGCTTTACCCTCCTAGAGTCCATGGTCCGGTCATTCTGTCTGGTGTCCACTCACCTCAACTCTGGTGTTCTCCTCTCCCCAGTATGTTTTGCTTGGTGAAACATCCAACTCTGAACTCAACCACTACGTACCTAGCTGAATGTCTTTGGGGAAAATTACACAATTAGGCTGATGGATTTTATGTAAAATTCACAACTATGCTCAATAGTACCTAATGCTCTGCTACAGTTCCCAGGTTTGCTTGTCTTTTTATTCTCTGAAAGAATTTTTAAAATCTATTAATACTTTTTACAGTGCTTTTCCCTTTTTCCGAAGCCATCAGAGGAAAATTCATCTTTCCGTCATCACATCTATAAAGTTACTACTATGTCTATAAACCCGTAGTTTCTGTCCACTATCCTATTACAAAGGAAAACATGACTTTATTCCTGTGAAAAACCAGCTGTACCACTTGGGCTCTGGGTCTCATCTATTTTAGTCTTCTCAAGATTAAAGTAGATGGAGTCCAGAGATTCCTCTCTTCTCATCATCTTTGATTTCTCCCTTTATACTGGGTTATTCTCATCAATGTATAAATATTCTCTAGAAAAAAAGTGAGAAGGTGGAAGAAAGGACAGAGTAGGACAGCAGTAGTATCTGTAAGGGTGCCTGAAATTTTGAACCAGTTCAAGTAATATTGGTGACTGAATGACTATAATAGGCATACCTAGTGTTTGGTGTGTGTATGTATGATCTGTATATGGGTGTGTGTTTATATAAAATACGTATAACGTGTGTGTGTGTGTGTGTGTGTGTGTGTGTGTAAGGTTAGTTATGCTATATATCCTATTCAAAGTAATTGGTAACTAGTACTTGGGTACTATTAAATGCAATTTTTAAAATTTATGGGAGAACATGCTTTGACTTTTTAATGTTCCTTTTCACTTGCCAAGCCAGTAAATGTATGCTTTGATAGAAAAATGTCCTTTGAGTTTCTAACGTTACTAATAGTTGAATTCTAAAAAGGATGTTTCAGTTCCTTATTTATTCTGGGGAATATTAAGAGTTTTTACTTTTTTTTTTGTTTTATTTTTTGATAGATTCACTCTTGGTATTGCCGTTAGGTTATAGAAATGTTCAATCAAATGTGCTCTTGTATATATGGCATGAATTAAATGTACCTTTGACTGTTTCAGTCTGATTCCTATCTTTCATTCTCACTTTCCACCTCTTCTCTCACCTTCCTTATTACCATGATTACTTAATCAAAGCTTCAGTCAATGTTCACATATTGACAAGCAAGCCCTTTAGTCCTCTCTGCTTTTATACATGTTCTTTTCTGTGTTTGGAGTGCAGTCTTGGGACCACCACTTCTGGACAAACAACCCTTTAATAGTCAGAATGTCACCTCAGTAAAGATTTCTGTAATTGTCGGGGGAGTTCACCTCTCCCTTCTTCAGTGTCCTATAGAAACTTCATTCTCAGTTCTTTATAATAGCTCTTGTCAAGTTTTGTCATATTTCTGTTTATATGTAATATTTATTAAAAAGAAAATTTACTAGTAATTTACTTTAAAAATTCATCTTAATATACAGAATAATTCCCATTTTTTCAAGACACCAGTGTAGTGTTTAAGCGCCAAATTTGCAAAATGATGCAACTGGCAAACAAAACAAATCCAAATCTAGATAAAATTTGTGGAGTTACAGTAACTCCCAGTCCCTCTCTGATTTTTCTGCCACTTAGAACATGCATTAAAATACGTTTTCATTTTACTTTTTTATTGGATTATCTTTGGACAGGCTCACCAATTTAAAATACAGATAGAAACATATTTTAATGAATATCAGTATGACATTTAGGTATGTATTACAGGGACATTTCCTGTCTGCAGTTCACAAGTGAATTGAAACCCTAAGGTTTTAAGAGTTCCTTTGAAGCAGTTTAGGAAAATGAATCTCAGTTTCGAAACTGTAAATGTACTACAGAAATACTTGCCAAGTACCATTCCCTACTTTGTATACTATCACATTCCCATTTTAGCAGATATTTTTTAAACAAATGGCTGTCCTTTAGAATTTTGTTTTTATTGTCTCCAAAAAAAAAACAAGGAAAGAAGAGGGAGAAAAATGATGTCCATTTTCACTCTTGAGTGGTATTTTGGAGAAGTAGAATGGTGGCAGCCAAGAATCTCCTACGGGAAGTCATTATAATGTGTTTTGGCAGCTAGTGATTTTTATATTCAGTGATCTGTAACTAAATGAAGAAATGGGACACATACTTAAGATGTTACATAATGGTAATTTATTAAAACATTAAAAAACAATACTCTGGTGACAAATAGAGAAGTTTCAAAGAGAAATGTTAGCTTGCCAGTCACTTCCCTGCTTTGAAAGATAATCTCTTTTACAGTCTTAAGTCATTTTTATTTATTTCACATTAGGAACTTTTTATATATTTTTTAACTTCTTTCTTTGTTTTTAAGTATTTTCTTAGGGTATAATGTCAATTCTATTTTTAGTTTTTAATTGGAAAATTCATACAGATTGACCATTTATCAGTAATCTTTCATATACTTAACCCTGCATAAGTTAGTAACAAAATCACACATGACTCTCCAAAATGTTATTTCAGATTGTATTAAGCCCTTTTTCTAATGACAATATAAAGGTGGAAAATCACTTCACATTTTATCATAGTGAACATACTCATTTACATCAGTTTAATCTACTATTTCAGACTTGGTTATTAAAAGTGCACTGGAAAGTTCATGAGAAGGTTAAGCTAGACTCTTAAAATGAAAGTGATGATCTTCCTGCATCAGGTGCAGAGGTGTTTGGACTGGAGGTGGCAAAATGGACTGACGACTAAGGAGAAATGTGACTTTTTGAAATCCATTTGTGGAAACAAGCAGCAGCCTATACGCTAGATCTTTTTGTATCAAAGTATTACAAATATATAAGGTTTCACCTACATGGGTTAATTTTCAGGTGGAGCTGTGGGCATCATCTCAATTATGAAACTAATTGTTTGGTTTTTTTTTTCCATTTTAAAGTTAATGAGCATAGTGTGCAGTCAAAATAGACAACCTTCAGCCTCAAAAGACAGTTTTGTCCAGGTCTGCCACATTAGCCAAAATAAGGAACGAGCGGCTTTAAGAATAATCAGCTTTTTAAAAAATTCTTAATTCTTCTTGCAGACTTAGTGTTCCTGAAAGTACACCTTTCACAGCGGTCTTAAAGTTTGCAGCAGAAGAAGTAAGTATAGAAATTGGAACAATGTGTATGGAATGCAGTTTATTGGTATCTTTTTCAAAAGTCTTTTTAAATTTGCGGGGCACCTGAATGGCATAGTTGGTTAAGCGTCTGACTCTTGGCTTCAGCTCAGGTTTGATTTTAGGGTCATGAGATCGAGCCCTGATCTGCTTCTCCCTCCCTTTCCTCCTTTCTCTCTCTCTCTCAAATAAATAAATCTTTAAAAAAAAAGAAAAAGTCTTAAATTTTGCATGTACTCTGACCCACCACTTCCATGCGGATTCATTACTAAGTTTATGCTATCAAAAAGTTAAGCCCTACTTACAGAAGTAAGTGAATGGAAGTTAAGACTTAATAGAAGTAGGGAAAGTGAGTTAAACAAATCTCTGTTTAATGCATCCGTTGAAAATTATAAGGAAAAAATTATGAGGATATGGGAATTTTTTTAAACAGCAACATTATTTTACAGTGTAGTCCATAAACCTGTTTTTACTCATTTTGATTCTCGAATTAGAATTTTTTAATGTCTTTATCATATTTTTCAAGTTTTATGTATGAGCATGTCAACTGGGTGCTTTTAAAAGTGTGTAGTCTTTTAAAACATTTTTGGGTTTTTGGTTCTTAAGAAATAAGATTTTTTTCATCCGGAGTTATCAGATGCATCCATAAGCTCTTTGGACATAACACTACAAGAGTAGCTTGGTCTTGTGGAAATGGCATAAAAATGTGACTTGGGAGACGTTTAATTGTGTCATTAATTATTTGTGTGATATGGGCAAACCTCCCAATCAATCTCTCTTTTCTTCAAATTTCATATCCTGTAAAATGGGAGTAATTAATATCTATTCTTCCTGTCTGATTAAATGATTTTGAATAAAAATATAATTGCATTTACTGATATTTTGTGAAGTTAAAAGTGCTGTACAAATCTAGAGTAACTCAAATCCAAATGTTTTGATTCAGAATCTTCAAAAAAGTTTATAGTCACAGAAAAATAATTTTAGTAACTAAATAAACTGGCTTAACCCATAATCCTACCCTGAATTTATTAGTGGAAAATCAGCCAAACCATCAGTAGTTACAGATACTGTCTGGGACCACTGACATCATTTATCACTCCTTCAGAATTGAACTGAAAAGTGGTAGTACTTGTTTTATAGTCAATTTTTAATCTTTTTCACCCATATAGAATAACTAAAAAGAGGTAGGAAACAAATCTGAGTACAGCATCAGCATTACTTTCTGCTGCACAGATCACCTGCAAGAACTATTCCTGGTTCTGGGGCATAGCAGATCCCACAAATTTAAGAAGTATGTCAATTTGAGCTATAATTAATATTTTATTATTATATTTTGTAGTTATATGTGTTCTTTGTAAGGCAAAGGCATTGTTGTGATCTTGGTCTTCTGGTGAAAGTATAAAAAAATCATAACAGACGTGCAATAGAAAATACACTTACAAATTTCACATGGCTGCATATATTTATTGAGGTTTTAATGTAGCTTATAACCGTTGATGAATCGTGGGTGTTGCACCTTTAGAAAGGTTATGACTTTCAGGCAGCAATGAGAAGGACTTTCACAAGATGAGACATTATAGGATCTACAGTGAAGACGAGTTGACTTGACAAACTGAGTCTGTGGATTTAAATCCCTAGTAAAATCTCTCAATAAAAAAATAGGAAAATTCCCCAATAGGAGTAAGAATTAATTTAAGTAGTGAGTTGTGAAAACCTGAGAATAGCCTTTTAACATCCTAAATTACAAGATTTAGGGGTCTGAGAAAGAAAAGAAATGAAAATTTAGGAGCATGAAATACTTTGCATCCAGAAGGAA
Organism: Callorhinus ursinus; assembly: GCF_003265705.2. Taxonomy (NCBI): domain Eukaryota; kingdom Metazoa; phylum Chordata; class Mammalia; order Carnivora; family Otariidae; genus Callorhinus; species Callorhinus ursinus. The sequence continues at coordinate 59,372,271 of NW_027397069.1, read as the reverse complement.
ACTTGTCAGTAGTGTAGGATGAACATAATAGTTGCTGAATTTTACATCACTAGTGATGCTTCCCAGATTTCTGCTAAACAGTTGTTACTACATTCTGGAAAAGGGAGTAATTATGTCAGCAGTTGCTTATGGTTTTTAATGTTCATAAATATGCTGCCACTATATGGAGGTGACTAAAAATGCATAGTTTATCCTAAAATGGACATAATCTAAGAATAAGACAATAGGGTAACTAGAAACTTTGTAATCTCAAATTTTAGAAATCTGAGATGTTTTATTAAGTTTTATTAAGTATTACAATCTCTATAAATAACTTGAAGTATTTTAATATTTATTAAAGCACATTTTGAAGTTATTTTAAGTTAGGTTTATTTTAATTTTTTAAATCTTTAAAAAGACATTTACAAATAAAAATGGACCATATAGACTGTGAAGTTATGTGTTTATCAGGTGCATAATCCAGTAACAGGTATTGTTCTCATGCATAAATTTTTATTTTAAAACTTGAGTCTTTAATTTATAACTTAAAGTAAACTTTTAGTTGTTTTTCTTAACTATGTATATGTGACCATTATACATTTCCCAGAGCAGCATTTCCCAGAATACTTTTCCAAGGCCACTAGAACCACCAAAACAACAACAACAAAAATAATGAAAAACTAGAATTAGTGGCCAAAGAGTATGGGAAATACTTTATTCACCATTTCCTTCTTAACATTAAATCAACTATATTAGCTGCATATTAGTTGATCTTGAAAAGAATACTACTTTAGTGTTTTCCAGATTTATTTGATCACAAAACTCAACTGTAATATCTATAAAACTAGTCTATAAGCATAGAAGTACTTAATAAATATTTGTTAGATAAATGAATGAACTTATGTGTACATGAACACATTTTGACAACTGCTGGTCTCAAAAGAATTAGGACTTCTCCCTTTAGCTACCAATAAGTTCAATACCACATTTTATTGATTCAGAAAACGAATCTTTTTACACCTCTGGAAGTAGATCAGTGGAGTCTTACTCTCACTATTAGCCAAGTGGCAGTCACATAATTGTCTAGTTGACATCATCTGCACCCACTTGAACTTAGTTGTTATTTCCTGGTGGCATAATTAGACTGTTGCAGTCCTGTGAAATCTAAGTCAGCAATACATTCAGAGGGGAATTTGAGCTTTGGTTGGTCTTCCCTTAAATACAAGATAGCATTTGTTTGACCTTACTGCTTCTACAGAGAAATTTTAGGAATGTTCTAAGCAAGTGTTTTGCTTTTATTTTTGATTATGCAAGAGAGTTACATATGATAAAAATAACACGTCTAAGTCTGAAAGAGTAAACATCGATCGTAGATTTATTGACAGTGTTTTTCTGTAATGCATAAAATAAGATGCATTTTCCAATCCCTGGTGTCCTACATGCAGTGAAATGCAGTATTTAGAAAAAAATATTGTTCATTAAATATAAGCCAATTAATAGTTTTTCTTTGATGACATTTTTTATCCTAAAAGATAAATCACATTTTAGGATTATAGAATTGATTATATGTACCCCATCCTTGCTAACCATCTTTTATAGTTTATGTATATAAATATTTATATATATTTTTATATAAACTTTTACAAAAATAAAAAATAATTTTTTTCCTTTTTCTCCTTTTTAGTTTAAAGTTCCTGCAGCAACAAGTGCAATTATTACCAATGGTAAGAAATCATTTTTTTTTTAAAGATTTTATTTATTTATTTATTTGAGAGAGCGAGAATGAGAGAGAGCACATGAGAGGGGGAAGGGTCAGAGGGAGAAGCAGACTCCCTGCTGAGCAGGGAGCCCGATGTGGGACTTGATCCCGGGACTCCAGGATCATGACCTGAGCGGAAGGCAGTCACTTAACCGACTGAGCCACCCAGGCACCCGGTAAGAAATCATTTTAAAACTATTACCTCAGAGCTATAGAAATTGTTTTAAAAAGTCAAATTAATTAAAATCGACTTAAAAAGGCCAAAGTTTATATTAACATAAATGATATACATAGGTATTGTCCATAATGAGCTCTCTTCAGTTTCTTTATGCTTCTGATATATTATAGCACTTTACAATATCTTGTGTCCTTACCACTTCATGCCAGATTATTACTAAAAATAACTTTTCCCTTTATTTAACAAGGTGTGTTGTTGTTTTTTAATAAGTTGTAGATGCTTTAGAATATAGGAAGTTACATGGGAATGTACCTTTGCTATAGCTTTTTATTGCTTTCCTGTGGTAAACTATTTCTTACAAGCTTGAAATAATGAGGATTTTATCCAATTAGATCTATAGTTTAAATTCTGAATATCTTAGAATACTGTAATTATTGTGATGGAACTAACCCTGTGAGAAGATACTGAAGTAAGATGAAGAGTAAAGATTGTGGGAAGGCCTTCACAATCTTGCAAAAATACAAGGTAGTATTTGTTGGTGCTGGCCAGTGGTTCATGTGCAGTTAGGATAGTCTAAGAGAACATGGGTTTAATGCATGGTAGCATGCTTTAGTTTAGATACGACAGAATTTCTCATTCTGAAACATATATTCATATGCTGTCATATTGCAGTGTTTTGCTACCTGACCTACTTTCCAGAAAGGTTTAGGTTTACAAATTAGCTGTTAGGAAAGTGCTTTGTAAAGTTTCATCAAGTGTCACTGCAGCTTGAATTAAATGACTTTGGGGGCTCTCTTGGGGAGATTTTATGCCTTGGGAGCAATATGTAAATGATGAAGGACATAAAAGTGCTTTTGACTTTATTTTTCACTGGGTGTGGTGTGGTAAAATACATTGTCTTCCGTGGAACTTATCAGGATCATGGCCTTGACAGGTGTTCTTGTCTAACCCAGCATATGTGTAAATGCATAATAATAATGGATATTTATTTCAACATATTTCAACAGGTAACTTACCTGAAAGATTTGTCATTCGTGTTTTTGGATTTAAATTGTTTGGCTTGTGCCTGTATACACAGTAATGACAAATCTCTTGTTACATTAAACCATTTTAGCTTTAGAAATAAAACCACTTAGATAATTTTATGACTTCTTTTCTAGATGGAATAGGAATAAATCCTGCCCAGACTGCTGGTGAGTATTTGTCTGAAACTCATGGACATGTGGGTGGGGCTGTGCGTGTCAATTGATACTGAACATGTGATTTATTCTAATTAGACTAGATAGGGTTTTTACCAGGATAATAGCTTTTTTTAAGTGTTATGTAGGAGTCTTTACCTGTGTCTTGGAGCAATAATTTGTTTTGTTACGGGTATCAGTTATATATGCTTTTGGCTACAAGAAAGAGAAAACCTCACTAATAAGCATTAAAAGGTGTTTAATACATAGAACCGAAAGTGATGGTAAGATCGTACTCTTTCGGGAATAATGATTTGGACCTACCTTTATATGATAGTGGTGAGGTAGTCCATGGGAAGTGCTTACAGGTCTGCATTATCCATAGTAAGCATTCAGGAAGTGCTAGCTGTTACTGTTATTTTAAGACAGTACAGTCTTTTAGGGGACTTAGTCCACACTCAGAGCTTCAAACTTGGTATTATACAGTGCTATATATTGATGTCCTAACAAGCAGGCAAAGTAAAAGTGATCTTAAACTTTTTAGTAGGTAGTTTTATATTTTTTAGATGTAGCTTTTTTTGGTTTATAATCTAATTACAGTGTTTTAAAATTAAGCATGTTTTAATATAATGTGATCTCTATTTGAGCAGTAGTTATGTTTAAATCATTCTAGAGTACTTCTGTATTATAAAAAAATTATATTGTCCTCATAAGGCCTTGGAATTGAAATTTAACCGTATAGAAAATGAAGAGGGATTTAAAATTGTAATTTTTTTTTTTTAAGATTTTATTTATTTGAGAGAGAGAATGAGAGAGAGCATATGAGAGGGGGGAGGGTCAGAGGGAGAAGCAAACTCCCTGCTGAGCAGGGAGCCTGATGCGGAACTCAGTCCCGGGACTCCAGGATCATGACCTGAGCTGAAGGCAGTCACTTAACCAACTGAGCTACCCAGGCACCCTAAAATTGTAATTTTTTTTTTTTTACTTAAATCAGTAGTTTTAAGTATATAATGTTATTAAATTAAAAAGATTATTGAAAACCATGAGGCATTTTATTGTGGAGATGTCTTTAAACTTTGGTTTAAAGGTTTTATTTCTTCTTGCTGTAGAAATGTTCAGTAGTTCATACTAATTTGAGTTAGCGCTTATTGTAACATGCTGCCTGTTGTATTACCCTTAAAAGTTGAAATGTGCATATCATGGGGCGTGAAGAAAATTTCAGCAAGCAGTTGAGCAAAAATAGGTCAGATCAGGTTTCTAAACCTCTGTCATTTGTGGTAATTTAGACTTACTATTCTTGGGGCGCCTGGGTGGCTCATTCGTTAAGCAGCTGCCTTCGGCTCAGGTCATGATCCCAGAGTCCTGGGATCAAGCCCCATGTTGGGCTCTCTGCTCAGTGGAGAGTCTTCTTCTCCCTCTGTCACTCCCCCTGCTTGTGTTCCCTCTCTCGCTGTTTCTCTCTTTCTCTGTCAAAATAAATAAAATGTTAAAAAAAAAAAAATTTACTATTCTTTCTGTCCTCAGATATTTTATTGTGTAATAAATTAGCAAGTATTGATGGTTAATTACATTGGTGTTTGCTGAGTGTATGCATTAGCACTTTTGTGGCTAGTGTTCTTATTTAAAATTTTCAGACATTTGGTTGGGTTGTGAAGATGTGAGAGGAATGGGAACAAGCCTTAAAAAGCTTGGAGTTAGATTCTGAAAATATTTGAGCTTCTGTACCTACTTACTTTACACTTCTTTGTATCTTGTATTATGATCGTTGTTGGAATGTTAAGGTAACTTGTCATTTTTTAAATACCTAACTTTATGTTTTGTTTGTTTGTGTAGGAAATGTTTTCCTAAAGCATGGCTCAGAACTGCGAATTATTCCCAGAGATCGTGTTGGAAGTTGTTAATATCTGCTACCTGGAACATAAGATGACCTTTCCAAATAAATATTGGTATTGTTGTAAAACTGAAATCAGGCATTTAAAACACTATGAAAACACCAGTAGTTGATGAAATAATGAAGGGTAACTCTGTCCCTTCTTGTTATTCACACTCTTCCTGTGAAGAGGGACTGCTTATGCATAGAGGTTATCATCTCCACAGAAGATCATAGTCTGTCATTGCTACCTCACAACACACACAGGTAGTTCATTCGGGCTAAGTGGATTATCCAGCTGTGTTTTGTAAGTGGTGGATGCTTCTGATAACTCTTTCTGAGAACATTTGGAAAATTGAAGTTTACTGAATCTTCCTATTTGTCTGAGTTAAACATTTAAAAGGACTATGGGTCATACATGGCAGTTTGCTTGATAGCATCTGACTTACACACTTAAAAATAGTTGAATTCTCAATTGTATATTGTTCATGATAAAGAATATAGACATAATCAATGAATACGTAACTATCTTTAACTTTTTATCATTTAGGTTTTCTTAAGTTTCAAACTATATCAGAGACTCCAAAATTGAATTTTTTGATCTAGCCCTTTTGTGTAAAATTGATACCTCACACTAAAGAGTTTTAACTATGATCTTGCAGAATCCACTACTTGGTAAGAATTGAGAATAAAGTTAGAAGCGTTCTTTGCTAAGTTGTGTATCCTTTGTCAGTCTCCGAATACGACCTTTAAAACAGGAATCCTCAAGAAACTCTTGTCTTATTGTGAGGGTCATATTTCTAAATAGCATTCAGGAAGAGAGTATTGGAAAGATCTGGAATTCTTAACAGAGCTCTAGGAAATGCTAATTGGAAATGCTGATTATTATACTTACTAAAGACCCCACATTTAAGGAGGTTAACTTAAGTTTAGTCACTCAAGTGAATAAGAAGTCAGGAAAGGGATCCTGGGGAAACCCCAATGACCAGTTTTCTAGTGAGGAGGAGAGAAACAAAAGACACAGTGAAGGGGAACAGAAAGCTATAGCAAAGCATCACAGAAAAAGCCAACTGGATTGGCAAAAGTGCAGAGTGTGTGTTGTGGAGAACGAAGGGGAAAAAATATCTGACATTGTCAGAAGGAGCAGAAGGCAATTAGAGAAAGCAAAGTGTAGGCTTTGTCAACACACAGACTTCAGAATTCTCCTTACGATAATCTAAAGAATGATATGCATAAGGGAAGACTTTATTTGCCCTTAGAGAGGAAATCAGTATCTATGCGAATTTTGAAAGATGAAAGGAAGGTTCATAGTGATGCGGAACCAGTGCTTGGCCTGCTGCTATATACTGGATGGTGAGCTCCCTGGAGGCAGGCTTTGTGTCTGTCTTGCTCTTCTTAGACCTGGAAATGGAGTGGGCTTTCAGTAAGTACTTGCTGAATTATTCATGAATAAATTATCTCTAAGACCAATTTTTATCTAAGCATGTTTCAGTTATCTTCCCTGTCATAGGCGTTAGGTTCATTGGGAAAAAAATGTATAAGGAGATGCAACCGGGTCAGCATCTCAAGGGTGACATTGGTAGTTTAAGAAATTAACCAGATGTTGTCATATATTTGACAAATGAACAGTGAGATTCTGAATTGTAAAGGTTGAAAAGTATGCTTCTAATATTTGGGGAGTTTTTATTTTTCTAAACAAAACTGTTGCTCAAAGACCCCAGGTTCTTAATAATCATTAAGCCTCAGTTAACCAGAAATTTATGAATACCCATTCTCTGAGTTTTTTAATTTAGCTCTCCCTCCATCCTGTTTGTACAACAAAATCTGCCTGCTGTGTTACATAAGTTATGATGTCCTGTGCCATAAAGTAATTTGTTTAATATTTTTGTTCCTTGGTTTTGAAAGTTTTGTTATAGTAAGTCCTTAAATTAAAAACATTTCCTAAAGAACTGGATATTTGTTATTAAATAAATGTGATCTCTAAGTTCTTTGTGCAGAATGTTTTGAAGTATTGTATTTTGTTTAAATACATTATTGGTACATAATTAATATTTTAGGGAAATACATTTTGTCATACTGTAAACTGTTTTGTGTACTCCTCATTATTAAAGCTCCTAATCAGCACAGCTATTGAGCCAGTGTATAACAAATGTTGCCAAAAAAAGGTGGGGGTGGGACAAAGATGATTAATCACCATAGGTCATAGAAATGAATATATACTTCCAAATGCCAGTCCTTTTTCAGGAACAAAAAAGAGAGCGATTTTAGTAATTGTGTAGGCTGATAGGTTCCAAACCTAAGTGATTATCAGAGCCACCCAGAGAACTAAAAATACGGATATCTAGAAATCACCCCTAAAGTTTTGAATCCTTAAATTTAGTATGTTGTAGAAGAATCTCTGTTTACAAAAAGCGGTCCTGGTGATACTTGTTGTGCAGCTGGGTTTGAAAATGATAAGGCCAACCTTTTCACTTTGTAGATGACCAAAATTAAGTCCAAGGAGTAGAAGTGACTAGGACATGTTCTAGAATCTTGGAAAGTGTACATCCACTTCTTGGTTCTCTAGTAGCTAAGTGCAGAGACACTAGCTAACAGTCTCTCTCACTGGTAGTAAAACCTCATTTTAAAGTGTTTATACAATAGTTTTTGTGGATATTTTATTTCTTAAAATTATTCGAAAGGAAAGTTAATGGGAAGAAAATTCAGTCCCCTTTAAGGCCCCCTTTCCCCAAATTAAGATATTAAAAATATTTACCATGTCTTTAACCCAAGGCATTGAAATAGTTTTGAACTTGGAAGCATTAATACACTTTAATGGAGCAGTTCTGAATTGACTGTTCAGTGTTCCCAAGGCTGTTTATAAAGCAGCAGGTTACATAGGTAAATTCCATATATATATATATATATATATATACACACACATACATGTATATGTGTATATATGTATGAATATATATTAACTTATGTAGTTTGTGGTTCTATATGTACATACACATGTATATATGATTTACATAGGTAATTCACCCAAAAGAAATGTATTGAACATCAATGTGTCAAATACTTCGATAGACTTCCTCATTCACAATTCCAAATTATCCCCATTTTACAGAAGAAAGGCTTAGGTAGGTTGAGATTTGGGTTTGACCCCTTTTATGACTTTGGAACTCCTCACATCATACAAGGAGAATTTTTAGTATCTTTTTTACCAAATCTGTATCTGTATTGAATTACAAATTTAAAAATAGAAAATGTCTAGGACTTCAGTGTCTAATAATCATGAATGGCATTACTTTTCAATACATGGTGTAAATTTGATGGTGTAAATATGGTAAAATTATAGGACATTCAGTAAAAGTCAATCAAATAAAGATAATTATGATTCTGGTGCTACTGCATAGGTTGGCCCAGTGAGAGCAGGACTATGGCACCGTATTCATCAGCTTCATCAAACAATTCATGTTCCTAGCATTTTATGTATCTTGCAGATGCAGCTACAAGATTGGTACCCTGCTCTTCTGACCAGATTGTTGCCCATAAGCCCCTCCAATACAGAAATTCTGGAACTACCCTCTGATAATACTAGAGATAAATCATTATTTAAATCAAGCTATGTAGTTAAACCATTCTATTGAAATAAACATTCTCGAAAGGTTTAGCCTATCTAATCTATTAGTTACAGCCTCCAAATTGCCTAAGCCAGGTATTTGGGACTCATTAGGGTTTTTTTTTCCTTTCTTTTGCCATAGCAAACCCATCACGAGATTCTGTTGATTCCATTTACAAAATCTGTTCAAGATCTGTAATTAAAGCCCTCATCCTCTCATAAATGCTATTAGAAAAGCTTGTAGTCTCTCTGTTCCCTCTTTCACACAGTTTTTGTAATGAGCTTTTTGGCATGGAAATACAATTGTGTAGTTCCACTAGTCAAAATCCTGCTGAATAAAAATCTATATGATGTGAGAACCTTCATGAGCTGCTCTTTGTTCAGAGTCATCTGTTATCACGACTGATTTGCACTGCAGCTACACTGAACTACAAATATTTAGTATCTCCATTGTGCCATGGTCTCACACCTCCATGCCTCTACTTTCTCCAGTGGTCTTCCTGAAAAATCTAGGATTGATTCTTCAAGTTTGAAAGCTGGGGAGCCTTTCCTCACTCCTCCTGAGCAGAGCTAGGTTGTTTAACTCTCAAAGCAACCATTGCATTTTGGACATTACCCCATTGTAGCAATTGTTAAATAAAGAGTTATATTTGTCTCTGATTTAAAGTATAAATTTTATAAAAGTGTAAGTGTGACTGAAACAGGATTTCCAAATTACCTTGCCCATAATAATAAGTACTTTATGATCAAAAGACTACATAAAAGAATAAAAACTTCAAAAATTGCAACAATTTGTGGCTCATGCCTAATAAATTATTTTGCTAGAATATTTGGTTAATGAATATATTCCTCACTGTTTCTTGTAGTAGAGAATTTACTCTTGACTCAGAAATGAATTAATCGGTCTTTTAAAAGTGAAAAGCGTTCTCCCATTTTTAACAAATATATATTAATTAGCTGTATCAAGGGAATTGCTAAATGCTGGAGATGAAATATAATCAAGACTCATTTCCTTTTCTTTGGGTCCCCAAAATTTACACATTTCAGAAACAGTAAAATCTACTGAAGATGTAATTACATGGAAATAAAGATGTTTATCAAGCCCTTTTTTAATGTGCTGGGCACAGTGCTAGGCACTTCACCGTCATAATCTCATCTAATCCTTAATCTCTGTACAAAATGCTGGTGTTAATTTTTTTTTCTTTACTGTTAAAGCCAAGATTTAGGTTAATGTGTCCAAAGTTAGAAGGAAATAGGCTCCTAGGGCTATATGATTATGAAGTCTACCCTGCAAATCATTACATGTTTGCTATCATTTTCCTAGAATTATATTGAAATATTTCTCTAAGATGAAAAAGAGTACTTCACAGGTTGCTTTTGAACATTTCTGTGATCTCACTTGGCTTGAAAAAGTTAACATTCAATAATCTGTATAGTCGCACTTAGACTCTTTTTCAGTATATATATATATATATACACACACACACACAACAAAGAATTGTGAACATTCGAGAAGTAGGTTTATGGCTCTATAATCTGCTTTGCTATACAGAGGGTGTTGTGGTAATTTTGTCTTTGGATGCAAAACAGCGGCCAAGGTTGGCAGACAAACGCAGAGAGCCAGTTTTTGGCATAAATCTCTTGATTTTCTGGCAAAACTTGTTAGCAATGTAAAAACTGTTATTGAGAGCATATTGTGATGATACATCATGTCAATATTTGTTTGGCTGTGTAACACTGGATTTAATAAATTAATTCTTAAATGTACAATTTACAACTGATGAGCTGTTTTAGAAATAAACTGTATGAGGTACGTGTTGTCAGTGCCACATTTTGATGTCTCAAAGACTTGCCTCTCTGATTTTCTAGATAAATGTATGGATGGAGTAGGGCTCATTAAATTAGCCTTCGGTGTGCAAATTAAGCAGGAATGAATAAATGAGTGAGTCACAGAGGTCTTAATCCTTTGTGACATGTCATAAATCCATTATTATCTGCTAGACTGTTTCACTCAGCATTGTCAGTTTGGGCATAGAGTTAGAAAATGCCTAAAAAGGGCGCCTGGGTGGCTCAGTCATTAAGCGTCTGTCTTCGGCTCAGGTCATGATCCCAGAGTCCTGGGATCGAGTCCCACATTGGGCTCCCTGCTCGGCGGGAAGCCTGCTTCTCCCTCACCCACTCCCCCTGCTTGTGTTCCTGCTCTCGCTCTCTCTCTCTCTGTCAAATAAATAAATAAAATCTTTAAAAAAAAATTCCTAAAAAAAATTGTTGAGTTACTAAATCATTTTTTGTATGCTTATTTTCTTGGTATATGAGAGAGGTATACCTGGTACTTTGAGCCTAAAACCTAAATTATAAAGGAAGAATCACTATTTTTCCTAAAAAGGAGTACATATGAACAACTAATATTTCTTGAGTTTCTAGTATGTATTAGGCACTAGGTTTTATGTTTTACAATCTTATTTATTTATTTTTTTAAAAGATTTTATTTATTTATTTGAGAGAGAGAATGAGATAGAGAGAGAGAGAGCATGAGAGGGGGGAGGGTCAGAGGGAGAAGCAGACTCCATGCTGAGCAGGGAGCCCAATGCGGGACTCGATCCTGAGACTCCAGGATCATGACCTGAGCCGAAGGCAGTCGCTTAACCAACTGAGCCACCCAGGCGCCCCTTACAATCTTATTTAATCCTCTTTGTAGTCTGTGAGGTCAATAATATCTTTTCACCATACTTTGGATTATTAAGCTGGATCTTTCAACGAGATTTGGTACTTTCCCCAAGTTCTACAACTACTAAGCAGCTACGATGTCAAGCCTCACGTGTGCCGCTGCGGGACATAAACTCCTAGCCACTGCACCACACGGCCTCTGTGGGGGGCGGGGGGGGGGGAGGGGGCGGTCCTGGGGCATTAGCCTCGTTCAAAGCCCGGCTGGTGCCTCCCTCTGGCCGCCTTCTGCCTCTGTCTCTAGCTGCTTCTTCCTCATTGTCCTGGCCTCTCCAACCCCTCCATGCGTCTTGAAGCCTGTGAGGAAGGAGAGTGACATGAATATGGTTGCATCTGTATTTCTTCATGTTGCTTCATAGATACCTACTTGAAATTCTCTCAGTCCTTTATTCAGGTATTCATTTATCAAGAATGAGAACATGAATTAGACCAGCTCACTGCCCCTCGGAGTTAAAGGCCATGCTCCCGAGGCTTGGAGAGCAGGCTGTGTGGGCAACAGTTCCTAGAACTTCAGCCATCTTTCGTAGGTCCCATTGGATGTTCTTATCCCTTGTTTAAGGCCTGACAAATCCCTATTACAGCTTTGGACTCACAGAACTTTAGCCTCCACCACATTATTTAAATGGCGTCTAGTACAGAGTTGAGGATCCCTGAGGCCAAGGTCAATGAACCTGGGGAGAGGTAAGAAACCATGTGAAGCAAAAAAGGTAAGGCCAGGAAGCAAGGTAGTAACCAGAGGAGAAGGACAAAAATAGACAAAACTTAGAATTCGGGAATGAAGATGGAAATAGAAATTCTAAACTGGAAGACTGATCAAGCAGCAGAAATCTCGTGGGTAATAGGTCAAGGCATGGTAGGTATTTTGGGGTACGACGTGGCAAGAGCAGTGGGTAAATTCGTATAGGTGTGTCTCAGAGGGGGTTCAAAAATTCAAAATTAAATATGACACAACTACTGTCCCAGCCAAGAAGCAGGAGGAAATCTGAAGTCAAGGACCTGATCTGTTTGGTCCCTGCTGATGAGAAGCAAAGAACTATGTTGGGAAGATGCTTAAACAGGTTACTATAATATAGTGTGTTATTAGGACAGATACAGAGGATGCACATAATTATGCTTTTTAGAAACCGCACTGAAAATTAGCTATAAGAACAATGGTATCTTCAAATTAATTTTTCAAGTGAAATTGTTCTTGTAATATCTAGAGTGACCAAGCTAATATCAATGAAACAATATGATGTCTGAAGTAGGAAATGCCAATTTTAAAGTGTAAGCCTCTATATTAGTTTGGTATTAAAAAAAAATACTAGAAACTGAGTGACTTATGCAACAGAAATTTATTATTTCACAAACAATTCTGGAGCCTAGAAGTCTGGGTGTCAGCAGGGCTGATGTCAGCAGGGCTGGTTCCTTCTGATGGCTCTGAAGGATAGATCATTCCAGTCCTCTCCTTGGGTGGTTGACAGCATTCTGTTCCCTGTCTCTCTGCATCTTCTTCCCTCTCTCTTTATCTGTCTCTTTGTTCTAATTTTCCCTTTTTATAAGGATACCAATATATTGAATTAGGACCAGCACCAATGACCTCATCTTAACTAAACTCATTATATCTGCAATGACCCAATTTCCAAATAAAATCACCTTCTGGGGCACTAGAGGTTAGGATTCCAACATATGTTTTTTATTTTGTTTGTTTTGTTTGTTTGCCGGTGGTTGGGGAAAAGGACACAATTCAACCTATGACAGCCCACCTCATGCTGCTGGGCAGGTGCAGCTTCCCAGATAAGCCTATAGGTGAAATTCATGAATTAATAAATGTGCCCACCGCCAATCTTTGCATGTGTGAATGCAATTCACAAATCCAATCAGAAATGTATTAATAAAGCTCCATATTTTAAATTTTTTTATAGATTTGATTTATTTCTTTGACAGAGAGAGAGAGATAGTGAGAGAGAGAGCACAAGCAGGGGGAATGGCAGGCAGAGGGAGAGGGAGAAGCAGGCTTTCCGCTGAGCAGGGAGCCCGATGCGGGGCTCAATCCCAGGACCCCAGAATCATTACCCGAGCTGAAGGCAGACACTCAACCAACTGAGCCACCCAGGTGCCCCCAAGCTCCATAATTTAAAAAATCAATTGAATCCACTGGAATAAGTAGAAGGGAAAGTGAAATGCATTTTAAATCCCAAACTCACCTTAGCCTCTTCCAACAATCCACTGCCTATGCTGATGCAGAACCACAGGAGCCAATGACACTGAGTTTCTCTTTTCTTTAGGCCCTTGGCTGGACTCACAAAGGGCATAGCAATGCTCTAAAGGCCCACAGTTGAAGGAACAGAAGTTCTGGCCTATAATTCAGACACCTTCATCATTAGTCCCCCAACAGTCATCAGCTTGAGTTTTTGACAGTGGCTGAAAGGCTGTATCTGTAAGATCTTTTAGCTTGGATGTTTAACTGAATACAACCATATCACCCGAACAAAGGGGATGTTTTCTTTTCGGTAGCCAGACTACTTTCCATGGCCTACGCTAACTTACAAAGATGCGACAAGCTGTATCCATCATTCAGCTACCCATTTGGTACCCCCAAAAAAGTATGGGCAATCCAAAGTATCCTCTAAAAGAACAAAGTGTAAGCAGGGAGAGGCTGTTAACCTGGAGACTCCAAATTAGGTGGGAAATGGAAGCAGCAGAGCCAATTACAGGTACATTTCTGCTCATTGAAGAGACTTCAAAATAGAAGGTTCTTTTAAAAAAATCTGCCTCTAAAGACTTTTTTTTCAGTAAAATTGAAAATATATATATATGATAGGCCATATACAAAAAAGAACATCCATCCTGCCTGCCAAAGTAATCGTTTTCCGCCTCTTAACCAGATTCCCGGCGCTGGCTAATTGCCTCTCCGAGGTGCTTTGTTGGAGGCGTTCTAAATAAACCCCTCTCAGCGGCCCTCTTCAGAGCAGCTCCCCCTAGGAACCTGCCATTGAGCCTCGACACTATAATTTGTTTCAGATACTCAGAGCAAAATACATTCTTTCCCGATCTCTAAACTTGATAATTAGGTGTGTTTAGTTAGAGTCAAAAATAAAACGAAGTGGAAAGTTACCCAGGTGCAAGTTATTCACCTGAAGTGAGGGCAGAACAGAGCCGGGGTTTCAGAAAGCAAACACGCTTTTGGTGCCCGTCACACCTGACACTTGGCTGAGGACTTTGTCTAACGTACCTCTTACTTCTTCACGACGATCCACTCATGTATTTATGTTATGGATGTTGAGAGAAATGGAATGACTTCTATGCCAAGTAAATGGGAGAAGTGGGATTCAAACCCATGCTGGTTTGACTCCAAAGCTTACCCTCCTTCCACTCACTTCCAGCAATTGAGACATAGGAAGAGAAGGTGCAGAGCATGCCAATTTAACCTCTTAACCCGTCACCAAGGTCCTTCACCTTCTGGTCCCTGGTGTCTTTATCAGAATTCTATCTCTGCTACATCTCACCCTACACCCTGATCCATAAACCCTTTATGGGCATTCTTAGAGCCATTCTTTTGGTCATGCTCTTCTTGCCTACAATGTCCCTATCTGCTCTTCTCTATCTGCAGGGTTCTTCACGAGGTGCAATGCCATTCTCCTAGGAGATGCGTGGAAGCATATACAGCATTGACGGTTCCCTCGCGGTGGGGGCGCTACCGGAAGCCAGCTCCCGGAAGCCGGAGCTGCTGAGCAGTCTGCGAAGCCATTCTGTACAGAGAGCTCCATACAGCAGACACCTGCTCTGAAAACGTCCCCAGAGCCCCACTGAGAGCACCACCTGCATGCCGTGTTTGATGTCCCACACGCTTGGACCTCCTCGGGAATTCGGGAGGACTTCCTTATGTATTAGCCTGTGTGTTTGGTGCTAAGTAGTTTGAATTTAATTATTAGTTATCTTTTCATATTACATTTATTCTCTCTTTATGCTCCTTGAGGGAAGGCACATGTTATATGTTTCTTTCATCACGCTCCAAACAGCAAATATTTGTATAGCCTACCTAGCATGTATTTGCCAGCCACTGTTTTAAGTGTTTTATGCACCCTCCCAATAACACTTCAGAATGTTAGGGGTTTTTTTCCCTCATTTTATGGACAGAAAAACTGAGGAACAGAGAGATTGAGTAACCGATGCCAGTCACACAGTCAGCAAGTGCTGGGGGCTGTGATCAAACCCAGAGATTTGGGCTCCAGAGTCTGATTCTACATTCGATGGCCTCTCCTAAAAAAACAAACAAAAAACAAACACCACCACGAACAACAACAAAAAAACATGTCCTGAGTGCCTAGTACAGATCAAACACAAAAACTTTGGTTTTTAGAAAATATTAATACAATTCTTGAATGACATACAGAAGATCCAAAAATGGAAACTTAACCCAGCTAAAGGGGATAAGGGAGGCTTCCCAAAAGGATGAACTACATCTGGAGTATCAAGTTCAAGGTAAGGAGCAATGGAAAATGAGGCTGAAGAGCAGGCAGAGACAGATCACAGACGAGTCCTATCAATTAGCTTAAACCTAATCTTGCAGATAGGAGGTTTGAAGCAAGTGGTTACCCAGCCGAGTAAGAGTTTGGTCAATATCACCTTGGCATCTGTGTGAAGACGATGTGAGGAGAGTAAGGGTAACAATGGTGACGGCTGTCCGGGGGCTGTGGTAGTGCAGAGGAAAAGAGGTGGTTGAGGATGATGGTAACCATGGCAATGAGGACGCAGGCCTGCCTGAACTAGGACATCACTATCTCTGCCATGGACTGATGTGATGTCCTCTCCACACCTTTCACTCAGCTTCCTTCAGCATCCACCTAATGCATCCCATATGGCCCGTACAACTCTGCTTGGATAAGTGGATTCCAGGTCAAGCCTGTATTCCTTATATTCAAACAGGGAGGCAACATCATGTACTGAGATGAACAGTAAGCCGGGGATCCTAGTACCTGGATTCAGTTCTAGTGTTCCTTTTGATTGCTTGTGTCTCTTGACCTCTACAAACATGTGTCATTATCTGTATGAATGGGGTTACATTCAAAAGGCCACAAAATGTCAGAGAAGAAGGTGTTCATAGGTTTTTCAGGGATAAATGTTGTTTATCTCCTGAACACTAAAAGGTTATTTTATTATAGTCCTAGAACGTATTAAAATGCCTTTTTCTTATTTTGAAAGAGACACTTCCATTTTATCTAAAACAAACTTTATTATTGTTACCTTTTAATCAGCAGGCTAACCAAGCTGTGCCTTGGTTCACTTCTTTGGAAATTACACAGAAGTCAGGGGGATGTGGACTGAGTAGCTTGGCACGAGGCCAGATGGAACTTGGGAGCAAAGGGCTACATTCACATGAACAGTGCCACTGGAACATAAATTTTAAAAGGAAGCATGGGGGAAATAATAGACCTGTCTGGTCTTCCCTTTTTACCTTTGCTTACCTTTGCCTACCAAGAATGCTCTTCTGTAAACGGTACAGAGAAAGATATCTATAAAATATATATATATGTGTATATATATATATATATATATATATGAAAGAAGGGTGTGGGTGGATGGGTATGTTCTATGTGTTTGGTGTGTCTGTCTGTGATGTCTGTGTAATGTGTGTGTATGCCTATGTTCAGGGCAAAATGAGGATTGGAAGGGAATTCAGCAACGACACAAGTCCCCTCACATCCCCAGGGAAGTCACACAGTGGGTCTATGTCTCAAGACTTAACACGTTTTTCATAGTTAGCGGTTTATGCACCTGCGTCCCCATGCGCGTTGTGTGTGACTGCAGCCCAGTGGCTGTGTGTTCTTACTCTGTACCCAGTGTGGTCCCTAGCACACAGAAAGAGATCAAAAGCTGTTGAGTTGCTGGTGATCAAATCAACCCCAGTGTTGGTAATTAATATGGAGCAATTGCTTCTTCTTGTTTTTGTACGTTGCTCTAGGAATTTCTCTCGAGCAGGGAAAACAAAGTGGTTTTTGGTATATATGGTGAGACAATGTTTGATCCTAATATGTAAGGGTCTTTGCAACTCAATAAAGAAAAAAGCATTCACTGATAAATAAAAATTCATTTAAAAAAGGAATTCAAATGGCTTATAAAGTATATGTAAACATTTTCAAACTCCCTAGAAATCAGAGATGCAAAATAATACAATAAGATGCTATCTCATCCATCAAAATGCCCAAGATTAAAATTCAAAGATGATACTGAGTTGGTAAAGATGCAAAAAATAAACACTCTTACACAGGGCTAGTGTAAATGGGAAGTGATTCAGTCTTTCTGGAGGTCCACTGGTAACATTCTCAAAAGTCTTAAATATCTCCCTTTTACCCTGTATTTCCATTTCCAGGAATTTATTAAATGGAAGTAATCAGAGATGCGAAAGAAGGTTTCTGTACAAGGATATTCATTGAAGCGTTACATACTAAAACAACAGAAAACAAAAAGGAAACAACCTAAATGTTAAATAATAGAGATTCAAGTATGAATGAAGGGGGGGAATCAGAGGGGGAGACGAACCATGAGAGACTATGGACTCTGAGAAACAAACTGAGGGTTCTAGAGGGGAGGGGAGTGGGGGAATGAGTTAGCCTGGTGGTGGGTATTAAAGAGGGCACGTTCTGCGTGGAGCACTGGGTGTTATATGCAAACAATGAATCATGGAACACTACATCAAAAACTAATGATGTAATGTGTGGTGATTAACATAACATAATAATTTTAAAAAAGTATATTATGCACAAACTATAGTAATGCCATTGGAAAATATTCATGATAAAATATTAAGTTAAATAAAAATAGGGTGCAAGACTGTTTATATAATATACCAAATGTTACATACCTGCTCAAATTTTAGCAGTGGTTAGGTGATTTTTTAAAAATTGCTTAAATTTTATGTCATCCAAATTTTCTATAAAGAGCATGTGTTCTCCCCTTTGTGTGTGTTTGTGTTTAACTTTAATTTTTAAAAATTAGTGTTATCAAATCAAATGTGCAATGTCAAAAGACTAAATGTTGTTGAGAATATATTAAGATTTTGGAGATCCTAAATGTTTAATATATTACACATACATATCTATTCAGGAGAAAAGTGCCAACCTTTCTCTCTTTTCTTCTACTTCCTTTTGCAGTTCCTAATGCATCAGTTGCTTGCTGAGCAACTTCATTTTGTTAATGTGGTTTTTCACAGTGATTGACATGCTGATGTTGAACCATCCTTGCATCCCTGGAATAAAGTCTACTTGATCATTTTTTTTTGTCTTTAACCAAATGATTATTTTTTTGTTATAAACTAATACATGCTCATAGAAATTTTTTCTTGATATTGAAATGTGTAAAAAACAAAGTAAAAATTTCCTGTGAACTCATTTTCAAGTTGTTTTACTGTTGGTGTTTTTTGTTTCTTTTCAAAGCTTTCTGTGTTTTTTGCATACAGTTGACAGTTATTCATTTTTAACTAATATTTATTGAACATGTCTATATTCTAAGTTTTGCTCTAGGCACTGAGGAGGCATTGGTATTAAGTATATCTCTAACCCTTAAAGGCTTTTGATTTTCATAGAGTAACAAATAAGAATAACAAAAAAGTACATAAAATAATATTAGGACATGATAAGTGCTAGGAACAAATAGTACAGCAGGATAGGAGAATAATAAATGATGGGAAGGATGGTATTAGTTAAGGTGGTCAGAGATGGCTCTCTTGAGGGAGTATTATATGCACAGAGACATGAATGAGATGAAGGAACATGCTCATGATGGAAAGACAAACCTGCCAGGCAGAGGGAAAGAATGGATCCAAGGTCCATGAGGCAGAAGCAATCTTGGCATGCTTAAAGAACACTAAACAGGCCAGTGCAACTCGGGTAGTGGCCATGGGGACAAGAGCAGGACCAAATGAGGTCAGAGGAGCATCCAGATCATAGAGGCTTTGCTAAATTCTTTGGATTTCGTTCTGGTGCTATGGGAGGCCATTGGAGCATTTAGCAGGAGAGCGATGTGATACAATTTGCATTCTTAAGGAATATGTTGGTTTCTGTGTGGGGACTAAACTATAAGAGAGAAGGAGTATAAGGAAGGAAGAATTCAAGTCTGGAAGTCTTGCATCCGTGCAGGCAAAGTAATAAAATCTCTTGGATTAGAAATGAAGGTGACAAGAAATAATCTTATTCTGGACATATTTTAAGTGTGGACCCAACAGAATCTGTTGAAAAAAAAAAAGAGATGAATCAATGATGACTTCTATGTTAAATCTGAAATGTGTGGAAAAGAAAGGACTTTGGGGACTGACATTGATAGTCTCAAACATCTCCCTGGAAAGAATGCTTACTTGGTCTTGCTATGACCTCTGTCTTTTATATTATGAGTCAAAGTGGTACTGATTGAGATTTATCATTTGTGGTGAGTCTGACTGGACTAACTTTCCCCCCCTGGTATTATATTTATCCATGGTTTACAGATGAAGAAATTAAGGAACAAAAAGTTAAGCAACCTGCTGTAGGTCTCACCACAAGTTAGTATGAGTCACGGTTTGCACCAACGGACTCTGACACCAGAGGTTATGTTCTGTGCTATTGTGCTAACGACCCCTCTCTTGTCTCTGTTAACTCTTGGTCTAAAATCCTCCTAGAGAAATAACAGTTTCCTGGCAGTTCAATGGTATGCCATCCTGACTTACTCATCTGGCAAGACCAGTTAGCACAAGGATCACTATGACCTCCTCATTCCTTCATCTGGGATGGGATGGGAACCCATCTTCTTCTGGGGTGGGACCAATGCTGTTAATGTTTTTAAAGGCTACCAGAAATGTGTCTATTACACAGGTAACTCTGCAGATCATCTTGTATCTCTAGCTTTGTCCCTACAGATGTGACTCTTCTGTGTGATTTCTAAGGATAATATTTTTTTTTCTGTTAGTTGCTTACAAAATTACAGCAGGAGTAAAAAATTTTTCTTTGGTCTGGGCCAAAGTTCAAGAAAATTGGTTGAGAATGTATGGTGTTAGAAAGGTTCCATCCCTAGAGAACATTTTTCTTAGTGTTAAATGAAGAATCAACTTTCTATCTTTGACCTTTAAAATGGGCTCATACTGCCAAGAATATTACTTAGTACTTCAGATGGGAGACAACTTTGAGAACCATTAAGTCCATGACTATGAAATGTTATCAGATACACATATGTGTATACATACATATACATATCAGGAACATATTTCTGCCAAAAAAATATTGGAAGTCGGAATAGTTTTGGCTATTTATTCTCTTTGTGTATTGCATTCCCAAATAAATTCACCACAAGGAACATGAGTTGGCTGATCTATGCAGTGATTTATAATAAAAGGAAAGAACATCTGATTTGTCTCAGCTTTTGAAATAAGGCACATTTTTATTAAGTTGTGCTTGACAGAAGCAGTTAAAATTTGGCACTACTGTGAATCTTTTCTTTCTCTTACAGATTTATTGACATATTGGGATGGGTTTATCTTTTTACTAAAGTAAAGAGTATTTATGGGCTGTGGTTATTTGTGAATTTCTTTACCTTGACTTTCCATTATTTGCACCTGTATATAAATAAACATTAAATTTCCTTTGTAAAGATTAGTCTTCATTCCAAACATTGATTTTCATAATTTCATTGAGTACAATTGATCCAAAGTGTCTGTACTTTCCTTATATCCTTGATTTTGGGCCAAACATGACACAAACATTTCCACAACTTGGAGAACAATCTCTGTTACCAGGTCGGTCTTACTTTTTAGCCTGTAGATGTCACCCTGGACCCTTATATGGAGAAGGAATGTTGTATAATTAAAAAGACAGATTTGGATTCAAATCATGAATCATTTTTGTTTATTTTTTAATAAAATAAATTTTAAAAAGTAATGATACCAAGCATGAACCAGTACATGTGGAAGTATCTGGAAAAGTTCTCAGTAAATGTTATCTTAATTTTTTGTCCTATCATTGTCTCTCTTTGTCCCCACCTTCTTCCCAACAAAACAAACAAGAATTGTATTTTTGTTGCCTTGTAAAAAACATTAAAAACTAGACATTTATATTCTCGTTTCAAAACATATGAACATCTTTCATTCCTTACCATCTGTATTCCCATTAAACCTCTGAATTACACATTACATTTTCTGGGTTGCTTTTTTTTTTTTTTTTCTCTTTCATTTCCCTGGCTAAGTAAATGTTTATTTTATCCCTTCTTATTCCTATTTGATTATTTTAAAAAATGTTGTCTTCTATTTTTAGGATCCAAGAAAATCTGTATTACCAGTTATGGTGGAAATATGATTAACTATGAAATAGTCATTTTGTAGTAAAGGAAGCTTGATTAGAGTGAGGTCTCCTCTGCACTCCATGTGCTTTCTTTTAAAGATTCCTGGTGAACTGTCATGGATGTTCCTCCCAATGGGCAGGCATTTCTCATTATTCAGCCCTGTGAGTCACTCTCACTTCCAAACTGAGGCTTGGAAATAGCCCTCTTTGATTCCCTTATATCTCTAGAGGAGACCAACATTAGATGGAGAAATCACAAGTGGTAGGCAACATAGATTTCTAGGTCATTCCATGAAGGATGGCTGTCTTTGAGTCACTGGATGAGCAGAAAGCTCTGCATGAGGAAGAAGTAGTTTCATGTTGGGTTCACTCTTAAGAGTCTGGGTTCATATCACAGACAACAAGCCAATCTGTTTTGTCTAAAGCTCTAAGTGGAGAAATTCATTTTATTTGTGAAGGTGAGTAATTCATTTGGAAAACTTTCATGAACTCTTTACATCAGACCAGGAATTGTGCTTGATACTGTGAAGGATAAAAAAAAAAACCTGAAGAAAACCTAAACCTGGTTCGTAGATGCTGATGGTCTAATAGCACCATCGTCCTAAGTTTCACTGGTTTATTTATAGTCTTTCAAAGTATCTTTACACACTTAATTTCACTTGATTTTCACAACCCTATTACTATTTCCAGTTCACAAATGAGTTAACCAAAACCCGAATCCATTGAGCAATTAAGTGAGAAAAACAGAACTTAAATGAGGTATTTCTGCCTGTTCAGATGTACCAACAGAGCTCTAGACTTTTGCTTCTGTCCTTGCAAGCAGTCGGGAACCCAAAGGAAGTCATGTTGGAGGGAAGAGCAGAGTGTGTTGGGCTCAAAGATTTTGCCGCTTGGGGGTTGTAGCTTTGAGGGTGAACATAATACCCTAAGAAATGTTTCTTTACAACAATGAAGTTTTCTTTTGTTTTCATTAACAGGGGTATGGAGGAACAAGAAAGACATCTAAGAATGAGGACTTCAATGTCATTTCTCATTATATATAGAATTCCTAGATGGGACATTTGCCAAATACATTTTTTTAAGATTTATTTCTTTTTATATTATTTTAGAGAGAGAGAGAGTATGAGCAGGGGGAGGGGCAGAGGGAGAGGGAGAGAGAGAATCCTCAAGCAGACTCCCCACTGAATGAAGAACCCGACCTGGGGCTCGATCCCTCGACCCTGAGGTCATGGCCTGAGCCAAAACCAAGAGTGGACTGCTTAACTGACTGAGCCACCCAGATGCCCCCAAATAAATTTTTAAATAAATTTGTATAATACTGTGTTATAATTTGCCTTTAAGTGATTATTTTATGTCTTAAAGTCATTAATGAAGAATTATTCTAAATTACTAAGTAATATATCTCATTCCACTAACTTCCCTACTAATCCCTATTAGTATGCAACATTTTTCTGTTTGATGAGTCATTTCATGACATTATAACACACACACACACATATTCTTTTTTTAATTAAAAGTAAAAACTGTTAGTATTAATTAAATATCTTCTAAGACATGAAGCCTATAAAATTATGAACTTGTGAATACAGAAAATGTGCATTGTTATCACATATATTCTTTATATATGTGATATATATAATATATTTAACATATATTAAATGTTTGTTAAATCAGTGCATGATATGTTAAATATCATGTGTTAAATATATAATATGTGTTAAATATATATAATATATTTAACATATATTAAATATTTGTTAAATCAGTGCATGATAAATGATAAATGAATTCAAAAAACAGGGCCACCAGGAGTATTCCTATGATACATTTAGAGAAAAATTAGAGCAGAACATTGCATATTACATTTTAAGGGAAATAAACATCAAACAGAAGGGAAAGGGGTTTGAGTTGGAGCAATTGAGAATATCCTGAGGGGTTAACTTAAATGTGAGTCTTTTAAACCTCTATCCAAAAATTCAACTCAAATATTTGACATGAATTCTATTATAGTCAGTATTGTTTTGTTTCCATGTTTACTTTACCCCTTTTCATCTTTCTGCATTGTAAAAAATAATATAAATGAGTTACACGTAAGATTGCATTTTCCACCATCCAGACAAAGAGAAGATCTTTACACAGCTGCCATAAAAGGACCCCAGGTGCAACCTTTCAGAAGAAAAAAACAGAACTTACATTAATCCAGGCTAATAATTGCTCCTAATGTTCTATCCTGGACAATCTAATTAATTAACTATTATTTCCCAGTAATGATCAAACTAGAGAATCACCATACCTAATCACCCTTTCTTCCCTACATGAAAAATTCTTTTTCATCATTACATGAGCAAAGGCAATGAACAGCAATTACTGGTGAATGAACAAGCAGCTTACTCTGTACACTTCGTTAGGAGAAAAGTAGATCTCTCCCCAGGAATGAAACATTAGCATAGCTCTGATTGGATCTGTATGTGAGAGTACTGCTGTATCACAGAGTTTTAGAATTTTGTTGTATCACTGGATTAAACGCACACTAAGTTCTTACGATCTAACTGAATGCAGCGATACAAATCACAGGATATGCATGCTGAGTATTTTATATAGTCAATGAGTGGGACAAATTTTGTGCAATCAAATCAAAGTTGATTTCTCTGATGAATACGGTAAGTGCCTGTGTGCTACTTTATTGATTACTAAGAGCTTCCTATGTTTCACAAGCCTCTTTGCAGGCCACAAAATTCTGTTTCATGAAAACTGGAATCCAATGATGGATCCAAGATCCAATCTCCACTGCTTTGGTGGAGATTAAGGTCACAGGAGTGCCTCTGATTAAATTCAGGATTTCCTTCCTAGCTGACCTTTGATTTTTCTCAAGAATTTGGAGCAGTGTGTAATTGAAACCCCAAAGTTCTGTAATCATAGTATAAAACATTCTTGCCTTGACATGAAATATCATCAACAGGCTCCATAAAGATGATCTGAATTGCATCTGTGATATCCTTGGATAAGTTGTCTGAAAAATGATGCTCACAAAATGTTCAAAACTTATCCTTAGATAATGGTTGATGGAAACTGACCAGTGAAATGCTGGGAAATATTAACTAAAAGCAAAGACTGTGGTTCTAATGTATTTTGTGTTAAACCATTCTAACAATTATTGACCAAGAATCTTCTTGCATATGTTTCTACTTAGGAAAAAAATATATCAACACATAAAACAATGCGTCAGTGCTTTTGATCTCTACTATAATCAAATTTTTACTATGAAATATTATGAAATTCATAATGAGAACCCATATTTGTATATTGCTTTGAAGTGCTTTTACATATATTATCTCGATAAATTCTAATAACCACTCTGTGAATAAGATTATTTACATTTCTCAAGTAAGACTGCTGAGGGCTCAAAATGATTAAATATCATGCCTAGTTTATTAGTTGAGTTAGGATTGACTGAAAGAGAAACAAGAAACACTTTGGCCTAAACAAGATAAAATTTCTTTTTTCCTAAGCCTTTATATTTACATTTCCCTCTCGAGTCCAGGGCTGCTATAGTGCTTTACCTGTCAGAGATCAAAGATCCTTTTATCTTATTGCTTTACAGTATAAGGCATTCAGTCCCAAGGTCACCTCATTAACAAAAAGGGCTGCTGAAGCTCCAGCAATTGTGATCATATTCTAGTTAGAAGGAAAAACAAGAAAGGGAAGCATAATCTTTAGAAGTCATACATTCCTTCTGCTGACAAGAACGCACAAATTGTTTGGTTCTGGGCTCCATGTGCCTAGCTGAAAATGGGGGATTCCAGTACTATGAAAATAAGAGGGAATATCTATAGAGAATCAACTTCCTGTCTCTATTACACTTAGCATCTCACTTCTAGTAAGTGATGAAACCAGGAGCGCAACTCAGGCTTTCTTGCTTCTTATCTCAAGGTGTAACTGCCGTATGTTGTCATATAATAAGAAAAGAGGTTGGGACGTAGCCTTGCTACGTCACTGTTTAGAGCTGTCATGGTATCCACCATGATTCCTGCTTGCCATCATTTTCTCACAATTGTTTAGGTATAAACTCTGAAGAAACATTAATATCAGTTCTGCCGTTATGGAAGACTAGTCTGTACAAAGAGTCTATGGAGTTAACACCAAAATTATTTCCCTGATTGCCTTGTAAAGTCCACAGTGTTCTTAATTGTCTGTTGCTAAGAAAAAACTGTCAGTAATCAGTTTTGAAATGCATGTATATTCTACCCCATGCAAGATTTTAGATCAGGGTTCACTTATTTTCAGTGATTGAGTAAATAAATATCATTTGGGGGGACTACCAACGATAAATACCCTACCAATTTCAAAGCGATGGAAGAATTTACATCTTGTGCTTAGTTGTCCCCTTTGGGACTAACCTTAGAAATTATGAATAATCTAGCCAAGATTGGGGCATATAATTCAGCACTGGAACTCTTCTGAGTTTTCTTCTGAGGGAGAGACGATTTCTTAAGCATTTTGACATTAAGATAGATAAAATATTGACGTTAAGAGTGGCTTAAAAAGTTTGCTCAGTGATTGGCTGAAAACAGAACTATGCTTGACAGAATTTCAGCACTTTCATATAGAAATGGTTTATATTTGGAATTCTGCTTTCAGGCCAAGATTCCCCTAAAAGTCCAGAAGATGTGAGAAAATGAAACAAAAAAATGCTGAAGGATATAAAATGTTAATGAATGAAAAGGGGGAAAAATACTTCATTACACTGATGTTAGCAAAACATAGAGGTTTAAAATAGCCCAAAGAAGTAAAAAGCCTTAAAGTCTGTGTCTGGAGATAGAAAAGAGAAAATAAAGAAATACGTTATTTCTCCTGGTTCAAAGAGTTACAAGTGCAGTTAATCTGAAGAAGAGAAGTGAATCTGGAAGTTTAGACTTTTTTTTTTTTTTTTTTTGGTTACAAGAGTCTTCATATTTTATGGACTGTCAGAATCACTTGCAAGGCTTGTAAAAACACAGATGACTGGTCCCCAGTGCCAGAGTTTCGATTCAGTAGATCTGGGGTGAGTCTTGAAATTTTAATTTCTTACAAGTGTTCCCAGTGCTGGTCGGAGAACTGCACTTTAAGACCACTACAATACAGAATAATTGCTCAAGGGAAATGATGGGCATTGAATTTAAGAATAGATAAGATAACATTCTATGTAATGTTTTCAGTTCTCTGGAAAATGGACTGGCTTTTATTGACAAAGTTAGTACATGTTTTCATTACCAATAAACACAATATTTTGAGCTATGACCATTGAAGCAAAATTCACTCTAGCTCTGTGACCAGATAGTGCATATTCTAACTTATCAGAAAGGGAAATGAGAGGGAGGTGTGTTGTGATTGTTCACCATCTGGGAGCACGATGATGTTTATGGCACTCCCACATCTCTGGCATGACACCAAATTATGTGTGTGGAAAGACAAACAGTGCACAATTAGTCCAGATGTTTAGTCTGTAACTTGACATAAGGCCAAACATCTAGAAATTTCACGTAAATCAAAGTTTCAAGTAAATCAAGCATCTGGATATTTAATTAATTTTTACCGTCTAATCCAGTCTAATATTGTGGGGTCATGAAGACTCAACCTTCCTGCAACTGTCAGATTAAGGAGTCACCTCCCACCTGATGTGTCTGTATACTTCTGTTTTTTTTCCCAACATGCAACAGCAATGCTACATGGATCCCCTGATGCACTTCTATGTCTTCAAAGTTGGCCGTCTAAGTATTATTTCACTTGTCATCTCCTTACTCTTCAGCTGTTAAATTTCACAGCAAGAAATCCATGAAGCCAATTAATAAGAAGTTTTATGTGTAATGATTCCATCATGGTGGCAACAGAGAAAAGAGAGGACCTCATGAATATGTACAATACTAGGTGGCCACATTCCATTTGGATGGAACTCTGGACTATCCAGTAGATCTACTTTACCATGATTTATCCAGACAGTCACATTTGACTGTCACATCATTTTCACTCCTCAAGCCATTATATTAAGAGAGTTTAATAAAAATAAGATAGAAGAAATGTTTTAAATATGTGTGAATATACCTCTACATTTTATATAGAGCTACAGTCAGATTAATTAATATAAAATTAATTAATATAAAACACATATATAGTCAGATTAATTGTATATGCTTCTGTTTAGTTTCTATCTGATCTTTTACCTGAGAGAAAATACAAAAATTCTAGTCTGGGTGAATAGTGCATATTTTTCAAGTGTTATTAGAAGCAACAGAATTGAGTCCAAGAAACGGATTTGTTCAGTCCACTGTGGTTTGTTTGAGATTTGAGGTGTGACTTACTTCAAGTCGAAATCAAATGAAACACACACACACACACACACACACACACACACACACACACACACGGAAGGTATCTCTATTAATTTATTTTCATATTGTTATACAAGAATTTTTTTTGCATTATACATTTTGGATTAAATAATGTCATTTTTTAAAAGATTTTATTTATTTTGACAGAGAGAGAGAGAGCATAAGCAGGGGGAGTGGCAGGCAGAGGGAGAGGGAGAAGCAGGCTCCCCGCTGAGCAGGGAGCCCCATGCGGGGCTCGATTCCAGGACCCTGGGATCATGACCCGAGCCGAAGGCAGACACTTAACCATCTGAGCCACCCAAGCGCCTCTAAATAATGTCATTTTAAAGCCTCTAACTATTTCTCATTTAGAAGTCTGATATTGTGGTGCTTCAGTGACAAGTTGTTTTTTTAGGTAGTGCCACAAATGGTTAGGAACTATTGGCTTTAGAAGCGTCTTTGAGATAAAAACTCCATGCTGTGTTATGCATGATGCTGAAGAACATCCAAACTTCAAAGGGAATAAAGAACCGACCCTAAATTCTAATTTAGTTCATGTGAAAGAACACTCATTCAGAGACAAGGAAGAGACTAGGCAAGTGTTTCTGTGCTGGATACCAAACCATACAATAAGGTAGCGAAATAAACCTTGAATTATGAGACTCTGCGATTGACAATATGAGCTGCAGGACGGGTAGATCCTGCTAAAGTGTGCTGTGCTCTGTAAATATCCAAGGAGTCATCCAAATGTAAGTACAGCAGTGGTTACAGTAACTATTAACAATAATTCCCCAAATCTCAACTCACAGAAACCCACGTCTATGATGAACAGAAAGTCCTAGCCTTTCCAGAAATGCTCACGATAACTAATTGCATGTGAAATCCATGTAGTGAATACAAATCTGAGTTCCCAACTCAGCCAGGGCTTATAAACCAAGTTTGTCTGGAGGGTTGAAGAAAACCCAGCTGGCTGGTGTGGCTGACACAGAACAGGTGACAGGGGTGTCGTCCCAGGGGAGAAAAAGAAGTAAGGGAATGGTGGGGGGGGGCAGCTCATATTGTTTGGATAGTTCAGTATTTGTTTGAATATTCAGTATATGTCGGAACTCTACATTCTGACTGAATTCATATTCTTTCTCGTGAGGCCCCCACGTCCAACAATAATCAGAGACTATGGCACAATATTTGTTTTAAGGGTTTCTGAATATTCTGTGATAATTAGAAGTGGCTTTAAGGGACCCATGACAATTAGGAAGCTGGTCTATCAAGAATATCTTAAGAGAGACCCCTAACTTTACTGGACGGCATACTAGAATTCTCACTCTACTTCTCTGGGAACAATGCAGCCTATACATTTTAAAAAGTACTTTAAATTTTTACAGTAGCTTTATATTCATGGAAAAATTGAGAAGCTAGTTCTTAGAGCTCCCACATACCCCATACCCAGCTTTTCCTATTATTAACATCTTACATTAATATGGTGCATGTGCCACAATTAATGAAAAAATACCAATACATTATCATTAAAGTACATAGCTTACTTAGATTTCCTTAGTTTTTACCTCATGCTCTTTTTCAGTTCCAAGATCCTGGATATTTAATTGATTTTTACCGTCTAATCCAGTCTAATATTGTGGGGTCATGAAGACTCAACCTTCCTGCAACTGTCAGATTAAGGAGTCGCCTCCCACCCCAGGGATCCAGGCTCTCTCATTCCATTTAATTGCCATGTCTCCTTAGACTCCTCTTGGTTGTGAGAGTTTCTCAGATTTTTTCTTGTTTTTGATGTCCTTGATACTTTTGAGGAGTGCTAATCAGGCGTTGTAGAATATCTCCTAATTAATGTTTTCATGATGATTGCACTAGGGTTCTGTGCTTTGTGGGGAAGCCCAGAGAGATAATGTCCCATTTTCATCACATCACTTATAGGGTACATGTCAGCAGGACTTACTGGTATTAACATAAACTTTGATTACCTGGCTGAAATATTTGTCAAGTTTTCCTATTACAAAGTTACTCTTTTATTGACTTCTCCATACATATGTATGACCAACATACATACATGTGTTCTTTAGAAAAAAATCCCTCATGTGTGACCCACACATAAGGAGTAGGGCTTCTCATAAATGTTGGTAGGAAAAATTGCCATTTTCATCATTTATGAAGTAGAAAAGTAGAATTTTCATTTTCTCTTTCTTCAAATAATTATTTGTGGCATAAGGGTCAACACCTCCTAGTATTTATTAATTAAGATTCAAATCAAATCAGCCTCAATCTCCATTCCCCAGGCACAGTGGGAAACTTATTATTTTTCCCAGTGTCTGTGGATTTTCTAGTTTTTTCATTTTTTCATTTTCTTATGGTTCTTCTAGTTACCTCTTGTTTTGATTTCCTGCTTCCCTGGAATGCAGAATCCCTTTCACAGTATGCCTCTTTGAGGTTAGTCTTTTTTCTCCAACTATCCACTCAAATGTGGAGAATAGCACTGATTCCTTGCTTTTCTCAAAGCACTGGGTAGTTATGTGTAATATGATCTCACCGATATGAGGAATTCTTAATCTCAGGAAACAAACTGAGGGTTGCTGGAGTGGTGGGGGGTGGGGGGGATGGGGTGACTGGGTGATAGACATTGGGGACGGTATGTGCTATGGCGAGCGCTATGAATTGTGCAAGACTGTTGAATCACAGACCTGTACCTCTGAAACTAATAATACACTATACGTTAAAAAAAAAAAAGAAGAACATAGTAGGAAGGGAAAAATGAAGGGGGGGAAATCGGAGGAGGGAGACGAACCATGAGAGACTATGGACTCTGAGAAACAAACTGAGGGTTCTAGAGGGGAGGGGGTGGGGGATGGGTTAGCCTGGTGATGGGTATTAAAGAGGTTACGTACTGAATGGAGCACTGGGTGTTATGCACAAACAATGAATCATGGATCACCACATCAAAAACTAATGATGTAATGTATGGTGATTAACATAACATAATAAAAAAAAGAATCTGTAAAAAAAAGATTTACTTGAAAATGTGCATGGTGGGAATGGTGGAAGGAACATGTACTATATCTGGAGAAATAATGTTACATGACTGCACAGCAAGAAAGAATTTAACATTGAATATTAGGCATCTTTAATATTGGGCACACAGAACTATTTTACCTTTTGTCCATTTTTGATTTTTGTCCATCTGCCATTCTCATCATGAGGAATTTCTCACTTGGTTGCTTTTCATTCATGGGTCCTGGATTTCCACCATTTTTCCCAGAATTTTCTTTTCTAAGTAACTCTTCTTCAGATTCTTGGTTTCTTCACAGCCTCCAACTCTGGATCCTGGCAAAATAGCAGAATACTTTCATTTATTGCTATGTTCTAGAATTTATGATTATGGTCTCATTCTTAGCTTACCTTGCTGTGTGCCTGGGGTTATCATTCCATAATCAGATGACTCATTAGGATATTTTGCTCTACAAAGAAAGTTTGGTCTTCTGAAGAATTCTGCTATGGGCTCTTTAACATGTTCCTTTCCTTTCCAAAATCCCTCCCTCCCTGCCCACCACCGTCCTGCCCCCATCCTCTCTTGTAGTTAGAAACTGTAAATATCAATCGAGAGAGAATTCACTCTAGTACTTCAGGGATTAATTCTGGAAACTGGCAACAAAGGTGATTGAAGATAAGTGAAAGAGAGAACCACAGAAATCAGAAAGTTATATGTAGGAAGGACTGGAAGTCCTAAAGGGAGAAAGTGTTGCCCAGACATAAGGAAGCTGCTCTCACCCCTGGGCTGGAGCGCAGGAGCCCGCGCTTCCTGCTGAGCAGCTAGGGGTTCTGCTGCTGATGCACAGCCTCCACCCTGAAGTTAGTGGGACCGTCACTGCGGGTGACGGCATGGCTGCTGCATCTGAACAGGAGCTCTGACTGTGGGTACTGAAGTTGATGGCTTTTTCTAGTGCCCTCAGTCACTTTCAGTTGCCTGCTACTTGTCCTCATGGAACAAGACAGCATCTTACTTTCCCTCACAATCGAATCCCTTAGCTGTGGCCTCGATTGCCGGAACCTAATCATAAACCAGCTGCCTCGGGAGACTTGGAATTGTTGCTTGCAGGCTATCAGCTCCTTGCAGGACGAAAGAAAACAGGACAATGGAGCTGAGTAGCCAGGGACCTTATATGGAACAGTCCACCCACTTGTCTTCTCAGCATTCATAAACAAAATTCTATCCATTTTTAACTTCCCAACAGCAAAAAGAGCAATGACATCATCACACAAATAGTCCTGATAAGATTAAACAGTCTCCTTTCCCCAAAAAGAGATGACAAGAGTCCTACCAGTCACCATATCCTTACCTGACGAATACTTCCTTTTTTAGTTCTATCAATTGCCTTGATGTTCTATATCCTAAAGAATAATTTTAATATTAATCACCACCACTTTAAATAAAGTAGTAGTAGAAAGAGAGGGAGGAAGTATCAGTTAGCATATATAAATGTAGGCATAACAAGTGAGGGAATATGCATGCATATTGGCTAAATTTTCATTCCTCTAACTGGCTGCAAGTTTCTGATTAATATTCATAATGCATTTTTTTTCTTTCCTTCCATGTTGCCTCTTCCCTTAGTCATCCCTCAGGTTGTCAGCCTCCTTCCTCTGAAGACTTGAGCTGCATCTTCATTTTTAAAGTGCTCAAGGAAATGCTTTTCTTGTGGGTGCTATAATCTGCCATTAATTTTACTACTCAACACTGAAGTACTACAGCTCTTCCTCAACTTATGAAGGGGTTACATCCTGATAAACCCACCGTAAGTTGAAAATATGGTAAATTGAAATGCATTTAATACACCTAACCTACAGAACATTCCCGCTTAGCCCAGCCTACCTTAAACATGCTCAGAGCACTGACATTAGCTTACAATTGGGCAAAACCATCTAACACAAAGCTTATTTTATAATAAAGTGTTGCATATCTCATGTTATTTATTGAACACTGTACGGAAAGTGAAAAGCAGAATAAAGTTGTATGGGACAGAATGGTTGGCAGTGTTAGGGTTGCTCACCCTCACAGTCAAGAGGCTGGGAACTGCAGCTGGCTGCCACTGTCCAGCTTCACAAGAGAGGATGATACCCATATTGCTAGCTGGGGAAAAGATCAAAGTTCAAGTGTGGTTCCTACTGAATGCACAT
Source organism: Callorhinus ursinus (assembly GCF_003265705.2). Lineage (NCBI taxonomy): Eukaryota > Metazoa > Chordata > Mammalia > Carnivora > Otariidae > Callorhinus > Callorhinus ursinus. Next base: position 59,339,174 of record NW_027397069.1, on the reverse strand, counting down.
CACTTTCACACCATCATAAAGTCAAAAAATCCCAAGTCAAATCATTGTAAATCTGGGACCATCTGTACAAGATACTCCTCACATAGTCCTCCCTTCTTCCATCCCATAATAGCAAGCCCATTTCCTACTGACCTTTGAAATCAATCATCCTATATAGTAGTCCTCTTTTTCTTTTTTGTTTGTGAGGTCATTGGCATGAGAATCTCCAAATATCCAGTTGTCTGTATCAACTTTCAGTTCTCTGGAAGCATTTCGTCCTCAAATGGAAGCATCCCTCTCTTGAGAACTAAGACCTCTTTACTAGGCAAGCCTAACATTGAGGGGACAAGAACCAAATGTTATTCTAAAATTGAGGCATGAGGATTAATGATAAAAGGAATCACTTTACTTCTATGCCTTGATTCCTGGCCTACGTATTCTGGATATGGGAGAAACAGTACCATATATCGGTTGCTGGTTTAGAGCATATAGACACTGTTTAGGATATGGTCTCAGACCTGGAACATGTTGTCAGCTAGCCAAGTAAAGTTTGCAATAGGCCATTTCACCATTCTAACAGAATAGATATTTTTGCATGATGGGGCACATAGGAAGACCAATGAATACCTTGGGACCAAAGCCTATTTCCTTCTTTTGCTATAAAATGAGTTCTTGGGTCAAAAGCAATGTGATGTGGGGTAACATGAAGGTGCATAATGAGTCAAGTTAGGATGAAAAGAGTGCTAGAAGTATGATTTTGGATAGAATCTAGAGTGTCTACTAAAGGGAGGATGAATTATGTCCCACTCTACGATGGTAGGAATTCACTGTGCTCAACCTGATGGCAGGCTAGTTTGCTAGCCACTGCCCCCCCGCCCACCAGTAGTAGGGTCATGTGATGTCTGGCTAGGTATTCAGCATTGACAATAGTGAAAATCAGACTTTGGTAAGGGGAAGAGATTTCAGAACTTTTGGATCTACTGGGTCATGAGGCCCAAGTAGCAGAACGGCTTGCCTTGAATCCTGGACTTGTTGCAGAGCTTTCTCTTATTTTGGCACCTGCTCAAAAGTGGCAGCCTTCTGATTGGTGAATGGATCAGAGAAGCACATTTGACTGGGTGACATTTTGAGTCTTAAGGAATTAGTGTCAGTTTAGAGCCAATGTCTAGTAATTCCCACAAATTTGTATATTTTTCTTTTCCCAGTCTCCTACCTTGGTAGGTGGCTGCAGGAAGGTTCAATTGCACACTATGGCATTGTCCCAACGTTCTTTCTCAAGAGCATTCATCCTGTCTTCCCCCTGATTCACAAGGTTCTTGGTCTGTGCATTGAATCAGTTTTGCAAATCTACCCCTTAAGACTGCTCCAAAACCTGATAGAGAATTTGGTTTCATGCATACCAAATAAAACTTTAGTAGTCCACGCATCTATTTTAAGCTATAGGATACCAACATCAAATTTTTGTGGGTCATAGAATTCTAATACTACTCTGGGGCTGCTGCCCATTTACATAAACATGTCTACCTTTTCTTTGGTGGTTAATCCCTGCTCTCTAGCCTCTGCAATTTTAGGATCCTATCATCCTCACTGAAGTCAGAGAACCCATTTCTATAAAGGCATCTCCCACCGGCCTCCCCATCATGCAGAGCACAACTACTAGAGCTTTCCAGTCTTGCTGGTATGTTTTACATTGTTATGTATCTCAGTGCTTCAGTAAAGGAAGTCTCCACTGGGCCTTGGCAATTAGAATATTGCTAAGTAGTTCACTTGAAGATTTCTATATCCTTAAGCCTTAGGATTCACTTCTCTACTGGCATCTCAACTTTATTGAATAAAGTCCCCAATAAAGGCCAGATTTTCGTCATTCATTCAAACTACTGGTACCACACCTGGCTTCCGGAATTCACGTGTTGAATTTGGAATTTCTGGTTATTTCATCCTTATCAACAAAGTTGGTCATATTCAACATTACATTCTTTCGTGGCCAAGAATGCTTATAATCTATTTCCCACATAGGGGCGCTGGGTTGCTGGATCAGTTAGGCATCCGACTCTTCAGCTCAGGTTGTGATCTCAGGGTGTAAGATTGAGCCTTGTGTCCAAGGTCAAAGCTCAGTGGGGAGTCTATTTGAGATTCTCCCTCTCCTACTCCCTCTGCCCCTTCCCCTGCCCTCATTCTCTTTCTCTCTCTAAAATAAAATGAATAATTAAAAAAATCTATTTTCTCCATAAAATGTGCAAGTATCTACAAATCTTTTAGCAAATCATGCTTCCTGATAAGTTGCTAGAAGTACTACCTCTGAGAAAGTGTTACCCTGGCTACTGTGGCTGGAAACTATGACATTGCTGGAGCTTTGGTCACCCATAACCACTAACTTCTTATTTAATTTTGTCATACTTAGAAGAATATGACTTCTGTAATTTCTGCTTCCTTGAATTTAATGCAGTTTTCCTTTTAGCATAACATAAAAATAGCTTTTGGAAATGTTTTAAGGATGTGTGAAAAGAAAATTAATTCTCCATAGGATACAAGTGTAAAATACTAGGCTTCATGAAATATATTATTCAATTTGTCTCTATGTATTTTTGTTATTATTTATTCCTACATGAAAAGCTAAGATAGTCGTGTTAAAGTTTCTTCCTGTGGTTGCTTTTGCTAATTTCCCTTTGCATTTACAGTTTTTTTTTCCCCTTCACATGTTTTGACGCTGTGTTACTAAATCATCATGGTATATTACATATTTTATCAATGTAGAATGTCTCCTTTGACCCAATTTAATTTTTGCTTTGAGTTTTGTTTTTTTGCTTCATATGATTCTTGTTACATCTGCTTTATTTTGCTTTAGTTTATAATACTTCTTCTGATTGTTTTATATTTACTATTTAATACAGTTATTGCATAAAAATATAGAGTTGGATTTGTTTTTTAAAAACAATATGATGGTATTGGCTTCTTAAGAAGGAAGTCTTGCCTATTTCCATTTACTATAATAATTAATATATTTGAGTAGCTGCTTTTAAAATTTTACTTAATTTAAAGGAGTAAATCACATAGTAATATATTAAAAATGGTTCAAAAGAAATATGAAATAGAAATTTATCATACAAGGAATGTTACATTATAATGGAAAGTCTGAACAATAGTAGTGCCTGAATAAAATTGTCAAAAAATAGAAAACTAATAAAGAGAAAATAAAATTATCAATAATTCCATCACCAAGCAATAAGCACTATTAACGTTTGGTGTATTTTTTGCTTTCTGTACAAATTATTTTGCATCTCTAAGATCAAACTGTGTAAACCATATTACTTCTTTCTAATCATTGTTATATCATAAGCATTTTCCCACATCATTAAGTATCCTTTGTAAACAATATTTTTAATGATTGCATTTTGTTGTCATATGTCATAACATTCTTTACTAATTATAACTTTGTTATGAAAATGTGAGTTTTTTTCTTGTCATTTACTATTATTAATACATCTTTGAATGCATTTTAATTATTTCTTAGACTCCAAAAATAACATTGCTCTGTCAAAAATACGTTTTTAAAAACGGATCCATGATACATAAGGCATGACTCCTTTCCAAAAATGTGTATCAATTTATGTTCCCACCATATTGAGTTTAAGATTGAAAGTTAAATTTAGTTCCATACTGAGTGAAAATATTAACATTTTGTTCATCATTTTATTTCTGGTGCTTACACAGTGCTTGGCACACACAGTAGAATTTCAGAAAAAAATTTTCAAATGAATAACTGAATTATTCCTAAGCAGACAATGTGCTAGAGCAGAAAAGTTATAATCCTTTAGAGTACAAGAGGTTATACTTATTTGAAAAATACACTAAGTGATTTCTCAAAAGTTATACAGCTATTTTTTTAGAAGTAGAACACAGATTATTGATTCCAACCTTTGTGCTCTTTCTAAACACTTAAAAGATTGCATTAATTTTGATTTTTTTCTAGTTGATAGTGTCTCTATACATCAATGATCTAAAATACCATACAATTTTAAATACATGTATTTTATTTGCGATTAGATTAAAGTCCCATTTACCCTATTCACAAAATTCAGCATGTACACCAACACATACATATAAATCAGACTGGTCAATAATCAATGACTGGTCAATAACAAATAATAAATTATTATAAAAAGAACTTACAAGTTGAACTATTTATCTTTGTATACATGAGTGATTTCTATTTTATATGGGTTTTCCCCTGAGAGAATTCTCCAGACCTGATGTGTGAGGAAGCTAGAACTTAGGCAGGAATGAAGTCAGATGATGATGGAATTTGGGACTGTCAGAACAGTTAGAAGTATAAAAGAAAAATGCCAGTGAGAAGGAAACCCACAAGAGGAGCTCCTCTCAAATATGCACGTAAGGAGGAAATACGAGAAATACTGAATCAGAAAAACACACAAGGAAACATTGGCCTCAAAAATAATATTCTGTATTTCTTTAAAAATAATAACCCATAGATCCAGGAAGTTTAGCAAAGACCAAACAAGGCAGATAAAACCAAAGCCATATCTAGATACATCGTGGTCAGTTATAGAAAACAAATGATAAAGAAAAAGATCTATTGAGCAGAGGAAGGAGACACAATGCATACAGAACTCCAATAACTATGAGAGCTATCTTCTCATCATAAAAGTTGTAGATTGCCAGACAATGGACAACTTCGTTAAAGTGGAAGAAGAAGAAGAAAAGAAGGAGGAGGAGAAGGAGAGAGGAGAGGAGGGAAGAGGAGGGGAGAGGAGGGGAGAGGAGAGGAGAGGAGAGGAGGGGAGGGGAGAGGGGGGGAGGGGAGGGGGGGAGAGGGGGGGAGGGGAGAGGAGAGGAGGGGAGAGGAGGGGAGAAGAAGAAGAAGAGGAAAAAGAGGACGAAGAAGGAGGGGGAGGGGGAAGGGGTGAGGAAGAAGGCAAAGAAAGCTGTCAACCTAGAAGTCCATATCCCCCAAAAAATCCTTCAGAAGTAAGGCAAAATAAAAAACGTTTCAGATAATTAAGTGTTGATACAAAGTTCTGCTTTCACCATGGCAAGAAATGCCCACTACATCATCTCTCCCATGATTAATAGATGGCTTATGAAAGGAAGTCAAATCGTGGGACAGCGCCCAGATGGGGTGTGCGTGTTTGTGTGTGCTCTATTCTTTTCTTACACAGCGGCATCGTTGAATAGAGTCATGGGAAGCCAAACGTCCTATAGAATCCTATATATCTGACCATAGGAATCTGGAAAAGAAGCAGATTGGGTCAAGATGCAGGAGGTAGGTGGGAGGAAATTCCAGAGGGTAGAGGGCTGAAGAGGGGGATTCCATAACTTGCTATGAACCTGCACAAGTCTTAGGCTCGCCCCCTGGCTGTGCATGAATGAGACAGACCCCAAACCATATAACAAAGATGTTGAGAATTGGACATATTTAAAAATTGGCCCAAGCCTCAGACTAACCCCTGACTGTTGCATGTATGTGATCTTTGGGATATAGCAAAAGCTGCTCTAAGAGGGAAATTTATAGCAATACAGTCCTACCTCAAGAAGCAAGAAAAATCTCAAACAACTGAATCTTACACCTAAAGGAGCTAGAAAAAGAAGAACAAACAAAATTCAAAACAAGCAGAAGGAAAAGAGAAATAAAGATTAGAGCAGAAATAAATGAAATAGAAACTAAAACAACAACAACAACAATCAAAAACACAATAGAACAAATCAAAGAAACCAGGAGCTGGTTCTTTGAAAAGATCAACAAAACTGATAAACCTTTAGCCGGACTCAAAAAAAAAAACCAAACCAAAAAAAAAAAAAAAAAAAAAAACCCCCCCAAAAAAAAACAAAAACAAAAGAAAGGACTCAAAATCAGAAATGAAGGAAGAGAAATAACAACTGACACCACAGAAATACAAGGGATTATAAGAATATTATGAAAAATTATATGCCAAAAATTGGACAATCTAGAAGGAATGAATAAGTTCCTAGAAATATATAACCTCCCAAAAATGAACCAGGAAGAAATAAAAAATTTGAGCAGACTGATTATCAGCAATAACATTGCATCAGTAATCAAAAAATTCCCAACAAAGTCCACCACCAGATGGATTCACCGTTGCATTCTATCAAACATTTAAAGAAGAGCTAGTACTTATTCTTCTTGAACTATCCGCTCCCACACAAAAAAGAGGGAAAGCTTCCAAATTTATTCCTGGTGAGCATTACCATGTTACCAAAACCAGATAAAGACACTACAAAAAAAGAGAACTACAGGCCATTATCTCTAATGAACATAGATACAAAAATCCTCAGCAAAATATTAGCAAACTAAATCCACAATACATTAAAAAATAATTTACCACAATCAAGTGGTTTTTATTTCTGGGATCCAAGGGGGTTCAATATTCAAAAATCAATCCACATGATATATCACATTAACAAGAGAAAGGATAAATACCATATGATTATTTCAGTAGATGCAGAATAAGCATTAGACAAAGTACAACATCCATTCATGATAAAAACTCTCAACAAAGACCAAGTAAAGACCAAAAATTAAGGGAACATACCTCAACATAATAAAGGCCACATATGAAAAACCCATAGCTAACATCATACCTCAACGTAATAAAGGCCACATATGAAAAACCCATAGCTAACATCATACCTCAACATAGTAAAGGCCATATATGAAAAACCCATAGCTAACATCATATTCCATGGTGACAAACAGACAGCATTCCCCTAAGCTCAGGAACAAGACAAGGATGTCTACTCTCACCACTTTTATTTAGCATAGTACTGGAAGCCCTAGCCACAGCAATCAGGCAAGGAAAAGAAATAAAAGACATCCAAATTGGTAAGGAAGAGGTATAACTTTCACTATTTACAAGTGACAAGATACTATATATAGAAAACCCAAAAGACTTCACCAAAAAACTATTAGAACTGAGGTCACAGGACACAAAATCAATGTACAGAAATCTGTTGCATTTCTATACACTAATAACGAAGTAGCAGAAAGAGACATTAAGAAAATCCCAGTTACAATTGCACCAAAAATAGTAAAATACCTTGGAATAAACTTAACCAAAGAGGTGAGAGACCTGTACTCTGAAAACTATAAAACACTGACAAGAGAAACTGAAGATGACACAAAGAAATGGAAAGATATTCCATGCTCATAAATTGGAAGAACAAATATTTCAAAAATATCTATACTACTGAAAATAATCTTCAGATTTAATGCAATCCCTATCAAAATATGGCATTTTACACAGAACTAGAATAAATAATCCTAAAATTTATATGGAACCACAACAGACCTTGAATAGCCAAAGCAATCTAGAAAAAAATCAAAACTGGAGGTATCACAATTCCAGATTTCAAGATATACTACAAATATGTAGTAATCAAAGCAGCATGGTACTGGCACAAAAATAGACACATAGATCAATGGAACAGAATAGAAAGCCTAGACCTAAACCCATGGTCATATGGTATATAACAAAGGAGGAAAGAATATGCAATGGGAAATAGTCTCTTCAACAAATGGTGTTGGGAAAAGCAGACAGCCACATGCAAAAGAATGAAACTTGACCACTTTTGCACACTCTAAACAAAAAGAAACTCAAAATGGATTCAAGACCTAAAAATGAGACTTGAAACCAAAAGAATCCTAGAAAAGAGCACAAGAAGTAATTTCTCTAACATCAGCCCTAGCAACATTTTTCTAGGTAGGTCTCCTTAGGCAAGGGAAATAAAAGCAAAAATGAACCATTGGGACTACATCAAAATAAAAAGCTTCCCACAGCAGGGGAAATAATTTAAAAACCTAAAAGACAACCTACTGAATGGGAGAAGATATTTTGCAAATGAATCCAATAAAGGGTTTGTATCCAAAATATATAAAGAGCTGATACAACTCAACACCCCCAAAACAAATAATCTGATTAAAAATGGATGGAAGACATGAGCAGGCATTTCTCCAAAGGAGACATACAATGGCTAACAGACACATGAAAAGAAGCTCAACATCACTAATCCTTAGGGAAATGCAAGTCAAAACCACATGTGATATCACCTCACATCTGTCAGAATGTCTAAAATCTAACACACAAGAAACAAAAAGTGTTAGGAAGGATGTGGAGAAATAGAACACTCATGCACTGTTGGTAGGAATGCAAGCTGGTGCAGCCACTGTGGAAAACAGTATAGAGGTTCCTCAAAAAATTAAAGATAGAATTACCATATGATCCAGTAATTCCACTACTGGGTATTTACCTAAAGAATATGAGAACACCGATTTAAAAAGATATAACAGGTAATATATAATGGAATACTACTCAGCCATAAAAAGGAATGAAATCTTGCCATTTACAACAACATGGGTAAATCGACAAGGTATAGTACTATGTGAAATAAGTCATTCAGAGAAAGACAAATACCGTATGATTTCGCTCACATGTGGACTTTAAAAAACAAAACAAATGAACAAAGAAAAAAAGAGACAAACCAAAACACAGACTCCTAACTATAGAGAACAAACTGATGGTTGCCAGAGGGGAGGTAGATGGGGGGATGGGTGAAATAGATAAAGGGGATTAAAGAGTACATTTATCATGATGAGCACTGAGTAATGTAGAGAATTGTTGAATCACTATGTTGCATACCTGAAGCTAATATAACTCTGTACATTAACTATACTGAAATTAAAATAAAATAAATAACATGGGTAGAAAAAGAAAAAAGATTTAGTTTCCCTCCTAAATCTTAAATTAATCTACCCAGACTACCAGTTCTGCCTAGCTAAGCCTGCACCTCACGAAAGGGTTGGAATCTATCATCAAGCATTCACTTTGTGACACAACTTAGTAAAAATAATTCTGCATATCTTTCATCTAAAATTATGTTGTATGAAATATCATAGAGAAAGATTATGGAAAATTTCCATTTACTTTCTTCATTATTACACATATTTCAAAAGACGTAATAATTTATCCAAAGTTAGAGTTTCCAAAGAGATAACTAAAACAATATGGCCATCAGGGAGAAAGGGGATTTTCATTTAGTTTTTTCCTCTAAGATTTTTGGGTCATTCTGTGTAGGAGCAGTGTCAGTCCTGGATACAGAGTGTTTGACCTGTTTTACTAAAGAAAATGAAGAAAGGATTTAGCAGCTTTCTTGGGTCTGGGGTAATCTCCCTGATTCTAGGAAATTTATTTAAATTGAGAATGGCCTTAGCCATCAATTCTTTTTCATAAAGACAGAGAAAGTTCTTTAATTTACCCGAAGTGAAATGAGAATTTTAGATTATCATTAAAACTGCCAATTAGCTTATGCTCATTGAGTTAATTTTATGTTATGAAATGAACATATCCTAACAATTCACTAACCGATGAATTGAGAGGTCTTGATTTCCCAGATTAGTAGTCAAAACACCTCAGAAATGAAATTCTACCTTTGCCAATGAGGCTGACGTTTTGTAATTTTTGTGTTTTAACGTCTGAATCCTGGACATAATGGAGTCTGTAATTACTGACTGAGAAATAGTGTGCTCTTCATTCCATCTGTAACAAACTATTCAGTTCTCAGCTTCTGGACTTAATTCAGTCCCTCCACTTTTAATCTGTTCCCTCTTTTAATCTTTTCATCACCTTGATTTTTAGACTATGTGTGTGCCTTAGCAAGCAAATGACTTACATGGCTTTGTTTTCTTTCTACCATTATTAAATTATAAATTCAGGGAAAATGGTCCTATAGCCCTCACTGGTTTACCATGAGAATTAAATGAGGTAATGAAACTCAAGTGCTCAGCACATCAACTGGCACGTGTTAAATGTACAATGAACATAAACTGTGAACGTGTGACAACCTCCTGGGGGTAAGAAGGGCCCTGTGTTTGGAACTTTATGTATTGTAATTAGTACAGCTTCATGCCATCACTCCCTAAATTAATATTGTTCAATAGTTTCATAAGAATGATTGACATTGTGGATGTAAATGATGATTTTTACTTGGTACATCCTTTCTTGCAGTTGCTTTTTTTTTTTCTTTCACCTAAGAAGGATCTTAGCAATTAAGTGATAGTTTTAAAACCCTTTTTCCTTGTTGGTGGAAGGAGGGACAACAAATGACCAAAGGTATCGATTAGGGAAAATGACCAAACATCATGGCAAACTCAGCCATGAGTCAGCTGGAGATAGAGTAATGCCTTTAACTCTGTAACCTGGCTTGATTCATAAGCATAAGTTATCTCTCTACTCTTTAATAACTATTCAATGAACAATAAGTAGACAACTGAAGTAAAATTTTAAGTACTTTGAGACTGTATATTAAAATAACACTGAAATGTTTTGTTTATGTGTTCTTCACCTAATCTCAGCCTGGTCAGCATTTTTCCTTTCTTGGAACATGTAGAGGGGTAAAGGGAGTAAAACTGACAGAACAAATATTTTGATGGAGTACATGCATTACTGCATTTCTCTTGTTCATCACCCATGCTCCGGGTTAGAACACAAAATATTTGAAGAAAGTAATGTCTTCTTTCCAACATTATCTGTATGGCAAAACTTATTACCTTAGTAGGAGTCTTCAAAAATTGTTTAGGCCATGAAATTCTTTTTTTGGCTCACCAGCAATATTTCATAGTAGCATACTGTGCTGTATTTCCTAAGTCATTCTCTGTTCCATTGCTTTCTTCACTTGAGAAGCTCTTTTTCACTTCTTCAACTTCACAGTGAACAATTTACTCCTTTGATGGTGACTAAATGACCCGCTTCAGCGTATTCTATTTCCCCCACATGAACCATTTCCTGGGTGAAGCTATCAGTCACACTGGTTTTGAGTTCTTTGATTAAAAAAACAAAACAAAACAAAACAAAAAACCCCTGGAGAACCTGATTAAAGACTTTTTTTTAAGCACTCTATAGAAGTAGTACCTAACAGATCCCTGGCTGATATTTCTGTCTTTCTCTATTTTTCCTTCTCTTGTTTGTTTTGTTTCTTAAATTCCACATATGAGTGAAATCATATGTATTTGTCTTTCTCTGACTGACTTATTTCACTCAGTATTATACTTTTTAGGTCCATCCATGTTGTTGTAAAGGGCAAGATTTCATTCTTTTTAATAGCTGAGTAATATTACATTATATATGGGTATATACAGACCACATGGGTCTTTATCTTTTTTATCTATCCATCTATAGGATAGATAAAAGGACACTTGGGCTGCTTCCACATCTTGGCTATTGTGAGTAATGCTGCTATAAACATAGGGGTGCCTGTATCCCTTTGATCAAACTTGGTGTTCTTGTATTTTGGAGGTAAATACACGGTAGTGTGATTACTGGATAATAAGGTAGTTCTGTTTTTAACTTTTTGAGGAACCTCCACACTGTTTTCTACAGTGGCTGCACCCAGTTTGCATTCCCACCAACAGTGCACAAAAGTTCCTGTTTCTCCACATCCTTGCCAACACTTGTTTCTTTTTTTATTTTAGCCATTCTGATCCCTGTGAAGTGATACCTCATCGTAGTTTTGATCTGCATTTCCCTGATAATTACTGATGTTAAGCATCTTTTCATGTGTCTGTTGGCCATATGTATGTCTTCCTTGGAGAAATATCTGTTCATGTCTTCTGCCCATTTTTAATCAGATTATTTGTTTTGGGGGTGTTGAGTTGTATCAGTTCTTTATATATTTTGGATACTAACCCTTTAACAGATATGTCGCTTTGTAGCTGATATTTTGAATGCCTCCAAATATAAATATGAGAATTTCTCAGAGGTGATAAGGGCTACATTTTAGGCAGCAAAATCAAATAATTACTGTCAACTAGGTCACTGTGGTTTCAATGATTTATTTTTAAGACAATCAAATTAAAAAAAAACTATTGTTAAGAATCTCACTCACTTAAATCCTATAATTGTTTGAGTATTTCTGGGGTATATTTTGGCGAGTATATTCTATTAAGATATTTGAACATTTGTTTATTTAGTAAGAATCTAGAATCATGCTATTCTTTCTATGCCACTAGTGGACAATTGCAAACTTGAAATGCAAATCAATGTAGTAAAACCTGTACTTTGCTATTTCAAGCTAAAATTAGGGGTCCACCACTGTATCATCATGTAGGTGTCAGATTTGTATGTTTTGAAAATATCGCTTGTATTATCAATTCCCTGGATATTTACAGGTCAGAAAGAATGGCCTCAAACATTCATTGGTAGAAATTACCAGACACATCACCTAATCTTCCTCAACCCACTTTTTTTACATACAAAATGTGTATGAAAATATGAAACTATTGTGAAGATTGTATAAGAGAATGCATACAAGCTTCTTTGCATAGTGCCAACCAATAAAAGTTATTTACCATAGTAATTACTGTGCTCATGAACACAATGCATTTCCATCACACCAGGAACAGGCTACCTTATAAAAAGAGTGGTGTTAAGTAAAGCCATATGATATAAGGAGAAGAATCACTATTTCATAATATAGTCAAGTAACTCATACTCCTGTCAAGATACGGACAATTCCCATCATCCCAGGTTTCTTTGTGTCTCTCTGTAGGCAGTCTCCTTCTACCAATCATGGCCACTGGAAACCTCTGATCTACTTTTTGCCCCTATAAATTTGGCTTTTTAAATTTTTAATGTAAATGGATTCACACAATGTTTTATGTCTGACTTCTTTCACTAAACATAATGCTTTAGAAATTCATCCTTGTTAATTTCATTTCTGAATAGCAGTATTTTGTTCCATCTTAGCTTATTTTGCCCTGAAAAGTAGACACTACTAGCGTTATATATATATATACAGTTAATATATGCTTAGATTTTCCTTAATTTTTAAACAATTTTATTATTGTTTATTCTTTTTTGTATCTTAGATCTTCATCTGAAATAATTTTCTTTTTTACTAAAGTACATTTTGCAGAAGTCCCTCTCGTATGACTTGGGGTAAACTCCGTTTTCATTGGCCTGTAAAGACTTCTATTTTTTTTAAAGATTTTTTTTAAAGATTTTATTTATTTATCTGAGAGAGGGAGAGAGAAAGAGAGAACACAAGCCAGGGGAGAAACAGAGGGAGAAGGACAAACTGACTCTGTGCTGAACATGAAGCCTGACACAGGGCTTGATCCCGGGACCCTGAGATCATGACCTGAGTGGAAATCAAGGGTTGGACACTTAACCAACTGAGCCACCTAGACTCCCCTACCCTGAGTTTTTAATGCTAATTTAGCTAGGTTTAAGATTAGAGGTTCACAGTTGGGGCAGAGATAGCTCTCCACAAGACATGCCTGCCTCACTTCCACAGTACAGATGATTGCAGGAAAGTAGATGCCCAGCGAGGGATTAAGTCCTCTCAATATAAATCAATCATTAGAAAAATCTGAAAAATCAAATAAAGCACTTTTCAGCCAAGAACTTTTTTTATAGCCCTCGCCTTAGAAAAATTTGCCAAACTAAGAATTCATGATGACTGTGTGTTATGGAGCTTTTAAAACAGAGCCCCATATTATAGAAGATACAGTAACTTACTATAAAACCTGTGTTTGTCCCAAGATAGAAATTATTGCTGGGGCGCCTGGGTGGCTTAACCAGTCGGTTAAAGCAGCCGACTCTTGATTTTGGCTCAGGTCATGAACCCAGGATCCTGGGATCTAGCCATGAGTCTGGCTCCCTGCTCAGTGGGTAGTCTGCCTGTCTCCCTCTCCCTATGCCCTTCCCTCCTGCTCACACTCTCTCTCTCTCTCTCTCAAATAAATAAAGAAATCTTTAAAAAAATTATTGCTACTTCTCTAAGACTTCATATTGTTGAAAATACAATTAAAATAATGATTAGACGTCCACTTGAATTCACTTAACAAACCTTTTTCTACAAGTTTTTTTAAAATTAAAGTATAGTTGACACTTAACAAACTTTTATTGTTGACCAACAACCATTTGCAAGCTTCTGTTCAAGACTACAGAGTACAAATATGACCATAATCTATTCCTTCTCCCTCAATTTTACCCATGGCAAATCCAAACACCACTGGTCCTTGACACTCATTTATACACAGGCTTACTAACCCCTAGTTCCAGTCACTTGGAAATTATTATTTTCCTCTTACACTCATACATTAGAGGTAACATCAGCATTAAATAATTTTTTATATGTAGTCCCAACCACTAGGATCAGAAATATGGCGGTATCCTAAATAGTGCCTTTCCTCCCACTCTCTTTTTTAAAGTTTTTCTTTATGACACTATCTCAAAAAACCCATGATATATTTATATTACAGCTTTAAAAAAATCTCATTTACATTCCAATCCCATTTTCCGAAAATGTGACTTATTTCCAAAATAGATACATGGTAAGTATTTTAGTCTCACCATCTAAATATGTGCAAATCAACATTTAGCTTCAGTTGGTATGCTGATGGTGAATAAATCCTTGCAACCCATGTGAATAGCATGAGAGTTAGGTTTGAACAGATCTCTTGAATCCCAACCCATCGCTTACTATCCTTGTAGCTTCAGGTAAGTTAATTTCTCTGAGAGTTTCTTCATTTGTAAAATGGGGAAAGGAAAAAAAAACTAAAACATGTCTTCATTTGTCAAATGGGGATAGAAAAAAATTATATGAATAATATAAACATCTGTTTGATTCACTTTGAACCAGATATCTATCCCCAGGCTGATCAATCACAAAGCACAATTGTAAGAGAATAAGAAATTGTTGAACAACCACCCTCAGAGGTACTCACATTACCTATAAATGTTTTCAACTGCAGAGTCTTTCTTTTCCTGCTGCTACTATATGGTTTTGTCTCATTTCTCCTCTCTCTCTGCCTTTGAACAACCCAGGTATTACCCTGCTGAGTGAAACATCTTTATCCTGAGCAAAAACAGCTTATAGTTTCCTCTTCTTATAACTAGAAATGTTAAGTTATTTTCTCCCTTGTACAGTGTTCTGGGGGAATATATCTGGAAATACTAAATATATTTAGAAAACTGTTTATTACAGGACTCATTTGTTTTGCATTTTAAACATTTTCAGTGGTGGAGTAGAATGGACTACATCCTCCATCCAAAAGGCTGCACCTAAAGCATGTTTTGTGGGGGAAAAGCCTTTTTTCCTTATTCCCACTCTTTGCTGGGTTTATAGTGATATAGTTATTTAACTCAAAGTAAAATTAGCCCTAAAATAGATGATGATGGTAATCCAAGTAGAAGTTTCCATATTAATGGCTGAAAATAAGAGATGCAGTTTCTATAATTGTTGTGTTTTCTTAGCTCTGGAGGTTCTCAGGTCTTAAGGTTGAAGGTGGGTGGGATAGAGATAATTAATGTTAGAAGTATTAATCAGAGAAAGAAAATTCCATTAGTATTTATATGAAATTAGGCTCTCACCTTAATATTATAAATATGTCCATACCATATAAAATTTTCATGACTGATTTCACACACTGATGAGTTCAAAGAGTTCACATTTAGAGGAATACTTGATTCCTCAGTGCTCTCAGTGCCTACTCTTAATTAGAAGCTGACCAAGCTTCTCTTGGTTCTTACACATAAGCTGATCTATAGCCAGCTGCTCCCCAATTCCTGCATCATGAAATCCATTGCCCTCAACATTCTTGATGACCACTGTTCTGCTGCCCTTGAACCTATATAGTGCTGCCAGGCCTGCTTTCCAACACTGATGCCTCTGGCCGCTGACACCAGCATGAACCCACCTTCTACCATCAGGCCATCCTTCTTCTTTGGGTAGGAGAGTTCCTCTCACTTTCCATGACCAGGTCATTTAGGCTGATTCTTACAGAGAACTGTTGACCCTCTTTCTTGTTTTCCCTTACATGACAGGCCTCTACTTTTCAGACCACAAAGGTACTTTGGGAAGGTTTAAAGAGATGGCCAACTAAGTATTCCATTGTACCTGCAGGTGTTCCCGCCAATACTGATGCCTGTTTCAGTCTGACCTATCCTGCAAGACTTCTTGACTCGTGATGATTTTTTTCCAGGATCTCTGTTTTCTTCTCTATGTCTCAGTCCTATAAAAAAATCTTAATTATAGTCTAAAAATAAGCTTGTTTGTTTGTTTGTTTGTTTCTCATGAGATCCTTGAGCGCTATGTCAATTAAGCAGTGGTTAATCCCACCATAAGTGTGGGATTAAGCCCCACCCAGGACTTTTGCCCCAATCTCCCAAACGTTCTGTGTTTTCTTGCCTCCCAAATAGAGGCAAGTGTTTCCTAGGATGAATGGCAGACTTCCCAATGTGTGATGTTCACTAGCCTCCATTCTAACTTTACCAAGCCAAAACTGTTCTAAGGCATGGACACCCATCCATCCATACCATCTGGAGAATCTACGTGTGTGTGTAACATGTTATAATATAATTCTTTTTTATTGTGGTAAAATATGCACAATATAAAATTTACCTTTTTAACCATTTTTAAGTGTGTGATTCAGTGGCATTAAGTACATTCACACTGTTGTACAACCATCACCATCATTCATCTCCAGAACTTTTTCATCTTTCCAAACTGAAACTCTGTACCCATTAAACAATAACTCCTCAGTCCTCCCTCTCTCCAGCCCTGGTAACAATTCTACCTTCTGTCTCTATGAATGTGACCATTCCAGGTATAAGTGGAATTATATAGTATTTGTCCCTTTGTGTCTGGCTTATTTCACTTACATAATGTTTTTAAGATTTATCCATGTTGCAGCATATACTGGAATTTCATTTCCTCTAAAGACTGAATTACATTCCATTGTTTGTATATACCACATTTCGTATATCCATTCATCTGTCCATGGAGATTTGGGTTGTTTCTACCTCTGGCTATTGAGAATAATTCCATGAGCAGTACATGGAAGTACAAACATCTACTCCCAGCCTAGTTTCAACTGAAAAACAAAAACAAATATATAGTAGACATGTTTAGATCAATTAAAATTAGGCAGTTGTGGGATGCCTGGGTCGGCTAAACACCAGACTCTTAATTTCAGCCAGGTCATGATCTCAGGGTCAAGATCGAGTCCCGCATTCAGCTACATGGTGTCTCCTTGAGTTTCTCTCCCTCTGCCCCTGCTCATGTGCACTGGGGCTCCCTCTTTCTGTCTCTAAAATAAATAAATAAATCTTTAAAATAAAATAAAATAAGGCAGATGTTATTCAGCTATTTTATATAAAAATTGGTTCTAGGTGGGTTATTTAGGTTAAAGAATTAATTATTAGCATAGAGTCATTCATTTAGATTAATTAGTTAAATCATTCATTCAAATTATTGAGAAGGCAGTAACAGAAATATGAATGAGATAATGTTCTTGCACTTAAGATTCTTAAAGTCCAGGGGAGGAGCAAGATGGCGGAGGAATAGGAGACCTAAATTTTGTCTGGTCCTAGGAACTCAGCTAGATAGGTATCAAACCATTCTGAACACCTACAAACTCAACAGAAGATCAAAGAAAAGAATAGGAGCAACTCTGAACAGAAAAGCAACCACTTTCTGGAAGGTCTCTTCTGATTTGTTCAGTGTGTATTTTTCTGGGGTCGTTGTTACCCTGTTAGTATTTTGTTTCTCATTCATCTATTCTCCTCTGGACAAAATGACAAGGTGGAAAAACTCACCTAAAAAAAAAAAAGAACAAGAGGCAGTACTGACTGCCGGGGACCTAATCAATATGGACATTAGTAAGATGTCAGAAGTAGAGCTCAGAATGACGATTATAAAGATACTAGCTGGACTACTGGGTATTTACCCCAAAGATACAAATGTAGGGACCCGAAGGGGTACGTGCACCCCAATGTTTATAGCAGCAATGTCCACAATAGCCAAACTGTGGAAAGAGCCAAGATGTCCATCAACAGATGAATGGATAAAGAAGATGTGGTATATATACACAATGGAATTTTATGCAGCCATCAAAAGAAATGAGATCTTGCCATTTGCAACGACGTGGATGGAACTGGAGGGTGTTATGCTGAGTGAAATAAGTCAATCAGAGAAAGACATGTATTATATGACGTCACTGATATGAGGAATTCTTAATTTCAGGAACAAACTGAGGGTTGCTGGAGTGGTAGGGGGTGGGAGGGATGGGGTGGCTGGGTGATGGACATTGGGTAAGATATGTGCTACGGTGAGCGCTGTGAATTGTGTAAGACTGTTGATTCACAGATATGTACTTCTGAAACAAATAATGCAACATATTTTAAGAAAAAAGAAAAAGAAGAAGATAGCAGGAGAGGAAGAATGAAGGGGAGTAAGTCAGAGGGGGAGATGAACCATGAGAGACGATGGACTCTGAAAAACAAACTGAGGGTTCTAGAGGGGAGGAGGGTGGGGGGATGGGTTAGCCTGGTGATGGGTATTGAGGAGGGCACATTCTGAATGGAGCACTGGGTGTTATGAGCAAACAATGAATCATGGAACACTACACCCAAACAAATTATGTAATATATGGTGATTAACATAACAATAAAAAAATTTAAAAAAAAGATACTAGCTGGGATTGAGAAAAGCATGGAAGATACTAGAGAAAGCCTTTCTGGAGAAATAAAAGAACTAAAATCTAACCAAGTCGAAATCAAAAAGGCTATTGATGAGGTGCAATCACAAATGGAGGCTCTAAGTGCTAGGATAAATGAGGCAAAAGAGAGAATTAGTGATGTAGAAGACCAAATGATGGAGAATAAAGAAGCTGAGAAAAAGAGAGCTAAACAACTACTGGATCATGAGGACAGAATTCGAGAGATAAGTGATACCATAATATGAAACAACATTAGAATAATTAGGATCCCAGAAGAAGAAGAAAGAGAGAGAGGGGCAGAAGGTATATTGGAGCAAATTATAGCAGAGAACTTCCCTAATTTGGGGAAAGAAACAGGCATCAAAATCCAGGAGGCACAGAGAACCCCCCCTCAAAATCAATAAAAAGAGGTCAACAGGCCGACATCTAATAGTAAAACTTACAAGTCTCAGAGACAAAGAGAAAATAATGAAAGCAGCTCGGGAGAAGAGATCTGTAACCTACAATGGTAGAAACATTAGATTGGCAACAGACCTGTCCACAGATACCCAGCAGGCCAGAAAGGACTGGCATGATATATTCAGAGCACTAAATGAGAAAAATATGCAGCCAAGAATACTATATCCAGCTAAGCTTCACGGAAAATAGGAGAGATAAAAAGCTTCCAGGACCAACACAATTAAAAGAGAATTTGCAAACACGAAACCAGCCCTACAAGAAATATTGAAAGGGGTCCTCTAAGCAAAGAGAGAACCTAAAAGTAACATAGAACAGAAAGGAACAGAGACAATATACAGTAACAGCCACCTTACAGGCAATACATGGCACTAAATTCCTATCTTTCAATAGTTACCCTGAATGTAAACAGACTAAATGCCCCAATCAAAAGACACGGGCTATCAGATTGGATAAAAAAACAAGACCCATCGATATGCTGTCTGCAAGAAACTCACTTTAGACCCAAAGACACCCCCAGATTGAAAGTGAGGGGGTGGAAAACCATTTACCATGCTAATGGACACCAAAAGAAAGCTGGGGTGGCAATCCTTATATCAGACAAATTAGATATTAAACCAAAGACTATAATAAGAGATGAGGAAAGGCACTATATCCTACTTAAAGGGTCTATCCAACAAGAAGATCTAACACTTGTAAATATCTATGCCCCGAACATGGGAGCAGCCAATTATATAAGCCAATTAATAACAAAATCAAAGAAACACATCGAGAACAATACAATAATAGTGGGGGACTTTAACACTCCCCTCACTGAAATGGACAGATCATCTGAGCAAAAGATCGGCAAGGAAATAAAGACTTTAAATGACACACTGGACCAAATGGACTTCACAGACGTATTCAGAACATTCCATCCCAAAGCAACAGAATACACATTCTTCTCTAGTGCCCATGGAACATTCTCCAGAATTGATCACATCCTAGGTCACAAATCAGGTCTCAACCGGTACCAAAAGATTGGGATCATTCCCTGCATATTTTTGGACCACAATGCTTTGAAACTAGAACTCAATCACAAGAGGAAAGTCGGAAAGAACTCAAATACATGGAGGCGAAAGAGCATCCTACTAAAGGATGAATGGGTCAACCAGGAAATTAAAGAAGAATTAAAAAAATTCATGGAACCCAATGAAAATGAAAACACAACTGTTCAAAATCTTTGGGATACAGCAAAGGGGGTCCTAAGAGTAAAGTATATAGCAATACAAGCCTTTCTCAAGAAACAAGAAAGGTCTCAAATACACAACCTAACCCTACACCTAAAGGAGCTGGAGAAAAAAAGCAAATCAAGCCTAAACCCAGCAGGAGAAGAGAAATAATAAAGATCCGAGCAGAAATCAATGAAATAGAAACCAAAAGAACAGTAGAACAGATCAATGAAACTAGGAGGTGGTTCTTTGAAAGAATTAATAAGATTGATAACCCCCTGACCAGACATATGAAAAAGAAAAGAGAAATGACCCAAATCAATAAAATCATGAATGAAAGAGGAGAGATCACAGGCAACACCAAAGAAATACAAACAATTATAAGAACATATTATGAGCAACTATATGCCAAGAAATTAGATAATCTGGAAAAAATGGAAGCATTCCTAGAGATGTATCCACTACCAAAACTGAACCAGGAAGAAATAGAAAACCTGAACAGACCTATAACCACTAAGGAAATTGAGGCAGAATCAAAAATCTCCCAACAAACAAGAGCCCAGGACCAGATGGCTTCCCAGGGGAATTCTACCAAACATTTATTTTATTTTTTTTAAGATTTTATTTATTTATTTTGACAGAGAGAGAGAGACAGTGAGAGAAGGAACACAAGCAGGGGGTAATGGGAGAGGGAGAAGCAGGCTTCCCACTGAGCAGAGAGCCTGATGTGGGGCTCGATCCCAGGACCCTGGGATCATGACCTGAGCTGAAGGCAGATGCTTAACTATGGAGCCACCAGGTGCCCCTTCTACCATACATTTAAAGAAGAATTAATACTATTCTTCTGAAACTGTTCCAAAAAATTGAAATGGAAGGAAAACTTCCAAACTCATTTTATGAGGCCACCGTTACTTTTATCCCAAAACCAGACAAAGACCCCATCCAAAAGGAGAACTACAGACCAATATCCCTGAGGAATATGGATGCAAAAATTCTCACCAAAATACTAGCCAATAGGATCCAAAAGTACATTAAAAGGATTATTCACCACGACCAAGAGGGATTTATTCCTGGGCTGCAAGTTTGGTTCAACATCAATTAACCAATCACTGTGGTACAATACATTAATAAATTAATAAAAGAAAGAAGAAGAACCATATGATCCTCTCAATAGATGCAGAAAAAGCATTTGAAAAGTACAGCATCCTTTCTTGATCGAAACTCTTCAGAGTATAGGGATAGAGGGTACATACCTCAATATCATAAAAGCCATCTATGAAAAACCCACAGCGAATACCATTCTCAATGGGGAAAAGCTGAGCACTTTCCCCCTAAGGTCAGGAACGTGGCAGGGATGTCCACTCTCACCACTGCTCTTCAACATAGTATTAGAAGTCCTAGCCACAGCAATCAGACAACAAAAAGAAACCAAAGGCATCCGAATTGGCAAAGAAGAAGTCAAACTCTCACTCTTTGCAGATGATATGATACTTTATGTGGAAAACTCAAAAGAGTCCATGCCAAAACTGCTAGAACTCATAAAGGAATTCAGTAAAGTGGCAGGATATAAAATTAATGCACAGAAATCAGTTGCATTTCTATACACCACCAAGACAGAAGAAAGAGCAATTAAGGAGTCGATCCCATTTACAGTAGCACCCAAAACCATAAGATACCTAGGAATAAATCTAACCAAAGAGGCAAAGAATCTCTACTCAGAAAACTATAAAATACTCATGAAAGAATTGAGGAAGACAAAAAGAAATGGAAAAATGTTCCATGCTCATGGATTGGAAGAACAAATATTGTGAAGATGTCAATGCTACCTAGAGCAATCTACACATTCAATGCAATCCCCATCAAAATACCATCCACTTTTTTCAAAGAAATGGAACAAATAATCCTAAAATTTGTATGGAACCAGAAAAGACCCCGAATAGTCAGAGGAATGTTGAAAAAGAAAAGCAAAGCTGGCGGCATCACAATTCTGGACTTCCAGCTCTATGACAAAGCTGTCATCATCAAGACAGTATGGTACTGGCACAAAAACAGACACATAGATCAATGGAACAGAATAGAGAGCCCAGGATTGGACCCTCAACTCTATGGTCAACTAATCTTCGACAAAGCAGGAAAGAATGTCCAATGGAAAAAAGACA
>NW_027397069.1:59263365-59316737 GCF_003265705.2 Callorhinus ursinus | reverse complement strand
GACAAAGCAGGAAAGAATGTCCAATGGAAAAAAGACAGTCTCTTCAACAAATGGTGTTGGGAAAATTGGACAGCCACATGCAGAAGAATGAAACTGGACCATTTCCTTACACCACACACAAAAATAGACTCAAAATGGATGAAAGACCTCAATGTGAGACAGGAATCCATCCAAATCCTAGAGGAGAACACAGGCAGCAACCTCTTCGACCTCAGCCACAGCAACTTCTTCCTAGAAACATTGCCAAAGGCAAGGGAAGCAAGGGCAAAAATGAACTATTGGGACTTCATCACGATAAAAAGCTTTTGCACAGCGAAGGAAACAGTCAACAAAACCAAAAGAGAACCGACAGAATGGGAGAAGATATTTGCAAATGACATATCAGATAAAGGGCTAGTATCTAAAATCTATAAAGAACTTATCAAACTCAACACCCAAAGAACAAATAATCCAATCAAGAAATGGGCAGAAGACATGAACAGACATTTTTCCAAAGAAGACATCCAAATGGCCAACAGACACATGAAAAAGTGTTCAACATCGCTCGGCATCAGGGAAATCCAAATCAAAACCTCAATGAGATACCACCTCACACCAGTCAGAATGGCTAAAATGAACAAGTAGGGAAACGACATGTGTTGGCTAAGATGTGGAGAAAGGGGAACCCTTCTACACTGTTGGTGGGAATGCAAGCTGGTGCAGCCACTCTGGAAAACAGTATCGATGTTCCTCAAAAATTTGAAAATAGAGCTACCCTACAAGCCAGCAATTGCACTACTGGGTATTTACCCCAAAGATACAAATGTAGTGATCCGAAGGGGTATGTGCACCCCGATGTTTATAGCAGCAAGGTCCACAATAGCCAAACTATGGAAAGAGCCAAGATGTCCATCAACAGATGAATGGATAAAGAAGAAGTGGTATATATATACAATGGAATATTATGCAGCCATCAAAAAAATGAAATCTTGCCATTTGCAATGACATGGATGGAACTGGAGGGTTTATGCTAAGCAAAATAAGTCAATCAGAGAAAGACATGTATCATATGATCTCACTGATATGAGGAATTCTTAATCTCAAGAAACAAACTGAGGGTTGCTGGAGTGGTGGGGGTTGGGAGGGATGGGGTGGCTGGGTGATAGACATTGGGGAGGGTATGTGCTATGGTGAGCGCTGTGAATTGTGCAAGACTGTTGAATCACAGACCTGTACCTCTGAAACAAATAATACTTTATGTGTTTAAAAAAAAATACATAGTAGGAAGGGAAAAATGAAGGCGGGGAAGCGGAGGGGGAGACAAACCATGAGAGACGATGGACTCTGAGAAACAAACTGAGGGTTCTAGAGGCGAGGGGGTGGGGGGATGGGTTAGCCTGGTGAAGGGTATTAAAGAGGGCACGTATTGAATGGAGCACCAGGTGTTATACGCAAACAAGGAGTCATGGAACACTACATCAAAAACTAATGATGTAATGTATAGTGATTAACATAACATAATAAAATAAAATAAAAAAAAGATTCTTAAAGTCCATTTGGGAAAGCAGACAAGGAAATGAGTACTCAAAACAATTTGGTAATTATTAAAATGGTAATCTACAGATGTGCTGGGGAACACAGAGAAAGGCACTCAGAGATGCAGGAAGCTTTCCTAGGACAGAAGATCCCAGAACCAGATCTGGAACATAAGCAGCATGGTCTCTCCAGAGACTGGGAGAATGAGGGAGGAAGCTGTGCTGGCTAAGATGAAAAATGCTAAAAACCAGGAAGCCTTGAAAAGTCGAATCAGGGAATGATTAAGTAAATAAGGCAACAGCAGTGTGTGCAAACTAAGAAGCAAGCACTGGGGGCTGAGGTTGGAGGCAGACAACCATAAGGTCATAAAAAGCTTTATTCCTACGTGTGCTAAGGAGTTTGAGTTTTTAATCCTAACAGCAAGTCTGACCATGCAGCTAGTTCTCCTAAATTTTAAAATACATTTTGATAAAGAAAACGCTTCTGGCATTAGTTTGGATCTAGCTTTATTTCCTGACACATTGGGCACAGCACTGCCACCTACTCAAGAACAAATTGTGCCATTACTTAATAACAGTCAGCCCACGTGGACTTTTAAAATCAGTATAATTATGAGAGATTATAGGTCTTTCATGTTAGCAATTAATTTGTTCACTGTTTTTATCATTGATAAATGAAGACTGAATACCAGATTACCTGGAAGTGCCCCACATTCTAAATAGAATTTTTAAATTGACATGGTTTGAAAATCCTGTTTTGTTCTGAGTCGAACCAGGGCAATTTGGTAAAAGATCAATTAAGTGTTGCACTCCTGCTGCTTACTTTCTCTTTGATAGACTCTACCTTCCAAACGAAGGCACGTTTCTTTACATTCAGTATAATCATATGGGAAAATGCTGATGGCCTGACAAAATTAGTGGATGATATGGTAAAAGGTGTTCAATGGTCCAGCCATGTTGTTGGCCCCACTCCATATAAATTCCAGACCACTATAGTCCAGAGAGACTCCTATGACCCAAATATCAGCTGGAATATGAGTGGAAATGATGTAACAATTTCTCTAGAAAGTAATCTATTATAAGGAGGTAGGGGAGAAAATCTTTGGGTTACTAATGACATTTTCCCCTACTAAGCTATCTGGGTTAATGAGCAACCTTCTGAAACCATAGATATCATTACTGTTACACATTTCATAGCAACATATTTGTCCTTAGATAAAGTTATATAGAGAAATATAGCAATGTCGCCATGCTACTGAGAAGTCACTGTGGCAAAGGAAAGTGCCTGTCTAACATGAAACATTCAGGAGGAGATATTCATCTAAATCCTGTTCTTTCTCTACAGCAATAGCCCTAGTGCATACTTCCAAGAAGTCTCTGGTACAATTTGAAGGGACCTACAATGAAAATGATAACAGCTGAGAATAGCAAACTTTAAAAAAAAAATCAATCCATATCTGAAAGGCTGCAGGTACTCAAGATGACTGAATCACAAATATTTTGATGCTTCAGATGAAAAAATCTTAGAGAATTTACAAGAAAATCTTTTCCTGACTAGCAAAGGCAATGATAGAGTTCTGTAGATAAAAATGAGCATGCTGCCATATACAGAACATATATAGACTCTTTAATGTACATTTGGCTTAGAACTTCTCTTTATAATTGTGTACGCTGTAGGATAATTTCTTTCCAATGCACATTTCTTTGTTAAGAAAAGCTAGGAAGAGAACTACACAGAGAAAATTATATGCAACAAGTATCCTGAAGAAACAACTTGCTACCTTAAATGGATTCTCCTCCATACTTTGAGGAAACATTTAATCTCTTAAAAATATGACCGTCAAACCCAAGATAACGTAAAGACCCTCAGAATTTAAGAACCAGACCTTTGTCATATTCACTACAGAATACTTACTGCCTAGAATTATGCTTGACACAGTAAAATGCTCCAAAAATTTAACTGAATGTATAAGCAGCACAGAAAATTTGAACAAACAGGTTTTATGATCTATTTGAAGTTCTTTTCTAAAACGTCAATGCTCCTTGGCCAAAGACCACCAGAAACACACATGCAGTTGAATGAATTGGGTTGACTGCTAATTGCAATGGTAGAGAATACACATCATGGCAAAATGTGGAATATCTCAGTAGGACGGTATTACGAAGGACTTAGTACAGGATCTGGGCTTTGGTTAGGTGGCTTTATGCTGGATTTAAGGAAGCAGAGCTTTACTCTGGATCAGGCATTGTCAGGAAGCAGAGATAATTCTATACTTAGGTATCTCAGTAAGTATTATATAGAATGAGGGTGGACCAAAATGAAGCTAAAGTTCTATTTCGTAAAGAAGCAGTGGTCAGTCACATTAGCCAAAATGGGGAACGTTTTGTGGCTTGGAATTTTTTTTTACATGCTCAGACATAATTATGGAGTGATCTTTCTTATGTTTGTTCTGACCCACCATGGTCAGAGGGGCCTTCTCTGATGTTGGTGTTCTGAAAATCGTTTACGTTTAAAAGAACACCAGAGGTCCACGAGGGGATCCCAGGCCCGCTCTTCATGACACCAGGCATGTGAAGACTGTAAGAAGTGCCTGGAAAATTCCTAGTTGCCAAAGGCCACTTTGGTCTTTCTCAAAATTAGTCTAATATTTGGTCTTTCAATTGTGACTTTCATCCTTAGAGTGTTTTCAATAGCTAACTAAATGCAATAATTTCAAATTACATACCAACCTCCAGGCACACTTTGAAGATAATCAACTAAAATTTTGAAATGGGAAGTCCGAAAGGACGAACACCAAAATTTTTAAAGCAGTTACTTACATAATTTAAAGTAATGTAGGGGGATTATAAGATTTTATCTTCTCTTTTCTGGGGTTTTTCTCTACGTGCTAATGAAGACAAGCTATATTTTTAAAGTGTGTGAAATGCTTTGAATAAGGTATTAAATATTCAAAGGGCTCAGAATTATTTTTATTATGGGTAGTGTCATGACAGTGATTAGTAAACAGAGTGAGTTGTTCTGTATATGAGTAATTTTAGATGAAAAACAACTGAAATGATTGCAAGACCAATTTTCATGGTCCCACTTCCTGTAAGACAAGATGTTTCACTGTAACAGCGGGAGGGAGGAGCCGCTGTAGATATATGATCATAAGTAGTAATGACTGAAAACAGTTTGGTTGGAGCTGAGCAGCTTGGTGGGGAAAGGCAAAAGAAAACATTGATATTTAGAACCCCAAATTGGAACCCCTCGGGCTTTCTGCAGGTCTCCACAGACTTTTGTTTCAGATTACATGTTCAGGGTTTGAGTTTCAAGATCCATTTATTCTTAGAGTCTTTTAAAATAGCAACTGGAGTGATTTCAAAGAGCTGAACTTTGTCCTCAAATGTAAGAATGAGAAAAACAAGACCGCAGGGAAGTGAACTTCTAATGGATATTCTTAACCATCCACCTCAATTAGCTGCTGTTTTGTCTGTCAATAGGAGTAATGTCAACTCCAAACTATGAGGCCATAAAAAAATCATGTAGCAGAAAAAAAATAAACTCAATGAACAGCTAAAGGTAAATCTGGAATAGTCTCTCATTCATTTATTGATTCAACAACTATCTACCAAGTGCCTACTAGGCACCAGGTGCTGTGCTAAATGCTAGAGATTGAAAGCTGGGGGGACCTTCTGGGCAGAGAGAAACATGTATTTAGGGAAGGGTGAAGGGAGGAGAAGGGGGGAACATATAAACAGGCAATTTCATATGCTACCTGCATTAGTTCCTATTGCTGCTATTAGCAAACTACCCTCAACTTAGTGGCTTAAAACAAGGCAAATTTATTCTCTAACACTTCTGGAGAACTCTTACATGAGTCTCACTGAGCTAAAATCAAGGTGAAATTAGGCTGCATTTTTTCTGGAGGGTCTAGGAGTGAAGCGCTTGTCACTGCCTTTCTCAGTCCACATTCTTGGCCAGTAACAGCCCCTTGAATCTTTTTCACATCAAAAAAGTCTGACAAATTCTTCTGCCTCCCCCTTTCATTTTTTAAGGACCTTTGTGATTACATTGGATATCCCACTGGATAATCCAGATTACTTTCTCCATTTTAAGGTCAGCTAATTAGCAACCTTAATTCCGTCTTCAGCTTAATTAGCTGTCACGATGTAAACTAAGGTATTCACAGGTTCCAGGCATTAGGACACTAGGACACGGGCATCTCCGGGGACCAGTACTCAGCTGCCACCCTCTCCAGAGGCAAAGTACAAACAATGTGCTTTCAGAGCAAATCTTCCAAAAATAATTGGGCATGTTTGTTCAGGCCTCCCCGTCTTTTTTTCAAGATGCTGGTGGTGATTCCTAAAATCTGTGCCTGACGTAGCCAAGCTTAGGTAATCTTTTAAAAAACATTAATGTCCTAAGTCTTTTCCTTCTTTCACTTTTTTAGATTCTTTTCCAAAATGCTTCCTTCATTTATGAAGTATTTTTCTAGGTTCAAGAGGAAAACACTTGTTATGCCTTCATTTAAGCAGTGATATTTCGCTCCCATGATCACTTTATTTCAAAAATTGTTCATTATTCATTTCAAACAATTTTTTTGGCCATCCTCCTATCCTACTGCAAACTATAATGTTACATATATCAAATACCAAACAAAAAATGAGAAAATGAATTTCACTCAGACACGGAGTGGGAGACTTCTTTTGCATATTGAATGCATTCCATTGAATGTTTCCCATAGTTTAACTCTGAGCTTCTCAAGGGCAGGGACTGAGTTTGGTGATTATTCTTTTCATTCTTTACACACAACACAATGCCAGGCATATACTTCACGGTCAGAAATGCTGACTGTATAAATGACTGGACAATATAACCCAATTTCCTGGACTCCTGAATACCTAGAGATGTGACTTCAAAATGTTTTAAGGTTCTTAATTAAAAATGCAATAGCCTGAGGAATAGTTAAGAAGCAGAAAAGTAATAAACCTGTTATTCTACGCCTTAGTGCCCCTGCAGGTTGCTTGGAATGGCAATTTTTGTCAAACCACTTTCCTGTGCTTCTTGGAGAGAATAGTGGGGGATGGGGGAAGTGGGGTGGTTATGCATTACCCCTGAAGTGTGTCATCAGCTCCTCTTATTCTTTATGACCCACATGCATTCTTCTTTTCCCAAACTGGTGTATCGGTGGCTACATGTTCCCATGGAAACTAGATGTCAAGTGGCCCTGTCATTTCTTGGCTATCGCCTGCCCCATTTCTCTGCCTTCCCTTGTTGGAGCCTCTGCAGGTCTGGAAGCGGTGATCTGCATTCCCAACACACTTTAGCCTGCCTCCTGGGCTTGCTGTCTCTTGGCTTGCTTCCCACTGCCCTATTCTGAAGCTGACCTGCTGGAATGACTCCCAGACCCTCTTTGCTGCCTGGCAGTGGCCTTTGCTGTTCTTTTCATCTCTCTTTGTATCCAGAGTCCATGTAAGTCAGACTCCGGATATATCGTGATGCGGGATACCTGACCCCCTGTCTCTGTACTCTGTCCATTCCTTGCCACCTCTCTAGCTATTATTACCTTGGTCAAAGCCACAAAGTTACTTAGATAACTGTAATATCCCCCTTGTTCTACCCCTGCTCGTCTACAATGTGTTCTCAATTGAGCAATCAGAGGTACCATTTGTACCTGAAAGACAATCTTACCTCTCTGTGTAAAACTGTGCAGTGGTGGGCTGCCTGCCTGGCTGGCTCGATCAGTAGAGTGTGCAACTCTTGATTGCCTCGTCATAAGTTCACCCCACGTTGGGTGTAGAGTTTACTTAAAATAAACAAATAAATAAAATCTTTACGAACAAAAAAATACCCTGCAATGGCTTCTCATTTTCCCTCAGAGTAAATCCTCACAGGAGTCTACAAGGACCCATCTGAGTTGGCCCTGTTACTGCTGTGACCTCTCTTTGAGATGGTCCTAGACATCATACAGCTCAGCAATTCCACTCCTAGGGAATACACCTGAGAGAATGGAAACATAGCACACAAAAACTTTTACAGGAATGTTCGTAGCAGCATTTTCCATAATAGTCAACATGAGAAATAACCCAAGTATCCATCAGCTGATGCATAGATCAACAAATTGTGGTATATCCATACAATGGGATATTATTTAACAATAAAAAATGAAGTACTGGATACATGGAAGATAAACATTGAAAATATAATGGAAGTGAAAGAAACTGGTCACAGAAGACTACATATTGCATGATCCTATTTATATGAAACATCCAGAATAGGCATATCTATAGAGAGGGATAGCAGATTAGATCTTTCTCCTCTCTATAATGCCAACATTTTGCACAAAGTCTGGTATCCACTGTGCAACAATGTTTCTTTACATGCTGAATATTTATCCGGATTCCCAGGGAAGAGCTAAAGCCAATGGTCTTCCTCCATCATTCCCTCTCTCTGAGTCTGAGAGCAGACATTCTGAACCGAAGAGATTCAGGCTCAGGGACCATCTTCCAACATTGTGCACTAGCCACCGGGGCACGGCAGGAATCAAGCCCTGAGTCAGGTGGCAACCATGTAGGTAACTGCCAGTCATTTGACTTCACAATGGACTTATTCCTATTTCAGCTGAAATTATCTTTCAAATATGGATTCCTTTCAGTTAAGAGTCAAATGCTTCTTTTTTGACACTACATCAGTGACTAATTAACATATCTCTATCTAAAAAGATTAATATACTTCCACTTGGTAGTCAGTTAAAAACATTAATGGAATACAATGTCATATTTCTTATTGTTGCTCAAACCTCAGAAATACAATAGTCTCCCAGAGCAACTGGCTGTATTTTAATTATGTAAACACCATAAGCTCAATGGAATGGAAATTCACATTTTACTAGAAATTATCATAAGAGAGACACTTTTCAGAGATTATTTTCTGAAGCATTTACTTGAGATTGTATATCATGGAAGATTTATAGGATAGCAATTCTCTAAAGAGTTTAAATGTTTCTGCATATTGATTCAACTCTCCTGCATTTTAAAGATTGTGTAAATATTTAAAAATTAAGTTATTCCAACATCTCAAGAAGAAATTCTAAAACCCATTAGCAGTTATTCCCCATTTGCCCTCCATGTCCCCACCCTAGGCGGCCATTAATCTGCTATCCCTCTCCACAGATTTGCCTATTCTGGATGTCTCATACAAATAGGATCATGCAATATGTAGTCTTCTGTGACCAGTTTCTTTCACTTCCATAATACTTTCAATGTTTATCTTCCACGTATCAGTACTTCATTTTTTATTGTTAAATAATATCCCATTGTATGGATATACCACAATTTGTTGATCTATGCATCAGTTGATGGATACTTGGGTTATTTCTCATCTTGACTATCATGGAAAATGCTGCTACGAACATTCCTGTAAAAGTTTTTGTGTGCTATGTTTCCATTCTCTCAGGTGTATTCCCTAGGAGTGGAATTGCTGAGCTGTATGATCACTCTGTTTAACCTTTTCAGGGACTGCCACACTTTTTTCCAAAGTGGCTACACTACTTTGCATTCCTGTCAGCAGTGTGTCAGAGCTCCTATTTATCCACAGTCCCATCAACACTTACAATTTGCTGCCTTTGTGTATAACCGCCCTCGTTGGTGTGAAAATCACCTCATCGTGATTTTCATTTTCATTTCCTTAACGATTAGTAACATTGAGAATCTTTTCATGTGTTTAGTGGTCAGTCGCATACCTTCTTTGGAGAAATGTCTATTCAGATCCTTCACCTCTTGTTTAGCTGAGTGATTTGTTTTATTATGAAGTTGTAGAAGTCCTGTATGTATTTTAGGTAGAGCACTAGATACAAATCAGATAAATGATCTGCGCATACATTTTCCCATTCTGTGTGCTTTTTCCCTTCTTGATGAGGTGTTGTCTGAAGCACAAAAGATTTTAATTTTGATGAGATCTAGTTTATTTATTTTTATTTTGTTGCTTGAGCTTTTGGCGTCATATCTAGGAAGGCTTTGCTTACCCGAAGTTCACAAAGATTTATTCCTACATATGCATAAATGATGTTTACAGTTTTAGTTTTTACTTTTAGGTCTATAACCCATTTTAAGTTATTTTTGTGTGTGTGTGTGTAGGATGTGAGGGGAGGAAGGAACTTCATTCTTCTGCATGTGAAAATCCAATTGGCTCAGCAATATTTGATGAAAAGACTGTTTTTTCTTCATTGAATTGTTTTGGCACCCTTGTAAAAAAGACGAATTACATAAATGTAAGGGACTATTCCTGGGCTCTTCATTCTATTCCACTGATACACATCTATCCTTACATTACACCATGCCACACTGTCTTGATTACTGTAGCTTTGTACTGAGATCAGGTTGTGTGAGTCCTCCAACTTTGTTCCATTTTTTAAGATTGTCTTGGCTATTCTAGGTCCCTTTCATTTCCATATATTTTTCTCCCAACAATTTGAATTCATTTCATACACAACAGATACTATTTTTGAACACCTATCATTCAGAAAATGGTCTTGGTAGTTCTTAAGTTTTATTTAAGAGTACCCAGTTCAATGCCTGTCTTCGGTGGAAAACATAGTGAGTCAACCCTGCTGGGATTCACATTAGAGCTTCCAAGGAGCCAAGATGGATTTTTTAGATAACTGATCTATTCCTTATCACTTACATAAAATGTCCTTTATACCTTATTGTTCCCCACTAAGCTCTTACTTTATCAAACAGAAAACATGCCTGCCACACATGCTATGCTTTTTAAGAGTCCACGTTCTCTTCAAAGATACTCCAGATCAATTCATTATGCCATTTTATTATTTTCTTGTAGTTTGTATTTAGCTAGCCAGTGATTTGCTCAACCTAGTTTCATATCCTATAAAGATTGGGTACTACATGATTCTTTTGTATATTTCTCATATGCATTAACTCTGGAAAATGTCAACATTTAAAAGTATATCTTTTGTTTCTAAAATTATTTCTAGAGGAAATAGAAATATGGTTTATAACTGGGGGAGTCTAGGACAACCGTGTTCATATAATGAAAATAGCTTTACTTCCTTTGATTAGCATGATAATTATTTACCATCTCTAAATATTTATAAAGATTGCTGACACAGCTGAAAATAATAATTATTCTTACTATGCAAATAGATAATTGAAATTCATGATTCTGGATATTTCAAAAGAATGGAAAATAGAACATGCTGTGTATTTATTTTATGTTGGTTCAATTAATTGGAAGCAAAATACTCTCTGGAAAAGACTTATCTAAAAAATAAATAAATAAAGCGATTATTTAAAAATAGCCTCAACATAAAAGATGGAATGGCTGTTTACAAGCAAGAGAATACGGTAACTGATTGAAATACATAATCAGAGAAAGAGTTTGGTTCTGCCTATCTTCTGTTTTTCTTAACACTCTCTGTTGATGACTCTAGATTTTCTTTGGTTTTATGAACCTCTAAAAGAGTTGCTTTTTTCCTGGCTCTCTCAAAAAAATTCTTCCTCACTTTTTTTTTAAGATTTTTTTTTATTTATTTATTTGACAGAGAGAGAGAGAGAAAGCACAGGCAGAGAAAGAGAGAGAAGCAGGCTTCCCGCAGAGCAGGGGAGCCCGACACAGAACTTGATCCCAGGAACCCCCGGGATCATGACATAAGCCGAAGGAAGTCACTTAACCAACTGAGCCATCCGGGCGCCCTCCCTCACCTTCAAATAAACAAATATGAACTGACTCCTGAGAGTGGAGCTTCACAAGTGTTAAGATTCATATCAGGAACCAAGGAGTTTTAAGATGGAGATTATATTCAACATGTATGGGGCAAAGCCTGAGATTCTGCATTTCTAACAAGCTGTGCCAACATGGCAGGTAGCAAGGGTTTAGAGGATAAATGGCTTCCAGAGCTTGCCTTTCATGATTAGACCTGCATACCTTGGGAAGACACTACAAGTTCTAGAATACATCACCTCTATTCAGCAGTTCCTATGTATTCTTCCGGAGATAAATTATGCCTGCGAAATAATATTTATAAAATTTTAAACACAGAAAATAGCATCCAATAGTGTTCGACATCTTATTTTATTTTAATATATCTTGGAGAATATATATCATTTTTTTCTTTAAATCTACTTTCTAAATCATTCATACTTATTTAAGAAAACTATTAAGTTCATGTATGAGTAATGTACTCAGGTAACCTGCTGGATTTTGTTACTCTTCGAAATTTTTCCCTGTTCATTCTCTAGACTTTTTCAGTTGTATTATATCAACTTTGAATAAAGATAATTTTCAATATTTATACTATATAAATTTGAAACTTAAGGGAGAAATTTGAATTGCAGGCATAATTTTAGGTGCCATTAGTATAGAGATACTATTTTAAACTTTGGGACTAGATAAATATATCCTTAAGGTATAATATAATTTATCATGTCTATTGTTAATTTTCTCTCTTAGATATAACATCAACCAAGAAGGAATATGCCTGTTTCGCTCACCTTGTGTTTCAGGAGTTTAGAACAGTGCCCAGTGTCAAAAAATATTTCTGAATTTTGTTGATCAAGGAAAGGTTATTATCTTGAGAGTCGAGAGGAGGGAAAAAGGAATATTGAAGATGTGAGGAGAGAGGACTTATGAAATAATGTTCTGACAAGTTGGGAAATTGACTAGGGAAGTGTCAAATTGCTAGAGAAAGCTAAGAATCTAATATTTGTGATCATAATTTAACCCGAGTCCTTTCAGTGTGATTATCTATTCTCCAGCCACATTCAGATACAGTATTAGTGGAGCAGAGTCAGCAAAGAGCTCGGTTCAACTAAGGTAGGAGTTTCCAAGTGATAAAAAAAGTTGGAGATTGGTCCTAAGGGATATCCCAAATGGACATTCCAGGATATAGATGTGATTATATAGTCTTAAATTAATTATTAAACCAATGATTGCTGAAAATATTTTTTTAAAAAAAGGTTGAAGAGAGGGCAGTGAGATTAGTAATGATGCATGGAATCTTAACTACCTAGAGACAAATGAAACTCTCTGCCTAAGGAGTTGAGAGACAATAAAAAAAGTAGTAGGATAAATAGACTGGGGATCCTGATAGATGATAAATTGTTTAAGTGTGGGGTTGGGTGGGGGTGGTTGGTAGAGTTCATGAGCTGGAGAGCCAGAAATTATGGTCTTTCAGTGGAATGGTTGAAACTGTAATTCTGGGTGTGATGTGATCATTGAAGTTCTCGGGTGAGGTCCGGGAAGGGATGTTGGAAAACAAGGTCAATGAACTGGAACATTTACCCGGAGCTCAAATTCCAAATAATACATGATCATTACTAATAAAAATGCTGTGGTGCCCCATGATATTCAACAAAATGGTATAAACCTTATTCCATACAGCTGATGAAACATGTGCACTTTCACATTTGGCCAGCTTGTACCCAAAGTACATCGCAATTACAAAGCAGAACGTCAGTGAGCTCCGTGTTTGCTGAGTCCCAAGACAAGATCCTCTTTTAGACTCCAGAAAGGAGAAAATTAAACTCATTGTTCTACTGTAGTTAGAGTTTATGTCTAATTAAATTAAAGAACAGATTGAATAGTTTAACATATCTCATGTTCATATGGCATTGAAAATCCTTGGTTGGCAGCTGTGTAAATCAGCAGGAAATCAGGGGAAGGCAAAAGTGAGATGAATATTTAGAAGTGGAAATTAGAGGCAGTACTATTTCTAAAACACTGTTTGCTGTTTATATGGCAATACCAATAATTGAGATACGATGATATTGAGCTATTAATACACTTTCAAAATGTAATAGTAATGAAAACATCATGAGTTTTAGTATCTACCTACTCTAACTTTTATTTATCATCTTTTCAGTTTTAAGGAGCTAAACACATAACAGAGAAAAACATATATCTTGAGTTCATGCTTAAATTCCAAAAAATGTAAACAATCATTGTTATGATCACCATGTGCATAAAACATTCAAATACAGTTTGAGATAAGTAGCACAAAAATGACTTTGACATTAAGCATCATAATTTATACACAGATGCATAGTTACATAATTCCCAGGAATTTAAAGTGAGCTGAACCTTCCATATTTTTCCATTTATCTTTTTTTTGGTTGAAAATTTTCATACATGCTCAGAAGCAGAAAGAATTATATAATGAACTCCTATGCACTCATAATCCAAATTCTATAATTGTTAAGATTTACTATATTTTTTAATTCTTTGCTTTTTTTTTTTTTTACTGAAGTCTTTTGAAAAAAGAAAGGCCAAATATCTTATAATTTTGCCCCTACATATTTCACAATTATATAGCTTGGGTGGGACTCTAGTATTTTTAAATTTATTTAGTAGTTTTTTCAAAACTTTGCCATGTTTTGTCTATGAAAAAAGCTTATTTATGCTTCTCAATTTGCATCTAGCAAGAGTAGAGTTAAAAAAAATTTGAAAAACTAAAACAAAAATAAATGGAAAATTTTTAGGACACAGATCAATTTGATAGGGCAGGGAATATGTCATTTTGCTCATTAAACTTAACAAATTGTATATTTACATGCAGTTGTCAGAACATACTATAGATTAGTTCTCTGTACTCTTGCCTAGTATTCCTCATGATAACGTTTTGCAGAACCATAAGATGATATCACAACCAAGGTATTGACATTGGTACAGCCAAGATACAGATCATTTCCATCAGCCTAAAGATCCTTCATGTTGCCCTTTTATGGCTACCCTCCCTCCACTTCCCTCCTGTTCCCATCTCCTCCTTAACTTATGGTACCCACTAATTTGTTCTCCATATCTATAATTTTATGATTTCAATAATGTTATATCAGTGGAATAATACAGTATGCAATGTTTTGTAATTGCCTTTTTCTAATCCAACATAATTCTCTGAAGATTTATCCATATTGTTAGGTTGATCAGTAGTCTATTCCTTTTTATTGCTAAGTAGAACTCCACGGTGTGGATCTACCACAGTTTGTTATTGTTGTTATTCACACACTGAAGGACATATGGCTTGTTTATAGTTCTGCTTTTGATGTCAAGTCTCAGAACTCTTTGCCTAGACCCAGATCCTTAGCCCTATGTTGAATCAGAGTGATGAGAGTGGACATCCTTGCCTAGTTCCCAATCTTAGAGGAGGCATTCAGTCTTTCCCATTCAACATCTTGGTGTCTATAGGTTTTCATAGATGTTCTCTATCAGGTTGAGGAAGTTACCTGCTATTCCTATTTTTCTGAGAATTTTTATCATGAATAGAGGTTGAATTTTGTCAGAGACTTTTTCTATATTGATTGAGATGATCATATGACTTTTATTCTTTAGCCTGCTAATATAGTGGATTACACTGATTGACTTTCTAATATTGAACCAGCCTTGCATCCCTGGAATAAACTTCATTTGGTCTTGATGTATACGTCTCTTTATATATTGCCAAAATATATTTTGCTAATATTGCTAATATTTTGCTAAGGAATTTTGGGCCTATATTCATGATCTGTAGTTTTGTTTATCTGGGGGGATTTTTTTTTTTTTTTTTGGTACTGTCTTTGCCTGGTTTTGGTATCAGTTTTACTGACTTCATAAAACGAATTAGAAAGTGTTCCTTTCTCTTCTATTTCCTGAGATTGTATGGAATTGGTGTTAACTTTTCTATAAACATTTGGTAGGCATTTCCAGTGAAAGCACCTGTGCCTAGAGATTTCCTTTTTGAGAGTTTTTAAATTATGAATTCAATTTCCTTAATAGTTATAGGGCTCACATTGGATCAACTGTGACACTTTGTATTTTTCAAGGAAGTAGACAAGGAGTTTGTACAATTGATATGTGTAGAGTTGTTCATAGGATTCCCTTGTTATTCTTAGGTGTCTGCAATGTCTGCAGTTAATATCCCATGACTGATCCCTGATATCGGTTTATAGAGTTTAATTATTTTTTCAAAACATACAAATGTATGTTTTCTCTTTTTGTCCTTGTCAATCTTGATAGATGCTTGTCAATTTTATTGATCTTCACAACAAACCAGCTCTTTGCTTTACTAATTGTCTCTTTTGTATACTGTTGGGGATTTCATTGGTTTCTGCTCTTTCATGTATTATTTCCTTCTTTTTACTTGTTTTGGGTTTATTTCTTATTTTTTTCATATTCTTGAAGTCGGAGGTTAGTTTATTGATTTAAGGCTTTTCCTCTTTTCTCCTGTATTTAGTCCTATAAATTTATCTTTTGACACTTTAGTTATTACTCACCAATTTTTACACGTAGCATTTTCATTTTCATTCAGCTCAATGTATTCTTTGTTTCTTTGGGAATTCCTTTTGACCCATAGAGTATGTAAAAGTGTGTTGTTTAGTTTCCAAGTGTTTGGGCATTTTTTTTTGGTCTTTCTTTTTTTTTTATTATGTTATGTTAATCTTAATCACCATACATTACATCATTAGTTTTTGATATAATGTTCCATGATTCATTGTTTGCATATAACACCCAGTGCTCCATTCAGTACGTGTCCTCTTTAATACCCATCACCAGGCTAACCCATCCCCCCACCCTTTTGTGATCTTTCTGTTCTTGATTTCTAGTTTGATACCATTGCGGTAAAAAAATGCATTCTACGATTTCAAATACTTTAAGTGTGTTGAGAGGTTTTGTTTTTGTTTTTGTTTTCGTTTTTTTTTATAGCCCAGGATATGGTCTATCTTATTGAATGTTTTAAGGACATGTGAAAAATTTTCTATTCCAATGTTAGATAGAATATTCTATAAGATGTCAGTTAAACTCTGGTGTGTTTATGTTCTTATTCAGTTCCTCTATATCCTTACTGATTTTCTTTCCGTTGTTTTAATCCGTTACTAAGAGAGGGGTGTTTCAGTACCCACCTGTAATTGTGGATCTATTTCTCCTTTAATTCTGTTTTCAGTTCTACTGTTTCTTGCAGTTTATTGTTTTGTGCATACACATTTAGGATTGCTACATCTTTTTGATGAACTGACTCTCTCATCATTATACCACATCTTTCTCTGTCTCTGGTAATTTTCTTTGAAGTCTAATTTATCTGATATTAGTTATTCCTTTTTTTCCTTTGGTTAAAGTTGGCATGATACATCTTTTTTCATCCTTTTACTTTCAACCTCCCTATATTGTTATAGTTGAATTGGCCTTCTTATAGATGACATGTACATGGATTGTGTTTTTTAATACGGTGTGAAAAATCTGTCTTTGATTGGTGTATAGAGACCATTTAATGTATTGTAATTATTGATGTGTCGGGGCTTAGGTCTACCATTTTGTTTTTTTGTTTTCTATTTGTTTTTTTATTGCTTTGTTTTTCTTTTTCTTCCTGTGGGTTACTTGAATACTTTCTAGAATTCCATTTTGATTTATCTAGTGTTTTTGAATGTGTCTTTTTTGTGATTGCTTTAGGGGTTATGGATGTAAATTGTCACAGGCTACAGTTATATTTTTACCAGTTTGAGTGAAGTATAGAAACTTTGCCTTCATTTATATCCCTTTGCCTTTTCTTGTTTATTTCCTCTATGTTTAGAATCACACAGACATTTTTACAAGTTTTGCCTTAACCATCAAACAATTTAGAACTCAAGAAGAGAAGGAAAGTCTTTTGCATTTACATATATTTTTGCTTACCATGTTCTTTTTTTCTTCCTGATATTGCAAAGTTTCTTTTATTGTTTCCACTTTGTTTAAAGAACTTCCTTTAGTAATTCCTTTAGAAACATTTTGCTGGCAATAAATTCTCTTAGTTTTCTTTATCTCAAACTATTTTGATTTCCCTTTCATTTCTGGAGGATATTTTTCACCAGGTATAGGATTCTGGGTTCACTGTCCTTTCTCAGCACTTGAAAAATATTGTGCCACTTCCTCTTGGCCTCCAAGTTTATTAAGAAACTTACTGTCATTTGAATTATTTCCCCCTATACATAAAATGACATTTCTCTCTTGCTGCTTTCAAGATTTTTGTTTGTTTGCTTTTAGATTCATGGAGTTTAATTATGATATATGTTAGCATAGATTTCTTTGAGTTTATCCTGTTTGGGTTTACTCAGTCTCTTGACACTGTAGGTTTATATCTCTTATATATTTGGTAATATTTGGTAATTATAAATTTGGTAATTCTTTTCTTCAAGAACTTTTCAGCCCTGCCCTCTTTCCCTCTTCCTTCTGGGACTCTAATGACATAAACATCAGATCTTTTTATTGTTGTTGCCCCACTGGTCCCTGAGGCTCTTCCTTTTTAGTTTGTTTTCTTTCTGTTGTTTAGATTGAGTTATTTCCCTTGTCCCACCTTCCAGTTGACTGATTTTTTTCTTCTGTCCTCTCAGTCTGTGTCAACAGCATCCACTGAGTTTTTTAAAGTTTCATTTGTTATGTTTTTCATATAAATTTTCCATTTGATTCCCTTTCTTTGCTGGGACTTTATTTCTTTCTTGAGGCTTTCTCATTTTTAATTTGTTTCAAGCAGGTTTGGAATTGCTCATAGAAGTACCTTTATCAAAAAAAAAAAAAAAGAAGTACCTTTATCATTCTTTCTTTAAATTCTTTGTCAGATAACTCTAACATCTCATCTCAGTGTTACTATCTATGGTGTTTTTTTATTCCGTTTGTGATCTTCTTGTTTCTTGGTATGAGGAATGATTTTTTTATTGAAACCTAGACCTTTCTTTATTTTGTTATAATACCCTGGATCTTATTTAAACTTTCTGATATAGCTGGCTTTCTCTGAGAGCATCCCCATGGGGGAGGCGGGGCAGGAAGAAATCCAGTTTCCCTACTTAGCCTCCACTGATACCCAAGTGGGAGATCTCCTCATTACTTCAGAGTAGGGGTGGCATTTCTAGCTTCCTGCATGATGTCCACTGACACAGCAATGGGAGAGGCCTCATTACCAGTGAGTAACAGTCCTGACTCTTCAGGAGGTCTCCTCTGCACCATCTTATCAGGTAGGGAGAGGGGCACCTCTTTACAGCCAGGTGGAGGTAGAAACCCAGTCTTTCCCTTACCCTCCCAGGGTGGGGGGACCTCATTACTGGCCAGTGAGCATAAAAGTCCTGACCCCCTACTTGGCTTCCTCTGACATTACCCAAACAGAGGTGTTGGAACACCACTGTATAGCCTGCTGAGGGTGCAAATCTAAGCTCCTCACTTGGCCACTACTTGGTGTAGAAAGGAGCGAGCCACAGTTTTTCCTGTGGCCTCTGCCTGGAACAGAACAGTTATTGTCTAAAAGTTTTCTGTCTCACTAGCCTGTCCCTTTCCTAGTCCCCAGTCAAAGGAGTATATGTTTTTATTGGAGTTCTTTTCATCTTTACCCTTTGGCATTTCCAGGTTATTGTCTTCTTCAATTCAAAGTCTAGGATACATGAGGGAAAAAAAAAATCCAGAGAACTTATCACTGTGAGGCTCCTCACATCTTAAGGCCCCTCGCTGGTCTGCCTTCTTCTACTCTTCAGCGTATTCTTGTGTTTGCTGTAGATATAATGTGCGGGGGTTTTAACTGTATCTGATGGAAGGAACAGGGAAATGTCTGTCTATTCCCTCTTCCTAAAATGTGATTTTAATAAACAAAAATAATTCACAGTAATATGTTTTATTTTGCACATACAGCAAACATTCTGTTGTAATTTTAATTAACAAGATGCAGCAAAGCAACGAGAATTTTACAAAGATTCTTTTGGCAAATCCTCAGTCATTCTTTTAGAAAAAAATGGGGAGAACTATTTCCTGTAGCTGAATACGTGTCATCAAGTTGCTAATATATTTCACTTAGAAAAGATAATCAGTGTAACCGAAAAATTTGACCAATTATAAAGGTATAAATTACACTATTCATGAATTTATCCAAATTTTAAACTCTCTTACGATAAACAAGCAGATTTTTTATTTCTTATTCAGGTTATTTTG
This sequence comes from Callorhinus ursinus, assembly GCF_003265705.2. Lineage (NCBI taxonomy): Eukaryota > Metazoa > Chordata > Mammalia > Carnivora > Otariidae > Callorhinus > Callorhinus ursinus. Next base: position 59,297,312 of record NW_027397069.1, on the reverse strand, counting down.
TTGCTTTACAGCTCAGATGGTTACCTGGTTTGGGACCAACTAATTCTTAGCAATCTTGACAATAAATATAATATTTTACATCATTGGCCAGACTCAGTTATAAAGATGGCCAAAAGCATATATAAAATGATAATTTTATAATCAGCTATTTATCACAGGTGAAGCCAAAATCATGAACTGTAGGAACAGGAATTGAAGTAACGGTTTTCTTTGAATTTATCAATAAAATATACCCAACAACCTTTTAGTTAGCATCCTAGTCTTTACTGATTTACAAAATTAAATAATTCTATTTTTTAAGTTTTTCTTTATCCTACTATAAATATATTCCTGAAATGTGATGGCCAAAAGACTGACTTTTAGATCTATCTTCTTTCCACTTAACTCACTTCCACTTCATTTTTAGACAATCTTCCAAGAAATATTAAATGTAGAGAAGTAAAACAGTTACCATACAATAAGATCTTCCCTCTTTCTTAAATCTGGGTTTCTTGGGAACTAAAGTATTTGCTTGCTCTCCAGCAGATGATATTTTTGGATACTTTTTATCCCTTTTCCACTGTCTTCAATTTTCTGTCTCTTGGTTTGGTATCTAACCTAGTTTTATCATAGTAGCCACTTAAGGCTTGGTTTTCTACTTTTTACAGTCATTGGCAAGTTGACAAGCTATTTCCAAATAACTGGACAGCCAGAAGGTCACATCAACAGTTATTGTGTCCATTAGTACACATTTTTCAGTTCTTAGGAAGAGTTACAAAATGTTAGTTACATTAGTCAGGATTCTCCAGAGAAACAGACCCAAAAGCAAATATATAGATATATGTATGAGGAGATTTATTGTGAGAAATGGCTTGCATTATTAGAGAGGCTGAGCTATGCAGCATATGCTGACTGCAAGCTGGAGAACCAAAAGAGCCAGTGGTATAATTCAGTCAGAGTCTGAAGGCCACTGATCAAAGTCCCAGAGTCCAAAGGTCCTCCAAGGTCAGAAGAAGATGTATGTCCCAGCTCAAGAAAAGAGGGAAGAAATTCATTTTGGTGTGTTTTTTTTTTTTTTTTTGGTCTTTTTGTTCCCCTCCTGCCCTCAGTGGATTGGATGATTAATGCTCCTATTTGTGAGGGCGATCTCTTTACTCAAGACTACCGATTCACATGCTAATCTCTTCTAGAAACACCCTCACAGACATACTCAGAAATAATGTTTTACCAGCAATCCAGCAGTTAATTAATTAAATTAACTGGTCACATTAGGAAATTCAGTCAGATTGCAAATCTTCCTTTAAAGATATTTTAAACCATATCTTAAACAAAAATGTTGCAAATGATACCCAATTGATTCTGATAAAATACCAATAGGAAATATTATAAAATCTATTGCCTTATAATATCTAAAAAGAGGGAACATTCATCTTTCCAGCTTGAGTTTAGATGAATACCTGCCAAGAAAGAAGTCAATAATGAGACAATAATGGAGAGGTATTTTGAGGAGTCTTTTACTTTAGTTAATTAAAGAACCAGCAAAGAGATGGATTTCAGATTTTGTAATCCAAGTTTGGCAGCTCTAAACATGCCAACACAAGCACACAAGAGAAACAGTCTTTCTACTGCTGGTTATTTCTCAGTGAGTTTTTAAACTCCTTATATTTCCATTCCAATTTTGGATCATTTATATAATTCATTAAGAAGCCAGTTTATTTGCACTTTTCCAACTAGATTTACATTTTCCCCTGTAGTTCTTGACATTTTAGTGAATGTTGACTCTGGAGTCAGTCAATATTAGCAGTACTTTGCTCCAAACCAGATGCTAAAGCTTGCAGTGAGAGTGATATTCCTGAACCCTAATTTTCTTTAGTCTCTTATTCCTAAATTAAAAAAAAAAAAAATAGGAGAGTGGTTTTTGAAGTGGGATTCTTTAGTTTAAAGAATAGCCTTGGGGCATCTGGGTGGCTCAGTAGGTTAATCATCTGCCTTTGGCTCAGGTCATGATCTGAGAGTCTTGGGATTGAGCCCCATGTCAGGATCCCTGTTCAGCAGGGAATCTGCTTCCTCTCTCGCTCTGCACACCGCCCCCCCACTCGTGCCCTCTCTCTTTCTCTCTCTCAAATAAATAAAGAAAATCTTTAAAAGAAAAGAAAAGAATAGCCTTGACAGTAACCACTGAGAAGAAATCTGTGACCTGGCTAATGTGCTCTCCCCTGGGACTTGACTAATTGCATGGACTTTGCACCCCGACTTGGCCTCCTCCTGTGGACATGTTGTCTGCAGGATCATTTCTCAACACGGCTTTGATGTTTCTGTTTATTTTCTCATCAAGCTCATCCTTCCCACCACCAATTACATCCACACGGATGAATCACAAGCTTATAATTTCCTTTTGCTGGGTCCTTAAAGGCACCTTAAGAATCCTTCCACTGTGCACCTGTACTCTCCATAGACTGTAAATGGACTTTAGAATCTATAAATAATCCAATCAACACCGACCACTGCCTTCAGGTGCTGGCAAGCTGCTGTTCACTAGGTGCTCATATTGAGCCTTCATGCTGTCTGCATCCGCAAATCTTTTCCTTTTAAGTTACTCAGTATACATTCTTTGTGCTATTTACTTTTGAGCTTTGAAAAAGAAAAGAAAAAGATTCCACCCACTACTCCTTTCAAAGAAGCACTAGATAATAACATTTTACTGAGGTAATGGAGAGATTGAGATAGCTGTGTAGTCATAACGGGGGTATTGTTTTCAATCAAGTCATTTAAATAAGAACATTTGTTTATGTATGCTTTATGTATGCTTTCTTAAAATTTCTATGACCCCTAACAAAGTACTATTGCATGAAACACTGGAACTCTGCTTAATTTAACTTAATTGGAAAATCACACAAAATATGGAATTGTTGTAATGGGAAACCATTATTGAGAATCAAAAGTCTTCTTCATTTTAAACTCCTTTATGGAGAGCCCCTAAATATTCCTGATTGAAAAACTGCTAATTGCTGGCAGAAACAGACCAAAATTTCTAAAGAAAAAGTGAAATGGGAAAACATAGGCATCATTCATCAAGCTGTCCTCCAACTACTTTCAACTTCACCAAATATTTGGTAGATATTTTATGGATGAAACCAAATTAGAGCAAATCGTTAGTGATCAATTTATAACCCCTTTTAGAAAAAAACAGTGTAACACTGTAGTGAAGTAGAAGTTGGTATAGAAGCCGTCATGCCTCCTAATTTGAAGAAGGGCCAAAAAGGAGGGTACATTTTGAGAGAATAAATACAACCCTGGTGCAGTAGGAATGTAATTCCCATACATGTCTGTAAAGAGAGTACCCTGAAAAACCTAATAACAAAGTCCAGAATTTAAGATAGAAATAGGCCATAATTATTTCCCAATCCAGATCATCATCCCAGGAAAATGTAAGTTACCTAAAATTTATATTGACGTTAAGGAGACTTTAGCATAACTGCAAAAGAATGTATCAGAATTTTAAATTTTCTTTTCATTTGTTATTGTATTTTATTCTTTTTCTAACAGATACACTGATCTTTATTTAACAATTTGATTTTCCTGGGGCACCTGGGTGGCTCACTTAGTTAAGCATCTGACTCTTGATTTCTGCTCAGGTCATGATCTCAGGGTTGTTGGATGGAGCACCGTGACAGGCTCCATGCTCAGTGCTGAGTCTGCTTGAGATTCTCTCCCTCTCACTTTGCCCCTCCCCCCACTCACTCAGGTGCAGGTGCACAGGCACCTGCATGCACACTTTCTCTCTCTCAAATAAACAAATAAATTTTAAAAAATAAATAAATAAAATAAAAAATAATCTGACTTTCCTTGTAAGGATGTAAACAACAATTAAAAATAAATATAAAAATTGTATGTAAGTGGCTAAAAGAGGATTAGTAAAAGTTCAGTTTTATGTTGAATACATTTTATTTTTAGTCACAAACAATATTTAACAAAGTGATAATTCACCAGAAGTACTTCAAAAATCACATCCACAAGGGAAACAATTACTGACATCTCTTTCCAGCACAGGGAATATGTTCCAAGATCTAGCGGCTCTGTGAGTCTGTCTGGCCCCTGTACTCAGAGGGCAGGGAGAGCCCAAAGAAGTGGCAGGCCACTCCAGGCTTGCAGGGGGCAGTTTTAATAAACGAAGAGACCTTACCAACGAGACTTGTCTTAAGTGGCAGAAAGATGAATGGATCCCTGTACTCTCCCTCCAGATCTTAACAGTTTACTGAGAGGCCTTGGCTAGATTCAGTCACATCTACTGTGCTGGTGTTTTCATCACTGCGTCACTATCTCCATACTGTGTCCCTGGAGCAGCCTCCAGGAACCGGAAAGGCAAGTGGGTCCCACATTCCAAGGACAGGGGAGGGGGCAAGGAGCCTCTGAATGCCCATGCCAATCGTCAGTCACATCCTTTTGATGACTTCTCCAATGGAATCTGAGTACTGAGGCAGAGACAGTACTGCTTCCTCTCATTGTGGGAAGAATGGGTGACTTTAAGTTGTCAAAGAGCAATGATTTCTAAGGAAAAATAAATATCTTTGTCTAAATGTAAGAAACTCACACCTGGAAAATATGTATATTAAGAACCGAACAGGGGCACCTGGGTGGTTCAGTCGGTTAAGCATCAGACTCTTGGTTTCGGTTCAAGTCATGATCTCAGGGTTGTGAGATCAAGCCCTGCATTGGGCTCTGTGTTCATGGGGATTCTGCTTGAGACTCTCTCCCTCTCACTCTGCCCCTCCCTCCTGCTCACTCTCTCTCAAATAAAATAAATAAAATCTTAAAAAAAAAAAAAGGCCTGGACAAATATTTTGCAATACTTTACAGAGCCTGGAAAAATATGAAACTTATTTCCCAATTACATTTTACATTTTTTATCTTATTTTACAGGAATGTCTATGTGATAAAAGATGTGTAGTATTGTCTAGGTATTAGAGGTAGAGTGCTGTTCTTCCAGTGAATGAGTGCTATCCCTCGAAGGAATTACTCAAATGTTTTCTGCTTTAAAGGTTTTCCATTCCAGAAAATTTGGTTTCTAGATGTATTGCAATAAGAAACATGCAATAGTCATAGGATAGTGTTCCAATCATGATTACTGTATAACCTATCACCCCAAAAACTTAGTAGCATAAAATAAAACCACTTTGTGTATCTAACAAGTTCTGTGAAACAGGAATTTGGACAGATTGGGCTAGGTGAATTTTCTGCTCCTTGCTCTGTTGACTGAAGCCACTTATTGGAGCTCCACTGGTAGGTGGGTTGGTTTGGAGAGTCCAAGAAATGCCACTCATGTTTCTGGGGATGGATGAATCATTGGGTTTAGTGGGAACTGTCAACATGGTCTCTCCCCCATGGCATTCTCAGGGTATTTGGATTTCTTACATGACAGCTGGATTTCCCAGAGCGACCATCCCAAGACAACCAGACAGAGCTGCATCACTCCCACCAAATTTTCTTGGTTACAGGTGAGTCGTTGGGCCAGCCCAGGTTTCAAGGGGAGGAGAATTAGCCTCCATATCTTCATGGGTAGCAGCAAGGTCATAATATGAGAGAATCTATAGAATGGGAGATAATGTTATAATCATCATGGAACATACATTCTATAAAATACAATTTGGAAATTCATTTATTGTCCAAGGTCACTTGAGTAATAAGTAGCAAATCTGGTACATTAACGTAAGCCAAGTGTGACTCCAAAGATTTTTCCACAAGAATTTTGTAATGAATCTGACAGAAAGAGAGGAGAGGCAGAGAGAGAGAGAGAGATGGAGAGAGACTATCGTATTTTGAAAGCTTATTTTAGGATACAAATTAGATTTTGAAAGTACCAAATAGTTTAACAATTATCTCTTATTTAAGAATATTTCTTCTGTGAATGTACCATTTGAATCAAAGATCAATTAAGATGGGGGACTTATTCTTCACTTTTACCTTTCATTTTTTTTATACCATAGTACCTGACCTTTGATCATCTACACCTAGTAGATGATCAAAAAGATTTGTTGGAATGAATGAATGAATGAATGAATGTTGTGCACAAATGCTGGCAAAGGAAAGATAACTTGTATTTGGAAAAATAAAGGAACAGCCTTAAGTATTTTCTAAGAACTATAAGCATTTTGTGCTTCCTTTGAACTACCTATTGAAGCCTATTACCTATGAAATTATTTTTCCTAAATTCTAGATTTAAAGGGCTTAAAGAGATACATTCCCTTCTCCCTCTTAAATACTAACTTTATGTTAAAAATTATTTGGATAGAAAAATTAAACAAATAATTTGTGTGTAACAGTATGCTCATTATTTCACATGCAACATTCAATTAAATAAAATGCCTATAGTAAATAACACTGCAATTAAAAGTATAAACAAATAATATACTATACCTTTGTATTTAAAACCTGAAAAACTGCCTGATTTTCAACTTTAACTTGTTCTTTAGGAAGCTACGACATTTTAAGATGCATATAATTAAAATGTATATGACTAAGTCATATGTAGAAATGTGTTTATCCAACAGCTATACATTTTCTTAAAGTACAGTTCATTTTATTACATACCCTGATAAATCTCCTCTCTTAAAACACTGGAAACGGATGAATAGTATTCGTTTCTAAACTCTGTCAGAATTTCCCAAGGCAGTAGAGAGGATTTTTCCATTGCTTAGGAATGAAACATTTGGTATAATTTGTTTGCTCAAAGGAAATGTTTCTATATGAGAAAACACAATGTTGCCATGGTGATACATCAAAAAAATCATTTTTTAAAAAATGCAGAATGACTTAAAACCTCTTCTATTCTGTTTTTAAAAATAGTTCAGATTTTTAAAATAATATATGCAGAAATTTTATTTCTGAAATGTCTTTATAAGGAAACGGTTTAATAAATAAAAATCAATATTTGATTTGATTACATTTCAAACTTTGAAAAGAAAACTCATTGGATCTCAAGTCAGTCTCTTTATTTTCTTTTATTTCCTTTGTTAACATTGGAAAATATCTACCAGAATGTGGGTAATGTAAAGGGATCACCTTTTACTGGTCAGTGGAGAAACATCATAGGATACAGAAATACACTATAAAATCCATCCAATCCAGGTATTGGTGGCTTTCTCTTTAGGTTTTGCTTGATCTAAAATGGGCATTATTTAGCGGACTACATTACTTTCCTAATCTCTTAGCTGGCGGGGTGAAAGGTGGCTAGCTATTCAGTGGGTGGAAAAAGTGGGTAGGAAATGGCATTTGTTATCTATCAGAACTCAAACCTGATTGTTCTAACATTTTCAAACATAGCACTTACCTAGGCAGCAAAAGAGGAAAAAGAAAAAACAATACATTCAAAAGCAAAAATTGGCCTCCACTTTGATTTCTTTGTGAGGACTGAGCCAGTCTGCAATAAAATCACTTTGTCGGCCTCTTGGACTTGAATGCCCCACTTGGTTCTTCTGGAGCTGGAGACCCTCTTGTCTCAGGTCAGCTCTCATACATTCAGCTGGCTTGTCTGGCTTTCAGTGATCCTGGCTCCCAGCTGCCTATCAGTTATTAGGTTAAGGCACACTTGGAGCCATTGCAGTTGGCTCCCCTAGATCTCACCAGAAGTTAGCATATCGCTGGCTGACAAAACTCATCAGTTCTCATCGATTTTCTGGGTGTCTGCTGGTGCAAACTGATTACCTATGCAATCACCAGGCCTTATATTATCTGTCTCCCAGGATCCAAAAGCAAATACACATCATCTTCTTGTTTTCAAAAGCTCTAGAATAACCTGAATATTGGCACCAAGTCTTTTATCTTAAAATTGAATCTCTCAAAAAACAAATCTACTAAAGAAGAACTACAGTTCCTCAACCTATAAACCTATCTTTCTTTCCTTTACTGACTGGGAATTATTACATATTTACAGTAACTGGAGGAATAGAATAATATCTCATTGACATAAAGAAATTATTGAGTCCTTTTATCATACTGAAAATAGTTTCTCCTAAAAATTGTCTAAAAATCACACTTCTTTTAAAATAAGTGAAAACTCTGTTGAATCGCTATGTCATACAACTGAAACTAATATTACACTGTGTTAGCTAACAAACTAAACAAGAACTTTAAAAAATGATAGGTAAAATAAAAATAAATAAATAAAATACACAAATGCTTATTTTAATGCTCTATTCTTTGTGACAAAAGAATGAGTTATTGCCGCCGCAGCGGCTACTGCCAGTTCCCTATAAAATGGTATTTGGCTTTTTTTTAAATGAGAATTACCCCTTTGTTGGTATAAAGTGGTATTTGAAATAGCAGTATAATAGGATGAACACCTCCCTTCCGGAAAGAGAGAAGAAATTAAGGAAATCATCTTCAACAATACCTGACACAAATTCGTATTTGAATCTTCCGGGCTTTATTAGTAACTCTGTGTTTCTAAGCGCAATTCCTCTGCTTGAAACCTGGGACTCTTATCTTATTTATCTTCATGTCACCAGTGTTAGCAGAAGGATTTTCATAGAGAAGCTGCTCAATAAATATTTATTTGATAAATAATGTTGCTAAGTCGTAGGAGTAAGTATTGATAAATGGACCTGGAGATCTTGATCCCGATTACGAGCTCAGGCAGAAGATGTCTCAGGATGAATTTATAGCTGCTAAGTGAGAGCTTTCCCAAAGACCACAGGCCAGAAAGAATGTTCAATCATTTTATTCTAATTTAATTAACAACACAGAGAGGATACTCCAGTTACAGAGAAATTTCCTTAGGATATAATATGAATGAATGAAGCAGACATTGTTGGTGCCTGACCATGACCCTCAGGACTCACTATTCCCTTACTTTCTAGGGCTTCCTAGGCAGGCACCTGCCATCAGCCTGGGGGCTTCCTCTGGCCAAGAGAGCTTGTGCCACCTCGTGACCCGGGTGCAGCGCCATCTGGAAGTGCCAGGAAGCTCACGCTTCTGGGAGCTGGCAATATGGAAGGGAGTTGGTAGATAAATACCTCAGCATCCTTGCCCTTCTGGTATAAACACAGTCTCCCAATATTACCTAGCAGAACTGAAGCCCAGTTGTCCAACCTACTCATTGATTTCCTCCCCTTCTTTGTCTCATCTTCCTACTTCCCCAGTAGCTGTTCGAAGGATCACTGCTCAAATAAATTAATTGCACTTGCATCTTAGTCTTGGGCTCTGATGATGTTTGCTTGTTTGATCCTTCCAAGCTGCTACTTTTTCTTTGTTCCTTTGAATTCTAAATCCGTGTTCTTTTATTCAATAAGCTTTTAGTGTCACTTGCCATGTGTGATGAGTTCTTACAGACACTAAGATATTCTCTTAAGCCATTTTCAAACACATTTTCTATCTTTCATAAGGATTCATGAACTAATTGTTCAGCCAGTTTCAACTGATTAAGTAATTCTTACTTGTTTTTAGCTAGAAGGACAATGAGCCTCTGAGCTCAATGTACCTTTTATGCCAAAAACTTCAATGCTTTACAGCATGAACACATGAAGTTCACCTAATACCTATGTGATTCATAATACCTAGGATTCATAAGCTGTACTTTCTTAGTTCCATCATTTTTAGGAAAGCCAGATATACTGGGAGATGTGGGTGCTTCAGACACCAGAGAATTTTAAATCCCAGTGACAGCACTGAGGCCGTATGATCAACTTTTGCAGGAGCTGTAGTGAACACAGCACAGCTCACAGCAAAACTGTCACAGGACAACTCCTGGCAGGAGCACTTCTACTTTCTCAGCGTCCTCCAGCACCAAATAAAGTCACAGGTATTTTTCCAGCAATTTAAATCGCTACCTTCCCACTCTCCATCAAGATGTGAGTTTTATTATTTTCCTTGGAAAGGAAAGAAGAATCTTGGAATTATTTCTTCCTCTAGCTCAAGTGATGCTGTCATAATTATGCCCATACCATTGATCTTTTCATGGGGCATCTATTCACAGAGAGCTTTCAAATATATGATTTCACGTAAACCAGTTAAATAGGTCCAGAGGTATTGTTATTTTATTTTGGAGGTAGGAAAACCGGTACTCATAAAAGTTAAGTGTCTTGATTGATAGAACATGGAATCAGGAACAGTCCCAAATGTCCTTCCTCACATCCTTGGCTGGTTCCACTAGACCTTGGGTGGACTCGATAACACCTCTGACTCTGGGGAAAATGCTTGTTCATTGTTAATTCTGTATTATCAGAGAACCCTTGTATTGCCTGCAAAGAACAAACATTTTTAGGGGAAAGTGAACATCCCTAGGATCACATTCAGATCTCCAGTGAAAAGGCAGTATTTTATTTCATTTCTTTGTGTTGAATCAAATTAAATTCTTGGATGAAAGTCTCGATCAAAATAGTCATTATGTAGAAATTTTTGTGTAGAAAATTTTAAAAGCATAAATCTTGCGCAGATGATCAAATCTTAATGGAGCAAATGAAGTCACTGGGTTTTCTTTGCTAAAGCTAACATCTGGTAAATTTATAGCTCATTGTGCTGTAGTTTAATGGCAATAACAGAAACACTGTCATAGCATCAATAGTCAACCACCATAAGGAGTAAATGCTATTATCCAGAAAATAATCCCCTAAGAAAATGTATTTCTAATTGATTAGTAAAGCTGCATATGAAGACCCTACATAATAAAGCAACTTTGTTTCTTAGCAACAGGAGAATAAAACAGATTGAAATATGATGGGTTTGACAATGACAATGAATGGGAAATCAGTGTAACTTGAAAAAACTCAGCAGGAGAGAAGTTGATAGGTATAGAGGAAAGCTGCAGACTACTTTTAGGTTTAAGATTTTAACCATAAATCCAGCACACAGAGGAGCATGAGACTTGTAGCAAAAAGAAATCTGGGGGTGCCTGAGTCTTTCAGTCCATTAAGCATCTGCCTTCGGCTCAGGTCATGATCTCAGAGTCCTGGCACCTAGCCCCATGTCACATTAGGCTCCCTGCTCAGTGGAGAGTCTGCTTCTTCCTCTCCCTCTGCCTCTCCCCCTTCTCGTGCACTCTCTCTCTCTCTCTCAAATAAATAAATAAATAAAATCTTTAATAAAAAAAATCTGAAGGAAGCCAATTTGTTTTATGGGAGAAAGTGTTTCACTGCCTTTCATTATATTAGGAACTATTGCAATCTAACCACCAATGTGGCAAGGAAAGAGTTAAGGAATAAATCCCACTTACATGCTTTTAAAATGCTATCCTAGTGAACTAATCATAAAAGGGATCACATATTACAGATTAACTAGAATTTTAATATCCTACGAGGGAATTTTCACTATAGATAGTGATATTTCAAGTGTTTTTTATGTATTTTCTCAAAATTCATTTGAACTTCCAGTGGAATAGGGGAATTTTAATATATAATATAAGAATTTTATTCCATTTAATGAATACTGTTGATAACAATTTACTGAGTTCTTACTGTGAACCAAGCTCTTTCTAATCAATTTACATAATTCAGTGTCTTTGATCTTTATGACACCACTAAAAGTGCCACTTATTTTCCTCGTTTTACTGAGGAAAGCAGACCCTTTGAGAAATTTGCCTGTGGTAGGCAGAATTCTATTAAGACCCCTAAGAATCCCACCCTGTTAGGTGCAAAACTCCCCTCACCTTACATATAGGCAGAATCTGTGAATGAATACAGTCACTCCTGTGATTCAGTCACCAATTAGTAGATTTTGAGTTAATCAAAAGAAAGAGTATCTGGGTGGGCTCAATCTCATTAGATGAGTCCTTAAAAGGATCTGAAGGTAGAGAGATAGATAGGGAAGCATAAGAAAACCTATGGAGGGGGCCATGTGACAAGGACCTGAATGCCACCTTAGGAAATGAGAGCAGACCCTGTTGGCAGCTGGGACAGGGTCCCCTGGTTGGAAGAGAACAGGGACCTCGGTCATACAACTGCCAGGAGGGGATTCTACCCATTCTAGCCCACTTAGAAGAGGCCTGGAGCTTCAGTTGGAAATCACAGCCCAGGAAGACACCTTGCTTCCACCTTGGTGAGACCTTAAGAAGAAGACTCAGCTCACCAGTACCCAAAAAAAAATGACAGCCAGAAATTGTGAGATAATAAATGGGTATTGTTTTGAGCCATTACATTTGTGATGATTTGGTAATGCAGCTGTAGAAGAACAATACAGTGCATAAAGCCCGAATGCCAATGAGTGAGACCAAAACACGGGGCAGTCTGACCCTGATGGTCTCGCTTTCAAACATTTTCCTATCAATTTCCATATAAATGAAGTCCTTTTGTTTGCAAGCTATAGAAACTGACTTCCGGCTAACTGAAATAGAAGTAAAAGTAAAATAATTTCATTTCATATGAAATACAGAAAATCTTACAGAATAAAAAAAAAAAAGAAAAGAAAAGTTAAAAAGCCAGGCTCGAGAACAAGACAGAAAGCAGTTTCTAGAATCCCAGCTGGAAGGTCCAGTCTCTATAGGCAGCTGCTGTTGGAAAATGGCTCTTCCCACTGCTTCAGGCCTGAAGCTCAAGATTCAGATTCCCCGGGAGGAAAGCCTGATGGCACACCTAGGTTACAGGCCCACACCTGTGCTGGGCGGGGCTGAAAGTGTGATTGACAAAACTTCTAGAATCATAAGAAGTAATAATGCAGGTTACTTTTTCGTTTCTATTTTGTGAGAGGTGGGCAGTGTATTAGGGTTTTCCAGAGAAACAGAACCAATAGGATGTATATACGAAGAGATAGAGATTTCTTTAAGGAATTGGCTCACATAATTATGGGGCCTGGCAAATCCAAAATCTGTAGATGGGGCTGGCAGGCTGGAAATTCTGGCAAGAGTTGATACAGTCTTGAGTCCAAGGCAGTGTAGAAGGCAGAATTCCTTCCTTTTTGGCAACACTCAGCTTTTTCTGCTTCAGGCCTTCAGTAATTGGATGAGGCCCACCCACATTATGGAGAGTCAGCATCTACTGATTTAAATGTTCATCTCATCTAAAAAAAATAACTTCAGGGACACCTTGGTGGCTCAGTCGGTTAAGCATCTGCCTTTGGCTCAGGTCATGATCCCAGGGTCCTGGGTTCGAGTCCCTGTTCATTGGGGACCCTGCTTCTCCCTCTGCTTGCTGCTCTCTCTGCTTGTGTTCTTTCTCTTTAACAAATAAATAAATAAAATCTTAAAAAAAAAAATAGCTTCAGAGCACCACATAGATTGGTGTTTGACCAAACAATAAGGAAACTGTAGCCAAGCCAAGCTGACATATAAAATTAACCATCCCAGGGGGTCTTGTAAGAGGTAGTGGAGGCTTCCAGTACTTCTGCTCGGATTTTTCTATATGATAGCCCTTTAGTGTGGGCCAGGAACCACCAATGAAAGGTTTCTGAAAGTTACTGAGGACATCTTTCGATAATGACTGTCACAATATTATCAAAGTTTGCATTAAAAATTATGTAAATACAGTAAACATTTAGCTCCAGCTTTAGCAAATTTATATCAATAGGGAAAATGGATAACTTAATTGAATTTTCAGGCTGGACATAGAAAATGTCATAGGCTTGATGAGACATTTACTTGAAAATTTCTTCTACCATATATCCATTTCTTCTACCAATATTAATTGATTAAACATCATGCATGAAAAAGCATTATAGATTAATTGTGTTTGATCAAAACATCCTGGGGACCCTGACTTTGATATAATTTCCAAATTATAGTGAAGAATTGAAACATGCTATCTTTGGGGAAAATAGATTATTTTAAATTCTTATGGACTTTAAATTCATTCATTCATTGTTTTATTTAACAAACGTTTTTGAATAATTTTCTTTAGAAAATTATGAAGTAGGGCCTGAGATCCCCTTAAATATCTTTGTGTGATGATTTTCCTTTCTTTCCAGAAGCAGGTATGGGACAAACCATGACTCTCTAACTTGACTAAAGGGTTTCAGAATCTACTACATCTGCTCTGATTTAGGTTGTGTATTTTTTAATGAGGGGAATCAAAACCTGACTGATGATTTTCTGCCAAAAGTCATTTTTGACAAAGACTCGTGCATGGTTATTTGCACTGGCATTCCTATAAATAAATCCAGGAACATTTGTCCATTAATGTTCCAAATAAAGGTAATGAAGGTTGTGTTTCAATGTTTTTGTGGGCCCTGAATGACGCCTTAATCAGGACAACGAGTGTTTGAGACATTTCTCCACCCCAGCATAGTTATGAATGGATATCACCAAAGCTTGGCTACCAAGGGCTACCCTATTTTGTTGGTGCCCTCAGTTTCAGAGTGGGGACAATTCTTTCAAATTCAGGCACCCAAGGCAATCTGGATGGATAGAGAATGCCCCGTTATTCAGTGTGAATAACATCAGGTAATATACTGAGGGCACATAGAAAATAAAGCTTCTGTTATCCCTCATTTTACTGTAATTTGTGGATATAGTGAAATGTAGAATGAGCTCAAAAGTCAGAGTGCTTGGGTTGAGATCCTGGCTCTGCTGCTTCATAACAGTGTGACTCCGGTTGGCTTTCTTAACTTTTCTGTGTCTCACTTTCTTTTCAAAATGTGATAACAACAGCAGGTTTGCAGCAGGGACTACATGAAATAATACATGTAAAATGTTTAGAACTAGAGGATGCTAGTAATATTTGAGTAGCTGACATTTGGGGGAAAAAATCCCCCAATTATAGAATTTTCCAATTTCCATGATATAAATTCTCCCACTTTGGCCAATTTCAAGCTGCCAGTGTGATATTATTGAACCTGGAGGTGGGGACATGTGCCAGTTGGCTCTTGGAACACAGTATAGGTCAGCTTCAGCACACCACTGATTTGAACAATACCTAAACATAGTAGACATTGAAGGAAAGTAAGTTATTAGTATTCCTATTTGTTGAAAATTTACAACTAAGTATGGTTTCATCCAAGAGGTAGGAACACCGGGCAGACCCTGAAACACTCGCCAAGGTCATGGCACCTGGCTTATGAAAGAAAGATGTATCTGTTCTGTAAAGCTTCAGTTAATATTTTTCTTTTCCTTTTTTAAAAAAATTTTTTAAAGATCTTATTTATTTATTTGAGAGAGAGAGAGAGAATGAGAGAGAGAGAGAGAGAGCACATGGCAGGGGGAGGGTCAGAGGGAGAAGCAGACTCCCTGCTGAGCAGGGAGCCCGATGCGGGACTCTACCCGGGACTCCAGGATCATGACCTGAGCCAAACGCAGACGCTTAACCAACTGAGCCACCCAGGCATCCCTCTTTTTCTTTTTTTTTAAGATTTTATTTTTAAATAATCTTTAAACCCAATGTGGGGCTTGTACTCACAACCCCAAGATCAAGAGTTACATGCTCTACCAACTAAGCCAGCTAGGTGCCCCCAGTTAGTATTTTTCTACTTGAGCAGCCGTTAAAAAGGTGAGAGCAATCAAGAGCAGAATCACAAACCCTTCAACCTGTCATGGCTAACCCATGATTCCGACAATGCTCTAGCTTTCTGCTTGTATAGAAGCAACCATGCTGGGAGAGGAAGAATGAAGGGGAGTAAGTCGGAGGGGGAGACGAACCATGAGAGACGATGAACTCTGAAAAACAAACTGAGGGTTCTAGAGGGGAGGAGGGTAGGGGGATGGGTTAGCCTGGTGATGGGTATTAAAGAGGGCACGTTCTGCATGGAGCACTGGGTGTTATGAACAAACAATGAATCATGGAACACTACACCAAAACAAATGATGTAATATATGGTGATTAACATAACAATAAAAAAAAAAAGAAGCAACCATGCTGGGCAGAGGTCTTGTTTGTCTGTGTTAGTTTTTCAGATTATAGCTTGGGACTAGAGCAAATATCTTCAGAAGCTACTCTGTTTAGTTGACCAGGTGCTCCATTTCTATTGACTGGGCTACATCCAGGCAGCTGCATGGAGAATGAAACCTTCCTCTTTCTCATAGCAAAAAAAAAAATTTGGAACAGAACCTGCCTGCAGTTGGTGCTATTTTCCCAACTGGAGGAAAACCCTAATCTTAATCAATGTTACAAATAAATATTTATTTATTTGATTTTGGTTGCATTATTTTGTTTGATATTTTAAAAATATTTTTTTTCTGAAAAAGGAGGTAGAATATTATTTTGCTTTTAAGTTATCCCAAAAGTGCAAAGTAAAGCCACACAATCTGGGGCAGTGTGATTCAATCACATAGAAGACTCCTCCCCACACTCACCATCTCTCTCACTCTAGGGCCAATTTGCATGGGGCCAATTGCATGATTCTTGAGCACCTGAATGTTGCAGTTGAAAGAGAACAGGTTTTTGAGTCAGAGAGGGCATTGTTCAGATCCTGAACCCACCGTACACTGCTAATTGACTTCGGACAAATTACTTAGACAATAAAATTTATTTATTCAACAAATATTTTCAAGCTCCATCTCCTAACCAAGCACAGTTAAAGCACGTTCCAGAATAAAATTTAGATATAAAGAATACGAAGTCCCCATCCTCATAGAGCTTACATTCAGGTGCATAAATATAAAAATTAGTGTACAATACTGAGTAGCAGTAAGAACTGAGAGGAGAATTAAAGCAGAAGAAGAGGGATAAGAGAATTGTTTATGAGTTATTTTAGAAAAAAATAGTCAAGGAAGATTTCTCTAAGAGGGTGGGGCAGAGGGAGGAGAAAGTGCCAGGTCCCTGAGGTAGAATTATGTTGGTGTGTTCAAGCATCAATAAGAAAGCCAATGTGGTTAAAGCAAACCTAGTGATGGAGACTGATAGCAAGGACAAGATCATGGCAACATGTGTGGGCCAAGTCTGTTAGTGTTCTGTTGCTGTGTAACAAAGCACCACAGACTTAGTGGCTTAAAGCAACACAAATTTATTGTTACAGTTTCCATAGATCAGGAGTCTAGGTGAAGCTTAACTAAGTTCTCTGCTCTGGGTCTCCCGAGGGTCCAATAAAGGTATTGGCCAGGGTGCATTCTCATCTGGGGGCTCGACTGGCTGAGAAGCCACTTCCAGGTTTCAGGTTATTGGCAAAATTCATTATTTTGCAAGTGAATTGTTATTCCTCATTTTCTTGCTAGTTCTCAACTCCTAGAGGCTGCCCTCAGGTCCCTTCCTTTGGTCCCTTCAATAAGCAATTCACAAAATGGCTGTTTAGTTGAGGCCAAAGCCAGAATCTACCTTCAAGATGGGGCCAGTTCCTGTCTAATGGACTTTACCTGATTACATCAGTCAATTTAAGGTAATTTCCCTTTTGACTGGCCAAAAATCGGCTGATCTGGGATCTTGCTTATACCTGCAAAATCCCTACACTTTTACCATGTTGAAAATATGGTGACCTCATCAGGGGTGATGGCCCATCCGGTCATGCTCACAAGTCTTACCCACTCTCAAGGGGAGGGAATTACATAAACACCTACCACACCAAGGTACAGACCTTAGATTTTATGTTACAGGGATGGAAGTCATTAAAATATTTTGAGCAGGAGAACAACATAATTAACTTTAATTTTTTAAAGACTTGCTGCTCTGTGAAGAATTTATTGTAGGGCTAGAAGAAGGAAGACAGGGAAAACTTTAGGAATTTTATACAGTAGTATAAGAGATAGATGAGGACAGCTTGGAGTCGTGTGATAGTGATGAGAAGGAGTCATATTTTTTTACTTTGAAAAATGAAGATGGTAGTATCTGATGATGAATAAGATGTGCAATAAATAATAATCATGTTGGAGAGTTGTTATGAAAATTAACTGAGATAATGTATGCATACAACATTTAGTAGATGCCAAATGAATGTTATTTACCTTTTATAAATAATATATAGAATTACAATTATTATTTAGAGGATATAATTTTTTTCTTAAAGAATCTCATAGCAAAGAGCCTTAGTACCCTGATAGAATTTAGACACTTAGATAATTTTTTAAAAGATTTATTTATTTATTTGAGAGAGAGAGAGAGCATGAGAGGTGGGGAAGGACAGAGGGGATGGGAGAATTCTCAAGTAGACTCCCCACTGAGCGTGGAGCCTGATACGGGGCTTGATCCCAGGACTTTGAGGTCACAGCCTAAGCTGGAATCAAGAGCTAGCCACCCAACACTGACTGAGCCACCCAGGCACCCCTAGATATTTACAGAAACTTTTAAAAATAAAAACTGAGGTAATTGAAGACTAAGAAAAGAGTAGTGAAAATCAGGATATAAAGAAAAGTTCATTTCTTTCCTTCTCACCCTGAAAATTCCGGGAACATGATTATTCCTTTTGCTTTATTTGTAACCAAGAAAAGGGAGAGAGTGACATTTAGATGTAAGATTCAGCTGCATTTAATTGCACTTTTTGATTCAATCTGGATTGTATCCAGAAGCAATGTGTTATACCAGAGAAAAATAGCTCCTTTCACCTGTAAGAGACCTGAGAGAGAGGAAAAAAATTATGACTTCAAATCTCAGTCTCTGGAGCACCACTAAAGTAAAAGAGTCTTTCAAAACAGCCATATCCATGAGTCTCCATGCTCCAGCCCAGAAGAGTATTTCAGAATCTCCATTATGTTTGTATACAAGAAATCGAAAGAAATGAGCCAGCTGTCTCCCTAGAGGATGGCTTAAGTTTAATGAATCTGTGGTTGTAAGAGCTTTGAGCTCCTGTGTTTTTAGAAGACATTGCCGTATTGTGAACGTAACATACACAGGACCCACTTTAACCTTTTAGAAACAAATATAATTATATAATTTATAAGGTAACAATTATAGTTTCTCTTGATGGCTCTTCACCAAATAGATCTTAACATTCAGAAATCAGAACTACTACTGGATGACTTTTAATGTCAACTGTGTACATGGAGATTATGTTACCAAAACTGCAACTGAAGAAAGGGAAGAGGTAGACAACACTCGAGTGATTAGCTCCATTGCTAGTGTCCATGAGAATGACACCCCTGCTCGCTTCCTGAGTAGAGATTCTCAACACTGTGTGCATATTAGAATTTTCTGGGTAGTTAAAAAAATTAACAAGGTCTGGACCTTACTCCAACAGACGATGATCTAATTAATCGGGGGAAGATCCTGGGCATAAGTATATATTAAAAAATAAATATGGTTGGCAAAATATTGCCTCCAAATGTGCGAGGTCTCCAGAATCTGTAAATATAATATGGGATTGGGCAGATGAGATTAAGGCTGCTGACCCTGAGATGAAGAGATTAGCTTGGGTTATCTGGCTATAAAATATTATCTGATTATAAAAAGCATTAAAATCAAAGAACGCCTCCCAACTAGAGTCAGAAATCGGACAGAAGAAAAAAGGAAAGATTTGAAGTGTAAAAGTGACACAAATAACAATTACTGGCTTGGAAGATGAGAGAAGGGGACCATGAGCCAAGGAATAGGAAGCTTCTAGAAGCTGGGGATTGCCCTCTGCTGACATCCAGCAAGGAAATAGGAACCTCAGTCCTACACCCAAAAAGAACTGAATTCTGCAACAACTCAACTGAGCAAGGAAATAAATGCTCCCCTAGAATCTATAGAAAGGAAGACAGTCCTGCTGATGCCTTGATTTTAGCCCAGTGAGGCCTTTGTCAGACTTCCAACCTATAGAACTGAACACTATTAAATTCACATTTAAATTCCTAACTTTCTGGTAATTTGTTTACAGCAATAAAAGAAATAATCATACAGTAATTCTATATCTATTATACATAAAATGATATTTCAAAAAGAAATAATAATAGAATAAATTTCATATTTAGAATAGTTTTAAATTTACAGAAAAGTTACAAAGATAGTACAGAGAGTTACCTTAAACCCCACACCAGTTACCCCTACTAACATATTAGCGTGGTACATTAGTCACATATAATGAACCAATATTGAAACATTATTATTTTTTTTAAGATTTTATTTATTTCAGACAGAGAGAATGCACAAGCGGGGGGAGAGGGAGAAGCAGACTCCCTGCCGAGCAGGGAGCCCTATGTGGGGCTCGATCCCAGGACCCGAGACCATGACCTGAGCCGAAGGCAGATGCTTAATCGACTGAGCCACCTGGGTGCCCCTTATTAACTAAAGATCATACTTTATCCAAATTTATTAGTTTTTACCTAATATTATTTTGCTGTTCCAGGATCCTATCCAAAATACCTCATTACATTTAATCATGTCTCTTTAGTTTCCTCAAGACTGTGACATTTTCTCAGACTTTCCTTGTCCTTGATGACCTGACAGTTTCCAGGAGTACTGGTCAGATTATTTTGTAGAATGTCCTTCAATTTGGACTTGTCTGATGTTTCTCTGGGGTTATGGGGTTTTAAGAGGAAGACCACAGAGCTAAAATGCCATTCTCATAACATCACGTCAAAGGTATTTTCTATCAGTAGGACTCATCAATAGTGATATTAAACTTTGGTTATCTGGTATTTGACAGGTGTCTCCACTACAAAGTTACTCTTTAGATTCTTTTGTCAAAGTCTGCATTCCCTTCTGGGATTCTTAACCCTCTTTTTTTTTTTTTAATTTATATACATTAATGTTTACTTGTATTGTAAAGTTCTTTGTTATTTTTAGGGATTTTTAAATCTGTATTTCTTTTTTGTTTGTTTTTATCATGCTTAGACAGTTAACATGAGATCTGCCCTCTTAACAAATGTTTAGGTGTACAATACAGTATTGACTATAAGTACAATATTGTACAGCATATCTCTACAACTTATTTATCTTGCTTAACTAATGCTTTACACCCTCTGATTAATAACTACCCTCCACACCCCATTCCCAGACCCTGGCAACCGCTGACTCCACTCTTTGAGTCTATGAATTTGGCTGTTTTAGGTACCTCATATAAGTGGAATTAGCAGTATTAGCCTTTCTGTGACTGGCTTATTTCATTTACAATAATGTTTGCAAGGTTCATCTATGTTATTGCATCTTGCAGGGTATGCTACAAATATTATCATTCTCTTTGTGTGCCATGATAGGCAAACATTTGGGAAAAACTTAGAGAACAAAATTTGGAAGCTTTCCTTGAATGCCTGTTCTCTGCCAGGGCATGGCGGGTGTCCCGGTTGTTTAATGTGATGGGAAATAATGCAAGTTTTCTCATTTCTGCCACTCATTCACTGTAGTTTTGAGTAGGTGACTTAAACATTGTGTCTGTACATGAGAGGGCAAGAATGGATGATCTCTGAGAGTCTAGTGTTCTTTGAGTTTGTCAACAGTTAACAATGAATGCAAGAACACATACAAAATTGAGATATAATATGAGACTAGATGTCAACAAACCTACATGCATGGAATATTTTGTGTAAAGTGGTTTCCTTTGGATTTACGAATCTCTCCCAAATGATGCTTTTCATGTCATAGCTTTAGCATTTATTTGTCTAATTAAAGTAAATGTCGACAGACTTATTTCAGACCACATCTCACCATACAATGCATTCAGCAGCAGCAAAATCTCGCTGAAAGTCAATTTGAAAGAGAAGGCAAATTGAATATTTTAAATGAGAGTTGCTGAAGTAGATATGAGTAATTAAAGGCAATGTAAGAATGAGTTAAGTAGATTTATTTTTAAAAGAAAGCAAGCTGGAATGTTCTGCCAATGTTTTTAATCAATTTCTATTGAATGGTTCAGTCCATTTAATGAAAAAGAAAAGAGAACATTTCATCTCATGAAGATGATTAGGATGTTTTATTACCAGTCCTTAGATTGTAGCCAGTTCAATCATCTTCAGACATGAATTCAACCAAAAAACCCTTGAGAATATGCTCAGCATTTATCATACACTTCAAAAGCACTAGGAGAAAATGGGAAAGGTGCAGTGAGAAAGTTTAGGAGAGATTCATAGTACTTCTCAGGCATCAGTCTTGCCAAGATTGCCTAAATGTTCTAAATGCATTTCTGTCTATGGAATAATTTTATTCTCAATGGGATAAATCCCGAAAATGAAGAATATCTCTTGCAAGTGAGCCAATAACAGAGAGGCATTGACTATTTGAGCAAAACTATGTTAATGCCAAATTTATTTTTCTCACTACAGTATTTTCTGAAATGTGGGATGCACATCACTGACTACAAGATAATTCTAGGTGGTACATAGACAGTTTTAAACAGCATTAAATCACATAGTGATAAAGTTACTAAGTGTTTGTTACTTTTCCAACCCTTACTCATTAGGTCAATAGACAGTCTTAATTTGATGCTGGTTTCTTTCTCCTACTTTAATGCTACTCTGAAGAGACATTACATATACATTGTTTATAAAGTGAAACTTCAATTAAAAACTCTTTTTTTTTTAAAGATTTTATTTATTTATTTGAGAGAGAGAGAGAATGAGAGATAGAGAGCACGAGAGGGAAGAGGGTCAGAGGGAGAAGCAGACTCTCTGCTGAGCAGGGATCCCGATGTGGGACTCGATCCCGGGACTCCAGGATCATGACCTGAGCCGAAGGCAGTCGCTTAACCAACTGAGCCACCCAGGTGCCCCAATTAAAAACTCTTAACTCACCCTTGTCCCCCTACCCATCTTCCCTCCCTGGAGAAAAAGTATTATTATTAGTTTTATTTATATTTGTCTATTATCTATTCATTCAAATATAAATCATTTTTTCTTATCTAAATAGTGTTAATATCATATGTACTTCTGTGTTTTGCGGGTTGTTTTAAATGCTATTCATGGATTTAAACACCTGTTAATCTTCCCTTTTAACAGAAAGATTTCAATGTTTCATGAGTTAATAGAATCAAGCTGAAATTTACTAACAAATTTACTTCCATTGTATTAAGAAGTTACCTATATATGGCAAGGAAGGATGAGGTGATATGATGCTTCCTCTTCAAATATATTCAGTTTTTAAACTTGAACTAATTTAAAGAGAAAAAAAAGCCCTTAGGGAACTTTCAATAAGTAGGACTCTACCACCACGGAAAGAATCATTAAAGAATATAATCCACATTCATTACGAATGAAAAAAAAGGAACTGAGTAGAAGACACAGATGATAAAAGCAAGAAATATATATAAGACATATCTTTGTGAATCTAGTAACTATGGACTGTAGATACTACTACTACCAATTTCATTTTTTTTAAACTTGGAACTAATGTGGAATCTGAGCAGAGCATAAAGGAGTAGTTAAAACATGCTAAGTTACTTATCTTCTGGAGAGGAAAATATAAACACTGAAAGTTTATATTTAAAGTTTTTTAAATTAATATTTAATAGCAAAAAAAGCTGTATATAAAGTTTTTTTATAAGGTTTTTAAAGCTAATATCTTATAAAATTTAAAAAGTTTTAAAAAGTGTTTTTAAAAATTAATACTTAATAGCAAATAAGCTGTAACTTCAGACCATAAACCAGCCAAGGCATGGGGAAGGCATATGGAACAAAGAGACTTTATTAATCCAACAGAATGCAAGAAGGAAGAAAAAAAATAAAGAGAAAAAAAAAAGGTTTGGTATACAGAAGCTACCAGATATACACAGGCTATTTAATTGTGTTCTTCTAAACAATTGTTGTTCTAAAATATTGCTGCAAATTCTTTGACATTCTCTTATTGAGTGTTCTCTATACTCCTCCTTGAACCTGGGCAGGACTAGAACTACTTTGACCAGTGAACTATGGCAGCAATGACACTACATGCGGCCTTTACCTGAGTCTCTTCAATTGCTCATTCTCCAGACACAGCCACTTGACAACGAGTCTTCATACGGTGAGAACCCCAATCAACGAAGAAAAATCATGTGTAGCCCCTCTGATCAACAGTTCTGGCTAAATCCAGTCTTCTAGTCATCTCCCTTGGTGGAGACATGGGGAAAAAAACATTCTGGATGAGTCCAGCTCCCAGCCATTTGAAACACTCCAGTCATGCAAGCCATCCCAGCCAAGGCCTGAGATTTAATTTAGGAACAGAGAGAAGCCATAATCCTAATCTCACAGAAACAATAAGCATAATAAAGTAATTTTTATTTTATGTCAAAAGTTTCGGGGTAGTTTGTTACACAGTAATAATAAATGACACAACAAAATAGTTAAGACCGTTTCTGAGCTTTATTTAAATGGATATAATCTATGTACTTTCTGTATTTGGCTTCTCTCTCCCAACATGGCGTATTTAAGATTCAGCCATTTTGTTGTGAGTAGCTACAGTTCATTTATTTTCACTGCTGTACAGTGTTCTCAGACTATGCCAACATTTATTTATGAATTCTGCTTTTGATGATTTGTTTCCAGCTTAGGGGCTGCTCAGAACAATGCTGCTTCTTAAATATGAACATTCTTATACATTACTTCTGGTGCACACATGCACAATTTCATACCTAGGACAGGAATGCATAATTTCAAGTTGGTTGCCAAAGTTGCTGTGGTAATTTAAATTTTTAAAAAAGTGTTTAAAAATTTTGTTTCTTCACAAACCTTAGTATTACCAGACTTTAAATTTTTTTTTGACTTTATGAGAATAATGGTGTCACCGTGTTAATCTGCATTTTCGTGAGCAACTGTCCATGTGTTTACTGGTCATTTGGATTTCCCCTTTTGTAGAGTGTATACTCTTGTACTACATTGCCTTTGTTTCGCTTTGGTTTGGATTTTTTTTAAAGATTTTATTTATTTATTTATTTATTTGACACAGAGAGTGAGTGCACAAGCATGGGGAATGGGAGAGGGATCTCCTCTGCTGATCAAGGAGCCCAATGTGGGGCCCCATTGCCTTTTTATATTAACTTTGAAGTGGCATTTCATGGACTTTTTAGATATTGATCCTCAACACTTGTATATGTTTCAAATATCTTCTCTCAGTCTTTGGCTTGTAATTTCACTTTCTTCATTATGTCTTTTGAATAATAGAAATTCTTAATTTTAGTGTAGTAAAGTTATCAATTTTGCCTTTTTCCAGACAATTTCAGAGGTAAATATTGTCAAACTTTGGAGGAACACTTTCTATTCTTCACAAACTGCTTTCAAGTATTAATAAAAAATTAGGGGGGACTTAACCTAATTCATTTTATAAAACATGAAGCATGAATGCTTATTTTATGAAGCATTATGAAGCATTAAGGTGATAAGAAAATTTAATAAGGACAATGTAAGAAGAGAAAACCATAGTCAAATCTAACTTATAAACAAAAACACAAATATATTAGCTAAATACTAGAAAGTAAAATACAATAGCGTATTAGAAATATGCATCATAACCGAGTAGATTTATCCTGGCAATATAAGGATAGCTCACTATAAAAAGAAAAGAAATTAAAAAAATTAAAAAAAGAAAAAATAAAGAAAAAGAAAAGAAATCAACGTAATTCACTCTAAGAACAAAGGAAAACAGTGTTACGGACTGAATGTTTGTGATCCCCTAAAAGTCATACGTTGAATTCCTCACAATGTGGCGGTATTAGGAGGTGGAGCCTTTGAGATAATCAGGTCATGAGGCTAGAGCACTCAAAAGTGGAACTAGTGGGGCGGCTGGGTGGCTCAGTTGGTTAAGCGACTGCCTTCAGCTCAGGTCCTCATCCCGGAGTTCCGGGATCGAGCCCCCGCATCGGGCTCCCTGCTCGGCGGGAAGCCTGCCTCTCCCTCTCCCGCTCCCCACGCTTGTGTTCCGTCTCTCTCTGTCCCTCTCTCTCTCTCTCTCTCTGTCAATTAAATAGAATTTAAAAAAAAAAATGGAACTAGTTTCTACAGAGACACGAGAGCGTGCTCTTTCGCTTTCTCTGCTCCGCCCCGGTCTTCTCCAGGGGAACACCAGATCTGCCTGCACTTTGACCATGGACTTCCCAGTCTCCAGAAATGTGAGAAATAAGTAGTTGTTGTTTAAGCCACCCAGCCTATGATCTATTTGTTATAGCAGCCTGAACTAAGACAGAGAAAACTATGTGAATACATGAAAAACGTGTACCGATTGTATTTGAAGAAATTCTGCATTTGCCCACAATAACGAACTCTTATTAAATAGGACTAGAAAACCTTCTCAACCTAGTAAAGGATATCATATTTGCAACAAACTGCACACACACACACAAAAACACCCAGTGGTTTACAACAAACTGCTTATCAGTGAAATGCTAAAATTGTAACACTTGAGTCAAGATCAGGAGAGGGATTAGGTAGGGCAAAGACAAAATACAACAACCACAAAAAGCAAAGACAAAAAATTATTACTACCATTATAAAAAGTAAAATAAAAGAAAGGAAGTACTTATGCCACCAAGTCATTATTATCATGATTACTAATAGCTATGAAGGTCTATTTGAAAAAGCCAAGAAAAGTTTTATAACCTAGTGGAACTAATAAGAGATTGAGGTAGTCTTGCAGGTTACAAGGTTAACATTTTCTTCAAATTTTAAGGGCATTTCCTTTAAACAGCAATAATAAAATAGAAAATATATAGTAAACCAGTATCTCAATTATAAGCACATTATCTAACATAAGTTGCAGGAGAATATTTTGGAATTAAAAAAGTCATTATTTAAGGACATAAAATAAGGCCATCTTTTCTTGCCTAGATGGTTGCACTCATTTTAGAACTGATTTCTTTCCTTCTGCAATGTATTCTCCTCTCCAGCAGCAAGAGCGATCCTTTTACAACACAAGGTAGATCCATTCAAAACTCACCAATGTCTTCTTTCTCATTTAGAATAAACCCAGGGTGCATAATAGAGTTCTACAGGGTCCCAGACCTGACTCACACTGTCCTTGGTCCTACACTACCCTTCGTTCACCCTTCATTCAGATCCAGTCCTTTGGCTCTTTCTTGAACTTACAAGATGAATTTACACTCTTAGAGTCTTGACACGTGTGATTCCCTCTACTTGAAATGCCTTTACCCAAAAAACTCCTGACTTCTTGGGTTTCTGTTCAAATGTCCCATTATCATTACCCTCTTGCATAAAATAGTGCTCTCTTCTGCCCTGGCATACTTGATCCCCCTTATTCTGCTTTGTATTTTTTTTTAAGACTTTGTTTGTCAGAGAGAGTGAGAGAGAGAGAGGGTACAAGTAGGCTTCCCGCTAAGCAAGGAGACCAATGTGGGACTCGACCCCAGCACTCTCTGGGATCATGACTGGAGCTGAAGGCAGACACTTAACCTTACCTGAGCCACCCGGGCATCCCTCTGCTTTGTATTTCTCCATAACAGCTTGCCATCTGATGTTATAGATATTTACTTGTTCATATGTTTGTTAACAGTTTCATCCCTTTAGATGACTTCAGGACAGTGACTGTCTTTTTTTTCTTCACCACTGAATTCCATCCCAATACATAGATGAATTTGTGGATGGGAAACTACAGTAATATTTTTCTTAAATGTTGCTTCTCACCAAAATAATCTATATACTTAATGAAACCTTAGAATAAACATTTTCAGGCTATATCATCAAAGCAAGGAAATTAGTTCTAAAGAATAAAGTAAAATAAAGGCATAAAGGTGTATTTGGCTAAAAAAAAAGCATGGACTTGCCCACAAATGTGTTAGTATATAGTTATAATAGCTAATATGGTATTTTATCAGTGCCGTTTTAATTAAAAATGGAAAAGATTAGAGAACCCAGAAACAGCTGCCAGCATATGAGGGACTCGATATAAAATAGAACATTTTAATCATTAGAGAGGGTGAGCCATCTAATATATGTTGCTGAGTTGACTGGCTTTCCTTTAAAAATATAAATAGAATCTTACTTCACACCAAAAATAAGAAAACTCATACTGGATCAAAGACCTAAATGTGAAAATATACTTTAAATTGTTGGAATAAAATAAAGGATATATTTACCATCTTGGAGGAGAGACAGATTCCTTCAACAAGAATGCAAAAGATGCAAGTCACAAGGGAAAAACAGGTAATTTTGATATCAAAATATATACAGTCCTTTTGCCAAAAATATAAAGGCACAAACCAAGCAAGACAAGTCACATTCTGGGAAAAGGTATTTGCAATTTGTAGTAGAGGTAAGAATCAATTAAGAATCAAGAAAAAACAGGGGCTCCTGGGTGGCTCAGTCCTTAAGCATCTGCTTAAGCTCAGGTCATGATCCCAGGGTCCTGGGATCGAGTCCCGCATCGGGTTCCCTGCTCCGCGGGAAGCCTGCTTCTCCCTCTCCCACTCCCCCTGCTTGTGTTCCCTCTCTTGCTGGATCTCTCTCTGTCAAATAAATAAATAAAAAATCTTAAAAAAATCAAGAAAAAACATGATCTAATAGAAAAACAGTCAAACGGATTTGAAAAAAGCAATTCAGAAAAAAAGGAAACCTAATGGCTATTATGTATATGAAAAGATATTTGTATCATGAGTAACTGAAGAAATAAAAATCTAGAAAACAGTAAAATGTCATCACATAATAATTAGACAGGCATGCAAAAAATACATATCGTTTTAAAACTTTGGTAACTACATTTTTGTAAAGTTTTGGAGAAAGGTAATCTAAGGCATTGCATGTGGGAGGTAATCAGGTACAACCACTATGGAACAATGTGTTGCCATTTAATATTTTTGAAAATGACCGCCCATGTGTAACAGAAGACATTTATGGATCTATTCATCTCAGCAGTTCTTGAAATAAGAAAACAAATGAGAACTAGTTGTGCCAACACCTAGGGGAATGGACGCAATGAAAAACCTGTGTTGATGTGTATCAATCTGAATGGCTTCAAGGGCACATGTTACATCCACACCTGGGTTGCTCTTGAATAATGGGAAGGAGCCCAGACTGAGAGGACAACAGTAACATCCACTCCATCTATACAGTGTTCTCATCTCTTTCACAGGAAAATATGCAGCCAGATTACAAAATGCAAATGTCAATAATGCTTAAGAGTGGTATATATATGGGACACCTGGGTGGCTCAGTCGGTTAAGCATGTGCCTTCGGCTGGGGCCATGACCCAGAGTCCTGGGTTCAAGTCCCACATTGGGCTCCTTGCTCAGCCTGAGCCTGCTTCTTCCTCTGCCTGCCACTCTCCCTGCTTGTGCGTGCTCTCTCTCTGGCAAATAATCTTTAAAAAGAAAAAAAAAAAAAAGAGGGGCACCTGAGTGGCTCAGTCGTTAAGCGTCTGCCTTCGGCTCAGGTCATGATCTCAGGGTCCTGGGACTGAGTCCCACATCGGGCTCCCTGCTCGGTGGGAAGCCTGCTTCTCCCTCTCCCACCCCCCCTGCTTGTGTTCCTGCGCTATCTCTCTCTGTCAAATTAAAAAAAAATCCTTTAAGAAAAAAAAGAGTGGTAGATAGATAGATAGATAGAGATATACATAGATATACATAGATATACATTTCAAGAAGAGCAGAATGCAGATGTGCTACCCAGAAGTGGCATTCTATTCCTCATATGTCTCTGATGGCTTCAATTCATTAACATATCTGCAAAATGAGTAGGGTTTTTTCCCCCGGATTAATCTATATCTGATATCTGATTTGATATAGCCATATACATGAAGTTGGTCTTTCAGTTAGCCCTCTTTTATATTAATGGAGCATATTACTGCCTTTGTAAAATGACAGGATGTATTGTGTTCACTGATTCACAACTGAGCTACAAATTACCTTGAAAGAATGAAGGACCATATACAAATCTCTTGTCATTACTGCAGCTGAACACCCAACTGTTCACTCACAGGTGAAAACATGCATGTGATGGCATCTGCATCACATACAGACTAGTATTGGGTTTGGTTATTTTGTTAATTGTTTTGTAAATAAAACTGCCAACTGTCCATACTCATTTTGGTATAATTTGTGAATCTAGAACTGCAATTCCCAAACCTTTTTTTTTTGGTCACAGTGACAAATCCAACCAACGCATGATGAATTTTCTCTCCAAGTAGGACATATATTGGCATTTTTGTTGCTGTTGTCTTGGTGATTCCTTGATGAGAGGACTCAGTTAATTAAAACACGTTTAATAAGCAATACATGACATGCACTGTACTAGGTTCTGGGAATATAATGATGAACAGAATTCAGAACCTGCCCTGAAGGAGTTAATAATAGTCAGGTTATGGTTACTATAATGTCTATTCACAACTACCTTCTGAGAAGAAAACAGTACAGTTAGTCTAAAACAATATATGCCTTTTCTTTTCTGAAACTGTGTCCCAGGCATTTCATTAAAGGTTAAAGAGAACCTGAGCAAATATTAACTAAGTCACTAAAACGATGATGTGATAAAATCAATATACATGAATTCCTCTGAAATTGTATATTAAATTAGGTTACATAGAATAAATTTTCAAAGGGATTAAATGTAAGCGTAAGATGAGCGGATAATGTCCCTATGCAGAAACAAACCAAGACTTCTAAAGGCACTTAAGGATTGAAGTTTCCTTAAAGAATGTGAGGAGGGTTGTCATTCCTAGTGGCTGGCAGACAGTTCTGAGGTATCTCCTGATTCTGAAAGAGAAACTTAATCCTGATTATGCAGAATCCAATGAAGACATCATCTCTACAGACATTTCCAGCCATTCTGTGCCCAAATTGAAAGACAGCCTCCCAAGACATTTAGTACATCTACAAACTGTGGCCCAGAACCGAGAAAGAGGAAAAAAGAAAAGGAACTCAACTTTAGTCAAAGGCAGGGATATCACTAAAACCCCATACTGTAATGCTTGTTAAAAGGGTTGACTTAGCTTGTTTATCATGCTTAAATTCAAACAAATTTGATTTGAAAGAGTCATTATGATTTCTCTTCTTTCTAGTAAAGGTTTCTTTTAAACAAATTTGAATAAATTTAGTCTGAAATAGACAGGGTTTTTATTCTTTCCACCATGGTATTTTTTCCATAATCTACTTGAGTGTGTTCAAATGTATTTTATCATTTTAATTACACATTTAATGCACATTTTAATATTTTAAAATACATTTTAAATACACATTTTAATATTTCATTGACAAGTGAAAGTACATTTTGAAGACATAAAATGACACAAGGCCATAAAAGATATCTGATAGGAACCATAAGTGACTATTAAGTTTAAATTTTCAAAAATGTATTTTTAATTTCAAAGCTGTCTTAATACAGTCAGGTAAAGGCACATCTTTGGCAGTCTCTATGAATTGGCTGCACTGACGAACACAAATATATCACCTAAAATATAAGCTTCCTAAAAGCAAACATGGCTTCGCTTCTCTGCCTACTGATGATTTAACAGACCAGACAGCTAGGAGTAAAACTGATAATTTGCTCCTTTAAGTTACATAAGGTTGACTGTGTCATCATGATGCTCCTTTGCATCATAGCTTCAGATGTAACTTTAAGCAATTAAAAAAGGAAGAAAAAATGTGAATTAGGAGTTTAGCTGCACCAAGGAGTTTGAACTAAGCAGAGGGCCACTGAGTCAGCAATCAGAAAAGCATGTCATTGTTAATATATTATAGCATTTCCATACACAGTCCATTTTAGCAATTGTTAAATTGTTGACCATCTTTACAAACGAGCTGCATCATGATAACACCTACTCTGCTTTGGGGACAGTCAAAACAATTTCAGACACTGAGCACAAAGAGGCAGATGGATTAATTATTTTAATCTACTACTTTCAGATGAATATGTTTGATGTGTGCAGGCTGAAAATATGTATTTTATAATTAGTATCACAAGTTCTCAGTTATATAGGGGGAATTTGTTCAATATGTATCCATTTTTTTCATTAGATTTTTCTCTATCTTGCTTGGGATTTTAGATTTAGAACGTGTCAACTGCTTATCAACTTATCAACTGGAAGTTACTGAAATCAGAGTGGTTGATGGAATATTAAATATATATGAGGGCTTTAACTTCTCTGCTGTAAATAGTGAACAATATATTGGGTATATATGATTAAAAATATTGAATGAGATTTTAATTTTTCTTGTGAATTGAAATAGTAACATTAACTTGATCTTTTTACTACAGATAACTGAGGTATTTCATTGGTATTGATAATTGATTTTTAGTACTCTATATGATACATTTTATATGCTAGTATTTTGTTGAGGCTTTTTACAAGTATTTCATGAGATATGTTGATTTGTAGTTCTCTTTTCTTGTAATGTCTTTAATCTGGTTCTGGTATTAAAATATTGGCCTCATTGAATGGGTTAGGATATTCCCTCTTCTATTTTCTGGAACACATTGCACAGAATTCCCATAGTTTCTTCTTTAAATTATTGGGAGAATTCACCAGTGACACCATCTTGGGTTGGTGGTTTCTTTTTTGTAAGATTATTATTGACCAACGGATCTCATAAATACAAGCCTCCTCAGGTGATCTATTTCTCCTGGGCATGAATTTTTGTAGTTTGTGTTGTCAAGGAATTGGTCCATTTTGTATAAATTATCAATTTATCTGTCATAGCATTGTTCATAAAACTCTTTTATTTTTATCCCTTTAATGTCTAAGGAGTCAGTATTGATGACTCTTCTTTCATTTCAAAATTAGTATTTATGTCTTCTCTTGTTTTTCTTGATTAGCCTAACTAGTTTATCAATTTTATTAATATTTCACCTATTTATTATTTTTTTATTGATAGTCTGCTTTAAATTTCATTGATTTATACTCTAATTTTTTTTTCCTTTTGCTTTTGAATGAAATTGTTCTTCTTTTTCTGGTATCTAGGTGGAAACTTAGATTATTGATTTTAGAACTTTCTTATTTTCTAATATATACATTTAATGCTATAAGTTTCCCTCTAAGCTTGGCTTTTGCTACATCCCACAAAATTGATTATCATCTATTCATTTTCATTTAATTCAAAATATTTTTAAAATTTCTCTTGAGATTTTTTCACTGGTCAAAGTATTATTTAGAAGTGTGCTATTTGGAGCACCTGGGCGGCTCAGTCATTAAACATCTGTCTTTGGCTCAGGTCATGATCCCAGGGTCCTGGGATGAAGCCCCGCGTCAGGCTCCCTGCTCTGTGGGAAGCCTGCTTCTCCCTCTCCCACTCCCCCTGCTTGTGTTCCCTCTCGCTGTGTCTCTCTCTGTCAAATAAATAAATAAAATCTTAAAAAAAAAAAAAGAAGTGTGCTATCTAATCTCCAAATATTTGGGAACTTTCCCAGCTATTTTTCTGATTTTATTTTCTAGTTTGGTTTCTTTGTAGTCTAAAGACCGACTTTGTATGATTTTTACTATTTTCATTAAGGTGTGTTTCATGGCTGGGAATGTGTTCTATCTATTATTGCAAATATTCCAGTTAGCTTGAAAGAATATGTTTTCTACTGTTGTCGGATGAAATATTCTATGTCAATCAGATCCAGTTAGTTGATGGTGCCATTTATTTCAACTATATTCTTAACAATTTCTGCCTGTTGGATCTTTCAATTATTAAAAGAGGCATGTTGAAATCCCCAACTATAATAGTGGGTTGGTCTGTGATTTGCTTATATGAAATTGTTTTGATATTCATCCTGCTTTGTGTTATTTGTGCCTCCTAGATTTATGGGTTGATGTCTATGATTAATTTTGGAAGATTCACAACTATTATTACTTCAAATATTTCTGCTCCTTTCTTTCTTCTTCTATTGTTCATAGTATGCCTATGTTACACCTTACAAAATTGTCCCATAATTGTTTAATGTTTTGTTTTGATTTTTTTTTTATTTTTTATTGTTATGTTAATCACCATATATTACATAATTTGTTTTGGTGTACTGTTCCATGATTCATTGTTTGTTCATAACACCCAGTGCTCCATGCAGAACGTGCCCTCCTCAATACCCATCACCAGGCTAACCCATCCCCCCACCCTCCTCCCCTCCAGAAACCTCAGTTTGTTTTTCAGAGTCCATCATCTCTCATGGTTCGTCTCCCCCTCTGACTTACTCCCCTTCATTCTTCCTCTCCTGCTATCTTCTTCTTTTTCTTTTTTCTTAACATATGTTGCGTTATTTGTTTCAGAAGTACAGATCTGTGATTCAACAGTCTTACACAATTCACAGCGCTCACCGTAGCACATATCTTCCCCAATGTCCATCAACCAGCCACCCCATCCCTCCCACCCCCGACCACTCCAGCAACCCTCAG
>NW_027397069.1:59215903-59258365 GCF_003265705.2 Callorhinus ursinus | reverse complement strand
GTGGATGGTATTTTGATGGGGATTGCATTGAATGTGTAGATTGCTCTAGGTAGCATTGACATCTTCACAATGTTGGTTCTTCCAATCCATGAGCATGGAATGTTTTTCCATTTCTTTGTGTCTTCTTCAATTTCTTTCATGAGTATTTTATAGTTTTCTGAGTACAGATCCTTTGCCACTTTGGTTAAATTTATTCCTAGGTATCTTATGCTTTTGGGTGCAATTGTGAATGGGATCGACTCCTTGATTTGTCTCTCTTCTGTCTTGTTGTTGGTGTATAGGAATGCCACTGATTTCTGTGCATTGATTTTATATCCTGCTACTTTACTGAATTCCTGTATGAGTTCTAGCAGTTTTGGGGTGGAGTCTTTTGGGTTTTCCACATAAAGTATCATATCATCTGCAAAGAGTGAGAGTTTGACTTCCTCTTTGCCGATTTGGATGCCTTTGATTTCTGTTTGTTGTCTGATTGCTGTGGCTAGGACTTCTAATACTATGTTGAAGAGCAGTGGTGAGAGTGGAAATCCCTGCTGCGTTCCCGACCTTAGGGGAAAAGCTCTCAGCTTTTCCCCATTGAGAATGATATTCGCTGTAGGTTTTTCGTAGATGGCTTTTATGATATTGAGGTATGTACCCTCTATCCCTATACTCTGAAGAGTTTTGATCAAGAAAGGATGCTGCACTTTGTCAAATGCTTTTTCTGCATCTATTGAGAGGATCATATGATTCTTGTTCTTTCTTTTGTTAATGTATTGTATCACGTTGATTGATTTGCGGATGTTGAACCAGCCTTGCAGCCCAGGGATAAATCCCACTTGGTCGTGGTGAATAATCCTTTTGATGTACTGTTGGATCCTATTGGCTAGTATTTTGGTGAGAATTTTTGCATCCATGTTCATCAAGGATATTGGTCTGTAATTCTCCTTTTTGATGGGATCTTTGTCTGGTTTGGGGATCAAGGTAATGGTGGCCTCATAAAATGAGTTTGGAAGTTTTCCTTCCATTTCTATTTTTTGGAACAGTTTCAGGAGAATAGGTATTAATTCTTCTTTAAATGTCTGATAGAATTCCCTTGGGAAGCCATCTGGCCCTGGGCTTTTGTTTCTTGGGAGATTTTTGATGACTGCTTCAATTTCCTTAGTGGTTATAGGTCTGTTCAGGTTTTCTATTTTTTCCTGGTTCAGTTTTGGTAGTGGATACATCTCTAGGAATGCACCCATTTCTTCCAGGTTATCTAATTTGCTGGCATAGAGTTGCTCATAATATGTTCTTATAATTGTTTGTATTTCTTTGGTGTTGGTTGTGATCTCTCCTCTTTCATTCATGATTTTGTTGATTTGGGTCATTTCTCTTTTCTTTTTGATCAGTCTGGCCAGGGGTTTATCAATCTTGTGAATTCTTTCAAAGAACCAGCTCCTAGTTTCGTTGATCTGTTCTACTGTTCTTTTGGTTTCTATTTCATTGATTTCTGCTCGGATCTTTATTATTTCTCTTCTCCTGCTGGGTTTAGGCTTGATTTGCTGTTCTTTCTCCAGCTCCTTTAGGTGTAGGGTTAGATTGTGTATTTGAGACCTTTCTTGTTTCTTGAGAAAGCCTTGTATTGCTATATACTTTCCTCTCAGGACTGCCTTTGCTGCATCCCAAAGATTTTGGACAGTTGTGTTTTCATTTTCATTGGTTTCCATGAATTTTTTTAATTTAATTTTTTTAAATCTTCTTTAATTTCCTGGTTGACCCATTCATTCTTTAGTAGGATGCTCTTTAGCCTCCATGTATTTGAGTTCTTACCGACTTTCCTCTTGTGATTGAGTTCTAGTTTCAAAGCATTGTGGTCTGAAAATATGCAGGGAATGATCCCAATCTTTTGGTACCGGTACCGGTTGAGACCTGATTTGTGACCTAGGATGTGATCAATTCTGGAGAATGTTCCATGGGCACTAGAGAAGAAGGTGTATTCCGTTGCTTTGGGATGGAATGTTCTGAATATGTCTGTGAAGTCCATTTGGTCCAGTGTGTCATTTAAAGTCTTTATTTCCTTGTTGATCTTTTGCTTAGATGATCTGTCCATTTCAGTCAGGGGGGTGTTAAAGTCCCCCACTATTATTGTATTGTTGTCGATGTGTTTCTTTGCTTTTGTTATTAATTCCCTTATATAATTGGCTGCTCCCATGTTAGGGCATAGATATTTACAATTGTTAGATCTTCTTGTTGGATAGACCCTTTAAGTAGGATATAGTGTCCTTCTTCATCTCTTATTACAGTCTTTGTTTTAAAATCTAGTTTGTCTGATATAAGGATTGCCACCCCAGCTTTCTTTTGATGTCCATTAGCATGGTAAATGGTTTTCCACCCCCTCACTTTCAATCTGGGGGTGTCTTTGGGTCTGAAATGAGTCTCTTGCAGACAGCATATGGATGGGTCTTGTTTTTTAATCCAATCTGATAGCCTGTGTCTTTTGATTGGGGCATTGAGCCCATTTACATTCAGGGTAACTATTGAAAGGTATGAATTTAGTGCCATTGTATTGCCTGTAAGGTGACTGTTACTGTATGTTGTCTGTTCCTTTCTGATCTTTGCTGCTTTTAGGCTCTCTCTTTGCTTAGAGGACCCCTTTCAATATTTCTTGAAGGGCTGGTTTCATGTTTGCAAATTCCTTTAGTTTTTGTTTGTTCTGGAAGCTTTTTATCTCTCCTTCTATTTTCAATGACAGCCTAGCTGGATATAGTATTCTTGGCTGCATATTTTTCTCGTTTAGTGCTCTGAAGATATCTTGCCAGTCCTTTCTGGCCTGCCAGGTCTCTGTGGATAGGTCTGTTGCCAATCTAATATTTTTACCATTGTAGGTTACATATCTCTTCTCCCGAGCTGCTTTCAGGATTTTCTCTTTGTCTGTGAGACTCGTAAGTTTTAATATTAGATGTCAGGGTGTTGACCTATTTTTATTGATTTTGAGAGGGGTTCTCTGTGCCTCCTGGATTTTGATGCCTGTTTCCTTCCTCACATTAGGGAAGTTCTCTGCTATTATTTGCTCCAATATACCTTCTGCCCCTCTCTCTCTTTCTTCTTCTTCTGGGATCCCAATTATTCTAATGTTGTTTCGTCTTGTCGAATCACTTATCTCTCAAATTCTGCCCTCGTGATCCTGTAGTTGTTTCTCCCTCTTTTTCTCCGCCTCTTTACTTTCCATCATTTGGCCTTCTATATCACTGATTCTCTCTTCTGCCTCATTTATCCTAGCAGTTAGTGCCCCCATTTTTTAGTGCACCTCCTCAAGAGCCTTTTTGATTTCGACTTGGTTAGATTTTAGTTCTTTTATTTCTCCAGAAAGGGTTTCTCTAATAACTTCCACGCTTTTTTCAAGCCCAGCTAGTATCTTTAAAGTCATGATTCTGAACTCTAGGTCCAACATCGTACTAATGTCCGTATTGAGTAGGTCCCTGGGTGACGGTACTACCTCTTGTTCTTTTTGCTGAGGTGATTTTTTTCGTCTTGTCATTTTGTCCAGAGGAGAATAGATGAATGAGAGAACAAAATGCTAACAGGTTTACAACGTCCCCAGCAAATATACTGTATACAAATCAGAAAAGACCTGAAACCAGGTGAAAAGAAAGGGAAAGAAAGAAGAAAGAAAGAGAAAAAAAAAAAAGATAAAAACAAAAACAGAACAATACAAAAAAAGCAGAATGTGATCAAATATGATCAGGCTAGTGCATAGATCAGTGCCACACACTAGATTTTGGGTGTATTTTGGTCTGTTAGAAAAAAGTGCCTCCTAAAATTTTAAAGGAAGAAAGACATATATGTACAAAATAAGGGTTGATACAATGAAGGGATAGAAGATGACTGTAAAGATGAAAATTATAAAAGATTTTATAAAAGGACTTGATAAGAAGTTGTTTGAAAAAAGAAAGAAGATTTAAAAAAAAAAAAAGAAAAAAGGGAGAGAATTTGATCAGGCAGGAGACTAGAACAGAACCATACACTAGTGATTTAGGGTATATTTTTATCTGTTAGAAGAAACTGTATCTCAAAATTTTAAAGAGAGAATAACTTATATATATATGTCAAAAATAAGGGTAACTACTATGAAGGGATAAAATATGACTCTAAAAATGAAAAAAAAAAAAAATTTTTTTTTAAAAAGAGATTGATAAGATGGTTGAAAAAGGGAAAAGAAAAAGAAAAAAAAAACAGTTAACAAAAATTAACTTTGATGAACTAATGAATCATGGTAAAAAAAAAAGCCATGAATTCTATGTGCAGTATTCCCCTAGCGCTGGAGTTCTCCCGTTCTCCTTGATCGGTAAACTTGGTCTTGGCTTGCTGGCTGTTCGTGCTGATCTTCTGGGGGAGGGGCCTGTTGCTGTGGTTTCCAAATGTCTTTGCCGGAGGCTGAATTGCCCTGCCCTTGTCGGTCCGGGCTAAGCAAGCTGCTCGGGTTTGATCTCAGGAGCTTTTGTTCCCTGCAAGTTCTCCGTACAGCCTTGGAGGACCAGGGCAAAAATGGTGGCCTCCCAATCTCTGCCCCGGAGAAGCTGAGAACTCGGGGCCCCGCTCCTCAGTGCGCCCCCAGAGAAAAGCAGTCACTCCCGTCTCCCCGGTCTCCGGCCGCACTCCGTGCTCACCCGGCCTGTGACCGAGCGTTTGTATCTCTGGCACCTGACCCTGTGTGGAGTCTCCAAACCCAGCCGATCCCTGCAGTGCGTTCCCGCGCCGCTCCTCCCCGGGAAGGAAGGCGAGTCTCCCCGGCTTTGCCGCTTGTTGGGTCCCTGCTGGAGGAGCCGTGCCCCGACTGGGCCGCAGATCACAGTTTAAGGCAACCCCAAGCTGAGAGCCTGCGCCTCGGCTCCGTCTCTGCAGCCGGCTTCCCCGCTCCGATACCTGGGAGCTCTGCTGCACTCAGGCACCCCCGGTCTTTCTGTGACCCCGAGGGTCCTGAGACCACACTGTCCCATGAGGGTTCCACCCCCCGCTTAGCCACTGGAGCGACATCCCTCAGCGGAGCCGACTTCTAAAAGGTCCGATTTTGTGCTCCGCGGCTCTAGCACTTGCCAGAAGCGGCCGACGGAGGCCCCTCCCCCGCCGTCTATCCTCCCGAATATCGCCTCGGATTCACTTCTCCGCACGTCCTACCTTCCAGTAAGTGGTCGCGTCCCTGTTCAGAGAGTTGTTGCTACTCTCCTCTTTGATCTCCTGTTGAGTTCGTAGGTGTTCAGAATGGTTTGATCCCTATTCAGCTGAATTCCTGAGACCAGACGAAATCTAGGTCTCCTACTCCTCCGCCATCTTGCTCTGCCCCCTCCTGTTTTGATATTTTAATTCTTTCTGGTTTTTGCATTTTATTTTGGAAAGTTTCTACTTAAATATTTTGAAGCTTACATATTCTTTCCTCAGCCCTAGCTGGTCTTTACGAGCATCAAAGGCATTTGTGATATTTTTTTCCCCTTCAAAAGCCTTCTTCATTTCTCTTATAGTGTCTTGATTACTAGCATTTCCTTTGACTCTTTCTTAGAATATCCATCTCTCTATTTACTAACCTATTAATCATAGGAGTTTACATTCCCTATCTACTAATTCCAAAATTTGTATCATATTTGAAACCAGCATTGAGTCTTCTTATTTGTTCTCTTCAGGCTTTTTTTTTTTTTTACTTTCTTTTGGCATGTTTTGTAATTTTTTCTTTTCTTTTTTTTTTTAAAGCTGGAGATGATGTATTAGGCAATAGGAAATGAGGTAAATAGGCCTTTAGCCTTAATTTGGTTAGGAGATGAGCTTTAATAATCACTCTAGCTGTAAGTACTGGAGACCTCAGTATCCCCTGAGGTTCTTGTTTTTGGTTATCCCATAGTCTTTGGGCTTCCCTAAGAACTCATTCTTAAGTAGAGTCTGCATCTTGCCGCTCTTTACATTGTAACCCAGTGTTATTATACTGGACCCCTGTTGATGTGGGTGGAAGATGTAGGGGAGGGAAGCCTTATAGAATGTAACATTTAAATCTCAGTCTTTTAGTGGTTCTGTGTCCTTGGGCTGTGACCTTCTCAGGTGTTAGTTTCTTTCTCTTCTTAAGTGAGACAGGAAAGCTAGAGATACTAGAGTTGACCAACTGCCCTTCTTTCAGGCTGAAAAGGATCTGCTAAAGTCTTTTCCCTTGAAGAATAGGCCTTTGTTATGGAAAATACTCTGTGTATATTTTGAAATAGTTACTTTTCTCTTCCCTTTGCCAGAAACATGAGGGTATTATTCTTAGATTTTCACCATGAGAATCTGGGTGGGGGGGGCCTTCTTGAGGTACCCCCAGACTGTCAACAGTTCTCATTTTCAACTTAGTCCACAGTCTTCAACAATTCATCAAAATTGCTATTTAAGTGTCCTACCAGTTTATAACTTCAGAACATCTACTCTGTGTAAGTCAACCTCAGCTGTGATTCTCTGTCTTCTTTTACTCTCTGTGTTTATCTTCCCAAATTTTGGAGTGACAGCTTTTCCTGTGAACTCAAGTCTCTAACGGGCCCAAGAAAAGTCATTAATTTTCAGTTCATTGCATTTTTCCTGGTTATAATGATGAATAGGTGCTGACTCTTTATGTGGCAGAGCTGAAACAAGCTAGTTAGTTATTTTTTTTGAATTTAATAAAAAATATGAACACTGATATCATTGTAAAACAGACAATAGTGAAAGTAGTGCCATGTAATATAACAAAGAGTTTTTGCACAACTTGAAAGGTATTATAAAAGAGAAAAGTAAGTCAGGCTGGATTTCTTCATTAAATAATCTATGCTGATCACTAAAACTTTAGTGATGAATAAGACATTTCTTCAGGCTTCAAGTAAAAGACTGGCCATCATGGAAGGCTGGCATATAAATAGGCAATTAGCATGCAGTTCCCCAATAGAGTGGTAGAGGAGCACACAAAAATTACCATTTGTTTTTGCTTGAATATTTTACATAAATATGTGTTATATGCAAAGATATTATTTCATGCTGGCCAGGGAGTTGAATCCAGCAGTATAAAACAGAGAGGGAGAGAGAAAGGAAGAAGGAAGGAAGGAAAAAAAAGAAGCAAGCAAGAAGTGATTCATTTTTACATAGTATGAATATGTTAACTTTTTGAACCTATTAAATTCATGATGCATTATGAGAAAAGAGGGAGAATACCATGGATCCTCAAAAACAGATTTCCGAGGGGATGATACCTCAGTTGGGTCATGGAAGGTGAGCAGGAATTAAAAGGCAAAAGGGATTGAGGACATGAATTCCCAAAAAGGTGTGAAAGAGGAGTAAGGACGTGAATTACTGGCAAAGCAAACAGTATAAATTGAAACTGGAATTCAGACTAGAGCTGAGTTGAATTTTGGAAATATAACAAAATGATAAGAACTGATAGGTAATCCATGGACCAGTGTTCAGCAGATTTTAAATGACTGTTGCTAAGTGGCTTTGAGACATTAGTAAAAGCTATGGACCTCTCCCCAGAAGTCATGTCTGTGTGTGCAAAATCATGTGTGTTACAATTTCATGGTATTTAGTCACTGAAGCCAATCAAGATCATATTAGGTGATGCATGGGCACCATGAATGGGTTCAAGGAGAAAACCTGGGGAAAAGCCAAATTTAAGGAGAAGGCAGTAAAGGAAGAGCCCATAAAAAGACTGAGAGGAAATAATTGGAGCAAAAGAAGGAAAACCAGAAAAGATTTTTGTCACTTAAAAGAGTGTTACAATACAGCCAGCCAACTGTGTCAAATATGACAGAGAGGTTCAGAGAGATAGTGATTGAGTGTTCACTGGATGTGAGGTTATTGAAGTCATATGTGACCTTTACCCACGCAGTCTCACTGGGTTAGGGACTGTTTATAGTAGATTTATGTGGATTATATGGTGGTTGGGGAATGAGAAAGTGGAGACTATGAACAAGAGAATTTGGGCTTAGCTGAGAAGAGAAGGAGAGAATAATAGGATGTGTAAGACAGCATATGATCTGGGGCGCCTGGGTGGCTCAGCCGATAAGCGTCTGCCTTTAGCTCAGGTCATGATCTCAGGGTCCTGGGATCGAGCCCCGCATCGGTCTCCCTGCTCGGCGGGAAGCCCGCTTCTCCCTCTCCCACTCCCCCTGCTTGTGTTCCCTTTCCGCTGTGTCTCTCTCTGTCAAATAAATAAAATCTTTAAAAAAAAAAGACAGCGTATGATCTAAGGAGGGATAGCTATTTTCAAATGGAGAAACTTGACCTTGTTCATAGGATGGGGAAAGGCAAATGGAAAGAAAAATGATGAGGAAATGGGTAGAAATGTGTATAAGTGGTCAAATGAAGTCCCAAAGACAGCTGGAAGGAGTGGCTTGAGGCTGCAGGTATGCACTAGGAAAACAGGAAGAGGAAGAGTGACAATTCAAAGGCTAATCTGACAGCTCTAGGGGCAAAGGGAGGTCTCCCTTATTTACCACTATATTCCTAGCAAAGTACCTGGAAGGTTTTCATTTTGCGTGAAGGTCTTTTTAGCTTCCACACTAGATACGGTACATATCACATTACTCCCCTTGTGCCCTTATTAGGACTACATTTTCACTTAAGCAAATTTGTATTCCTTTCAGTCAAATAATCATTGGTTACAGCATTAAGAAGTCATCAGAGAGGAAAAAAAAGATTTATACACAAGGCTGATTTTCGAGTTGTATTTACAATGGAGGATAAATGTGAATTCTCTAAATGTCTAAAAAGGGAAAAATGATTAAGTAAAAATAACACTATCCAAATATATGGCCATTAAAATTATGTTTTTCATTTTTATTTATTCATTATGCCTGGGACATAGTAGTAGTTCAGTAAATAGTCATTGAATAAATAAGTAATCATCTGGATAAAGTAGCTTAATATGGGCCCACCTGTACATGCTCTTATCTTACTGAGAGATGGATTCCCAACCATTGTGAAATTCCCTATTAAACCATAAAACTTCTGGCTTGTTATTGGAGCTTGGGTTAAGAAGACATTCCAGGGTAACTCTTTCCCACTGTGTGTCTTCTTTCTGTTCTTGCTCTAAAATCAACATTGCCATCAGTTAACATGCCCCTCGTTCGGTGAACTGCTCTCAAACACTATCATATACAATGCACGACAGTCAAATATCATCACTCCTTACTAGCCTGATTTTAGAGGACAGCTATGTATAGATCCTTTTTTTTTTTTTTTTTTAAATCACCACTCACCTCATGACCCATATGTTCTCTCCAGTACTGCAAGGATCAATCCTGGGAACACTGTTTACATTACTTTCAGCAAGAATTGGCATCAGATAAGCAGAAACCATCCTCTTTCAGCAGTGACTGACCAATGCTTGCCCCCAGCTGACCTGAGGGTTTTTAGCAGCTTCTGGCCACACACCCACTGACCTTCGTGATGCAGGCAGTGCGACCTTAGGACGTGTCCTTAAGATCGTGCCCTGGCATCATGGTAACTTCTTGATTCCTTGAAATCTACTCACAGAAGGAAGACCTGCAGTTGACTTTGCCTGAGTGTTGCTGCTCTAGTTCTTCCAAAGGCTTTCAAACCACTTAAAATAAATCTCTTATTGCTTGAAACACCCAGAGTGGATTCTCTTTCTCAGACCAAACGCTGATGAAATCACCCTGTGGCGGGAGCCGAATTATAAACACTGTGGTTGAGCCGTCCCAT
Source organism: Callorhinus ursinus (assembly GCF_003265705.2). Lineage (NCBI taxonomy): Eukaryota > Metazoa > Chordata > Mammalia > Carnivora > Otariidae > Callorhinus > Callorhinus ursinus. The sequence goes on along the minus strand of NW_027397069.1, from coordinate 59,248,699 downwards.
GCTCTCTCCTACCATACTTAGCTCGCTCACTAAGTCACTGCTGTGTATCTGCTGTATTCTGCCCACTCTCATTTTCTGAAGGTAGTATTATTGCCAATATGTTGAGTCGATTGTGGTAGGGCCTAACCCCGATGGCTTGTCATTTGGGAGTTATGAAGCTAAGCAAATCATATCCAGAGGTCTTATCTTTGAAATCCATTTAGGTTTCATTTTGGAAGCCACTGGATGTGATCTGGGCCCACCTACGGTGCCTGCCTCCCCCCCCCCCCGCCCCACCCCCTCCCAGGCGCTGAGGGGTCTCTTGGCTGGCGGACATTGTGAGCCAGACCAGAACCCCGGGGCTGCTTTGGCCTGCGCCTGAGCTCCAGGATGACAACCCCCACTCCAGCCCCGCCCCGTGTGGTCTCCACCCTGGCTGCCCCCTAAAGGCCCACTTGATCTGCCTGCCTAGCAGAGGAGTTCCTGTGAGAAGAACCAGGGCCGCTTCTACTGCCGGAGGGCCAGTGACCTGGTTGTAAGGACTCACCGCTGTGGGAGACCTGGTTTGGCTGTGCAAGACTGGCACAGAAGACGAAGAGAGGGACCCGAAGGTAGAAGAGGACCACGGGACAGACCCATGGGAGACCTGATTCTCTGTGCCCCTACCCCTCCGCCCACTCCTTTTCTGTGTCACCTCCTGCGGGTCTGGGCCATTTCTACACCAGTACAATAAAAAGTATGAGTTTAGAAGAGAAAAAAAAAAAAAGACATTTTGGATGTTTTCCTATCACTAGTTTAGTGTTCTACTCGAAGTCATATACATAACTCATTCTGAGTTTATATTATGTTGCATTTGCTGAGCAAAATCATAAGCCCTTTAGGTAAAGCTGTCCCTTCCAAAGGATGCCTCCTGTAGTAGTTTGTTAAGAAACTGGTGATTTCAAAGTAATAACAGAGTCTTTGAAAAATTAAAGGAACAATTAATAAATCTATGTGTGCACCATATCTTCCCCCTGTCAATTCATCCTATATACTGCTGTCAGAATATTTCTTTAGAAAAGTGTTTCTGATTATGGCATTGCTGTGCTCAAATGAATACAGAATAAATTACAGACTCCTCACCACAGGATGTAATTTTCCCATGATCTATGCCTTCTTCTCATTTCTAAGCATTTATTTTCTTTTAACACACCTAACCTTCTAAAAAGCTTGGACCATTGGCAATATGCAACAAGACCATGACAAATATTAGTTCTAGCTAGCTCAAGCCCTTCCCTTTCAACTATCCCTGTCAGGATCCCCCTTACCCACTCTATAGGTCCCAGCCCAAACATCACTTCACCATAAATATGCCTTGACTACTGCAGCTCCCTTCTTTAAATTCTCAAAGGATTTTTTTCTGTATTACTCTTAGAGGTTTGAGGCAAGGACAGAGTGAGAAAAGGCAGTTGAAAACCACAGACTAGAGTCTAACAGGATGACCAAGATTGACGATACAGATTTTAGAACTTACTTCACGGAAGCAACGAATGAAAGTACTAGGTAGAAGTGATTATGGTCTGGTAAATAAGCTTTGTAGTGGATATAGTTTGATGCATGCTCTCCTAGTCTATATTTGGAACTGCAGAATAGAAGATACTAGGCTTGAAATATATAATTAAAGAAAAACTGAACCTAATCACTCAGTAAAAGTAGTTCAGTTCATTAAACTGTGACCTTGTTACCTTTTGTGATAATTGCCCATTAAAGAGGCTGACTCTTCCATGTTGGTAACCCCCCCTTCACCCTTTTTAACTTGGGTTAATTTCTTTTACTTTCTTTTGAGATAATTTAAGCAGGTTGATAAAAATCTTTAGATTTTCAAAGCATCTTCTTACTGACGCATGGTTCTGTTTATTCATCCATGCATTTATTGCCTCTACTCTTGAACATATATAACCTGCAAAGCTCAGTGTCAAGACTTGGAAGTGGGAAAAGACTTAGTTTGAACAATAACAATGACTGTGGTTGACTGGACCATGGATTTCCTGAAGAAAAATAGTGGGAGAAAGGATTTCCAAGGCCAAATGAAGTTGGATCATAAAGGACCTTCGATAACTAGGCAAACGGTTCTGATTTATTCAGGGGGCACAGGGAAATTAATAAAACTTTTGATCAGGGAAATAAGATGACTTAGACTTAGAAAAAAGTGTGACTAATAAAAACAAAATATTGGAATCTAAGGAAATCCTTAGGAATCTATCATAATTGTTTGTGCGATGGAGTGATAATACAGTGGAAAGGGAAAGAAAGGGAAAGAGACATTTTTGGAGATAGGTAGTCTACAACTGTAATTTGGAAACTGATTAGATTCATGGGGCACAAACAAGGTTGGCTTCAAAAATTTGCAGGACCCAGTGCAAATGAACGAGGTCGAAAATGTGGAGCCTTTTGTTCAAAAGGCAGGAAAAAAGTACTGCTAAAGTTACTAAAATATAAAGCCTCTCCATTTAAGATAGTTTATTATTTATAAAATGTAAGAAGGGTAATAGAGATATAGGAGTAAAAACATAAACTTCAAAATCAAAAAATGAAAGTATTTTGGTCTCATAATTTTATATAATATAATAAAATACTTTATTAATGTGATGTATTACTTTTGGCAAATTCAAGGTCTCAACAAGTTTTTTGATAATTTTTAATTTTGAGAAGCATGTTTCTGCTGATGCAACTATTATTGGAGCTGTTAAGAGCAATTTACAGGCTGTGAAAACATTGGGATAACTTTTTTTAAATAAAGTATAATGGACATACCATGTTGTATTAATTTCTGGTGTATGACATAGTGAATTAACAATTCTATACATTATACAATGCTCATCACCATAAGTGTAGTTACCATCTGTCACATAGGGACAAATTTCTGATAAGTTTAATAAAACACTCATTTAATTTTTTTAATTTATTTATTTGAGGAGGGAGGGGCAGAGAGAGAGAGAGAGGGAGAGAGAGAGAGAAACTTAGGCAGACTCCACACTCAGCATGGAGTCCAACATGGGACTTGATCTCACTACCCTGAGATCATGACCTGAGCCAAAACCAACAGTTGGAAGTTCAACAGACTGCACTTCCTGGATGCTCCCAAAACATCCATTTTGTTACAGCTAGAATTGAGGATTTTGGGGAAACAATTTTTCTAAAAAAATTTAACTCTTTTTACAAATTAATTTTGTGTAATTCTGAATTTATTTTTAAATGTAAACTTTTACAAGAGCATTTTAACATTTCCTCTGACATTTCTCGTAACTTGAGGTCATTTAAGAAACTGAAAATGTATATAATTTTATACAATTTAAAATACCTATTTGTGCATTTTATCACTCTATTTTCATTTATAAGGAAAACTTAATTTCAAAATTGTCCCTTGTTAACAATTGGTTCTTTGAAATTTTATTGAAAATGTTCTTTTCTATTGAATGTGATGATCCTTAAATTTAACTTCTATTTCTAAGCCTGTGGATATTTGCTTTGCAATGTTACAGCACTTTTCAAAACCAGCAATTCTATATTTTTTAAAGAATTTTAGTAACTCCCTGATACGCTTTATTGCAACGTTAATATACATGCAATTCATGTTGTAAGATTTACTGAAAGTTTACTTCCTGGGGACTGGAGTTCCTGTCCCAGCCCTCCAGCTGGAGAATTAACATTTGCACAGACAACTGCAGGGACAGGGTCTGGCGTTGGACAGGCAAGCTTGCCTCCCTCGTGGGTATGGTGCTGCCCCCACATGGAGCCCCTCCTTTCTCCCACAGCCATGGTCACTTCTGCAGTTACCCTCAGTGTGACCACCACCAATCTGGAGCAGGTCCCACCAGGCGACCCCCTCAGGGCCTCATGGCCCAAGGACTTCCCCGACAGCTACCAGGGACGCTGTGCCCACAGACGCTGCTGGGCCGCAACAGTCCCCTGCTGCTTGACATGCTCTTTCCCCTGCTTTGTCGCAGCAGACTTCACTTACAAAACGTTAAGATCAAAATAAAATTAAGACTATCCAGATGGCGAGAGCAGAACATGAAACCAAACGTGAGGTGCTTCTCAGCAGAGGGTCTCGTGTGACTACACAGGTCACACACCCACCAAGCTGTCCCTGAGCACAAGGAAGAAGGGAGACTCAGAGATGATTATGAACACTGGCACCTGAGTGAGTGGTGTGACTCTTCATAGAATCCAACCCTTGAAGCATTAGTTTTAAAGGGGTACCATGGAAAGAGGCAGAAGGTAGTGAGTTCAATTTTAATAATTAACTGGGGTGAAGTACAAAACTAACCAAAGTTGAAGCAAGAAGCTCTTCAAATGAACGCTCATTTGCCAGAAACAAGCAACTATGCAAGATGCTCCCTCCTCGTTCCCACTTCCTTTTGCTTTGTCTTCCTTGGGCTCTCTTTCAACTTGAGTCTCTCCTCTACCTTCCTTTTAGGTCTCAGGGATAGAGTAATTCTGTTTCCAGGCAGTTTTAAACATGTCTTCAAATTCTTTGACATTCCTCTGAAAGGAATCATGACTGCAACGAATAAAGCACGGACACACAGAAGCCATGTATTTCTGCCTGCTTCTCTTGGAACATATTCTCCACATGTCTTGTGGGAACACAACACCAAGATACCAGAAGCCCAAGGCACGTGGAGAGTGGAAGTGTAGTAGGCGCTCCAGGCTATGCCTCAGCTAAGCCCAGCCTTACCGTCATCCCTGCCTAGCTACTAGCCCTCTAAATGAAAGAGCCTCCAGTGAGTTCAGCCTCTAGCCTTAGTTACATTACCCTTAGCCTTCAGGTCTCACCAACTTACGCCCTAGACATCCTAGAACAGACGAGCCATCCTGCCTTGCCTCATTTGAATTCTCAGCCCATGAAATCCAGAAGCGTAAGAAAATGGTTGTCTTACATGACTAAGTGCTACCTTAGTTTGTACCACAGCAATGAAAACTGTAAAAACCTCTGTCTTCTACACAAGTTGGGGCAAAAACAGAATTTATTTTTCAATGGGTGGGGAAGGGTGTGGGAAAATGCGAAATTTACTCTATTTATCTTCCAGTGTTATTAAGATATAATTGACATGTAACCTTCTATCAGTTTAAGGTATACAGCATAATGATTTGATCTATGTATATATTGTAAAATGATCACCACAATTAGTTTAGTTAGCATCCATCCATACACAGTTACAGAATTTTTTTCTCTTGTGATGAGAACTTTCAAGGTCTACTCTCTTAGCAACTTTCAAGTAAATAATAGAGTATTATTGACTGCAGTCCACATGCTGTCGACTACATCCCCATGACTTACTTATCTTATAACTGGAAGTTTGTACCTTTCGACGCCCTTCCCTCATTTTGTCCACCTCCACCTCACCCTCACCTTTGGCAACCACCAATCTGCATGAGCGATGAAGGTTAACTCTGAATCTATGCGTTTTGTCTTTGTTTTATTTTTCTTAAGATTCCACATATAAGTGAAATCATACAGTATTTGTTTTTCTCTGTCTGACTCATTTCTCTTAGCATGATACCTTCAAGGCTCATTCATGTTTTCCAAACAGCAGGATTCCCTTCTTTTGTATGGTTGAATAATATTTCAATCTATCCATCACATTTGCTTTATTCATTTTTTTCTCTTTTTCCTCTCAGCTCACTGAGATAAGCTGAGATATTTTAAAGACACTCACCAAAAACCTAAGAATAACAAAACTAAAATAATAAAGGGGATATAGAAGGTGCATCAAAAATTCTTTAAGCCTACCAGGATTAGATTTCTGATACTGGTATATCTAATTTGTTTACAGGCACACAGTTCATGTCATTGTATAGGTAGAAGTCTATTTTTAAATTATTAAATTGTCTTTCTGCCACTGTTTATATTGTATTTCTTCTTCCCTAAGAAGATGCTATGCAGAAAAAATATAGTCGATAATATTATAATAACTTCGTATGGTGACAGACGGTAACTAGACTTACCATGGGGATCATTTCATAATGTATAAAAATAGCAAATCACTATGATGGACACCTGAAACCAATAGGATGTTGTATGTCAATTACATTTCAATTTAAAAATTTGGTGTTTAAAAATTTTAAAAGGACAAGATGCTAAACCCAAGTAATGAGCCTTCAAGAGAATACAAGGAGAAAGCACGTTCCCAGATGAACCCCGAACCCCAACATTCTTCCATGTTGCACAACTATCAACCCAGACTCAGAAAGTCTAATTTCTATTCTTCTTTCCCCTCTGACCCTTTTTTGGGCAGGTCAGTTAAAACTTCACCAAGAAAGTGATAGTCTGGTCAGATCTTAAAGGACACCTTGCTCCTAATAGAATACTGTGTGTTAACTAAGTGGAATTTTAAAAATTTTTTAAAAATAATTTAAAAAGGGACACTTTGTTCCTGGTGAATAGTTAATAGTCAAACAAATAATTTGAAGAAATACATGGGACAGACAAAGATCTAGAATGAAAAAAAAAGAAACCACGGCCAGGGGAGGCAGGGTCACGTCCTGGGCCCAGTGCGAGATGCTGGGTGGAGTCTGTGAGGGGGCTTCTAAAGGCAATGGCAATGGTCTCTGAGTGTAATGGGCTCAAAAAAGAGGGACTTCTATAATTCCTCAGCCACAGTGGAAAATGTGAGAATCTTCTGCCAAACGCACGAAGCATGATATTTATTTGGACCCAAAATGTACTTTCACAAACTTTCTGCCATGGAAATATGCCTTTAGTCAAATAGCTGCTTGACATTTTCCATTTCAATATTTAATTATATAAGCCATTTTTAAACCTAAATCATTTCAATCAAGTATGCACAGTCCCCATAAAAAAGACTTTTGAAACTCGCAATTTCATCCAATCCCCTTTCATTAATTGTTTTCTGTGTATGATTTGAAAAATCAAGGCCGTTTTTGAAACTTGAAAGACCATTTTACCTAAAAAGTGTTAATAGAGCTTAACATCAGCAGCAATAGAAAGGCACTCAAAAACTCAAAAGAGAAAGTGATTAAAGAGGTTTGATTTTGGAAAGATTAACCACTTTAAACAGAAGGACCTACATGCTCCCCATGGCTGCCACATGTCCCCGGGTCTCTGTGCCCAGAGGAGGGGACAAGGTTGGAGAGGAACTGGCGATTTGTGGTGACATGAAAAGTCAGCTGTAATTTCAAAAATTACTGCAGGGGGCGCCTGGGCAGCTCAGGCGGTTAAGCATATGACTCTTGATTTCAGCTCAGGTCATGATCACAGGGTCCTGGGATGGAGTCCCGCCTCCAGAGTCTGTTTGAGGATTCTCCCTCTCCCTCTGCCCTCCCCCTGCTCATGCTCTCTCTCTCTCTCTCTCTCTCTCTCTCTCTCTCTCTCTCTCTCAAATAAATAAATAAATCTTTTTAAAAAATGCAAGCCGAATATTTTGATTTTGTAAAACTGTTTTGATCCAAGCCAAAAATGTGGGTTCCCTCTTGCCCCATACATCTGGGGCAATTCTGATTCGTTCTATATTCTCCTTGAAAATATCTATTGATATATTGGTCTTCTAGATGTCAGAGGACAATGACTCATTCGTCAAACAAGGAGCTCAATTTGTCTCTGTAACTCACACCCCTGTGCAGGTTTTCACAAGAAGTTAACCACAAATATTGTAATGCCGGAACACAAATCCTTTATGCGTGAACTTCGTTTCGAATTCATGAGAAACTTAGCTATAAAATAGGCTTAAACATGCTTTTGGACTCTGTCAATCTATTCCAAGATGACAACTGGCAAAAATATTTTTGCTTAAGTCTAATTATCTTTCTATTGGGTGGAAAAAAATTACCATTATCAAAATTTATCTTTCCCTTTCCCTCCCCACCTGTTTATAACATTTGGTAACTATTCTACACTTAGGCTTTCAGATAATAAATATACATATATACAGTGTTTGCTCATAAGTTTAGCATGTTCATGGTTTTGAAATATTTTATGATTTCCATTAGAAACAAAATGGCATAATACCACATTACCAAGGCAAATAATAGACTATACCCTTTGGAAGAGTGTTATCGTAAACTACTGCTCAGTGATTTATGACTTTGTTCTAGTGATTTTAGATCTTGTCATAAAATCAAAATAGAGACAAAAGCATCTCAGCTGAGGAACAAGGAGAAGTTCCTTTTATTTATTTGCTCATTTAACAAATTCTTGTTTTGGCATTTGCCATATCAAACACCATCTTAGACAACTGGGATGTAGGGACAAAGTAGGTAGGAAGACTTTTGCTTTCAAGGAGCGGACATTTTGATGTATATTGGAGGAAAATGGGAATTGAAAAGTAAACCTGACTGACCACAATTTTCTAAGGCAAAGTCATTTAAAAACTTGCTAAATTTAAAGATTACTAACTTCTTAGGGGCTAAAGCTTACTTTGGTTCTTTTGATTTTACTTATTTATTTGAGAGAGAGAGAAGGAGCAGGGCGAGGGGCAAGCAGGATCCCCACTGAGCAAGAAACCCGATGCGGGACTCGATCCCAGGACTCAGGGATTGTGAGCTGAGCTGAAGGCAGACGCTTAACCGACTGAGCCACCGAAGCACCCCGGTCTGGTTCAAGTGCAAGGAAATGGAAATCTTAAAACTTCAGATGCTAGAGATCTCAGTGGGCTTTGTTACTTTTTGCTGTTGCTGTTTTTTTTTTTTTTTAATTTCTTCATTTCCTGTCAAAGGCAATGATAAATGTCATTCAGACATTACCTTCCCTGAAGTCACCCGTGTGCTAGGTATGGAGTTGTTTCAAACAATCTAGCCATCCTGAACACTTGAGCTGTCAAAGATTTCTGGGACGAAGGAGTGGCCCCAGGGTTGTATGTGAGCCACGGCCATTCCTGTGGACACGGCCACTTGATTATCTCAAAAGACGTAGGTACTCCACCTCCTTTAACTTGTACCTCTTGGGGGGAGAGAAAAAGACAAGTCTGTTGGTGATAGGCAATAACGTCTTAATGATGTCATGTGGGTAAATCTAATGATTACCTCTGTGCTAGACTGCTAATTATTCCCCTTGTATTTACATCCCTTCGCAGAGTAACTTGGGAGCTCCCTTCATCAACAGGGAGAATGTAATTCTTCTCTCACCGAGTCTGAATCCCGGGTCATATTGTGACCTGCTTTGGCTAATGGAACTCGAAGGAGGTAACGTGTTTCAAATTCCAACTGCAGGACTCAGGTTTTGCATGCTTCCCCCCTGTCTCTTGGAACTCTGCAGTGCCATGTGAACCAGCCCAGGTTAGCCAGCTGGAGGGTGGGAGACCACCATGTGGGGAGAGACTTCAATTTTCCCAGTCACTCCTGCTGAGCCCGTCATAGACTCATTGTCTTAGGGAACCCTCCAGCCTTCCCCAGAAACACGAGGAAACCAGGACAATATCAGAGCAGGCAGGCCCAGGTGAGAACAACCGCCTGGCTGCGCTCAACTCTGCAAAATCTGATCCACATGCATTGCTGTTATTTTAAGTCTCCAAAGTTTGAGGGGTTTCCATACAACAAAAGCTAACTAATATGAAATTTTATCACAGTTGTACTACTTCATTTAAGACATCTTCTCTATTCTCTCCTATAAATATTACTAAGACAGATCTCGCTCGAGATTTTGTAAACATAACTTTGTCTTTCCTTTTGTAATATGTGGAATAGATCTTTTGGCAAAAAGAAAGAAAAGGGGGAGGTTTTGGTGCAATTGATTTAAGAAGCAATTTGGTATTAAAAACTGACTCAACTGTTTGCTTATATAATGTCCCTTCTTTTTAAAATTCATTCCAATGAACAGTAGTATCACTTATGATTTATTCTAGGTAATATCGAACCTTGCCTAGAACAAATTAACTAAATATTTTAGACACATTTGACTGAACTAAGTCATATCAGTAAATACAATCGAAATTCATTAAAATCCTCCAAATTCCCCAAAATCTTACTGAGATTTCACAATAGTAAGTAATAGAGACTAAAGTTAAAATAACTTAAATGCTTTCGGTTCTACATTTAAAAAAATGCTTAAGCATAAACATAAGTACATTTCTTTACCTTACTTTGAATATTATTTAATAATTACCACTTGGATATGTGCAAACATAAAAATCATTCCGTTTTCATAATTGCATGTCCTGCCTTTGACTCTGAACACCAAATCCACCTAAAATATTTTTGCCATGTTCTCGTTTTCTTAATCCATCCCTGTTATTTTGTCATCTGGTTAGTTATTTAAATCTCTATAAATGTCCAATTTATAATCTGTATCTCAGAAATTCCTTCTTTAATGGATATTTTCCCTTTCCTTCATTTTGGTCCCAGGTACCATTATCTGCCTGAGATCACAGGGCCACCTTCTTCCTTAGTTAGCTCATGCATGTGAGCACAGTGCCTAGGACCCACAGAAACATTTTAATTTCAATTTAAAATTAGAAGAAAGAATGCATATAATGATAATGACTGTGTAACCACTAATCCAGCCTGGATTATATTTATCTTTATACTAACCCAGTTGTAAAATATATTTTTAATTTTTTTTATAGAGGAAGGGACTGAAGAAGGCTGACGTGCCTGGGAAGGAGGGAAGAGCTTCTCCCTAAGAGATCACCTCCATGCTGCTGGTGGGAAGTGTGTGGAGCTCTCCTCTGATGTTCTGCGCCTGAGCGTCCTCCTAGGACACGTTCTGCTCTGGCACCTCCTCCCAGGAGCCCACAGTGCCTCTAACCATTGTAAGATCTCAAAGCGTCCAATCCCAGGGACACCACTCCCCTCAGCCCCTCTCCCTCTCCTCCCTGATTTCCCTCGTCCCAGCGGCCCAGTTAGGTTTGAGAGAGCCAGCAGTGAGCAACCCTTGGGGAACCCTAATCGCTTCCCACCTCCTCTGGTTCACTTTTTATGGCCTCCTCTTCACGAACACAATCAAACCAGTGGGGCGTTGTTTGACTCTTCCTATGGAATGTAAGGGCTTGGCCCCACACATAGTTAATTGATAAGAATAAACGGACAAAGCATTTGTTTTGGTTACCCTTGGTCATGATCCTTGCCCCAGCTGGTCATCCTAGGGCATTGTGAAGTTGCCTTAGCTACTGCTCCCCATCTCAATTCTATATATATATTTAATACTAATAATGATATAGGTGGAGTACAAAAATAAACATGTAAATAAATAACAGAAATGAATCTAGAGGGGGAAGATAGATCATATAACCACTTGGACAAATTATTTGGGTTTTTAATTAAAATTTTGTGCTGATAGGATATTTTTCCAGGGCACTATAAAACAGAGAACAATTTTTTACTAGGCACACAAAATGTCATTTTTTTCTTTTGTTTACCGTAGGCTGAATTTTATTGGAAACCAAACTCAATAATTTTATATGAAATAGGAACAGCTTGCTGACAGAATTAACCCCAAATGGATACTAGATGAAATAGCTTTGAATTATTAAGGTATCAAAATCTGTTTTGTTTTTAAAAGAAATATATCTCATTGGAAGCTGCTAGATATAAAAGGCTAATATATAAAATTATAGAAGCTTTCTAGAGTTTATGTATGTATAAAATATAAAAGTAAAATGAATCCACATTTATTTTAAAATGTACTTATTTTTATAAGAATATAAAAGCTTGTAACAGAAAACAGGCTGGAAAGCTAGAATTTAAGCCAAATCGAGCTGACTCCAAATTCGATGATCTTTCCACTGTATCAGTGATGGCAATTATATACAACCCATGCCAATTATATGCAACTCATCTTTACCCTCTCCCACGATGGACATTGCACATCAACTGTGACTGTTTGCAGCCAAGCCTGGATGTGGTCTCCAAAAACTTCTCAACCCAGAAATTCAGAAAGCCAATCATAATCAGGCATGCAACCTAAAACCTCTTTGCAATGTTTCCCTTATATCCACAGCCTGTGTTTACTTCACCTATTTTTTTTTTTAAATAGGGATAGTAGTTTTTAAAGATTCTTCAATGTAGTCTCCCTCTTGATAACCCATCTTTTGTCTTTTCTTCCTCTCAGTCTTTTCACCATTAAGGCAAATCTATGGAATTTACTTTCCCAGGAGGCAGATGAGGTAAGTGAGCCTCTAGAACAACAACAGCAAAAAAAGCATAGAATGGGGGGAAAAAGGATGATAGGTCATAGGGAAGTTTTCAGACAGAAAGGCAAGAGAGGAAGACATTTTCTTCTTGGAGAGAAGGAGAGATGTGTAGGAGCATTTACCATGGTGAAGGTGCCACCTGAGTCCCTGAGAAAAATCTAGTGCTTCTGTCCTAAGCTTGGTCAAATATGGGGAAGATGGAGGATGTAGATGATTTGAGAGAGAGACAGACAGGGAGAAAAAAAACAGAGAGACAGAAACTGGAGGAAAATCCAAGAAATCTGAGCTTGTGTTCTAATTTCTTCAAGTTTTCCCCATGTTAGTGCAGCTGTAAAGCCTGAGTGATAAAAAAGACCAGATGGATGAGCTTGAGCTTGTGCCCCAGCACACACTCCCTCCCACAATCTACAGATGGCGTGCAGGACCTCACATGTCCTGGAGAGAAGATAGGGGTGGTAGTGGTGGACCCCAGACATCAGGGTTCTGGACAGGGGAACCTCTTAGTTCAGTATTCATACCTAAAGCACAGAGCAGCAAACACAGAACCCTGCCCCAGATGCCAGGACAGAGGATGGCGAGGTCAAACTGCTCACTACTCATTCAGGTTTCCAGCCCTGACCAATTACATACCACCTTCTGTAGCTGAGAACAGAGACAACAGAGGAAAGCAGAAATTCTGGAGCCCTTATCTGGAGCCCAGTCACTTTGATGAAGATACTATGTTCCTCTGCACCCAGATGCCCTTTTAGGCAGTTGGATAAGACCGTGAAAATGTTTTGCAGGAGATACCCTATGGTGTTAATTAGCTCGATGGGGGAATCCCTTCACAATGTATACGTATATAAATGATCATTTTGTATGCTTTAAATATCTTATAATTGTATTTGTCAATTATATTCAATAAAACTTAAAAAAATCTAATCAAGGGAATTTAAATGCCAAATTCTTTAGATTGACTTAATAGTCACCTAAATCAGGGGAGATTGTTATATTTTGCTGGTGCATTTGAAGGTTTTCTCCTGCCAACAGAGGGAAATGGAACTCCAGAGCAAGATGAAATCAGTTCACAGAAAATAAAGAAGCTACATTGATTGAACACTCCCAAGGGAGTGGCATTCTATCTCAATTTTCCATTTATCCAGGGCAGTAATTTTCATGACAAAGGCTGACAGGCCACAAAGCATCCTGCTATCTCTTATTGGAAAAGTAAGACACCCACTGTTTATGTAACTAGTCTTTGGCCTGCAAAAGATGAACTTAGCAGAGACTAGAAAACATGGGTATTTATCTGCCAGCGTTATTATTTCCATTTTCACCAGGAGAACCAAATCTCAAGATCTGAATGACAATCTGTCTGATTTAGAAATCCATATACTTTCTCCCAAAATGATTTCACATCCAAATACCTGTTAGCATCGTTATCTTGATACCTCATAGAGAGCTCAACCTCAGCAGATCCGAAATTGAATCCTTCATCTCACCCAACAAATCTATTCTTTTCTTCCCCATACTGTTTATTTTAGGAAATGTCTTAACCAGGGTCATCCAAGATTTCCCAATCTTACCCACTCTTTCCAATTGCCCAGCAAACTGTCTCTTCTATTTCCTGAATATCCCCCACTGAAGACCCCTTTGTGCTCATAAATAGGAGAAGTGAATGAAGGACAAGAAATATCTACATGGATACATAAATATCTACATATATACAAATATCTGATAAATTTCACTGTCACTTGAAACCCCAACACAGCATCTCTAGTAAGGCAGTCCGTGAGCAACAGGAGCCCAAATACCTTCTTGGAAATTAGGTTTCATTTCTTGGGAAAGGGAAACAATATCCAAGGGGAGACAGAGAAGTACTTATTATGAAATCAGATTCAGTAAACAGAAGCACAACTCAAAATAAGATGAGGTGTATAAGGAAACACCTTGAACCTGCTTCTGGGTGAGCCAGTCAGGATGTTTACATGGCAAAGGAAGAAGGAAACCCAAGAGAAAAACCACACTCCTGCACCTCATAGAAACCACTATGTACAGGAGATGTAGTCACTGACCAGAGAAAGAGGAAACCCTTCAGGAACTGCCATTCATTCCTAAAGAATCCAAGACAACGAGAATGAAATTATCTATTGTTTTTCTCTTTCTCTTCTTTCCTTCCTTCCTTCCCCCTTCCTTCCTTCCTTCCTCCCTTTCTTTTTTCCATATTTGTGTATTTGTTGGTTTTTAGAAAGCACTATGTTGGAGATTATTAGTTGATAGATTCTATACAAACTAGTGGTAACTGCACTTCAGATTTAAAATACATTTTGTAAAGTTACATATAAACTTTGGTATTTCCTTACCAGAGGACAGGTGGTAAGAAAACACTTTGTTGGTTTACATTTCTTTTTTCCTTACATTTTTAGTCCTGCTGAACATTTTGTGGGTGTTAGTCTTATCCTCCATTATCTCTGCTGACTGTTGCTTTCATTTTTCAGTCTTTCCTCTCAGACTCCACTCATGAGCTTGCCCAGAGTTCAGTGTAAGAGTCAGCTGTGGAGGTTTGCATCCACAAACACACACACATTGCACACAGCATTAACCACCTGCTGGAATCATCATCACAGACTACGGCTTTGCTCACTGGCTGCCCGGAAGCTGGGTCTCTTCAGGCCACCCTGAGCGTTGGGACTGTTCCCCTTTGATTTGTGCAATCCATTAAAATTCTATGAACTAGAGTAATGGAAGGAAGGAGCTATAAATTACTTTTGTTGAGAAGAGTAACTTCGGAATGACAAGTATATAACCATTGTGTGTTACTGAATAGAGGCAGAATTTGACTTTGATTGATGTGAGCTGAAAAAAAAATTATATGTTTCGTGGACTCAACAGGAAGGCTGGAGAACCAGGCTTCGTGTTCCATAGCTGGAAACAATAGCCCAAATCATACACAGAACTGATGTGATGAGGAAGGAAACTTGTTTTCCCGCTGAGTTGCAAGGCTTACAGTTTGCACTGAGGGCCCTGGTGCTCTGAGAAGGACCACGACAACACAGACTCACGACCAGCTGCTTCTTGGGGGCCCGAGGGGCTTCTGTCTCTGGGATAGGTGTCTGTGACTGGCAGAGCTTCGATTCCCAGATACAAAGAAGGCTGGGGCAATGAGGCTCCAGCATTTTCAGTTTCTATAATATAAAGTTGATTCTGCTCCCCTCCAAGAATCATGAGATCTCATAATATTATCCAAAATATAGGCAGAGAATTCAGATACTGGGCAGCCAGAAACAATGACAAATGTCTGCTACAGTGTCTGAGTTGAAAATTGTGGTCACATTGGGCAGAAAAATAAATGCCAAGGTATTGCTGGGCTACCAAGTCCCCTAAGTAGTCTCAGCAAGTATTTTTATTTATCAAGGTTTCTGACCAATTTCCCATAGGACACAGACAGACAGACACAGAGACACACGACATACAGACATACACATGCGTGCACATGAATGTGCAATGCATGCAGGAAATAAAATAGCAGACATTTGCTCCTAGGTAACTAAAGTATTCATTTTTTTCTAAATGTTAGAGAATTCCATAAAAATAAAGGATAAATAGAGGTTAATCATTTGAGATATTTGGACTATGCTTTTTGTCCATCTTGCCTTTTTGGCTTGCTGATGACACTTTGGTATGTTTTCCATTCTAATTTTTCCAATAAATACTGGATTGGATGCATTGACTATGCTCTTCAATCATATCCCTGGGGCGGGGGGGGCTTTTATCGTTAAAATAAAATCAAAAGAAATATGATGGGTTTAGAAAAACTAGTAGCCTATGAAAACTGTGAGGGCATCTACTAATTTTTAATATGGAAGCTTAAAATGCTAAGTAAAATTGAGCAGGAGTATACAGTTTTAGTGTATATAAATTAATAAGAGCTTTCGTTTTTTAATCCATAGGGTAGAATGTTATATAGTAAACCTATATAAAAAGGAAAAACCACAATTTTCATTTTTCTTTTTTATATATTTACTTTGCACATGCCCATACATTATATAGAATTAAATTTGCTGAACTTTGTTTTGTTTTTTATTAAGAACATAGTCTCATTTTTCTCTTCAATTATTTCAAGCAAATAAATCATCAAAATAAATGTGATACATGACTACACCTCTAAATTGCTACTCTTATATAGTGAGCTAGCACACTCTATTGGACACTTAGAAAAATGAATGTGGTCTCCAAAGGAATGTTTTGATGTCATTAAATTCTGCTGTTTATCTTAATGGTGAAGTAATCTTCTTTTTCTTACCTTATAGAATAAGTTGAAATTTCAGATCATTGCTCTTCATGCTAAGCAGGTAGACCAGGACTAAGATAGACCAGGACTTACCCATTTAACCAACATTTTTTGAGTACCTACCATCTGTAGGACAGGCTTAGTATGTAGATCCAAAGATGGATGAGATAGTCCTGTCTTAGCACTCTGAAGAATTGGTAGGGTTAAAATGTTTATGGAATACTTCTGATACTAAGGAAGCAAAATATAGATAAAGTTTAATTTTAAGATGTCTGGTGCCATAAATTCTTATTATTGTGAAGAATAATATTTTATTCTCAGAGAAGGGGCCAGTTAGTAAGATCAAGGACTCTCGGTAACCCACATCTGCTCATGATTTACTTTGATATTTCAAGTAAAATCTTTTTAGGCTTATTTGCCTACCTGTAAATGAAAAGTGTAACTTGGAATGAAAATAATGCAGACGTTTTTAGTGTTTACTGTGCACTGAGTTTTTTCCTAAGGGCTTAGTATATATTATATAATTTGATTCTCACAATAACCTTAATGGATATTACTATTTTTCCCACTTTACCCATGAAGAGACTGAGGCACAAAGGACTTAAACAACTATCCAAAGATCACACAGATTGTTATAAGTGACAGTCAGGGTTCAAACCCAGGACATATGATACAAGAGCTCTTGCTTTTTTATTTTATTTTATTTTATTTTATTTTATTTTATTTTATTTTATTTATTTTATTGTTTAAGAGGGGAGTGCAGAGGCAGAAGGAGAGAGAGAAGCTTAAGCAGACTCCATGCCCAGTGCAGAGCCCAAAGCAGGGTTCAGTCTCATGACCTTGAGATCATGACCTGAGTCAAAATCAAGAGTCGGTCACTTAACTAAATGAGCCACCCAGGCACCTCAAGAGTTCTTGTTTTTATTCATCACAGGATATTTTTGTGATTAACCTATTTCATTAGACTGTGGGGAGGATAGATAATGCTCAGCAGCAGCTTTTGGCTTTTTAGAAAACCAGTCATCTAGACAGAAACAGGGCATCTGGTTGTCTAGGGCTGAGGACTAGTTATAATAACCCAGTTGATAGGTTTGTAACTTGTAGCCACTCAAGTGATTTTTAAAATAATATATCAGATCAACATTGCTGTGATGAACAATGGATATGCTGTAGTCTGTAATAATCACAATATATCTTCCTTTGATGCTGATCAAGTATATATTTTATACATGTTTCTTGCCTCCAGGAATATATAGATATGATGCATCTCTGATGTATATACACAGGTGTATATATATATATGTATATGTGTATGTATATGTATATGTATATGTATATGATGGGTATGTGATGTATATACACGTATGTGTATATTGTGTGTATACATATCATCAATGTAAACAAAATAGTTGATACCCTGTTTACAAAAAAGAGAGAGGGCATTTTACTAATTAACATAAGTCAAAGTGGAATTCAGCATCAATATAAAGTGAGATGTTCTGGTTCATCAATATTCTTGTTAATAAATTCTATTTATTATTGATTCACACTCCCATTCATTTAGATCTTGCATTCCTTTAACTTGCTTACTTCTCTTAAGCCCTCCATGGGATCCCAAGCACAGTGAGGGTTTGGATTATATTTCATGAGTCAGTTGCTTACATAATCACACCAAATGTTAAATGTGGAAATTAAATACCCCATAGTCAAAATAGTGATAACTAATAACATTACAAAATAAATTGCCAAACACATGCTTAATTTAAGGGCAAATATGTCAATTTTCATAAAAACAAGTTCTTTCCTAAACAATTGTTGGTTCTGCTTCACTAAAACCAAAGCAATTATGACCTGACACAAATTAGGGATTCATGCACATGCATATTTATAGTATCGTGCACATAAAAAACATCCAGCAGTATTCTGATTTTAAAAAAAAAAAGTCTTAGACTTCTTTAATTAGGCAACCAAATAAGGTACCTAATAGCACAGATATTAGAAAAAACAATGACAGAACACATATGTCATTATTTTGGAGGATTAAGACTAACCAAACAGTAATAATTTTGTTTTGCAATGACTTTTGGCATTTGAAATCATTAACAAATATACCAAACCAGCATTCCTACAATGATGAAGAAAATAACATTTCAGGATTTAAATATAAATGTAATTATAGTCACACATCTTTGCCTTCAATTCTGAAAAAAAGGAAAAAAATGATACATAAGTTGCAATGAGCATAATTTAAATCTAAACAGTGAAAATCAAAATCACTTAACCAAAGAGCACACCAGGAGTCGTTCACACAAATCAATAATTGTTACTTGGAGAATTTTGAAGCTAGAAGTGTCTTAAGACTCATCTATCCTTGAGGAAAAGTCTTGGTGGCTCCATGGTGCCGACACATTCAGGGGAAATGTCAAACTTGAAATAATTATTTGATTATGTGGCTTTTTCCTCTTTCAGTATTAAAAAAATAAAGGACTGGTATGACTCCATTTGTGTCAGACTAAAAACAAGTCTAAACTATCTCTTCTGACAGTCTTTGGGGAGAGCAATGCATTTCGGGAAATGCAGCAAGCTAATTACCACAGTCAGGGAAGACGGTACCGCTGAGGGTTGGAGGGAGCAGCAGGATATATTGGGGGGGGAGCCCACAAAGGGCTTCAGACATACTGATAGTGCTTGCTCTGTGCATTCATCCCAGCAGCGGGCCAACAGGTGTTCATTTTATTATAATGCTTTAAATTATACATGCATGTATATGTCCTTTGTTCCAGGTACAGCAGAGTTCACAATAAAAAATTGAAGATTAAAATGATTTTTAAAATCACTGACTGAGGGGTGCCTGGGTGGCTCAGTCAGTTACGCGTCTGCCTTTGACTCAGGTCATGATCCCTGGGGGCCTGGGATGGAGCTCCCTGCTCTACAGGGAGTCTGCTTCTCCCTTTCCCTCTGCCTGCTGATCCTCCTGCTCGTGCTCTTTCTCTCTGTCAAATAAATAAATAAAATCTAAAAAGAAATATTTTTAAATCACCGAATGAGCTCATTTTGGCATCCTATATATACCCCCTTTTAGTTTATCTATTATGTATATGTCTATGTCATTTTTAATTTCCCAGGCAGTAACAGATAGCCAAATTTCCCAAGGGTCAAGTAACGCTTGATCAGAATACCTTCATCAGTGACCAATATTCATATTCCAAACCACATTTTTAACTTTCTCTTTCGCCACTACCTTCCCTTTGCACCCATATGCTTGTCATTTCTTAAACACACTGTGTTTTGTTTCCTACGTCTGGGAGTTTGCAAGACCTACTTCTTCAATATCCTTCCCCTAATTGTCTCTTCTACTAGTGAAGAATTACTCTTGCTGCGACACCCACATCAATCATTAGGTCCTTCCCACGCAGAACAAGTTGAACCAAAGCCTTCCTCTGCTACCCTCTTTCCGCAAGCTTACTGAAACCCCCATCCCACCTCATGTTGTTGACTTTCATCCCCAAAGGTCTTAGATAGCTAAGGTCTACTCGGTTTCTTTTCTCCAGTGCCTGGCACACTGCCTCATATACAGTCAGTGCTCCAAGAATGATCATAATGACTGAATGAACTCAAGGTTGCTTACAGAAGGCCGAGACATATACAAATAGCTTTAGAACACAAGGTCTAGAACCTGACATTAAAATGCTAACTTCATACAAAATATTATGGAAACCTCAAAGAAAAAGAAATGAATATGCCCCTATTAGCACACAATGAGATGCTAAGATATCTCTTATATAGACAGACACAGTTATATACTGCAAATGAACTAAAAAAATATGAGATGATTCATGCTTCACTATATTTGCAATTGAGTTGGAGAGAAAAGACCAGTAAATACTGTTTGACCAAGGGATGAAGTTTTGAGGTTAACAGAAGTCTAGAGATGGGGAAATCATAAAAGCTAAGTTAGTATAAGCAAAGATTAACTTTTTTTCAGGAGGTGAGACTAGCTTCGGATGTCAAAAAAGACAGTGTTTGTACAGAGTTGGGGAAAAACAGATGGTTTTCTAGATGTGCGAAGTAAGGGAAAGCAAAAGGAGGCTGGTGTTTATGGGAACTGCTGAAACAGAGCCCAGATTGCGTGTTAGGAAGTCGTGGGAAATAATGGGAGATCAGTAGGTCGTGCCAGATTCTAATGAGGCTTTTAAAGTTACTAACTGCTAACCAAAGTTTGAGATTTTTATGGTAACTGAAGCAAATGATTGATTGATGAGGGGGGGAGAAACATTGTGCTGATTAAATGTTGACCATTATAATTTTCAGTGCAACAGCTGCTCCTGAAATTGCAGTCATTCAAAATGAAAAATAGACACTGTTGTTCTAAAATAGCTGGAACTATTTGGAACCCCGTAGCATGAGTTTATGCTATGTAGTTTTGCTGAGAACATGACGGGGTGCGGGTTCCTTTTTTCATGTAATCATAATGACTTGTTCCACAGATTGAGAATTCAAACTGAGCCACCATTTCACAGCCAGAGCCAAAGTGTGGGTTGTATAAAGTTTAGAAGCGCTTTTCAAGGGTATGAAAACTCCTCCTTACTACCGAACTACAATGTCTAAGATGATATTTGAAAAGCATCAATTGCTTGCATCTCTCCTCTGACTAATAAAAATCTATTAATCACTAACTCATCATCTACGCGTATTACTTGCTCAGAGTTATTTTACTGTAAAACTTAGTCACGAAATTTGGAGTCTATTTTTACTCTAAGATAAACATTGACAAAACTAACCATGTGGTGTAAATGTTTGAGGTGGGAATTATCCATGAATACGATGTACAGCTAAACTAATGATTACTTACTGTTTTCTACCTTCAATAAACATTTTATTGCAAAGTCATCGTTTTAAATAACGATGATACCCTTCTTTGGGATTCGTCATATTTATAATGTCAGTTAAGTCATGTTATAGCTCAGCATTAGTATACTATGCATCCTTGTTTATTTACTGGCATATTATCTCTGCACCTCTAACTTATTTTAGACCCCCTTGCAACCTATCATCCTCACAGTAGAAACTCGAAAACAGAGAGAAACTGTGAAAATCCCAACCATTATCTTTTTGGAAAGATAATGCTGGTAGCTGTGGGAAGATGAACAGGAGGGCAACGGAAGAGCTTACAAGATAAATGCGTAGGACAAGAATGGATTGTGTGGAGAATAGAAGAAACAAATTGAAACATTTTAGCGGTTGAATGGGACTTGTTTGGGGGCACATTGAATCAACAGGTACATCTGGGATGACCTCTCAGTGGCGCAGCCCCAGATGTGCTTGCTTAGGGGAAAAATGGAACTCCCTGGGTAACCACGAGGAAAGAAGGGCAGAGGTTTCTCAGAGTAGCAGGTTGCTATAGCGACAGAAGCATGTCAGGTGCAAATTCAGCCGGGTGTCTCAGTCAGTGACCGATAGAGGTTTTCAGAAAGTTGAAAATGTATTAGCATCCTGAACCAACTGGTCTTTTGTTATGGAAAAGTGATCATCAAGGGGATACCATAATGTGATTAAGACTGGAAGGGAAGCCGTATCCCATCTAATCAGATGTTTATGGTACTGAAACAAGATAGGTTTTATATAAAATGCACTTTTAACCTTTCTATTCTAGGACAGTGTAGTGGCTTAACATCCCTGTGCACCAAATTCTTCATTTGTAAGAGAGAACAATAATTATATCTATCTCATAACTTGTTATATGTAGTGCTTGGAAAATGCATGCCGCATGCTAAGTATAATGTAAATGTTAGTCTTTATTATTATGGTTGTTATCGTCATCCTCACATTAGGAGGTAGCATGGTATAGTATTTAAGAGCATGGACTCTGGAAATAGGATGCCTGGGCTATTTTTTTCACATATGGCAATTTTTAGCTGTGTAAACTTGGGCAAGTTATTTAACTTCTCTGTGCCTCAGTTAACCCCCCTACAGAGTGGGAAATAATGGGGCACGTGGGTGGCTTAGTTGGTTAAGTTCAGACTCTTGATTTTGGCTCAAGTTATGATCTCTAGGTTGTGATATGGAGCCCGGGGTGGGGCTCCAGGCTCAGCAGGGAGTCTGCTTAAGATTCTCTCTCCCTCTGCCCCTGCCGCTGTCCCCACTTGCACACTCTCTCTCTAATAAATAAATAAATCTTGGGCACCTGGGTGGCTCAGTTGGTTAAGCGACTGCCTTTGGCTCAGGTCATGATCCTGGAGTCCCGGGATCGAGTCCCACCTCAGGCTCCCTGCTCAGCAGAGAGTCTGCTTCTCCCTCTGACCCTCTTCCCTCTTGCGCTCTCTGTCTCTCATTCTCTCTCTCTCTCAAATAAATAAATCAAATCTTAAAAAAATAAAAAAATAATAAATAAATAAATAAATAAAATGGGAAATAATCATCGTATAGACCTCATAGAGGTGTTATGTGGATTAAATGAACTAATGTTTGCAAAGTGCTTAGATGGGTGTCTAGCACATAGCAAATATTGAACCAGCATTTATTAAATAAACAAGCAAATAGGAAAATTTTTATTGGGTTTCTCTATTAGTCCTAGCATCTTTATAATAGCTGCCCTTTTTTAGTAGTTATTTTCAATCTAATTTCCTTTTATACTTTTCCATAGCTTATGGATGTAAAGAAAGCAAAAAGGAAGGCAGAAAAAACAAAATTAAAATTTACTGCATTTCTGTTTTGTTCCAGCAACTCTTGGAGGTATTACATCATTTAATCCTCACAAAGCCACATGAAATAAGTTTGTTTTTTGTTTTTTGTTTTTTTTTATGGCAGGCTACAGACCAGAAAAGAGACCCCAAAAATTGGCATAACTCACTACCCCACAGGTGGTAAAAGTTGGGGCCTGAATTAAAGTCCATAGTTCATTCATTTTAACATTAATATTCCTTAAATTATACACAGAATTTCTTAAGTTTAAAGCAAATAGTAATTATTATTTACTAATAATTATGATAATTACTGATTATGATCATGTGGCATTTTAATTCTCATTGTATTCTTTTTTATTCTCATTTTATTCTTATCAAATCTTACATTTCTAGTAAACGTCTTTTTCTATGCAATATAAAATGTATCAAATTGTCAACCTGCAATATTAACTCTAGAGTGAGGCATGGTGTTCTGCACAAGAGAGAAGCTTAATGGTTAACTAATTGACTGATGAATGATGGATTCATGGAGAATATATTTTAACCCATGACCTTAAGGACCCCTACAATATTTAAATATACCCAGTTTTCTATCATGACCATATCATTTGCTTTTTTCAAATTGCAGTACACTGATTCTTTATCTTATAAAAATTACTTGTAGGTGTTTACATTTAATAGTTGTATAGGGATTTAAGGCAACAGTGAGGTTCCTTTATGCCATTTTAAGCAGATAAAACACCATTAAAGTTGTTTTTAAAGAATTGATGTGTGCCTCAAACTTACGAGTTCATCATATATAAAGCAGAAAAGCTGTCTTCATCTTGTATTTAAAATTAAGTATTTGAGACACACAAAATCCATAATTTCATTTTCCATTCTCACCAAACTTAGACTTAATAGAAATGACTTCATCTGCTGCTTTCTAGTTAATTTTCAGTTCAGAATTTTTTCAAATTGTATTCCGAGCTAAAGCCCCCATCTGCACAGAAGCAGTGATTTTTACATCAAAGTTTAAAGGAAGACAGAAACACATTCTCAGATAGCAAGGAAAGAAAATAATTACTGCTGTTAGTCACTCCTCGAAGGCCAAGGAGAAAATGGAAATAATTTTAGATGTGGATGAAAAAGTGAAATGTGGTTCCTCTTTGTCACTGCTATGTGTTAGTTACAAAGTAATCTAAGGAACCAGAACAGCGTCAGCGAGAAAATAGAAGGATGCCATAGTACCTTTTCTCTTTTTGAATTCAAGAAATTCATAGTTTCTATTATCTAACTTTTAGAAAATCCAATGGAGATATTTTTCACCTGCAAATTCATTAGTGGGTAGCTCTTTTTTCTGTTCATATTATCTTCATATACCCTTAAAATGAAGTAATTGTTTTCAGCAACAAAGCAGAATACCAACAAACCCTCAAACGTAATCTGTTAAACTCTTCTAAACAAATGCATTATTCAATGTATATATACTTGTATTTATACCCTTCATTCTGAGAGCATTTCTCAGTCTCCATAGAAATAACCCAGACCTCATTCTAATATATGTGTGAGCCAATGAATGCAGACTTTAGAAAAAAATAATAGAAAACTAACCCCTAGCAAATTCATGGTTAGCTATCGTTTTATGCCATGAAATATTATCAAGTTTATGACACTGAAAAATTTTCATAAAAATCACTGTTTCAAGAAGTGCTTTTGGAGAACATGAAGCAAGTCCAGTAGGACTTATGCTTTAACATTTGTAAACAGAGACGTGGAGAAAAGGTTGAAATATAATTTAATAATTTAGCATGAAAAACAGAAGTTATGTATCTTCAAAATTTAGTACGTTTCTTAAAGATGAACAAAGGGAGATATGCATGGGGGGCTTACATTTGTTGGAAGGAGAAATATTTTTAACAAAATGAATGTTGAGTATGCAAGAGATTTACCATTTTCCCTTCATATCCACCCTTTATTTCTCCTTCCTGCTCTGTGCCTGGAAGGATGAACCCCATGAATTGCACAGACTCCCTCTAACTTCCAGTTGGCTTTGGCCCATGGAAAGGCTGCAGGAGATCTGCATGGGGAAGAAGTGTGAGATCAGATTATTTAGCCCCTGGCTAACCTTTGCCAAGCAGTTTGGCACTCCACCAAAGGCCAGGGCACCTGCTTGGCCTCCCTCTCCTATAACCACAGCGACATCCAAAGCAATACTGACATTTCTTTCTGGGTTCCAATACTCATCCCCCTTCAGATCTAGGATGCTAAGCGCTTCTGCCTTTGCTAGGACTGAGATGTCATCCCTTTTGCTGTTTTTTTTTTTCTTTAAATCCCAGCTCAGACCTCTGTATATAGTTCTTCTATTAAACTATAGTTAATTACTTCAGTTGAGTATGCCCTCTTTTCCTGCTGATAAGTATAAGGAACAATTGCCAGTATTAACTTCTCAATCTCAGTCCATTAGCTATTAAAGAAATTTAAATGTCTTTAAAGCAATTTAAATGGTGTTACAGAGTCAACTTCATTAACTTCAGTATAGCTGGCAATCGGTGATAATTTAAGGTTTAATTTAAAGTTTAAAGTTTAATGTTTTTCTTATGGGAGTAGAAAAGTGTTTCTACGATTTGGTAACTATGTCAAGAGAAGTAAATTCAGGCAATATTTATGGAACTTCAGCTGAGAAATTAAGAAATTCCCTTGTGGTGGGTGTGCTTTTGATTGGGTATTCCTCCCTAATTTTCAATATTTCAAATAATCTTACCTCCCACTTTTCTAAATTTTAAACCTGTTATTTACCTATCACAGTGTCTTTTAAACAAAGGCAATATTATATAATGATGTTACTGCATTTGCGTGTTTTATCAATATGTTAAGGTCCACATGGGCATCAAGGAATGAGTTTTGGCTTTAAGAACCCTAACAGCAGGGGCAGAGCAAGATGGCGGAGGAGTAGGAGACTTGGATTTCGTCTGGTCTCAGGAATTCAGCTGGATAGGGATCAAACCATTCTGAACACCTATGAGCTCAACAGGAGATTGAAGAAAAGAATGGCAACAACTCTCTGAGCAGAAAAGCGACCACTTTCTGGAAGGTAGGACGTGCGGAGAAGTGAATCCGAGGTGATATTTGGGAGGATAGACAGCGGGGGAGGGACCCTCCGTCGGCCGCTTCTGGCAAGTGCTAGAGCCGCAGGGCACAAAATCGGAACTTTTAGAAGTCGGCTCCGCTGAGGGACGTTGCTCCAGTGGCTAAGCGGGGGGTGGAAATCTCACGGGACAGTGTGCTCTCAGGACCCTCGGGGTCACAGAAAGACCAGGGGTACCTAAGTGCGGCAGAGCTCCTGGGTATCAGATCCAGGAAGCCAGCTGTAGAGACGGAGCCGAGGTGTGGGCTCTCAGCTCGGGGTTGCCTTAAGCTGTGATCCGCAGCACAGTCAGGCCACTGCGCCTCCAGCAGGGACCCAATAAGCAGCAGAGCTGGGGAGACTCCCCTTCCTCCCCCGGGGAGGAGCGGCGTGGAGCGCACCACAGGGATCTGCTGGGTTTGGAGACTCCACACAAGTCGGGTGCCAAAGATAGAAACGCTCGGTCACAGGCCGGGTGAGCACGGAGTGCGGCCGGAGACCGGGGAGACGGGAGTGACTGACTGCTTTTCTCTGGGGGCGCACTGAGGAGTGGGGCCCCCAGTTCTCAGCTCCTCCGGGGTGGAGAATGGGAGGCCGCCATTTTCACCCTGGTCGTCCAAAGCTGTACCAGAGAGCTTGCAGGGAACAAAAGCTCCTGAGAGCAAACCCGAGCAGATTGCTTAGCCTGGACCGACAAGGGCGGGGCAATTCCACCTCCGGCAAAGACATTTGGGAACCACGGCAACAGGCCCCTCCCCCAGAAGATCAGCAAGAACAGCCAGCCAAGACGAAGTTTACCAATCAATGAGAACGGCAGAACTCCAGCGCTAGGGTAATACTGGACATAGAATTCATGGTTTTTTTACCATGATTCTTTAGTCTTTCAAAGTTAATTTTTTTAACTGTCTTTTTTTTTAATTTTTCTTTTTCCCTGTTTCAACCAACATTTTATTAATTCCTTTTTTAAAAAAATTTTTATTTTTCATTTTTAGAGTCATATTCTATCTCTTTGTAGTAGTTACCCTTATTTTTGGCATATATATATAAGTTGTTTTCTCTTTAAAATTTTGAGATACAGTTTCTTCTAACAGATCAAAATATACCCTAAATCTCTAGTGTATGGCTTTCTTCTAGTCTCCTGCCTGATAACATTCTCTCCCCATTTTATTCTTTCTTTTATTTTTTTAAATCCTCTTTTTCTTTTTTCAAACAGTTTCTTATCATCAATTCCTTTTATAAAATTTTTTATAATTTTCATCATTACAGTCATATTCCATCCCTTCATTGTATCAACCCTTATTTTGTACATATATAAGTCTTTTTTCTTTAAAATTTTAGGAGGCACTTTCTTCTAACAGACCAAAATACACCCAAAATCTAGTGTGTGGCACTGATCTATGCACAAGCTTGATCATATTTGATCATATTCTGTTTTTTTTGTATTGTGCTGTTTTTGTTTGTTTTTACCTTTTTCTTTTTCTTTTTTTTTTTTCTCTTTCTTTTTTCTTTCCTTCCCTTTTTTTCCCCCTGGTTTCAGGTCTTTTCTAATTTGTTTAGAGTATATTTTCTGGGGACGTTGTTACCCTGTTAACATTTTGTTCTCTCATTCATCTATTCTCCTCTGGACAAAATGACAAGACGAAAAATATCATCTCAACAAAAAGAACAAAAGGTAGTACCGTCTGCCAGGGACCTACTCAATATGGACATCAGTACGATGTCAGAACTAGAGTTCAGAACCATGATTTTAAAGATAGTAGCTGGACTTGAAAAAAGCATGGAAGTTATTAGAGAAACCCTTTCTGGAGAAATAAAAGAACTAAAATCTAACCAAGTCAAAATCGAAAAGGCTATTAAGGAGGTGCAATAAAAAATGGGGGCACTAACTGCTAGGATAAATGAGGCAGAAGAGAGAATCAGCGATATAGAAGACCAAATGCTGGAAAATAAAAAAGCTGAGAAAAAGAGAGATAAACAACTAATGGATCATGAGGGCAGAATTCGAGAGCTAAGCGATACCATATGATGAAACAACATTAGAATAATTGGGATCCCAGAAGAAGAAGAAAGAGAGAGGGGGGCAGAAGGTATATTGGAGCATATTATAACAGAGAACTTCCCTAATGTGGGGGAGGAAAAAGGCATCAAAATCCAGGAGGCACAGAGAACCCCTCTCAAACTCAATAAAAATAGATCAACACCCCAACATCTAATACTAAAACTTACAAGTGTCAGAGACAAAGAGAAAATCCTGAAAGCAGCTCGGGAGAAGAGATATGTAACCTATAATGGTAGAAACATTAGATTGGCAACAGACCTATCCACAGAGACCTGGCAGGCCAGAAAAGAATGGCATGATATATTCAGAGCACTAAACTAGAAAAATAGGTAGCCAAGAATACTATATCCAGCTAGGCTGTCATTGAAAATAGAAGGAGATGTGGCGCCTGGGTGGCTCATTCACTGGGCATCTGCCTTTGTCTCAGGTCATGATCCCAGAGTCCGGGGATTGAGCCCCACATCGGGCTCCCTGCTCCACGGGAAACGTGCTTCTCCCTCTCCCACTCCCCCTGCTTGTGTTCCCTCTCTCGCTGTGTCTCTCTCTGTCAAATATATAAAATCTTTAAAAAAAAAAAAAAGAAAATAGAAGGAGAGATAAAAAGCTTCCAGGACAAACAAAAACTAAAGGAATTTGCAAACACGAAACCAGCCCTCCAATCAATATTGAAAGGGGTCTTCTAAGCAAAGAGAGAGCCTAAAAGCAGCATAGAGCAGAAAGGAACACAGACAATATATAGTAACAGGCACCTTACAGGCAATACAATGGCACTAAATTCATATCTTTCAATAGTTACCCCGAATGTAAATGGGTTAATGCCCCCAATCAAAAGACACAGGCTATCAGACTGGATTAAAAAACAAGACCTATTGATATGCTGTCTGCAAGAGACTCATTTTAGACCCAAAGACACTCCCAGATTGAAAGTGAAGGGGTGGAAAACCATTTACCATGCTAATGGACACCAAAAGAAGGCTGGGGTGGCAATCCTTATATCAGACAAATTAGATTTTAAAACAAAGACTGTTATAAGAGATGGGGAAGGACACTATATCCTACTTAAAGGGTCTAGCCAACAAGAAGATCTAACAATTGTAAATATCTATGCCCCTAACATGGGAGCAGCCAATTATATAAGGCAATTAATAACAAAAGCAAAGGAACACATTGACAACAATACAATAATAGTGGGGGACTTTAACACCCCCCTAACTGAAATGGACAGATCATCTAAGCAAAAGATCAACAAGGAAATAAAAACTTTAAATGACACACTGGACCAAATGGACTTCACAGACATATTCAGAATATTCCATCCCAAAGCAACAGAATACACATTCTTCTCTAGTGCCCATGGCACATTCTCCAGAATAGATCACATCCTAGGTCACAAAACCAGTCTCAACGGGTACCAAAAGATGGGATTATTCCCTGCATATTTTCAGACCACAGTGCTTTGAAACTAGAACTCAATCTCAAGAGGAAAGTCAGAAAGAACTAAAATACATGGAGGCTAAAGAGCATCCTACTAAAGGATGAATGGGTCAACCAGGAAATTAAAGAAGAATTAAAAAAATTCATGGAAACCAATGAAAATGAAAACACAACTGTTCAAAAATCTTTGGGATGCAGCAAAGGCAGTCCTAAGAGGAAAGTATATAGCAATACAAGCCTTCATAAAGAAACAAGAAAAGTCTCAAATACACAACCTAACCCTACACCTAAAGGAGCTAGAGAAAAAACAACAAATAACACCTAAATCCAGCAGGAGAAGAGAAATAATAAAGATCAGAGTAGAAATCAATGAAATAGAAACCAAAAGAACAGTAGAACAGATCAACAAAACTAGGAACTGGTTCTTTGAAAGAATTAACAAGATTGATAAACCCCTGGCCAGACTTATCAAAAAGAAGAGAGAAATGATCCAAATCAACAAAATCATGAATGAAAGAGGAGAGATCACAGGCAACACCAAAGAAATACAAACAATTATAAAAACATATTATGAGCAACTCTATGCCAAGAAATTAGATAATCTGGAGAAAATGGTTGCATTCCTAGGATGTATCAACTACCAAAACTGAATCAGGAAGAAATAGAAAACCTGAACAGACCTATAACCACTAAGGAAATTGAAGCAGTCATCAAAAATGGCCCAACAAACAAAAGCCCAGGGCCAGATGGCTTCCCAGGGGAATTCTACCAAACATTTAAAGAAGAATTATTACCTATTCTCCTGAAACTATTCCAAAAAATAGAAATGGAAGGAAAACTTCCAAACTCATTTTATGAGGCCAACATTACCTTGATCCCCAAACTAGACAAGACCCCATCAAAAAGGAGAATTACAGACCAATATCCTTGATGAACATGGATGCAAAAATTCTCACCAAAATACAAGCCAATGGGATCCAACAGTACATCAAAAGGATTATTCACCATGACCAAGTGGGATTTATCCCTGGGCTGCAAGGCTGGTTCAACATCCGCAAATCAATCAACGTGATTCAATACATTAACAAAAGAAAGAACAAGAATCATACGATCCTCTCAATAGATGCAGAAAAAGCATTTGACAATGTACAGCATCCTTTCTTGATCAAAACTCTTCAGAGTATAGGGATAGAGAGTACATACCTCAATATCATAAAAGCCATCTATGAAAAACCTACAGTGAATATCGTTCTCAATGGGGAAAAATAGAGAGCTTTCCTCCTAAGGTCAGGAATGCGGCAGGGATGTCCACTATCACCACTGCTATTCAACATAGTATTAGGAGTCCTAACCACAGCAATCAGACAACAAAAAGAAATCAAAGGCATCCAAATCAGCAAAGAAGAAGTCAAACTCTCACTGTTTGTAGATGATGATACTTTATGTGGAAAACCCAAAAGACTCCACCCCAAAATTTCTAGAACTCATACAGGAATTCGGTCAAGTGGCAGGATATAAAGTCAATGCACAGAAATCAGTGGCATTCCTATACACCAACAACAAGACAGAAAAGAGACAAATTAAGGAGTCGATCCCATTTACAGTTGTACCCCAAACCATAAGATACCTAGGAATCAATCTAACCAAAGAGGCAAAAGATCTGTCCTCAGAAAACTATAAAATACTCATGAAAGAAATTGAGGAAGACACAATGAAATGAAAAAACATTCCATACTCATGGATTGGAAGAACAAATATCATGAAGATATCAATGCTACCTAGAGCAATCTACACATCCCCATCAAAATACCATCCACTTTTTTCAAAGAAATGGAACAAATAATCCTAAAATTGGTATGGAACCAGAAGAGACCCCCGAATAGTCAGAGGAATGTTGAAAAAGAAAAGCAATGCTGGTGGCATCACAATTCTGGACTTCCAGCTCTATTACAAAGCTGTCATCCTCAAGACAGTATGGTACTGGCACAAAAACAGACACATAGATCAGTGGAACAGAATAGAGAGCCCAGAAATGGACCCTCAACTCTACGGTCAACTCATCTTCAACAAAGCAGGAAAGAATGTCCAATGGAAAAAAGACAGTGTCTTCAACAAATGGTGTTGGGAAAATT
The DNA here is from genome assembly GCF_003265705.2 of Callorhinus ursinus. Lineage (NCBI taxonomy): Eukaryota > Metazoa > Chordata > Mammalia > Carnivora > Otariidae > Callorhinus > Callorhinus ursinus. The sequence continues at coordinate 59,216,908 of NW_027397069.1, read as the reverse complement.
GAACAGCCACATGCAGAAGAATGAAACTGGACCATTTCCTTACACCACACAGAAGAATAGACTCCAAATGGTTGAAAGACCTAAACGTGAGACAGGAGTCCATCAAAATCCTAAGGGAGAACACCGGCAGCAACCCTTCGACCTCAGCCACAGCAACTTCTTCCTAGAAACATCGCCAAATGCAACGGAAGCAAGGGCAAAAACAAAACCAAAAGACAACCGACAGAATGGGAGAAGATATTTGCAAATGACATATCAGATAAAGGGCTAGGATCCAAAATCTATAAAGAACTTATCAAACTCAACACCCAAAGAACAAATAATCCAATCAAGAAATGGGCAGAAGACATGAACAGACATTTTTCCAAAGAAGACATCCAAATGGCCAACAGACACATGAAAAAGTGTTCAACATCGCTCGGCATCAGGGAAATCCAAATCAAAACCTCAATGAGATACCACCTCACACCAGTCAGAATGGCTAAAATTAACAAGGCAGGAAACGACAGAAGTTGGCAGGGATGCGGAGAAAGGGGAACCCTCCCACACTGTTGGTGGGAATGCAAGCTGGTGCAACCACTCTGGAAAACAGTATGGAAGTTCCTCAAAAAGTTGAATATAGAGCTACCATACGATCCAGCAATTGCACTACTGGGTATTTGCACCAAAGATACAAATGTAGGGATCCGAAGGGGTATGTGCACCCTGATGTTTATAGCAGCAATGTCCACAATAGCCAAACTGTGGAAAGAGCCAAGATGTACATCAACAGATGAATGGATAAAGAAGAAGTGGTATATATATATATACAATGGAATATTATGCAGCCATCAAAAGGAATGAGATCTTGCCATTTGCAATGACGTGGATGGAACTGGAGGGTGTTATGTTGAGTGAAATAAGTCAATCAGAGAAAGACATGTATCATATGACCTCACGGATATGAGGAATTCTTAATCTCAGGAAACAAACTGAGGGTTGCTGGAGCGGTGGGGGTGGGAGGGA
>NW_027397069.1:59170680-59215803 GCF_003265705.2 Callorhinus ursinus | reverse complement strand
AGATAGCAGGAGGGGAAGAATGAAGGGGGGTAAATCGGAGGGGGAGCCGAACCATGAGAGATGATGGACTCTGAAAAACAAACTGAGGGTTCTAGAGGGGAGGGGGGTGGGTGATGGGTTAGCTTGGTGATGGGTATTAAGGAGGGCACGTTCTGCGTGGAGCACTGGGTGTTATGCACAAACAATGAATCATGGAACACTACATTACAAACTAATGATGTAATGTATGGTGATTAACATAACAATAAAAAAATTTAAAGGGAAAAAAAAAAAAGAACCGTAACAGCAAAGAGCCAAACATAATCAACATAGTCAAGCTCCAGGGATGATAGGAATATTCATCTTCAGTCCATTGTCTTTTTAATTAAAATTGTTAGCATTTCACACCTGTCCTGGCTGCTCAATATTTTTTTCCCCACCCCAAAACATAATCACTGAGTCAACAAAGTTGAAAACAAATGATCTGGGAGTACTGAATGGTGGCTGTGAATGCCGTGGTTCTCTCATCACAGTTTGGTTGCATTATGCAAGTACTGATTTAAAAAATCATCATGCACAGCTTAGAGTCTGAAACCTTTAAGAGGCAGAAAGCCTTCAGGAATGACAATAGTAGGCTTCCATGTGCCTTTTTCAACATCCCCTTTTCCAGCTCTTTTTATCCAAGATGTGCAACCACATAAACACATTTTACTTGCTGATCTCTACCATGATGTTTTTATTTATTTGGTCAAAAGGCAAAGATAATAATTCTTTACTAAATTTAATATGATAATGAAAAAGTGAACCCACCATGTTTGATCCCTCCTTAATCACTCAGTATGTATGTTTATATCATGTTTAATCTGTTCACATTTGAACAGATTTTACATTATAAACGTATGTATCACAAGATGGTATCAATATTGAAATTGCACAGGTGATGAAATGAAGACTCAAAGTTCAATAACCAGCCAGCTATAGAACTTGACCTTAAACTCAGGTTTCCTAACTCTGGTTAACTACTGTATCCATTAAGCCTTGAGAACATATTTTGATCTCGTATAGTAGAAAAGCCATTAAAACACTAAGGATCCAAATCAGGATAAAGGGAGAAAAGGGGATGATGAGGTCACTGATAGGAAACATGACCCGGCTCAGAATTTTCCTAAGAAGAGCTTTATCTGAGGGAATAAAGGCCAGAGATGTGCGTTCAATGAAGTCTTTGTCATTGTCATTAATCTTAAAAGTGGAGTCCCAGAAGATGTCAAGGAAAAGGAAGGGATGCAAAATTCTTCTCCCAACATTCTGTTCACGCATATCCACCTTAATCTTTCCCTAGATGAAATTAAGAAATGGGCCAAAGAAATGGTCTATGTCACATAGACTTCTGAGACACTGTGCAGGCTCTAGGGACCCATGCCTTCAGCAAAAATGCTCATACACACAGATTACTCCTATCCTATTACTGCAAACAGTGCATGAGAACGTTATTGACCAACTGGTCCGGAAAGACTTATAGCACTGGTGAAATTAATGCAAATCATCACATGACTGATACTAAATAACTGTCGGATTTGATGCCTGGTTATTTCGTTAGTAGTGTACCACTCACTTCCTTCCTATATGCATGCAAACTCCAAATGACACTAGATGCTCCAAAATTTGACTTGCACATCCTTTTTAGGTTCTCAGAAGGAATTACTTCCCCCAAAAATGTTAAAATAAAGGTTCTTTTCCTAGACCAACCTGTAAAATTTTACTGAGTCCCATAATTTAGCAAGGGAAAAAAGGAAATATTTTCATAATACTGGGAATGAAACCAAGTAGAATCTTAACTAGATTGAGTTACCTTGAATGTGATGTTTGAACATGTGTGGGTGCTTATTTCCATTCCTGTCATTGATTCATTCAGCTGACATTTGTTGAGCACCAGCCATTTGACAAGCACATACCAGGGATTTCAGAAACAAAGACAAACCTTTGACGGTCTCAATTATTGATAAACTAATAGACTGGTGGTAAAGACTGACGGACAAGTTTACCAGAATTCTTGTTTGAACATCCTTCGAAAACAACTGCAGTCATGTTTGCATAAATAGGACAAATCCTGCTGCTTGGAAACGTACCACATGATAGCAGGACCTCAGACCCTCTCATATGGAGTCCTCAGGTGGGATATCGTCTGTCCGTCCATCCTTCACTCCCCCACCTGGCTCCATGTTATATGGCTCCACTTCCTACTGTTTTCATTAACTGTCTCTTAAAGGTCTCAGGGACTATGTTGCCACCACCATTGTCTTGAGGAGCCAAGGCAAAGATGATTCTTCCTTTTGTATGATAGTTACAGGGCCAGCTTCATGAATAGGTGACCAGCACAGTTACATGGGTTTCTACTTTCAAAAGTGTCTTGCACTTGGAGTTTAATGCTCTGTAATCATCATCTGAAATTCTTAATAATTTTATCTTTGAGGGCGCCTGGGTGGCTCAGATGGTTAAGCATCTGCCTTCGGCTCAGGTCATGATCCCAGGGTCCTGGGATCTGGTCCCGCGTCAGGCTCCCTGCTCCTCGGGAGCCTGCTTCTCCCTCTGCCTCTCTCTCTCTCTCTCTCTCTCTCTCTCTGTCTCTCATGAATAAATAAATAAAATCTTTAAAAAAAAATAATAATTTTATCTTTGAATTTGTGTTTTTTAAATGAATAAATGAAACCCAGTGAGAGAGTGGTGCATGCATTGGGACCTGGAACCTGAGCCCACACATGGTTCCCCCCTCCTACCACCTCCCTGACTCCATGGGAAGAGTTCTGGGCAGCCGACTCCCCACTTTCTGTAACCCTGGGTCCTGTCCTGCCTTCCTTCTTGGTCCCCACTCCCTGACCTCTGTCACATTCCACCCAGGGCAGCAACAGGATCATGTTGGTAGGTAGAGGCCTACATTCCTCTTGTTGCCCTTCACTCCCATCAGAGGCCTGGACAGGAGTCATGGGGAGGGTCAGAGTCACTAGTGTCTGCCCTGCAGTATCTAGAGAAGGTGCAAGGTGATGGTCACCTGGTCCTGCGCTGGCAGTGCCACAGAATGTTTGATGGGGGCAAGCTTTTCTTGAACACCTGATCCAGGTACCAAGTGTGTATCAGCTTGGAACTGCAATCTCGGGGAGTCACCCAGTCAACCATGGGAGTGATAGTGGCTAATAGGAAGGGGAGATTGACTTTTCTGTCCCCACTGGGTCCCTGCATTTTTATTTTACACCAGGCAGCAAAAATTATGTAACTGACCCAAATGGGTGACATACACAATACCCCTGATGTCATCCTGAACAGAAGGAGAATAACTTATAATACTGTTCCCTTTAATATGACAGAGTATAATGGGAGAGGAACACTTTAATCATGTTAGAATAACATAATCAGAGAAACCACAGCTTGGGAAGTGACCTTGCTTGGCATGAAAGAACCTCCATCCGTGGAGAAGTTGAGGCAGAGAAGATGACTCATGTGGTTAGAAAATTGGATTTATACAGGCATAGGAAAACTAAGTGAATATAGTGAGAATTATAGGAGCCAAATTTCTCACTGCTGGAGAAAATATAAATATAGAATGGGGAAGGTGAGAATAAATCCAGAAGTGTTGGATTGAAATTGTAAACTCATGGCTCTCTCTATATGTATAAGTGGATGGGTATAGAAAGAGATGCAGCTCTAAGTGGGTATATGCATATGTGTGTGTATATGTATATTCCTAGGTCTGCCCATTGAGAAGCTCTGGAAGCAATGAGCAATGAGCACACCTAGCATACTGATCTTGGTTTCTAAATACCATTCTCCACTAAACAAAAGCATAACTCCTTGGAAAAAAGGATGGTTTCAGAGTAAGAAAGATATAAGGTGGAAATGGAGTACGGTGTAGTAACAACAGAAAGAAAAGAAGGGGTCAAAGGATATGTCGGATATGTCAAAGAGCAGAGGGATCACCTTAAAAGAGCTCTTACTGCAAAAACTTGGGACAATTTGAGCAGCAAAATAAATAATGATAATAATTAATTATAATCCATTGAGTAAAATAGGAATCCATGGGTCCATGCTAATATAAATACATAAGTGAATGAGTGAATAAGTAAGTGAACAAAATAGGACAAGGATTGTTCTACGTTACAGTAAAGTGCCAACTATGATGAGTTCAGAATACGACATTTTGGCGATCCCCACAATAAAAATTAATTCAGAAAAGGATAATCCCTAGGTGTTTAAAAAAGTGAGTGGGGGGGGGCGCCTGGGTGGCTTAGCCGGTTAAGTGTCTGCCTTCGGCTCAGGTCACCATCCCAGGGTCTTGGGATCGAGCCTGAAACCCATTTCTCCCTCTCCCACTGCCCCTATTTGTGCTCTGTCTCTCTCTCTCTCTCTCTCTCAAATAAATAAAATCTTTAAAAAAAAAATGAGTGGAAGCTTGATGAGAAACAGATTATTTACCTAATCTCAAAGTAGCTCCACAATTATTTTAATATTATTTATTTAAAAATTGAAATAATAGGGGCGCCTGGGTGACTCAGTCATTAAGCGTCTGCCTTCGGCTCAGGTCATGATCCCAGGGTCCTGGGATCGAGCCCTGCATCGGGATCCCTGCTCAGCGAGAAGCCTGCTTCTCCCTCTCCCACTCCCCCTGCTTGTGTTCCCTCTCTCGCTGTGTTTCTCTCTGTCAAATAAATAAATAAAATCTAAAAAATAAATAATAAAAATTAAAAACAAAATTGAAATAATAAGCATGTGTTGACATAAATAACAATTTTGCTTAAAATGTTTTTTTTTCAAAAATTAGTGAGAGTAGTGGCATTGCTTATTTTTTTTTGCAAGTCTTACTAATTTTAGGATTAATACAAGAGGTAGATTCTCATATCTGCTTTTGTATTTACTCTAATGTGACATGTTGTTTTAGTTGAACTACATAAAGAAAATCTAGCCTCACACAGATATGTAGTTGAAAAATGAAAGGATATTTTAACAACCTTTTCAAATAATGGTAGATATTCTTTGGCACCACAGCAAAAATTAACAAATAGTTCCTTAAAGATTACCTTAAAAGTGTTTTTATGGAATAAAAAAAGATCTCAATTAAATTTTCATACTGTGCTAAATTCCATTTGTTTATCCTGTATTTTTTTTAAATTGACAGATTCTACGCTTAACAGTTTTAGATTTACAAAAAAATGGAGCAGAGTGCTGCGTTCTCTTTTTACTCCTACCCCACACAGTTTGTCCTATTATTAATACCTCACATGATTGTGGTACATGTTACAATTAAGGAGTCTTTTCTTTTTTTATTAAAGTATAATTAACATACAATGTTATATTAGTCCCAGCTGTAAATACTTAAACTAAATTTCCATGAAGATTTACTCTTTATGTTGTATAGTTCTATAGGTTTTGACAATGTATTAATGTCGTGTCTCTACCATTATTATGTCATACAGAATAATTTCACTTACAGAACAGTTTCGCTGCCCTAAAAATCCCCTGTGCTTCATGTATTCATCTCTCCCACGACCTGTATTCCTCAGGATCCTTGGCAACTGTGGAACTTTTTATTGTCTGTTCTTTTCTCTTTTCCAGAATGTCATAGTTGGAATCGTATAGTAATTAGATTTTCCCTAACCAATGTCCTTGTAAGATTCTTCTATTTCTTTTCATGGCTTGCTAGCTCATTTCTTTTTGTCACTGAATACTATTCCATATCACCACAATTTGTTTATACATTCACATATTGGAGGACAACTCAGTTGCTGCGGGTTATTGGCGACTATGAATAAAGCTGCTATAAATATATGTGTGCAGGTTTTGGTCGGGCGTAAGTTTTCAACTCAGTTGGGTAAGTATCTAAGAAGATGATTGCTAAATAGTATGGTGGAACTGTTTAGCTTTGTAAGAAACTGCCAAACTGTCTTCCAAAGGACCATTTTACATCCCCACCAGTAATGAACGAGAGTTGCTACTGCTCCACATTCTCTATGGCATTTGGTATTGTCAGTTTTTTGGATTTTAGCCATTTTAATTGGCCAGTAGTGGTACCTCATTGTTTTAATTAGCAGTTCCATAATGACAATGATATTGAGCATTTTTTCATATGCTTATTTTCCTTCTGCATATCTTCTTGATAAATTATCTGTTCAGATCTTTAGTCCATTTTTTAAATGTTTTTTGTTGTTTTTGTTGAGTTTTAAGAGCTCTTTGTATATTTTGGGTACAAATCTTTATTAGATGTGTGTTTTACAAGTATTTTCTCTGTCTCTTGCTTCTTTTCATTCTCTGAACAATGTCTTTCACAGAGAAGAAACATTTCACTTAATAAACTCCAAGTTATTAATTTTCCTTTCAAGGATTATCCTTTTGTTATTACATATAAAAATTCATCATAAAACCAAGATTATCTAGATTTTATCCTATTTTATCTTCCGGAGGTTTTATATCTGACAGTTAGATCCATGAACCATTTTAAGGTAATATTTGTGTAAGATGTAAGGTCTGTATCTAGACTTTTTTTTTTTTGCATGTGGATGTCCAACTGATCCAGAGCCACTTGTTGAAGAGACTGTCCATTCTCTATTGAATTATCTCTGCTCCTTTGTCAAAGATCAGTTCACTATATTTGTGTCGGTCCATTTCTGGGATCTATCTTCTGTTGTATTGATGTATTTTCTATTCTCTAGTCAATACCATGCTCTCTTAATTACTGTCACTTTATACCAAATATTGAAGTGAGATAATACCAGTCTTCCAACTTTGTTCTTCTGAAGTATTGCATTATCTAGTCTGAGTCTCTGGCTTTTCTGTATGAACTTTGAAATTGTTTTGTCAGTACCCATGACATAACTTGCTGGATTCAAATTGGGGAAAACTGGCATCTTGACAATATCAAATCTTCCTTCTCACGAATATGGAACATCTCTCCATCTATTTATATCTCATTGATCACTATCATCAGAGTTTTACAGTTTTTTTCATTATTTCTTATACATGTGTTATTAGAATTACACATAAGAATTTCATTATTTCAAGACTAATGTGTATTGTGATTTTGATTTCAAATATTCATTGCTGGTACACAGAAAAGCTACTGATTTTTGCACATTTAACTTGTATCATAACCTTACTATAATTGTTTATTCCTTTCAGGTGTTTTTCTTGTTGTTGATTATTTAGGATTTTTTTACATAGATAAGTATGTGATCTGCAAACAAAGACAATTCTATTTTGTCCTTTCCAGTACGTATACTTTTTATTTCTCTTCTTTCTTATTGAATAGCTAGAACTATGTTGGATAGAAGTTGTGGGGGGATATCCTTGCCTTGTTCCCAATTTTGGGGGTAAGGCATCCATTGATTACCATTAAGTGTGATGCTAGCTGTAGGTTTTTGAAGATGTTCTTCATCAAGTTGAAGAAGTTTTCCTCTATTTCTAGTTTGCTGAGTTTTAATGATGAAAAGGCGTTGGATTTTGTTAAATACTTTTTCTACATCAGTTGACATGATCTTTCTTCTGTTAATGTGTTCATGGCCTGTTAATGTGATCAGTTACATTAACTGATTTCAAATGTCAAACCAGCTTTAAATATCTTGTATTAAATCCAAATTAGTTGTGGCGTATAGTTCTTTTTATACAATGTTGGAGTCTATATGCTAACATTTTGCTGAGGTTTTTTACATCTATGATCATGATAGATATTGCCCTTAAAGACCGGGCCCCCCAGATTTCATTCTCAAACTAGTCCATACTCACTCTGCCACAGTTCACCAAAATTACCTTTTACATTTTCCTACCAGTTATTGTCTCTAGAAGCTTCTGTTCCTATGACCTGATCTTGGCAGTGATTCTCTTTATTCACTGACCTTCCCAGATTTCATGGTGATTGTAGAGCTTGTGACTTCCATTTTTTAGTGGATGTAAAAAGAGTTGTTGATTCTCAGTTTGTTCAACTTTTTTCTTGTAAGGACCAGAGTGACAACTTCCAAAACCTTTACACGAGAGAACTTCCCATTTACTTTTTAATAAGTACAAAACACTGACAAATTAACTTATCTTGAGCAATCCTGGTGAAGACCCTCTTAACTGAATTATAAAATTCAACATCTCCATGAGAAAATAGACACTGCTGATAATATGCACTGAGAACACAGCATCACTTTATAACATTCTGTCAAGAATGCATAACCCCAATCTAATTATGAGAAAACAAAAGATAAATCGAAAATGAGGTCATTCTACAAAGTAACTAACTTATATTCTTCAAAAAAGTCATGGTCATGAAAATCAGGGCAAAATAGAGAAGTTCTCTCAGTTTGAAAGAGAATGAAGAGACATGGCAACTAAGTGACATGTGTGAAAATGCACTGAATCCCAGACCAGAAAGAAATGGGTGATATAAAGACATTGAGGGGCAATTGGAGACATTTGAATGAGATATATGGATTGTATGATAGCACTGAATTAACATTTATTTCCTAATTTTGATGGACATGTGTAGGGTAGTATCATCATTTTTAGGAAATATACCCGTATGTATATAGGGATATTAAGGCATAATGTCAGAAACTTATTTTCATATGGCTCAAAAATATAATCATAATAATATTTACATAGAATGCTAACACAAATAAACAATTAATAACTGGAAAATCTGCGTAAGGAGTATACAAGTTGATCTGATGTATACTGAACACTCGGGAAAAGTTAACTATATTCAGAATGCATACAATATAAATATTCGTTATATCATTAAAAATAATACATAATTTCAAAGCTTCTGGCAGTTCCATATCCCCACTGAGGGCATATATGGGATAGAAGGCACTTTTATTTAACAATAAACAAAGAATGCACAACTTAATGGGTTTTCTTGGCAAGTCTACATTCTGCGTATAATACAAAAAGTCATTTCCATTATGGATAGGGAAATATTAAGAGAGTTTATTGCCTTTAGGAATGTTTATTTTATATGAATTTTCTAAAATGTCTCTGAGCCTCTGTGTGTGGAATGTGGAGAAGTCCTGTGCACCCTCACGTACAGTTGCTCAGGAGTTCTCTTCAGTAGACTGGAGTAGAAAGCAAGGAGGGTGGCATGGTGGGGAAACTTCGAGTAAGACTGGATTTGGAATACCAATACTCACATAGCGTTATTCTATTGGACTTGAAGTGTCAAGCACACCATGGAATGTTCTGCTGGGCTTTGGAAACACCCACCTACCATTCTTTTATACTGTCTTCCCCAATCCAATAATGTCTCTGGGAGGGAATTAGTGATTAAGTAATAACAAATAAATACTGCTTCGCTTCTTAGAAAGCTTGAAAGGTTAATTGAGTCAACTCAAAAATAGTACTCAGATTCCAATATAAATGAACACATCCAATGCAGATCTTCAGGTTCCTTGAGAGTAGAACTGGTAAGCATTTCTGACCTATTATTGCACATGAAATCATTTAAGGACACCGTAAAATGGTCCAACATGCTCAGAAATAGAATAATATCTCTACTCAAATGTAGATTCAGTATAAATTGCATGGAATTATATTGTGTCTGTTGCCTCCTAAATGCTCAGCATCCAGGCTTTTAAATGTTTTCTCTGTATAGCTTGATTCAGAATCTTATTGTTTCATTGCATTATATATTCAGATAGATCTTTTATTCCTTCCAGTTCATTTTTGCACAATGTAATTTTTCACAATGTTTTTCTATTTTTATCTGTTTATCAGACTTATCCTATTTTTTGATGAAGCATTTTGGGGGGCACATTGTTGAGTTATTTACTCTTCCCAGTTTTATTGAATGTTTTAGATATTCTTATAGCTGTTCCATTTCATCTGGAGAATATAATGTACAATAAAACTGAAATGTATTACATTTAATGAAACATGGCAAGCACCTGGTTTCCTTCTGCTTTGCTGCATAAGATCTCTCAGACAGAGCTCCACATCAAGACTGAGAGCATTTTGTTGCAGGAAGCTGTGAAGTTCCTACTGAAAGAACTGGATAAAACATATCTTACACCTGAATCTTATGATAAGCCAATATGCAAAATATTTTCTGGCTGAAATATGTTTACATGAGTGAAATGTGTGAATTTCATTCATTTTTGGCTGCCTTTAGAAGAAAAAAGAGAAGGGGTGCTAGGTGGTATTGCCAGAAGATGCCATCCCAAATTTCAATAAAGCCATATGAAGTAAAAGCATCTCCTAAAAGCTGTAAGAAGCTTCCCTAGAAATCCACAGAAAGATGGAGATTTTTTTACAATGAAAAGACAAAACTGGAATTCGAAATCTTATAAATACACTGAAACTTAAAGTATGATTAAGTGTTTCACAGTGAAAAATCTGGTTACAACGCTATAAAACTTAATGAGGTTTACCAAAATTCAACTTCTGGTAGATTCTGTCAATTGACTGGAATTAATGATATTTCATAATGTAAAACTGCAAATATGTGTAAGAGATAAATATGCCGAAATGTTCACTCTCCATCTGATCTTAGAAATTAAGCAGAGTAGGCTACATAATCCCCTAGAAATATGGGGTCCAAAAAATTTGGGTTGTTGGGAAAGACTGTGAGAGCAAGGGGAGACTTTTTTCCCATTCTCAAGATGGAAGAAACAAGGGTGTGTTTGTCGGATGCAACAATAAAGAGGCAGCCTGGATCTGCTTGGGTGGGTTTTCCTGCCCTTTGAGTGGCATGACGACCTCAGAGTTATGTTCACTCAGGCAGCATAGGATAAGAAATTTGCTGAGGTTTTTTTGTTTGTTTGTTTTCCTTTGTTTTTATTTTATTTTATTTTATTTTATTTTATTTTATTTTATTTTATTGTTATTTAAGAAGTGTTTAGATGTAGGGGAGCAGGGAATGAACATGGGAGTTGGATAAATCCACCAGCTCAGAAAACAACAGTTTATGAAGCAATACGGTAGGAGGGGCACCAGCATTAATAAAGAAGCTCTCAATGGTGTGTCTCTTCTAGGCCAGGGCTGAGAGGCATGCTAGGATCCCACAATAACAGAAGCCTCATGAAGCATATCCCCTCCGGCCTTCCCAACTCTGGGCCTTTTGGTTCCTTCATCCACCATCTACTATAGCAGTTCCTGCATTTCTGCTTTACTTAGTGTAAGCCTTTATTTTCTAAGCTTTTGAGAACCAGCCTAACAGATTAGCATCTCCCAAAGACCTTTACAAATAGTATATCCTGTATTACAGGAGAGTACTTTGATACCAATAAACTCTCGTTTACCCCACTGTATATTCCGTCCCCTTTTTTCGGGCACACATGGGATCTAGTCCTGCATGACTCTTGCGCCCATGTTCCTGGATCCCACAATTTCTTCTACATGGGGTTCCTTTTCTCCTTTAGCAAGGCCAGTACTTTGTTGGCTGGATTTTGTAGTTACTTGACCCTGGGCATTGTTCTGGTCATCAAGCGGGGAGATGGAAGTAGATCCTAAGGAGAGCACATGCTTTCTTGCAAGGCAGAGTGTTTGGTAACTTCTTCAAGTTGGGCTTGGGTTGGGGCCAGTGAGAGAGGTCTTCTAGAGACCCAGAGAGGTAGGGGTGATCTAGACTGCAAAGCTTTCAAGTGAGTCAACCCAAATGTCACATCCCAAGTCTGACATTCCACTGCTCCCCATCTCAGCTCTAATCTTGGCAGAGTACACTTGTTTAGGTTGAGAATTCAAATTTCTCTTCAGTTCAACTATCTTTATAATTAAGCCCTGGGCCTAATGCCAAGGTTTTACTACAGGGGCTGTGAATCTCTTTATATGCTGCCAGGGGTCTTTCACTTTCACATGTTGCCTTAAATTGGTGATTAGTCATCCCCAAACTGCACAGTAAGAACCATCTCATTCTATTGTTCTTACACTTACTAATTTCCCTCAACATTTCCAACACCTGAAATACTACACCAGTGAGTACATTCTCTTCTACCAGTAACTCAGGGCTTTTTTATCTTCAAGGCTATTGGCATTTTGGGCAGGATAACTCTTTGCGGTGTGGGGTCACGGGGGCGGGGGCTGTCTGGTGCATTGTAGGATATATAGCAGCATCCACCAGCTGGCAAAAACACCATTCCCTTACCCCAGCCTCCACACCCCAGTCATGGCTATCAAAACTGTCTCTAGATTTTTCCAGATGTCCTAGGGAGAGAATGGAGTGGTATCACACCATTGAGAACAACAGCAGTAGCTCATCCTATAGCTTACCAATGGAGAGCTTTAGCTACCGCATTGCTGAGACACACCAGGGGCTATCCACACTCCACCTGTTACAAGTGAGGATACTGGGTTTTCATCAGGTCAGTGATTATTCAGTTCCAAATTCCCATTTTAGACTCTTCTTTCCTGGTGTACTCCTGGCATCAACTGTTGTAGGTCAGGTTCCCAGGGGGCCAGATCCTGAGATGAACCTTTGCATGCAAAAGCTTTCTGGGGAATGCTCAGGGGAACAGCATAAAAAAAAAAAAAAGAAAGAAAGAAAGAAAAGAAAAGAAAAAAGAAAGAAAGAAAGCAGGAGAGGGCAGAGGAAAAGTTGAACCAGGATGTAGTTGAAACAAAGATTTTAGTCTTTAAGCAGAGAGCACTAGCATTAGAATAACCCTCCAAAGATGTTTCACACTGAGGCAACTTTGTAAATATTTCTAAATCAACCACTATTGGATGCAGGCAGCTGTCCTAGCTTCTTCTTCTTTTTTTTTTTTTTTAAGATTTTATTTATTTATTTGACAGAGAGAGAGACAGCGAGAGAGGGAACACAAGCGGGGAGTGGAAGAGGGAGAAGCAGGCTTCCCGCCAAGCAGGGAGCCCGATGCGGGACCCGATCCCAGGACCCTGGGGTCACGACCCGAGCCGAAGGCAGACGCCCAACGACTGAGCCACCCAGGCGCCCTAGCTTCTTTTGACTGAGCGTGATTCCTGGGAAATTCTCAGCTATAAGCACATCAGCAGCCAGCCCTCCTGGCACCTGGGGAAATGAGTGCTTCATTAAGACTATGTGTCAAGGCATTCGCTACAGACATTAGAAGAGAGAATCTTGCAAATAATTTCTCCTGAAAGTAGTTGGTAAAGAATTTAATTTTTGCCTTTAAAAAAACCTAGTAAGGGACACCTGGGTGGCTCAGTCGGTTACGCGTCTGTCTTCAGCTCAGGTCATGTTCCCTGGGTCCTGGGATAGAGTCCTGCATCGGTCTCCTTGCTCAGCGGAGAGCCTGCTTCTCCCTCTGCCTGCCCCTCCCCCTGCTTGTGCATGCTCTCTCTCGCTCTCGCTCTCGCTCTCTCTCTGACAAAATAAAGTTATAAAATCTTTGAAAAAAGAAGCCTGGTAATACCATGGCATCTTGTGACCATATAATCATTTAGTTAAGTATTTCTTGAGTGCAAAGCACTATTCTGGATGTCAGGTGGTAGGTTTATACTTGATAAATAACTTAATTAAAAATTAACTCAATGAGAATAAATAAAAATAAGATGCCATATTATGAAATTTAATTTATAACATTGCTTATCTTTAAAACATATTATCAATGAAAAGATGCAAGCTAGCAGAGTGTAAACCAATGCTCCTCAGAGGTGTAATGTGGCTTTTCCAACAGTCCTTGGTCTTGCTACTTGCAACCCATGTGGTGAACATGACACTATCCCCAGCACATTTAGACACTATCTTTGCTTATGGAAAAATCAAGCTTCAGTGTTAATTCTCCTAAAAACTAAACCAATCTTCTCAATAAGTCCAAATGGTTTTTATTGAACTTACTTGGTTTAATTTTGTCATGGTGAGTGAAGGATGATAGAATTAAATGTCTTCAGGGAAGTGGTGTTGGTGGTTTTTCTTAAAATATTGCTCACTGATGAGTTTTGATGATATCTTTACATTCTTTTAGCTCAAAGAAATTGAATCATCCTTTAGGAAAGGAATTGAGAAATTTTCAGGAAATGTATGTATGGAGTATATAATATAATGTTATATAACTATTTAAACTCCAAAATATAGAGCAGTGGCTGTCAACTAGGTGTGAGTTTTCTAATATCTGGAACTTTTTTTTAAAGATTTTATTTATTTATTTGACAGAGAGAGAGAGAGCACGTGAGAGAAAACCAAGGGGGGGTTTATTCGGGGGGGCAGAGGGAGAGGCAGAGGCAGACTCCTCACTAAGCAGGGAGCCCAGTGGGGAGCTCAAACCTGAGCAGAAGACAGATGCTTAACCAACTGAGCCACGCAGTGCCCTTGGAAACATTTTTGATTGTACAACCTCACCAGGGGAGAGTGGGGGTGCCACCAGCATCTAGTAGGTGAAGACCAGGAATGCCTGGAAACACCCTTCAATGCCCAGGACAGTCCATCACAACAAAGACCTGTTCAGTCCAAAATGTCAATAGTGCCAAGTTGAGAAACTCTGATATAAAGAGAAAATAATTCTCTGTGCCTTTAGCCAGTCCAGTATTTTTACACACTTCTTGAAAACTCTGCAGTTTTTTATATTTCATGATCATAAAATATAGTAGTCAGATACCCAACTTTTAGAAGAGTTCAACCTCGGGCGCCTGGGTGGCTCAGTTCGTTAAGCGACTAAGCCTTCGGCTCAGGTCATGATCCTGGAGTCCCGGGATCGAGTCCCACATCGGGCTCCCTACTCAGCAGAGAGTCTGCTTCTCCCTCTGACCCTCTTCCCTCTCGTGCGCTCTCTCTCTTATTCTCTCTCTCTCAAATAAATAAATAAAATCTTTAAAAAAAAAAAGAAGAGTTCAACCTGAATATTTTTAAGATAAAACCTTAAAGTTTTCATATAAATAAAAATAAAAAGAGAATATTTGAAACATTACCTTTTTGTGCATATCTTTTTAATAATCATTAGACATTTGTGAGACTTAGCCTTGTTTCCTTCACACCCGCCATGTCCAGCTCCTTAAAGATGAGTAAACTGACACCTCTATGTGCATACTTTTTAATAGTCATACTTCAGTTCTTGACTCAGTCTGGACCTAACTAGAAAAATGAGCAATAGCCACATTCTATTGGGGAATAAAGTTAAATTGCCCTTTAAGATCTATGAGAGAGTACTGGATTCTGCATTGTTCATCTCTCCTTAAGGATAATGTGAATTACTCAGAACACAAAGGCACTAGAAACTACCATTGTACTATCTCCATCTTCATCCCTAAAGAATTACCCCTTTCTTTACATCTTGTCTTTAGCCTTGTCTTTAGTCTTTGCTGCAGTCAGTTACAATTCCTGCTAACAAGGCCCCTCCAAAAGTAAAGTCTTCTTCTAGACCCTAGTTTGGAAATAGTCATCGGGCTTTTCATACTTGCCTCTTTTCCAGAATTGAAGCCAATTCCCCAATTCCAGTCTGGCTGTTAATATAATGGTTCATAACAGATTCACCAGAAGATAAATTCCTACCAGATTACTGAGTAGTAGCTACTGTGTGAATTCAGAGGCTCTACTCCACATTTCTATAGAAACATGTACCTCCCATAGCATTTGAATGCTATACTGCAATTGTTTCTTTATTGGCATCATTTCCAACCAGGCTGGGAGCCATGCCAGGAGAAGGACTGATTTTTTTCTAGCTTTATTGAGATACAGTTGACATACACAAACATTGTGTAAGTTTAAGTTGTACAACATGATGATTTGATACACACATATAATTTGAAATGATTACCACAATAAGGTTGTTTAACACATCCATCACCTCACATCATTACCTTTGTGAGTGTGGTGATAAACATTTAAGATCTACTCTCTTAGCAACTTTCAAGGGTATAATGGAGTATTGTTAAATATAGTCACGGTGCTGTATGTTAGATCCCCAGAACTTATTCATTTTATAACTTGAAGCTTGTACCCTTGACCAGTATCTCGCCATCTCCCCTACT
Organism: Callorhinus ursinus; assembly: GCF_003265705.2. NCBI lineage: Eukaryota > Metazoa > Chordata > Mammalia > Carnivora > Otariidae > Callorhinus > Callorhinus ursinus. The sequence continues at coordinate 59,199,927 of NW_027397069.1, read as the reverse complement.
CCAGCCCCTGGAAACCACCATTCTATTCTCTGTTTCTACAAATTTGGCTTTTTTGAAGATTCCACATAAAAGTGAGATCATACAGTTTTTGTCTTTCTCTATCTGACTTATGTCAGTTAGCATAATACCCTCAAGGGCCATCCATGTTATTGCAAATGACAGAAATTTCTTCTCTCTAATGACCGAATAAAATTCCATGGAGTATATATACTGCAACTTCTTTATACATTCACCTGTCAATTGACACTTAGGTTGTTTCCATGTCTAGTTATTGTGAATAATGCTGCAATGAACATGGGGGTGCAGATATCTCTTTGAGATTCTGATTTCATTTTCTTTGGATATACACCCAGAAGTGAGTTTGCTGGATCATATGGCAGTTCTATTTTTAATTTTTTGGAGAACATTCACATTGCTTTCCAGTGTGGTTATACCGATTTTCATTCCCATCACAGCGCACAAGAATTCTCTTTCCTTCACATGCTCTCCAAAATTTATCCCTTGTCTTTTTGATAATAGCCATTCTAACAGCTGTGAGGTGATAGCTCATTGTAGTTTTGATTTGCATTTCCCCAGTGATTACTGACATTGAGCAGCTTTCCATGTACTTGTTGGCCATTTATATGTCTTCTTTGGTTTGAATGGAACAGAACTTCTCTGTAAGTAAGTGACTTGTAATCAGAATTCCCAAAGCTGTCACTGGTACTGTGGCCGTTTACTCAGACCCAAGTAAAGCTTCTACTTTAAATAAGAGACAAACAATTTCCAGGAGAAAAGTGAAGGATGGATTACATAACTTCCAGGGGCCATTTACATAGATATGACAAGGTAACAGTGAGCAACAATGTTAGAAATGATCATGACGAGGAAATGCAGAATTGTGTGTATTAAGCCTGCAGTCTGAACAGAAATGAGCACGAAAGACTGGATCTATTATTCAAAAATCATACACTGAATAAATGGGAAAAGATTTGTAGCAGAGCTTCAAAATGACATAATACTATAGGGTTTGTATTTTAATACTATAAATTTATGTTTTATAAGGATTAAAATGCTTTATAGAGATTATTTTAGTAAGGATTTGATCCAGTTACTCAAAGCAGCATATCAAAATACATATGTCTAAAGCATACCTATGTCTCTTTTACTGCTACAGAAGCCTTTAAGACTAATGAGAACACAGTGATATCAATTTTTAAAAGTATTTAAAAGTGGAGTGGAATATTCTGAGATTACCATATGTATCAACCAATTTTTTAAATAAAGAACACAATACAGAAATGATGTTATCTTGTGATTAAAGTTTCCAATAAACAGTGAAACTGTTTGGCAAGGGATTTTTAAAAATGTCATGTTACATAGTTAAAGAATGGAGGTATAGAGAAATTGTTAGACGATGGAACCAGTGTTTAAGGATTCGTAGTGTAAGCTTCTTGTGCTTGAATGATGGGCCCTGTGTGAAATCATTTTTTTATACATACATGGTTAATATTTTATTTTTACTCATCTATAATTGCTTTGTTTCAAAATTGTTAGTTATATTAAATGCACATAATTCAAAATGAGATAAAATTTAAAATAAATAGGATAATTTCCAACTAAGATCCCGAGAGCCTGAATTCTTTCTACAGACGAGGGTTATTCTCTTGTCCACTGGTATATCTCAATGCCTCTGATAGTACCTAGAATGAAATGAATATTCAAAATTTATTTGCTGAATGAATTGGTGTGACGTGAATGCCTATTTTAACTTCCTCCTCTTTTATTTATTTATTTTTAAAGATTTTATTTACTTATTTGAGAGAGAGAGAGAGCATGAGTGAAGGGGAGAGGCAAACAGAGAGGGAGAAGCGGGCTCCATCCCAGGGTTCAATCCCAGGGCCATCCCAGGGCTCGACCTGGCTTGATCTCAGGGTTCCGGGATCATGACCTGAGCTGAAGGCAGATGCTTAACCGACTGAGCCACCCAGGTGCCTTTCCTCCTATTTTAGATCTCTATTGACATAGCTGTCACAACAACGAGAAAAGGGACCCATCTTTTTTCTGTCAGTGTTGAATCTGGAAAAAGGTGATATTTACTGAGAAAAAAATGATTGGTGCTGTATAGTTCAAATTGGACTAGAACAAAATATTAATAATTAAAAAGCTTACCTGTCCATGTGGGAAGGAGCAGCCTACTGAAAAAGCATGACCAGACCATCATTGTCCAATTCAGAATGGTTTAGGCCGGAAGTGGCAGCCGGTTGGTTAACAATCAGGGGCATGTCTGAATCCCACCATCTTCCTCTGAAAAAGCTGCCAGATACCAGAGACTACACCTATGGCAAATACATGGGGTTATTTTTAATAGGCTTGGAGCTTGACACAGTTGGTCCCACCAGGCACAAGATGGCTGCTCTATCAAATAGTGAATAGAAATTCCAGCTTTTCCATTTCCCAGGTGGTTTGTTGTTGACTGGGCAGAGAAAAACTAAAGTAAAGCTACAATTTTCATCTTCTATTATTTGAGACAGAATGATTAAAATAATGACGCACACAGGGGCGCCTGGGTGGCTCAGATGGTTAAGCGTCTGCCTTCGGCTCAGGTCATGATCCCAGGGTCCTGGGATCAAGTCCCGTATTGGGCTCCCTGCTCAGTGCAGAGCCTGCTTCTCCCTCTCCCTCTGCCATTCCCTCTGCTTGTGCTCTTCTATCTCTCTCTTTGTCAAATAAATAAAATCTTTAAAAAAAAAATAAAAAAATAAAAAAAAATAATAAAATAAAATAATGACCCACACAATTTCAGAAAACACCATCTCCTTTTTAATACTAAGCAAGCATTGAACTTCTTGGTAAGTGTAATACCAAACGGTAATAGATGATCACAGTGATGATGATGGTGGTGCTGGTGATGATGACAGACTCAAAAAAACATACTAAGTTTTCTTCTTCTGGATCAAGAATTTATCAGGTTTTGGCTTCTGGCTTAACAATGTTGAATTCCTAATATGTATTGATGTTTCATTCTTTCTTGAAGTCGAATTAAAATGATAAAGGATATTAAAAGAAGCTTTCAACCCTAGAACAGCGCCTGGGTGGCTCAGTTGGTTGGGCGACTGCCTTCAGCTCAGGTCATGATCCTGGAGTCCCTGGATCGAGTCCCGCATCAGGCTCCCTGCTCGGCGGGGAGTCTGCTTCTCCCTCTGACCCTCCCCCGTCTCATGTGCTCTCTCTCTCTCTCTCTCTCATTCTCTCTGTCTCAAATAAATAAATAAAATCTTAAAAAAAAAAAGATCCATACTTCCTTAAGGGAGCACTCTCTACATTCAGATCTTGTCCATTTGTAAGGGAACCATGAGAAAATTTACTCTATCCACCAACACTGACTAATTCAGACCCTCTATTATACTTATCACCACAAAAATTTTAACCAACACTGTGAACAGAGGCATCAAAATAGAATATTAAAGAAAATTTGGGGGAAAGTTAACTCAGTAAAAGTTTATAATGTTAATTGGTCATGTTCAAATAGTTGGGGAATATTAAATCTAAAGCAGTGAAAGCAAAAAGGAATTGCTGCTCAAAAATCTTTATTGGATGAAATAAAATGGGAGAGAATCAGAATAATTAATATGCATGTGGTAGAAGTCCCAGGAGGAGACAATCAAACTTAATATGTTGTAGAATTTTTCCTTTCATCAATTCAGTACAAGTGAAAACATGATAAACGAGGACAGAACAATTCATCCCTAATACGGTAAAGAAGAGGATCTTAAACCAACATACTATTTAATGTCAGAAAAATGGAATTACCTTTAAAGTCAAGAAGAAAACGAGTACACTATTACCATTATCAAATATTATCTAGACATGCTAATCAATGCAATACTGTGACAAAAAACAATTCAGACAAATGCCTGTTGGAAAAAAGTGGTAAACTTATCATAATTTTCAGGTGGTGTTATTGTCTCCTAAGAAAATGCAAGAGAATCAACTGAAACATAATCAAAACGCATAAATGAACTCAGAAAAATATCTAATTATCACATTAATGCAAATTTTGATAGTATCTTATGTACCAGCAACATTTTTTCTATTTAAAAAATCGAAGTGAAAATACTTTATTCTAAGTAACAATAAAAAAATATAAATGCCTTACAATAAATGTGCAGAATCTAAATAAACTACAAAAAGTCGTTGGAGTACAAAAAAGACTAGCAAATGAGGGTAATTTATCACTGAAGGAGAAAACTTAATAGTGTAATATAATAGTTCTCCCTAATATGACTCAAAATATAATGTAATTATAATAAAACCAATTATAATTATAATAAAACAAAAAGAGTATAATTACAAAAATAACTATAAAATTATAATTAAAATTTTTTTAATGTTTTGCAATTACAAAACGTTACTGAAGTTTCTAGAGTTGAAAAACTGGGCTAAAATAGTATAAAGAAATTTGCGGGAGAGTTTCACCATCCACTATTAAGATGCATTAAAGTGTTTCAATAATTAGACTTAAACAGTCCAAACCGATTGGAAGAAGTTCTGAAACTGGGAATAAGAGAAAAGCTCAAAAGAACAGAGATGTAAAGGACATAGACACCTATTTATTGTATTTTACATAAAAGAAATCCGGCTGTAAACAGTTTAGAGCTGACAAGGCAGCTCCATGGTATCATCAAAAACTGAGGCTTTCCACCAGATTCTTTCACTAAGGCTTCCATTCCAAGTACAGCTTCTGAGTGGCCACTGTGTGGTTTCTGTCCTCCAGAGTATGTGTTAGTCCAAGAAATTTGCTGGAACATCACCCATCATTGACGCACTACAGTCAGAAGGGAAGAAAAGACAAGAAAGCAAAAAGCTGGCTCTTCAGTAAGTGAATTCCCTCTAATCAGCCTTTGCAAATGGCACATGCAATAATCTTGCTTACCCCTCCTTGGCCAAAATGTCGTCAGGTGATCACACCCTGCTACAAGGAGGAATGCGGAGGATTCAGTTTCATTTATGCAGTAGTCGGCCTAGCAGAAAATTAGAATTTTTTTTCCATGGAGGCTGCAGCAGAGAGTGGATAGATGTTGGGCTAGACAACTCCTAGCTTCTGACAAATGAGTTAGAATATAATAAAGTTGGCATTTTATATTAATTGGGAAATTATGGATTTTTTCCAAAATGATGCAGGGAAATTGGTTAAGTGTTTAGAAAAATACTAAGTTCAGGGGCACCTGGGTGGCTCAGTCAGTTAAGCATGGGACTCTTGATTTTGGCTCAGGTCAGGATTCCAGGGTCATGAGATGGAGCTCCAGGTTGGGCTCCGCTCTAAGTGAGGAGTCTGCTTGACATCCTCTCTCCCTCTCCCTAATCCCCTCCCCCCACTCACGCACATTCTCTCTCTAAATAAATGAATAAATCTTTTAAAGAAAGAAAAAATACTAAGTTCAGTCTTTCCTTACAGAATACACATAATAAATTTCTATTATATTTATTTTCAAATCATATAAGAACATTTTTATGATTTAAAATAAAATGTCATAAAAGATAATTTGAAAAAATACAAAAAAGTATGTCAAGATCATATACTGTCACTGCCAGAGATCACAATAATTAGTATTTTACATTTTGCTCTCTCTATAAATATATGTATTTATGTAAATATATATAAAAGCATGTACCATGCATACAATATACATAGATATATTTAATGAGCATGCACAGTTTATGCGTGTGTGTGTGAGAGAGCATATACATACTCATATTGTATGGTTCAGGGTACTGTGGCTGAAAACATCAGAAACTTAATCTAACACAAAAAGAATGATGTGTTGAAAAGTAGTTCACCAAATATTTGAAAAACCTACAAAAAGAGAAAACATAAAAGACATGTTATAGGCAAGAAGTTTAATTAATACAAACCATCAAGTCCTGGTTATGTTTTGTAGAAGAAATAGAAATATATCTTTATGCTTTCCAGAGATTTAAACACCTCTACTATCCACAGGATCCATCAGATACAATCAAATTCCCCCCTATAGTAAGACTGGAAAGAAACTTACATCTCAGGTCCTTCTAACAAGCCATGTAATACAATGCATAGCAATTTCAACAACATTAAACCAACAAGTACAAGTCTATTTCTTATCTCTCAATGTAAGCCAATATAATCTTGGCAATGTGAAATTCAATTAAAGCTGTTCAACAGGAAGGCAAAGCAATTTTGTTCAGCTCTGCAGCAGTCTGTTATTCTGGGCAATCCATCATGAGGTTTTAGAATGGCTATAGCATTGGTTCTCAAAACATAGCCTAGTGGAAGTTCTCAGGTTCCAGAAAAGCAGCAACTCACTTTTAATTCTTAGAGTCCTGCATAAGCAGTCAAGAAATGGGCAGAAGACATGAACAGACATTTTTCCAAAGAAGACATCCAAATGGCCAACAGACACATGAAAAAGTGTTCAACATTGCTCGGCATCAGGGAAATCCAAATCAAAACCTCAATGAGATACCACCTCACACCAGTCAGAATGGCTAAAATTAACAAGGCAGGAAATGACAGATGTTGGTGAGGATGCGGAGAAAGGGGAGCCCTCCTACACTGTTGGTGGGAAATGCAAGCTGGTGCAGCCATCTGGAAAACAGTATGGAGTTTCCTCAAAAAGTTGAAAATAGAGCTACCATACGACCCAGCAATTTCACTACTGGGTATTTACCCCAAAGATACAAATGTAGTGATCTGAAGGGGTATGTGCACCCCAATGTTTATAGCAGCAATGTCCACAATAGCCAAACTGTGGAAAGAGCCAAGATGTCCATCTACGGATGAATGGATAAAGAAGATGTGGTGTGTGTGTGTATACACACACACACACACACACACACACACACACACACAAAATGGAATATTATGCAGCCATCAAAAAGAAAAAATGAAATCTTGCCATTTGCAATGACATGGCTGGAACTAGAGCATATTATGCTAAGCAAAATAAGTCAACCAGAGAAAGACATGTATCAGGTGATCTCACTGATATGAGGAATTCTTAATCTCAGGAAACAAACTGAGGGTTGCTGGAGTGGTGGGCTGTGGGAGGGATGAGGTGGCTGTGTGATAGACATTGGGGAGGGTCTATGGTGAGTGCTGTGAATTGTGTAAAACTGATGAATCACAGACCTGTACCTCTGAAACAAATAATACATCATATGTTGGAAAAAAAAAAAGAAGATAGTAGGAATGGAAAAATGAAGGGGGGGAAGCGGAGGGGGAGACCAACCATGAGACTATGGACTCTGAGAAACAAACTGAGGGTTCTAGAGGGGAGCGGGGTGCGGGATGGGTTAGCCTGGTGATGGGTATTAAAGAGGGTACATACTGAATGGAGCACTGGGTGCTATAAGCAACCAATGAATCATGGGGCACTACATCAAAAACTAATGTTGTGATGTATATTACAACATTATGTTAATGTATATTAACATAACATAATAAAATAAAGTTTAAAAAATCTATAGGTAAAAATATGCCGGAAAATATTGCATTTATCTTTAAATCTTTAATGTTACTATTCAAATAAATACTAGAAATTTAAAAAAACAGTTCATTTGAAAACAAATTAATACCATTAAAAAATGATAGTAACTTTTTTAAGAGCTTCTTGTGGAGGAATCAATGGTCTGGTTGTTCTTTAGTCTTCCATAAATATTCCTTCTCCTAGCTGCACTTCTGGTGTTGTGAGAACATATTAAACATCGAATACCATGAAAATTGCCTCAAATAGAACTATTCTAAATTGCTGAGTAAATTTATAACAATATGTTTGAACCGTCAGGCAAAACTGGGGATAACACTTAGAAATGCCAGGTAAAGGTCGAGCAGCTAAAACACGAACATTGGCAAACCTTTGTGCAGCCCCAGCCAAGAAACACTCAAACCAAAGCTGGACCAACAACCTTCTTTGTCTATTCTCAGATCAAAGCTTAAACCATAGCCTCCTAATTCCCCTGTGCGACTTACAAAAGCACACTCAAGAGCAGCAGAAAAATAAACAAATGAATTAATGAGTGTATGGATTAAATCAGCATAGGTGTTTTTACAATTCTCCTTCTAAGATTTGGCTCCTAGAAGATACATCTCAGTCCACCTATGTTCTAGAATCTAGATGAGCATTCTCTCAAATTCCCAGTGAAATAAAGCAGGCAGGAGGGGGAAAAGGTTGAGGTAGGGTGGAGAGGAAGATTTCCAGGATTTTCTCTCCTAGAAATCAACATTCCTCTGGGTGTTCTGTGTATATAGGGTCAACTAGGAATATGGTTCCTCTGCTCAAGGGAGATCAATAAATTATGAGAGAAGTGTCACTGACAACTTTTTGTCATTGCTTTCTCTGTCTTATATACATATATTTTGGGGCCCAATAAGATACAGTCATCACCTCCAAACCTTTGGAATACCTATTAATTATATTCCCTGAATGATAATCCAAAGGGTCAAGTCTCTACAATAAACTGAGAAGTCACTCCCATTCTAATGATTGCATTGTAGTATGTTCTTTCATACAATTCAGCTAAGTTCACCAAACTGATTGTACCATGACTATTCAATCAGACCTAAAGTTGTAAAACTCCTAGAAGAAAACATAGGGGAAAAGTTCCTTGATACTGGTTTTGGAAATAATTTTTTGAAAGACACCAAAAGCACGGCAACAAAAGCAAAAATAAATGTGAGACTACATCAAACGGAAAAGCTTCTGCACAGCAAAAGAAACAATGAGAAAATGCAAGGCAACTCATGTGAGGGGAGAAAATATTTGCAACTCATCTAAGAAGGGGTTATTATCCAAAGCATATAAGGAACTCCTACAACTCAATAACAAAAACACCAAACAATCCTATTTAAAATGGGCATATGACCTGAATAGACATATTCTCCAAAGAAGACATTTAAATGGACAACAGGTACATGAAAAACTGCTCAACATCGCAAATCTTTGGGGAAATGCAAATGAAAATTACAATCAGCTATCACCTCACATCTGTTAGAAAGATTATTATAAAAATACAAGAGATAACTGGAGACTGTGTAAAGTAAAAGGAACCATTGTGCACCACTGGCGGGAAAGAAAGTTGGTGCAGCCACACGAAAAACAGTGTAGAGTTTCCTCAAAAACAAAAATTAAAAAAATAGAACTGCCATAGGATCAAGGAATCCCTCTTCCTGGTATACATACATCCAAAGGAAGTGACATCAGGATCCAAAACAGATATCTGCACTCCCACGTGCATTGCAGCATTATTCTCACTAGCCATGATACGGAAACAACCTAAGATCCATCTACGGATGAATGAAGATATCTATACATCTTTATCTATAATTTAGCAATAAAAAAGAAGGAAATCCTTCATTTGCAACAACATGGGAAGATCTTGAGGACATTATGCTAAGTGAAATAAGTCAGGCAGAAAAACAAACATTGTGTGACATTACTTGCATGTGGAATCTTTAAAAAGCTGAAGAAAGAGAGAGTAGAATGATGGTTGCCAGGGGCCAGGAGTGGGTGGTAAAAAGAAGAGATTTGGTGAAAAGGTGCAGACTGCCAGAGAAAAGATGAATAAGTTCTGTAGATCTACTATGCAGCACGATGAGTATGGTTAGCAATGTTGTATTATATACCCAAAAGTTGCTAAGAGGGGAGATTCTAAATGCTATCACCACAAAATAAAGATGGTAATTACGTGAGGGAAGAGAGGTGTTAACTACCCCCTTTATGGTAATCATTTGCACTATATATGTGTAGCAAATCATCACATTGCACACCTTAACTCACAACAATAGGTCAATTATATCTCAGTAAAGGGAAAACAATTAAGCTATGTAAGTAAGTCCACACATAATACACGTTCATGGGTGAAGCGTTGCTATAAAACAAGGTGATCATTGGGAATAATGAAGGCCCAACATGTGTGGTTTAGACGATAAATACTGTTGAGAAAAGAGATCAGGAAAGTTAGACACCATGACCATTGTTCTCTGACTATAAAGAAATTCCAATTTTCGATTTTTTTAACTTCTATGAATTAAAACTCAGGCAGACAAAAATTGATATTAGTTTATGGATCACATTGTGACATTGTCGGTGGTTTAGCTCTCCTCCTCATTAAGTTCAAGTGAACCTCCCTCATCTTTAAGTCGAAGATATGAACTGAGTTTAAATATACAAAGAAGATGAAATATTTCTTAACGATCAAACATCCGATCTATAGAGTATTTGCAAAGGCTAACCTAAAACTCTTATTAACCTGAAAGAAAGAACAATAGTGTATTTTTCTCAGGACAGTAAGGACATTTAATAGAAGTATTTTAAAACTATTCAGTTATTCTCATGAACCAAATATGCATGGAGAGAAGCCGACAGTGAGATCTACAAACCATAGACTTGCCTGCTAAGAAATCTTTGATCTGAGAGTAACAGTAAGATGAACTATAATGTAAACGTTTCAAGAAACATTGGTTTTGGGGTGCCTGGGTGGTTCAGTTGGTTAAGCATCTGCCTTTGGCTCCGGTCATGATCTCAGGGTCCTGGGATCAAGTCCCATGTCGGCCTCCCTGCTCAGCGGAGAGCCTGCTTCTCCCTCTCCTGTCCCCCCCTGCTTGTTCTTTCTCTCTCTCTCTCTTTTTCAAATAAATAAAAAAAATAATTAATAAAAAAAAAAAAAGCATTGGTTCGATACTTGAATGACAGGATTCTAAGCCAGACATTTCTGAAACCTCTTGAAGATTTTTCCCATTGCTGATGGTGCATTACATTATTTTAGTGAGAACTGGGAACTATTACAACTACTTTGAAAATAGTTTTTCAAGTAAATCAAAGATTTGTAAAGTACATTAGCCAAACTACAATTCCATGTAGGTTAGGGAGAAATCATGGGGATTTCTGTATTTCTTCTGTATGTCCGTATGCACTTGGAATTAAATAGTGCAAGTCTACCCCTTATGTGTCTCTCTCTTGATGTAAGAGCAAAAATGACACATTTCTCATCCCTGAATATAGAATTTCCATGAATGTTCCAACAGTGGGGCTGCCCCACAGTGTAATTACAGGAGTCTTTTTTTTATCAAACCTGACTTCAGCAACTTTCTGGCAAATTTAGCTGGATATTATATTATGTAAAATGTATAGCATGTGTTTATACATATACATATATTCCACATCACCCCCTGATTTATTTGTCATCTTTTTGTCACTTTAGTTTTGTAATTAAGGATGTTGGTAATATTTCACACTTTCATTTTCATGTATATCAAGTTTCTTTGGTGTTGCGTGAACCAGTGTTTTTACCGCTTTTGTGTTTGGCTGGTACAAATGTTTCATAAAATAGAATATAACTCAGCTGCTTTTGCATCTTAGAGAAGTAGTATTGAGGGTTGTTAGTTCAGCACGTGCCAGGACTGTTTGTGTATCTTGGCACTGGAAACCATTTATTAAGAGCGAAAGTTCAGGTCATATAGAGAACAAAGAAAATGAACCTAAACTAGCTATAGCTTTAAATATTGAAGGCATGGTGCCATCTGGTGGGAGACAAAAATTTTAGAGGAGAAATACAAAGCCCGTTGCCTCCACCGATCACAGAAGGTTGCTGGGGGAAAGACACAGGCAGACAGGGAAAGCAGAGATAAAGTGTCATTTCCTACCCCTCGAATGTCAGTTTGTGGGTAAGGGCGAGGTTGTAAGGGAAGGGTTACAGATCTGCAGCCGGTCAGCTACAAAACTGTGCTGTGATGAAGGTATCACAGATGGGAGAAATTGTCCCATCCATGCCTTGTTCCATTCATTGGCATTTCACCCATCCCTCCATCCATTCATTTACCAACTACCTGCAAGGCACTGTTCTCAACCAGACAATGTCCTCAACACCATAAAACTTATGTTCTGATCGAAGGACATGGACTACAAACAGTTCTTTTAAGCCATATATTAAATGTTTCGGAGAAGAAACTGAGCAGAGGGTTCCTGGCAATGCTGGGTGGAGGAAGGGTAGGGAGGAGGTGCTCCAATATCGAGAAGAGCGTCCAAATACCCCTAAGTTTTGCCAATGCTCAAACCAATAATTGACAGTTACATTATGGTTAGTGTATCTTTTATGAGGCCTTATTTCTGAAGGTTTTTTTAAGACAAAAGCAGACTGGGGTCTTTAATGACATGTATAATCACCAAAGATCGATACAACCACCTAAACCAGCTCTATTGAACAATGGTGGGCTAGCAGTGATATCTAATTTATAAGCTCCTAAACATGATGTACTATTCTTCTGTATTCTTTACCTTGTTATTTTTACTAACAGTAAATTAGTTAGGTGTCTTTCTTGCTGCTTTATTCAGACATTTCCAAAATCCCCAGTGAGGAATATGGTGCTAGTAAATGGCCCAATCTTTACATATTACCATTTTTATGTCTAATATCTACACTAAAAATTTGCTGTTTGAGTTTTCACCTTACAGATCTAATAAATAAGATGTAACTGTAACTAAGGATGAAGATCCTAAGTAGCAAAACAAAAGACAGATTTTAGCATGTTATCACTTTTATAAAGGGTGTCACTATCTAAGTTATTAAGTTATGCCAGAATCTGTTTATTAGTATTTTTTAAGTTTTTATTTAAATTCCAGTTAGCTATCCTACAGTGTAATATTAATTTCAGGTGTACAGTATAGAGTGATTCAAGACTCCCATACAACATTTGGTGCTCATCACAACAAGTGCCCTCCTTAATCCCCATCACCTATTTCCCCCATCCTCCCCAAACCACCTCCCTTCTGGTACACATCCTTTTGGTCTCTAGTTAAGAAACCAAGAAAAAGACTCATAAGCTTATATCTTTTTTTTTTTTTTTTTTAGTTTTTACCTGAATTCCAGATAGTTATCATAAATTGTAATATTAGTTTCAGATTTACAATATAGTGATTCAACACTTCCATTTTTCCAGAGAAGACATAAAGATGGCCAATAGGCACATGAAAAGATGCTCAGCATCACTGATCATCAAAGAAATGCAAATCAAAACTACAATGAGACCTATCAGAATGGCTGACATTGAAAACACAAGAAACAAAGGTGTTGGTGAGAATGTGGAGAAAGGGGAGCCCTCTCACACTGTTGGTGGGAATGCAAACTGGTCCAGCCACAGTATGGAGGGTCCTCAAAAAGTTAAAAATAGAACTACTCTATGATCTAGCAATTGCACTATTAGGTATTTACCCAAAGAATACAAAAATATTAATTCAAAGGGAGACATGTACCCTGATGTTTATAGCAGCATTACTAACAATAGCTAAATTATAGAAACAGCCCAAGTGTCCATCAACAGATCAATGAATAAAGATGTGGTACACACACACACACACACACACACACAAACACACACACACACACACACACACACTGGAATATTACTCAGCCATAAAAAAGAATGAAATCTTGCCATTTGCAACAAAATGGGTGGACCTAGAGAGTATTAGGTTTATTCATATTTATTTATAACTAGGTCCATCACTTGAAAGAATTCAGGAAACAATAAATACACATTGAATATTTTGACGATTAATTTAATCGTGGACTTTGTTCCTTGTGTTGTTCATGCATTTTATGGCATACCATAAAATTAGGAGTCAGACAACCTGGAAGTGAGTTCCAGCCTTGCCCATTGGTTATGACGTTGTGATTGGAAACAGTTCAAGTCTTGTAGCTACCTTTTCATCTAGAAGTGACAGTAAAACTCCATACTAGATAATGGTTAGGGCCATGGGTTCTAATCCCAGCTCTGGCACATTCCAGGTGTGTGATTTGGGGCATGTATTCAATCTGTCTATGCTTTAATTTCCCCATTTGTAAGACTAAAAATAATAATTATTATTTTTACATATAATATAATTTTAAAATCAGAAAATAATGGCACTTTGAATGATATTACATATAAAATTCTTAGCAAATCTTTGGGTGGACAGTAAATAACAAATAAAGGTTAACTCCTTCATTTTTCAGGGGTGGTGTATAATTGCGGTTGAAAAGGGTAACAGTACATGTTATAGCCATTCATAAATAATACAGGACAATGCTAATTTAGCATTGATGTGATTATAATAGTGCATCAGCAATATCACATGTATACCTACAACATATCCCATATCCTCTCTATTTGCTCAAGAAAAAGCTAAAATGTATTTCTAAGGACATGCAGTGGAGAATTAGTTCTTCACCTGGAAAATGTCCTAATTTATTGCTAAAAAACAAAAGATGAAAACACAAAGGAGTTTGCAAGGATTTTAAGTAGAGTAACCTCTGTGTCAATTTCTCCTAAAATTAGCGGGGAGGCTGCCCACATAGCTATGGTAGAGACCACGGTTTCTCTTGACTGAGAGGTCTCTCCTTGACACCTCTCCATTCTGAGAAGCCCTCTGCTGACCACCATAAATGAGCAGCCATTTAGGAATTAAGAAGTTAGAAAATGATTGGTCAATCTTAAATTTATATTCATCTTCCATTTCTCAGTCATAATTCAATTTATTAAAATGGCATTTTAAAACCATTTTTAAACTACATTTTTAACTACTCTCAAAACTACATGTACTTCGAATTTTTCTCTCTCTACCCAGAATATTGTCCTCTTTGCACTGCCTACCAACACATGTTTATTCAACTCATGAACTTGTATATATTCTTAAATTTTTGCTTCAAATTTCACCTCCTTCAGGATGTCTTCCTTGTTTCCCTTAGGTAGAAGTAAGAATTTTCTCTTTTGTCTTTCTTTAATGCTATGTATTCTGCTATGTATTAACCTCAAATGCATTTCTTGTGCATTGAATTTTGATCTGTTCTTGCATGCCTTTATTTCCCCATCAGAATATAAACTTGGGGATCAGAGACTATTTCCTAGTCATTTTCATATTTTATATGCTTATCCCAGTGTGTAGAACATGGTAGACACTTATTAAATCTTTGCAAAATATAAATCAAAATGAAAGAAGTTTCTAAGATGTTAGCTAGCATGGGTTTTGTCCCATTTATGAGAAGGAAATAATTCCTATAAGAAAGTGGTCTAAAATTCAGAATAAAATTATTACATCCATATTTTAATTGCTATTTATTTTGAAATAAGTGAATAACTTACTTCTTCAACCTTATTATTCAAGTTGAATTTCTTATATGCATTTTAATATTCAAAAAAGCCTAACTACGGGCACCTGGGTTGCTCAGTCGGTTAATCGTCGGACTCTTGATTTCGGCTCAGGTCACGATCTCAGGGTCGTGAGATGGAGCCCTGCATCAGGCTCTGCTCTCAGTGCAGAGTCTGCTTGTCCCTCTCGTTCTGCGCTTCCTTGCACTGTCTCTCTCTCTAAAATAGATAAATGAATGAAATCTTTGAAAAATAAAAATAAAAAAGCCTAACTAGAGAAATACAAATGACATCAAATACCTAATTCCTTTTCTATGAGGTTTATACATATATAACTGCAATTTTTTCTACATATAAAAGAATTAGTAAAAAAAAAAGTATGAAAGTGTAAGTGATTCAGTGACACTTTACAGAATAGAATGTGAAGTATAGTTTTCCTGGAATACTTGATGTGCAGATGCTTGCTATCAATGACTAGCACTTACTCCTAGCTTCAGCGTTAGCCCCTGTTCCCTATTGTGGGAAAGCAGCAATGTGAAGCAACTCTAGCTTCACACTTTCCAGCCTTTATTCATCGTTTTCAAGCATGGTCATCCTATCTGGAGACTGCATTTTTCAAAGGAACCAGAAGCACAGCGAGGCTTAAAATATCACTCAACATAAAGATAATGATGCTTTGGCAAGGTTGTGTGATTTGATCGTTAGTTCTTTCGTAAGTGCCACTAAGTACCTCTTTGGCCAAGCATCAGGCTTAGCAAACAATGTGTAATTCAAAGCTCCAACGAGATTGGGCAGGAATGCGCACTGACTAATCAAGGCAGTGGCAGAATGAGACAGCCAAGCACTTTGGCTGGGTGTTCAGCTCCACCTGCTTATCAGTAAGGCAGCTCTCCTGGGGCTGATTTGGGCCCCTGCTGCTGTAGGTACAGTATCCAGAAATAGGAAATAACCAGCCTTAGGTTGCTATACCGACGCCATAATTATCAATGGTCTTTTCTCATAGAAAATTAATCAAGTTTAACAAAAATCAGAGCAATAGTTTAAAAATAGAAAGTACCAAGTTATTAGTGAAAAGTTAGTAGCCTTCCAATAACCTTAAAACATCCCTAGAGAGAAGGAAGCCCGTCTGCACTGGGCCCTTCACCTAAGGGCACTTGCTTTCCCCTTTACTGTAACACTATTCATTCCGTATTATTATGCCTACTTTGCAGATTCAGGGAACTGAGGTTCAGAGAAGTTATATAACTTTTTCAAGACCTCGTGTTTGGGAAATAACACGACTAATATTTGAACTCAAGAATCCAATCTCCTTTCCACGATAGCAAATGCGTCTCTATTTTCTTCCTGGACTTGCCATTTCTAGGTCCTATAAATCCCCCTTTTTCCTGTGCTAACCCGTTTTTCTATATTCTTCTTCTCATTCCTTTTTTCCTGATATTTCTAAAACCTTAGGAGAAAGAACCAACTTCATCGCATGCTTCTTAAGATTTCATTCACAACCCTCAAAACCTCAATCAAGTGTAGGTGAATTCTGGATTCTTATTTCTTGATGAAGTGTACACTTTCTTATTCTAGGAACTCAGTTTCTAAGCATATAGTATCAACCGTGTTTCAGAGTAAACTCAGAAAGAGGTAAAGAGAAAGCACTGCCTCTGTCCCATTGCTTTGTTGGAAAGAAGTGTCACTATTAGCGATGGGTGCCAAGGTGTCCTTGCTATACTTTGCTTACATTCACATGTAACCTGCTAAAACTTCATCTTGTACCCAAAGCTACTTTACCCTAGCTTTTTGCAAAAAAAAAAAAACAAACAAACAAATATTTCATTTGACTTTCAGGTCATTTTTTCCTGATTCTAATTTTTCAGACCAATGAGCAACAGCCACTGGAGAACAAATTTATGGCAAGGCCTTGAATTCCTAGAAATGATTGCTAATTAGATGCTAGTTATAGAGATTATTTGTGTTTAGATATGTACCGAGTTTTGAATTTTTAGGCTTTTGGGTTTTAGATTCCAGATAAACTACCAATGTTTCAGTATCTGCTGTGTTGTCTGTCTGTCTACCCAAGTCCCACTGTCATCCTGGTCAACATCATCACAGACAGCACATATGACCCCCCAGAAAACCAGCCCCTTGATGTCCAAGGCTCTTTACCTCTGTCCTCCATTCCACTCTAGGAACCCTTATCATGGCCTCCCAAATGGCTCTTCTACATTATTCTCAAATTCAGAGTACTTACAACCTACTATAATTAGGACTATCTCACTCTATTGTTCATATCGCACCAATCCTTCTACGTCATCAACACCTCTGGTTCTACTGTCCCCCAACCTAACGTCCGTACCTGTATTGCCTTCCTTCAATTAAGCTTGGATCCCAGAGCAATAATTTTTTTCACTGTCTGCCACTTCCCTCAACTATCTTGCCCTCCTCCCATTCACAGATGCTTGTAGACCCCCCTCTACCAGTCCCACAAATGTTGAGAACAACTGGAAAACAATCACACAATCTCCTCTTAGGTGAGTGTGTCTATTGACTCGTGGGGACCTCTCCTAATGGGGCCTTCCCTTACCGTCCTCATCCATCCAAGGTGGTTCCCCTCTTCTCCACAGTAGATCTTCCAGCTCTGTTTAACTTTGTTAGAGCTTATTACCCAAACATCTTCCTCTCTCTCACATTTATTTTTTTACTTATTTATTAGTTTGTGAAATATTTATTGAACACCTACTGTTAGCCAGACCCTAACCTCAGCAAATGGCTCCACTCGTACTTTGCAAAGAAAATGGGGTCCAGTAGAGGAGTAAGTCTTCAGTTTCTTGTCATGCCACCCAAGCACTGCCTGGCATCCCTACTCATCTTTCCATACCTTCCTCTATAGGAAAGGGTTCCCAGTCTCATTCTACTACAATATCACAGGTGTTTCCACCCAAAGATGCTTCTATCTTCCCATCCAGCCTTGGTTTTGTACTCCCTTAACACCAGCTCTCCTTTTCCCCAATGTCTGCCTTTCTACTGTCTCGGGGCAGCCAGCATGATAACATCCTCAAACTCTCTAAATTAAAAAAGAAACTAAGCAAAAAAACAAGCAAGCAAGCCTCTCCTGAATGTACTTTCCATTCCAGCTACTGCCTTGCTTCTTTTACTTCAACTTCCTCACTTCTAATTTACTCCTCAGCCTCCTGCAAACCAGCTTCCTCTTACGTCACTCTGTAGTGATATCACTCACCAAGGTGATCGGTGTTCTTTGTGGATAGAGCCAATAGACACTTCATACTGTTTATCCTACTTCATCCTTCTGAAATGTTTGACACTCTTGACAGCCATCTTTCCCTTGAATTCAGAGGTGCCTTGTGCTCTTGCTTTTCTTATCATCCTCTTGGGTTCTTGGTGGGTCTCTCATTCTCTCTGTCCCGTGCCTTGAGATTAAAGTCCAAATCCACTAACATAGCAAACCTTTGTCTTCTCCCCAGGGACTCCTGGCCTCCTCCCCATCATAACACAGACCAGTTCACTTTGCCTTCTCCCCAACACCTTCCCTTTTCTCTTTGGTCCGGCAATGTCCACCCGCTTACTGACATCACCTTCTCTAAGACTCTTCCCCAGCCTGCCATAGCACTAATCACCCTGTATTGAAATTGGCCTGTCTCCCCACTGGACTCTAAACTTCTTGCAAGCTCAAGTTATGGGGAATACATTGTTTTTTCTTTAGCACAGGACCTGGAAAATCGGGGTTCAGTGATTTTAAATTTATTTTATTTATTAATTCTGGGCATGTTTCTTTTCCATGTACCTCACTGGAACTTTCCTTAGTACTGTACTCTCCCAGAAGATTTCCCAAAGACATAAGCTCCCTATTTGATTCTCAAGCATTAAACCATTGTTCTCTTAGATGTAGTACTTTGTAGGTACACACTATTAACATGTATTAACATTCAAAACAATTTAATTGGTCATAATATTATAAGAGAGTAGTAAGAGGTCAACCAACTATAGAGTGTAGTATGCATAATAAATTCTAGTTCAATTGAAATGTTCTCTCAAGGTCAAAGAATTAAGTCACATATTACAAGATACCACAAAGAGTAACATTAAAATAGTAGCATGTTAAACATGCAGAGATAGACATCAATAGAACAAAACAAAAATTCCATGGTTAAAGTACACGATGGACAGTGTAATAGTTTTCTATTGCTGCTGTAATAAAATACCACAAATTTAGTGACTTAAACCAACACAAATGTATCATCTTACAACTCTGTAGGTCCGAAATCCAACACAGGTCTCACTGGACTAAATCAAAGTGTAAACAGGGCTGAAGCCCTTTCTGGAGGATTTCTGGGAGAGTTCATATCCTTGTCCCTCGTAGTTTCTAAAGGCTGCCTGTATTCCCTGCTCATGGGCCCCTTCATCTTTAAAGTCAGCAACAGGGCATCTATCTGAGTCTCATTCTGTCAACACACCTCTTCTCTGATAACAGCCAAGAGAGATTTTCCTCTCTTAAGGATTCATGTGATTAGATTGTCTTCACCTGGATAATCCAACCATCTCAATGTCTTTAACCTTAATCATGCCTGCAAATTTCCTTTACCATATTCACAGGGTTTTGGGATTAGGAGATGGAGATCTTTGGGAGACTATTATTCTGCCTACCATAGACATTTAGTATATATAAAGGTGACATCTCAGATTATTGGAAAAGGATGGATTTCTTAATAAATGATGTTGGGTCAATCATACAGACCTTTGGAAAAAGATAAATTATATCTGTATCTCACACTATTCACTAGAATAAAATACTTAGATTAGAGCTCTAAATGTAAATCAGTCAATCAATCAATCAAACAATCATACATATGCCCCCAAATGAGAAAACATGGAAGACTGATAAATTTGACTTCACTATAAAATGTCAAAATTCAAATGACAAGAGAATGTATTTGCAATTTTTGTTAGAAAAAAAAAGCTAATCTTGCTGAACTAAAAATAACTCTTAAAAATAGAACAGAAGACAAAATGACAATTAAAAATGGACAAAGGGCCACAATAGCCAAACAATGGAAAGAGCTGAGATGTCCATCGACAGATGAATGGATAAAGAAGGTGTGATATATATGCACAATAGAATACTACTCAGCTGTCAAAAAAATGAAATCTTGCCATTTGCAACGATGTGGATGGAAATAGAAGGTATTATGCTAAGCGAAATAAGTCAGAGAAAGACAATTATCATATGATCTCACTCATATATGGACTTTAAGAAACAAAACAGAGGATCATAGGGGAAGGGAGGGAAAAATAAAACAAGATGAAATCAGAGAGCAAGACAAACCATAAAAGACTCTTAATCTCAGGAAACAAACTGAGGGTTGCAGGAGTGGTGGGGGTTGGGGGGTATGGGGTGGCTGGGTGATAGACATTGGGGAGGGTATGTGCTATGGTGAGTGCTGTGAATTGTGTAAATTGTCTGTTGAATCACAGACCTGTACCTCTGAAACAAATAATACATTATATGTTAAAAAAAAAATAAAAAAGAAGATAGTAGGAAGGGAAAAATGAAGGGGGGGAAGCAGAGGGGAAGACGAACCGTGAGAGATGATGGACTCTGAGAAACAAACTGAGGGTTCTAGAGGGTAGGTGGTTGGGGGGATGGGTTAGCCCGGTGATGGGTATTAAGGAGGGCACGTATTGAATGGAGCACTGGGTGTTATATGCAAACAATGAATCATGGAACACTACATCAAAAAAAAATTAATACATAGATGTAAAGAGAATATGGGTGTTTATTATATAATCTTTCAACTTTTCTGCATATGTGAAATTTTCACAGTAAATCTTAGTAGTAAAAAGACAAAGACAACATAAGAAATGAAGTCAAGACACTTTTTAGCTATTGTAAGAAGAGATTAAAAAAAGACTTCAGTGATTTTGATTTGATGTTTCTGTGCAATAACCATGCTGATTGGCAGAAGACTGCGTCTGCAAATCCTAATGCTTCTAGGCATATTTCCTATTATATTGCTTCTTTCCTACCTTTTACTTCTTCTTTAACTGTCATACTCTTTGCTTGAGAGAACAATCATAAACTCTAAGTCAAAAAATAAATTCTAGATTCTAGAAAAGTGGATATAATTTTAATACCAAAGCAGAGCGTGTTGATTTATATAATATTTTCAATATTCACATGAAAACCTTCACTTTGTCAAGCATTGTGATTCTGAGGTAAATAACAAACTCAAATCAGGAAACTGCAGTTCTAAATCTCAGCACAGTTGTAAGATTTCAGTTTAGGCAGTATGTTTAACCTGCATAACCTAAACTCCTCCCATTAAAGTAAGAGCAGGAGAAGGGCCTTTCTTAGTGGATAATTACCAAGATTACCCTAAAGCATCATTTCACATGCGCTTTTGTTGTGCAGATATGACTGATGTCTACTAATTTACAGACAACTCTAGCAATCGGAATTGTGAAAGTCACTAATTTACAAATTACTTGAGAAATTTAAAGTTGATACAGTAAGAAGCAAAACTTAAGTAATTGTGAATTAACATCACCTCATATCCTCTGAACATTAGAAGTTTAACCCCTAAATGAGTGAGTCTTTTTGGTTTTCAGAATTTGAGGATAGTAGTTACCAGTATAGTCTTTGCGTTAGTGACGAAATGCCTATTGGATTTACGAGCTAGGCTCTCTGTCATCATATTTCTGGATGATTTCTCTCTCTAGGCCAGTTTTTAGGGCTTAAAGAGAGGCATGGACTTTATCAAAGTCACCTTGTTTAGCAGAATAGGGCAGTACCAGCTTCTTTGAAGGTGTCAAGACGAGGTCAGCTCCAAAGATAATAACACAACGTGGAATTCAAACAAAATTCACTTTGTTTTGTCCTGGTCTCCTTTCCAAAATCTCCTAGAGTTTTAAGGAAGAAATGCTTTCAAAACCATAGTTGTTTAAGAAACTCTACAAATAACCTCGGAGATTTTAGCAGGGCATAGAGAGCATCAATTGTTACTATGAACTAACAGTATTTAGCAGATGATGTCACATATCATACACATTTCACTACACACTAACAGAAAAGTACTAGACTTCTCGCTAAATGGGTTAGTCGGTCAGTGTGTGAACCACACCAAATAAATCATCATGATTATCAAAGCACTGCTAAGTTTAAGGAACATATGGAGGAATCAAAGACATGACACATCTCTCTGTAAAACACGGACCCAATCTTGCCACTATTTTCATAAGAAATGCTATAGTACAAATAGCTGTAAATCAGATATGGACTCTGACCTCCAGATATTTATAGTTTTATAAAAGAGATGAAATCGCTTCCTAAATAGCTAAAAAGCTGAGACAGCTGTGGTAAATCCTCAAGAAAGAGCTTAACCCCAAAATCATCTTTGATCTCTTTTCCCTTTTTTTCAGTTGGACCTCCAACCCAGTAGTTTCTACATGTCTTCTTTCTATTCACATTGCCACCCTCCAAGTTTAGCTATTTTTAATATTTCATTGTAACGGATCACTCCCTCCCAGATGGGATCTCTCCTCTGTCCTAGCCAACATCCACACAGCCACCAAAATGCAGACCTCAGGTTGTCACAACCTAAACTCAGAAATAGTGCCCCAAGAAGACATTCAGGTAGCCAACAGATGCAGGAAAAGTGTTCAACATCACTCATCAGCAGGGAAATGATCATCAAAACCACAATAAGGTCTCAACTCACACCTGTCTGAATGGCTATTTTTAAAAAGACAATAAATAACAAGTGTGGGTGAGGATGTGGAGAAAAGGAAACCTCATGCACTGTTGGTAGGAATGCAAATTGGTGCAGCTACTGTGGACAACAATATGGCAGTTCCTCAAAAAATTCAAAATAGAACTACAATATGATCCAGCAATGCCAATGCCAGCTTTGGATATTTATCCAAAGGAAACATATATCAGAAAGATATATGCACCTCATGTTCATTGCAGCATTATTTACAATAGCCAAGGTATGGAAGAAATCTAAATATATACATGTTTATTTCATTTTCTTTAACCATGAATCCATTGATGGAATATTATTTAGCCTTAAAAAAGAAAGAAATCTTGTCATTTGCCACAACATGAATGGAGTCCGAGGGCACTATGCTAAATGAAGTAAGTCAAGCAAAGTAAGACAAATACTGTATGGGGCACCTGGGTGGCTCAGTTGGTTAAGCGACTGCCTTCGGCTCAGGTCATGATCCTGGAGTCCCGGGATCGAGTCCCACATTGGGCTTCCTGCTCAGTGGGGAATCTGCTTCTCCCTCTGACCCTCTTCCCCGTGCTTTCTATCTCTCATTCTCTCTCTCTCTCTCAAATAAATAAATAAAATCTTTTAAAAAAAAGACAAATACTGTACGATCTCCCTTATATGTGGAATCTAAAAATAATAGAAAAGGAAAAAAAACCAAGCTCATAAATACAGAGAAAAGATTGGTGGTTGCCAGAGTTGGGGGATAAGGGGTGGACAAAATGGGTGAAGGTGACAAGGTAGAAATTTCCAGTTATAAAATAAATAAGTCATGGGGATGTAATGGACAGCATGGTGACTACAGTTAACAATACTGTATTGTATACATAAAAGTCACTAAGAGAGTAGATCTTAAAAGTTCTCATCATGATAAAAAAATTGTAACTTATGTGTGGTGATGAATGTTAACTAGATTGTGGTGATTATTTCACAATATATATAAATATCAAATCATTATGTTGTATACCTGAAACTAACATAATGTTATATGTCAATTATACTGAAATTTTAAAAGGAAAAAAATATATACTTTGTCACAAAATGATGCCTGATCAGTATGGACATCATACTATTAGTATGGACATCAACAGGTCTTGTTATCGTATACCGAGCTCTACTCCCAGCCTCATCTTCTGTATTCCGCTGTCTCCTGCACACCCAAGACTCTAGCCACACAACTATGCACTTTTCTGGAATATACCCTGCACTTTCATGACCCTGTGTCTTTCGTTATGGTGTTCATTCTGCATGGATTACCTTTCCTCTACCTCATATACCTCATACTCCTTCAAAATTGCATTTAATTCTTTAAGGTCAACTTCTCTTAAGCCTTTCCCAATGTCTCCTGTCACCATTATTCATTTCTTCTTTTGAATATTCATAGTTTTTTTATTATACCTTTTGATTAGGACATTTGTACTATGCATTGTATTTTATTTACATAATGATACTATGCAACTTGCAAAGCACTTTCACAAACGTCTAAAACTCACAAGTATGATTTGAGTGTAGATCAGGTGAGGGAATTGTTTCAGAGAATTGAATGCCATGCCCAGGATCACAGTTCAGTAGCTCTTCAACCATCTTTCTTAACTGTGGAACTTGTACTTCAGAGTACTCTATATTTCTGCTTCCCCTCGTAGACCATGGGTCCTTCAGGGCAGGGGCCCTTACCCTGCTTACTGCCTGGAATGTAGTGAACCTTAGTGCCCACTTACTCAAATCCTGAGGCTACTGCTGGAATTCCTTCACCAGCCTGCCTCTCTCTTTAGCTGAGGTCACGTCATCCCTTTGAATGAATTTAAGAAGATAGAGGTCAATCAGAACTGAATCAAACCCACCTACTTCATATGTTGTATTCACGTGAAGGAACTGTGTGCCTTTATCCTGTTTCTGAGACAAAGCCTCAAAGTAATGACCAATCTCAGTAGCCAATCTTTGCCTTTTTTCTCTGGTCCTAAATTCTGTCTTAAAAATCTGCCCAACAAAAGCAATAAACAGGGACACCTGGGTGGCTCAGTGGGTTAAGTGTCCAACTCTTGATTTCGGCTCAGGTCATGATCTCAGGGTCATGAGATCAAGCCCCATGTTGAGCTCTGTGCTCAGTGCAAAGTCGGCTTGATATTCTTTCCCCTTCCTTCTCCTTTCCCCTTTGCTCCTCCCCCACCCCCCACTCATGCTCTTTCTCCTTCTCTAAAATAAAACAAAACAAAACAAACTGAAGCTTCTAGAGGGGAGGGGGTGGGGGGATGGGTTAGCCTGGTGATGGGTATTAAAGAGGGCACGTATGGCATGGAGCACTGGGTGTTATGCACAAACAATGAATCATGGAACACTACATCACAAACTAATGATGTAATGTATGGTGATTAACATAACATAATAAAAAAAACCCGCTTAAAAAAATAAAACAAAATAAAATGGAACATGTTGAATAGTATGCAAAGTTGAGTAAAGCATTGATAGGGAAATATCAAATACTGCTATCACTTTCTTTAGGTCACATGTGGTTTGTTATCTTGGAAAATGCCGTTAGCAAGAATCAAAATTCTATAGGGATTTCACCATTACATCTCTTTTCCAATGACTATACTATTGATTAGTAAGATTAGCAAGAGTGAAAAATTGATTGTGAATATACTAAAATCATTGCAGATAGTTTATTGGGTACCTACTACATACTAGGCATTCTGTTGGGCTACTCACATACATTATCTAACTTAGTCTTTTCAATTATGTAAAAGTTATTGTAGTGGTATTATAATGTGTCAGGAAGCTCAGAACAGTTAAGTAATTGGCCCATAACTGGTAAATGGCAGGACAAGTTTAACTATATATAATTATGAAGTCCGTTCTCTTTCCTCTCTGCCACATTGTATTTAGTTGAGAAATTCTTGAGATAAAGGATTGGTTTGTCTTTTAAATGAAAGATGATTTCATGCTTTATTGCTTACAGATGGGCCCCGACTTAACAATGGTTTGACCTATGATTTTTTTACTTTACAATCATGTGAAAGCCATAGGCATTCAGTAGAAACTGCAATTCAAATTTTGAATTTGTACAATCCTCTCTTGTGATGCTGGGCAACAAGCCCCAGCTCCCAGTCAACCACGCAATCACAAGGGTAATCAATTGATATACTGACAACCATTTGGTACCCATATGACCATTCTGTTTTCCACTTTCAATACAGTATTCAAGAAAGTATGAGATATTCAACACTTTATTATAAAATAGGCTTTGTGTTAGATGATTTTGCCCAACTGTAGGCTAACATTGGTGTCCTGAGTGCATTTAAGGTCAGCTAAGTAAGCTATGATATGGGGTAGGTTAGGTGTATTAAAGGCATTTTCGACTTACAGTATTTTCAATTTACAACAGGGTTATTGGGATGTAACCCCATGGTAAATTGAGGAATATCTGTATGTTCAATGTTTTGATTATTCAAACATCTTTGATTTGCCTCTGTCTTCCAATTTTGTAAAAGGTTTACTATGTTACTACATTTTCTACATTGCCACAAGGTTTACTACAATAGGTATCATAAGACCTGGGTTTTATTTTAATCTTCCATGTGAACTTGGACAAACCACGAGATTTTTGTGCCATTTTTTATTTATTATATAATTGGGGCTTGAACTGGGTAATTTAAGATTTTACCTAGCTCTGGTATTTCTCTATTAAATCTAAATGGATTCATCTTTTGAGTTTAGTCTCCAATAGAGGGAAAACATGTGGTTCTCTCAAGAATTTTTTTTCACAACAGTAAAAGACTATTATCTCAAATAACGTGATTTTTTAAAAAAATAAATTAATTTAACTTGGAAGTTATAGGGTTGAAGGACTCAAAATGTTACCTGCTTACTCAAAACACCATACATGAGATTTGTCAACGTTTCTACTAGAAGAGAATTTTTAAGTTTTCATTATTAATCACAATTTTGATACTGTGAGTCCTGAATATTTACCTAAATATGACTAAAAAAGTGGAAGGTAAGAGAAATGCCCACAATCCAAGTATGACATGAATTAATGAAGACTCTCTAGCCTGCAGCAAAAAATTTCAGGTCTGAGGTTTTTGATCTCTTTAGTCTACAGTGACTTTGTCCCAGTTTTTACAAGTGTTATTTTATTATCTTCACATTGAACGAAGCGGCATCTCAGGATGTATTGGAGAAAGGCATTAACCCGAGAATTCTCACTGCCATTATCAGAACCGTCGTCCTCCTCTCTTCTGCTGCATGTTGCTAAAAGACCAGCTTCGGAGCATGGATCCTCACACTCCCACATTACTCCTTCTGGTGAAATTAAAGAAATGTTAGGCAACTCATCAAAACATTTGGCATCCTAGTATCTGCGCCTCCCATTTCAGTGTCTTCTCTGATGTTGTAAAGAAAACAGGTGGTTCTACATTAAGAAAGCAAGATTGTGAGCTGTGAGTTTCTGCTTCACTCTATCTCAGTGTGATCACCTTCCCTGAATTTTAGGTTCTGTCTAAGCTAGAAAGATTCTGTTGTTACGAAGTAATGTCTGAAATGAATGATTAAAGGAGGTAACCGCATTGTGTTTGTGGTAGATTTAATCTAAATGGTAAATCTCTACCATAAAAACATTCTGTAATGAATTAGGCGTTTGAAATAAGGAAAAGAAATTTTTGCTCTACTTAAAAGCATTTAAAATTCATCTGAACTATTATCTTCCATTTTAGGCATTGTACTTTAAGAATAAAATGGCTAAATAGAAATATAACCAGGAGAAAAATCACCAGGAGGGTGAAGGAACATGAGCCCAACTGTTGAAGTAATTGGGGAAGAGGAGGTTATCTTGGGAAAAAAATGAATATTCAGGAGAAAGATGATGATTATGTGCAAATATCATTTGAACAGGATTACATTTGTCTAATAAGACACGGAGAGTTAAAATAAACCCAATGGAGGGGGGCGGAGCAAGATGGCGGAGGAGTAGGAGACCTGGATTTCGTCTGGTCTCAGGAATTCAGCTGAATAGGGATCAAACCATTCTGAACACCAGGAACTCAACAGAAGATCGAAGATAAGAATAGTAACAGCACCCTGAACAGAAAAGCGACCACTTTCTGGAAGGTAGGACGTGCGGAGAAGGGAATCTGAGGCGATATTTGGGAGGATAGATGGCGGGGGAGGGGGCCTCCGTCGGCCTCTTCTGGCAAGTGATAGAGCCGCGGAGCACAAAATCGGAACTTTTAGAAGTCGGCTCCGCTGAGGGATGTCGCTCCAGTGGCTAAGCGGGGGGTGGAACCCTCGCAGGACAGTGTGGTCTCAGGACCCTCGGGGTCACGGAAAGACCGGGGGTGCCTGAGTGCAGCAGAGGTCCTAGGTATCAGAGTGGGGAAGCCGGCTGCAGAGACAGAGCTGAGGCGCGGGCTCTCAGCTCGGGGTGGCCATAAACTGTGATCCGCGGCCCAGTCGGGCCACTGCGCCTCCAGCAGGGACCCAACAAGTGGCAGATCCGGGGAGACTCCCCTTCCTCCCCTGGGAGGAGCGGCACGGGAGCGCACCGCAGGGATCTGCTGGGTTTGGAGACTCCACACGGGGTCGGGTGCCAGACATAGAAACGCTCGATCACAGGCTGGGTGAGCACGGAGTGCGGCCGGAGACCGGGGAGACGGGAGTGACTGCTTTTCTCTGGGGGCACACTGAGGAGCGGGGCCCCGAGTTCTCAGCTCCTCCGGGTGGAGATTGGGAGGCCACCATTTTCACCCTGGTCCTCCAAAGCTGTACCGAGAGCTTGCAGAGAACAAAAGCTCCTGAGAGCAAACCGGAGCAGCTTGCTTAGCCCGGACCAACAAGGGCGGGGCAATTCCGCCTCCGGCAAAGACATTTGGGAACCATGGCAACAGGCCCCTCCCCCAGAAGATCAGCACGAACAGCCAGCAAGCCAAGACCAAGTTTACCAATCAAGGAGAATGGGAGAACTCCTTCGCTAGGGAAATACTGCACATAGAATTCATGGCTTTTTTACCATAATTCATTAGTTTTTCAAAGTTAATTTTTTTAACTGGTTTTTTTTTTTGAATTTTTCTTTTTCCCTTTTTCAACCAACATCTTATCAATCCCTTTTTAAAAAAAACATTTTTTATTTTTCATTTTTAGAGTCATATTTTTATCCCTTCATAGTAGTTACCCTTATTTTTGGCATATATATATATAAGTTGTTCTCTCTTTAAAATTTTGAGATACAATTTCTTCTAACAGATCAAAATATACCCTAAATCACTAGTGTATGGCTTTGTTCTATTCTCCTGCCTGATCACATTCTCTCCCTTTTTTTCTTTTTTTTCTTTTTTCTTTTTC
>NW_027397069.1:59069381-59170580 GCF_003265705.2 Callorhinus ursinus | reverse complement strand
AAATTTTAGCAGGCACTTTCTTCTAACAGACCAAAATATGCCCAAAAGCTAGTGTGTGGCACTGATCTATGCACTAGCCTGATCATATTTGATCATATTCTGTTTTTCTTTGTTTTGTTCTGTTTTTCTTTGTTTTTATCTTTTTCTTTTTCCTTTTTTTTTCCCTCTCTTCTTTCTTTCCCTTTCTTGTCCCCTAGTTTCAGGTCTTTTCTGATTTGTATAGAGTATATTTGCTGGAGACATTGTTAACCTGTTAGCATTCTGTTCTCTCATTCATCTGTTCTCCTCTGGACAAAATGACAAGACGAAAAAAAATCACCTCAGCAAAAAAAACAAGAGGTAGTACCGTCTGCCAGGGACCTACTCAATACTGACATTAGTACGATGTTGGACCTAGAGTTCAGAATCATGACTTTAAAGATACTAGCTGGGCTTGAAAAAAGTGTGGAAGTTATTAGAGAAACTCTTTCTGGAGAAATAAAAGAACTAAAATCTAACCAAGTTAAAATCAAAAAGGCTATTAATGAGGTGCAATCAAAAATGGGGGCACTAACTGCTAGGATAAATAAGGCAGAAGAAAGAATCAGCAATATAGAAGACCAAATGCTGGAAAATAAAGAGGCTGAGAAAAAGAGGGAGAAACAACTACAGGATCACGAGGGCAGAATTCGAGAGATAAGCGATACGATAAGACAAAACAACATTAGAATAATTGGGATCCCAGAAGAAGAAGAAAGAGAGAGAGGGGCAGAAGGTATATTGGAGCAAATAATAGCAGAGAACTTCCCTAATGTGGGGAAGGAAACAGGCATCAAAATCCAGGAGGCACAGAGAACCCCTCTCAAAATCAATAAAAAGAGGTCAACACCCCGACATCTAATAGTAAAACTTACGAGTCTCAGAGACAAAGAGAAAATCCTGAAAGCAGCTCGGGAGAAGAGATATGTAACCTACAATGGTAGAAACATTAGATTGGCAACAGACCTATCCACAGAGACCTGGCAGGCCAGAAAGGACTGGCATGATATCTTCAGAGCACTAAACGGGAAAAATCTACAGCCAAGAATATTATATCCAGCTAGGCTATCATTGAAAATAGAAGGAGAGATAAAAAGCTTCCAGGACAAACAAAAACTAAAGGAATTTGCAAACACGAAACCAGCCCTACAAGAAATATTGAAAGAGGTCCTCTAAGCAAAAAGAGAGCCTAAAAGCATAGATCAGAAAGGAACACAGACAATATACAGTAACAGGCACCTTACAGGCAATACAATGGCACTAAATTCATACTTTGAATAGTTACCCTGAATGTAAATGGGCTAAATGCCCCAATCAAAAGACACAGGCTATCAGATTGGATTAAAAAACAAGACCCATCAATATGCTGTCTGCAAGAGACTCATTTTAGACCCAAAGACACCCCCAGATTGAAAGTGAGGGGGTAGAAAACAATTTACCATGCTAATGGACACCAAAGAAAGCTGGGGTGGCAATCCTTAAATCAGACAAATTCGATTTTAAAACAAAGACTGTAATAAGAGATGAAGAAGGACACTATATCTTAATTAAAGGGTCTATCCACCAAGAAGATCTAACAATTGTAAATATTTATGCCCCTAACGTGGGAGCCAATTATATAAGGCAATTAAAAACAAAAGCAAAGAAACACATTGACAACAATACAATAATAGTGGGGGACTTTAACACCCCCCTGACTGAAATGGACAGATCATCTAAGCAAAAGATCAACAAGGAAATAAAGACTTTAAATGACACACTGGACCAAATGGACTTTATAGACATATTCAGAACATTCCATCCCAAAGCAACAGAATACACATTCTTCTCTAGTGCCCATGGCACATTCTCCAGAATTGATCACATCCTAGGTCACAAATCAGGTCTCCACTGGTACCAAAAGATTGGGATTATTCCCTGCCTATTTTCAGACCACAATGCTTTGAAACTAGAACTCAATCACAAGAGGAAAGTCGGAAAGAACTAAAATACATGGAGGCTAAAGAGCATCCTACTAAAGGATGAATGGGTCAACCAGGAAATTAAAGAAGAATTAAAAAAATTCATGGAAACCAATGAAAATGAAAACACAACTGTTCAAAATCTTTGGGATGCAGCAAAGGCAGTCCTAAGAGGAAAGTATATAGCAATACAAGCCTTCATAAAGAAACAAGAAAGGTCTCAAATACACAACCTAACCCAACACCTAAAGGAGCTGGAGAAAGAACAGCAAATAAAGCCTAAACCCAGCAGGAGCAGAGAAATAATAAAGATCAGAGCAGAAATCAATGAAATAGAAACCAAAAGAACAGTAGAACAGATCAATGAAACTAGGAGCTGGTTCTTTGAAAGAATTAACAAGAATGATAAACCCCTGGCCAGACTTTGCAAAAAGAAAAGAGAAATGACCCAAATCCACAAAATCATGAATGCAAGAGGAGAGATCACAACCAACACCAAAGAAATACAAACAATTATAAGAACATATTATGAGCAACTCTATGCCAAGAAATTAGATAACCTGGAAGAAATGGGTGCATTCCTAGAGATGTATCCACTACCAAAATTGAACCAGGAAGAAATAGAAAACCTGAACAGACCTATAACCACTAAGGAAATTGAAGCAGTCATCAAAAATCTCCCAAGAAACAAAAGCCCAGGGCCAGATGGCTTCCCAGGGGAATTCTATCAGACATTTAAAGAAGAATTAATACCTATTCTCCTGAAACTGTTCCAAAAAATAGAAATGGAAGGAAAACTTCCAAACTCATTTTATGAGGCCACCATTACCTTGATCCCAAAACCAGACAAAGACCCCGTCAAAAAGGAGAATTACAGACCAATATCCTTGATGAACATGGATGCAAAAATTCTCACCAAAATACTAGCCAATAGGATCCAACAGTACATTAAAAGGATTATTCACCATGACCAAGTGGGATTTATCCCTGGGCTGCAAGGCTGGTTCAACATCTGCAAATCAATCAACGTGATACAATCCATTAACAAAAGAAAGAACAAGAATCATATGATCCTCTCAATAGATGCAGAAAGAGCATTTGACAAAGTACAGCATCCTTTCTTGATCAAAACTCTTCAGAGTATAGGGATAGAGGGTACATACCTCAATATCATAAAAGCCATCAATGAAACACCTACAGTGAATATCATTCTCAATGGGGAAAAGCTGAGAGCTTTTCCCCTAAGGTCAGGAACGTGGCAGGGACGTCCACTCTCACCATTGCTATTCAACATAGTATTAGAAGTCCTAGCCACAGCAATCAGACAACAAACAGAAATCAAAGGCATCCAAATCGGCAAAGAGGAAGTCAAACTCTCACTCTTTGCAGATGATATGCTACTGTATGTGGAAAACCCAAAAGACTCCACCCCAAAACTGCTGGAACTCATCCAGGAATTCAGTAAATTGGCAGGATATAAAATCAATGCACAGAAATCAGTGGCATTCCTATACACCAACAACAAGACAGAAGAGAGACAAATCAAGGAGTCGATCCCATTTACAATTGCACCCAAAACCATAAGATACCTAGGAATCAATCTAACCAAAGAGGCAAAGGATCTGTACTCAGAAAACTATAAAATACTCATGAAAGAAATTGAAGAAGACACAAAGAAATGGAAAAACGTTCCATGCTCATGGATTGGAAGAACAAACATTGTGAAGATGTCAAGTGCTACCTAGAGCAATCTACACATTCAATGCAATCCCCATCAAAATACCATCCACCTTTTTCAAAGAAATGGAACAGATAATCCTAAAATTTGTATGGAACCAGAAGAGACCCCGAATAGCCAGAGGAATATTGAAAAAGAAAAGCAAAGCTGGTGGCATCACGATTCTGGACTTCCAGCTCTATTTCAAAGCTGTCATCATCAAGACAGTATGGTACTGGCACAAAAACAGACACATAGATCAATGGAACAGAATCGAGAGCCCAGAAATGGACCCTCAACTCTATGGTCAACTTATCTTTGACAAAGCAGGAAAGAATGTCCAATGGAAAAAAGACAGTCTCTTCAACAAATGGTGTTGGGAGAATTGGACAGCCACATGCAGAAGATTGAAACTGGACCATTTCCTTACACCACACATAAAAATAGACTCAAAATGGTCGAAAGACCTAAACGTGAGACAGGAGTCCATCAAAATCCTAAAGGAGAACACAGGCAGCAACCTCTTCGACCTCAGCCACAGCAACTTCTTCCTTGAAACATTGCCAAAGGCAAAGGAAGCCAGGGCAAAAATGAACTATAGGGATTTCATCAAGATAAAAAGCTTTTGTGCAGCAAAAGAAACAGTCCACAAAACGAAAAGAAAACCGACAGAATGGGAGAAGATATTTGCAAATGACATATCAGATAAAGGGCTAGTATCCAAAATCTATAAAGAACTTAATCAAACTCAACATCGAAAGAACAAATAATCCAATCAAGAAATGGGCAGAAGACATGAACATACATTTTTCCAAGGAAGACATCCAAATGGCCAACAGACACATGAAAAAGTGTTCAACATCGCTCGGCATCAGGGATATCCAAATCAAAACCTCAATGAGTCACACCAGTCAGAATGGCTAAAATTAACAAGTCAGGAAATGACAGATGTTGGCAGGGATGTGGAGAAAGGGGAACCCTCCTACACTGTTGGTGGGAATGCAAGCTGGTGCAAACACTCTGGAAAACAGTATGGAGGTTCCTCAAACAGTTGAAAATAGAGCTACCATAGGATCCAGCAATTGCACTACTCGGTATTTACCCCAAAGATACAAATGTAGGGATCCGAAGGGGTTTGTGCACCCCAATGTTTATAGCAGCAACGTCCACAATAGCCAAACTGTGGAAAGAGCCAAGATGTCCATCGACAGATGAATGGATAAAGAAGAAGTGGTATATATACACAATGGAATATTCTGCAGCCATCAAAAGGAATGAGATCTTGCCATTTGCAACGACGTGGATGGAACTGGAGGGTGTTATGCTGAGTGAAATAAGTCAATCAGAGAAAGACATGTATCATACGACCTCACTGATATGAGGAATTTTTAATCTCAGGAAACAAACTAAGGGTTGCTGGAGTGGTGGGGGGTCGGAGGGATTGGGTGGCTGGGTGATAGACATTGGGGAGGGTATGTGCTATGGTGAGCACTGTCAATTGTACAAGACTGATGAATCACGGATCTGTACTTCTGAAACAAATAATGCAATATATGTTAAGAAAAAAAAAGAAGAAGATAGCAGGAGGGGAAGAATGAAGAGGAGTAAGTCGGAGGGGGAGACGAACCAGGAGAGACGATGGACTCTGAAAAACAAACTGAGGGTTCTAGAGGGGAGGGTGGTGGGGGGATGGGTTAGCCTGGTGATGGGTATTAAAGAGGGCACATTCTGCGTGGAGCACTGGGTGTCATGCACAAATAATGAATCGTGGAACACTACATCACAAACTAATGATGTAATGTATGGTGATTAACATAACAATAAAAAATTATTAAAAAATAAAATAAAATAAACCCAATGGATAAAAGTTCTAGGTAGTGAAACACTAAGCAACGACAAGGAAAAAAAATAAGCTAATTTTTGGGTATCTCTGAAAAAGGAAGGGCTCCCCTAGAAGATATTGTAGTACTATAATTACTATTGCTAGAGAAAGGGTTAACAATGACCTGGTTAATGTAAAATGGATTCTGACACTAAATGACTGAGTGGGCCAGATGACCATTTGTAATTGACCAACTGCAATGAGAGATGATTCTTCTTTTTTTTCTTAAGACTTATTTATTTGAGAGAGAGAGAGTGCCAGGGGGGTGAGGAAGGGCAGAGGAAGAGGGAGAGAGAGATTCAAGTAGCCTCCATGCTAAGCATGGGCTCAATCTCATGACCCTGATCAGGACCTGAGCAGAAACCAAGAGTCGGCTGCTTGACCAACTGCACCATCCAGGCCGCCCATCAATGAGAGATTCTTATTCTAAGTCAATGATAACAGAGTTCTTAGAAAAGTGAAAAAGAACTTCTAAATAATGCATTTCAAGCATAGAAATAAATAAAAGTTATTGTAACTCCAGTTACAAAATGTTTCTTTTTCATTCTCCCTAACACATAATTCCAACGGACTTTTCTTTCATCCTAAAGTTTACAAAGAACATGTTAAGTAGACAAATTGTTAGAAATAAAATATTTATTACCAGTTTTGTCAATTCTTTATGCAACTCAATTCAACTAAAAAAAAAAAGTACCCAGGGATGAAGATTTCATTCATTGAAATTTTGTAGAGCAAGTAGATAAACAAGTGGCAGAACAGAATAGTATTTGGTTAAAATAAGGAAAAAGAAAAGAAAACAAGTCTGAACATATGCCAAACTACTAAGTAAAGATTGATATAGAGAAGGAGAAATTTTAACTTTTTTACTCGTTCATAACATTTGAAATTTGTTCCAAAAATCTGTCTTCCTTTAAAAAGCTATATTTAAAATATTTTTAAAATAAAGCTAACAGAGGGCTAACTCTTCTGCAGTACCCAATAAATATGAATGAGTTTTGTTATAGAAGTTCTCAAAATATATTGCCTTATATATGATTTAATTTCAGATTATACTCTGAATAAAATGCCTGTTAAATTTAAATGCATACCAAAGGAATA
This sequence comes from Callorhinus ursinus, assembly GCF_003265705.2. Lineage (NCBI taxonomy): Eukaryota > Metazoa > Chordata > Mammalia > Carnivora > Otariidae > Callorhinus > Callorhinus ursinus. Next base: position 59,163,904 of record NW_027397069.1, on the reverse strand, counting down.
ACATAAAGAAAGTGAAACACTATTCCTTTCTTCATGAAGCCTATAATCAAAGGGAAGGGGCATCCATGAACTAACTGAGGGGCATATTTACCAAGCAACGTATGAACAGCATGGTGTTCTCTAGAGAGTAGTACAAACTATGTACATAAGTGTTAAGGATTCTTAAATAAAAGCAGGGCTAAAATGAGGTGGAGTTACACAAAAATATTTTCTGGATGAGGTAGGGATGTTAATGTTTTAAAGTTTTAAAGAAGGTAAGAGACTAGGAACAAAGTTAACTCATTGTAACCGTAAGACTCCTCCTCTATCACTCTTTTAATTATTAAACAATTTAACGGATTTTTTAAAAGAAAAGACCACTCCTTCTCTCTTTCCAGATCATTTGGCTTTTATTTGCTAATTACCACTTTAGTTTAGGTTTGAGAAAGTTTTACATTATTTAGGCTTAGGTACCCAGATGCTGGCTGTTCTTCATAGGCACAAGATGTTTTAGAACATACTGTCAAAATAAGCTTTGCTCTGACTTGCATTTCAAACACTGAGAGGTCACAAAAGGAGATCCTGTGTTCTGCTTTCTGCGGTGAGTGCCCCGGCAACTCCATGACCCACTTATTCTGGCTCTCACATCGGTTGGGTAGAGATGCCGATGACATAATAGGTAACTTCATGCATTAATAATGGCTCTTACACTTTCATTACTTTTTTTTCTGTTTTTATTGCTTTTGAATGAAAGATAATCTTGTCATTTTCTTACAGACTTAACTATTTCAAGCTAAATTGCCCATTTGTGTGGCATCCAAGACCTAAGCATTCTCTAAATTACGACCACTGTAGATTTCATGATCACTTTCATCAAAGGAAGAGAAAAAAGGAAGGAGGTAGGGTAAATGTATCCATATTACCACTTTGAGCATCTGTGATATGGAATGAACTAGATGGCTTAATTTGCTTAAGACTTTTAAATCACGTTTTGCCTTTCTTTGCAGAGGTGTGGTTAGAGCAACCCAGGATTCTAGACCGGACTCTCAGTCACTTTGAGTAGTCATGATGTGTCTTACAGAGTGTTAGACACTTTCATACGTACACACACACACACACACACACACACACACACACACACACACACACCTCATTTTTAATCTTCGAAATAACCCTATAAGAAGGTATTTTAGCCTCCTCTTTGAGAATTTTCCCCAAAGGCCAAAACTTTTTCATTCTGTGTCCTGGATACCTTGATGAACTGGAAGGGAATTTCTCAATGTCTTTATCCCTTTAAGATGTAAGGACTTCCTTGTGACCTTGCATGTCTTCCTCAAGGGTGTCTGGAGGGGAATTGGGAAGGTCTTTCTGCCTATCTGAACTGACTGTTCAACACGATCAATGCTAACTTATAAGCCCATATTCCAAAGTAATAGGCAAACATTTAATTCCAAGACTGTCCCTTATTCCTCCAAGAATAGGCCAATTATCTTACTTTGGTTTAGAAATAAATGAGGTCACAATTCAAAAAAAAAAAAAAAGATATTTTAGCCTCACTTTTTAAATGAAAAGAGAAATGTTCACAGAATTTAAACAATGGACTCACAGAAATTCATAGCATAACCAAAATTTGAACAGATTTCTTCTAAATCAAACTCCCACATCTGTGCACCTCTGAGATCCGGCATCCCTGTGGGTCTTGAGAGCATTGGGCTGGGACCTCACACTTGAGCATGGAGCCTGCCATTCCCTTCAGTGGTAGCGTCCCCATCCCTGTGACCTCTCCCTGTACACGGGACCTCTAATTGCTTCTGCACCCCCACTTATGAAAGCAGAGACTCAGTTGCTCTATCTGCCCCACACTGGAGCATATAGTCCCTGGGGGGCGGGGCCCAAGCCCACCCACATCGACACCCTCCCTCCTAATTGTGCTGCTGCACCTTTGGCACTCCTGAGCAGGTGCTCCAGTGAAGGCCATGTAATTGAAAGGTTTGCACACTTCCTGGGGAGCACTCAGGAAAGAGTAGCATTAAACTTGACGTTCTTAATTCAACTGAACCTATCCCAGTGTATTCACTATATAATTAAGTTTGGACTGAGTGATTTAGTTGACTGAAACCCAATCCTACCTCCTGGGCTTTCAATGCTGAAACAGAAGATTCAAGTCCCACGCTCTACTCTCTCAAGTCCTAGGGTCTCTCCTCTGCTTTTCAGAAAGCAATTGTCTTAGTAATTCATTCTTCCCACTCAGAGGTTCTTTGTGGAAACCTCTGTGTATTCCAGGCTTGGCTTTCAGGATTTAAAGGAAAAGCCTTTCCTCATTCAACAAAATCAATTTTCACAAATTAAAAGCACTTGCTTTTAGGCTATGATTTTCCTAGGTACTTAAAAAAACTGTACTTCTTTTAAAACACAAAGCAATTTCTTCTTTGTGTCAGGACTTTTCACTTTCAGTGGGGGGAGGGCCACGAGATAATTAAGAGAAAGCTGCTACAGGAATTAAAGACACTGATTAAATATTTATCAAAAAGTTCATCTCCAATATTCTACACTTGTTCATTTTTTTTAAGATTTTATTTATTTATTTGACAGAGAGAGACACAGCGAGAGAGGGAACACAAGCAGGGGGAGTGAGAGAGGGAGAAGCAGGCTTCCCGCTGAGCAGGGAGCCCAATGCGGGGCTCGATCCCAAGACCCTGGGATCTTGACCTGAGCCGAAGGCAGACACTTAACGACTGAGTTAAGTGCCGAAGGCAGACACTTAACGACTAAGCCACCCAGGTGCCCCATACACTTGTTCATTTTTTAAAGTACATTAAGTTTATTAATTGTTTTTAAATTTCTTGTTGGGTTTGGTTTAAAAAGCCATAACAATCTTTAAGATTATTTAATTTAGAGTAATAGCTCCTTGAAAGCATCTGGGAGAGACAAATAGGAATTATTGGCGTAAGAACTGTGAAAATAGGCTATAAAATACCTCAGATTAGGTCATCTGAAGCTTTAGAATATTATTCATACAAATTTCATCACTCAGGAAATTTATGAAAAAGATAAGTTGCTAACTTTAAGCCTTTAGCCATGATTATACAGACACATAAGTAAAGTTTACTCTATAAAATGGTACCTGTTCAATCTATGTATAAATTCAGAAATTAAGCATTAACCTGGTCCCTAAATCATTGGGACCTCAATGGTCAGTTAGATCAATTTACATTATCACATTTTAGAATGTATAGAGATCACTGCAATAAAAAGATACAAAACTGAAAAAAAGAGAGAAGTCATATTCTACTCAACAAAGTTTAGTATCTATGATAATTGAGCAGTAAGTGTCTTGCTTTACATTTTGCCACAGAGATAAATAAGGCTCTGGTGTAATAAAGTTGATTTATGCGTGCAAAGCACTAATTTTTATTTCTTATTACTAGGCAATATTTTCAAGGCCCCCTTAGGAATGTCAAAGCTCACATGAAAAGATAATAAAAATTTCATCAGCAAATAAGTCACTTTACATATTTTTGAAAGCTGATGAGGCAGGTTGTCTGGTTTTTATTCTATGTTCTTTTATGTGACAGATACTATTCTGACATTTTAAAACATTAGGCCAGAGGATGAAGACACAAATGGTTTGGAAATGTCTATCTGTATGTCTCAGCCTTTCCTAAAAAGTATTTGTTTTGAGCAGTGTAAATTCATGAATAGTTCCATTAAGAAACACTTATGGCCATGGTCACAAGCAGAATCAGAGAGTCCCTTCTATCTTTTTTCTTTGTGGCTCTTCTTGTCAGCCTACAACGAAAGCAGACCCTTGCCCTCCTCCCAGGAAACAGCACAACAAAGTATGCAAAAGACAGCAAAGTGTACAAAGAACACTTTGATACAGGGCTTAAAGTATCCCAATGAATACAGCCAGAATCTGCCTCCTGACCCCATAGTAACAGCACAGACACTGGTGCTGGTCTCCAGGAAGTATCAGGGTCTAGGAGACAAGAAAGATGGAGGATGTGGTCAGAACAACATTGATTTCATTCATGACTGACTAATGGCATCTTCCTTAGCACTAGTGGCAGATGGAAGACCACCTGTAGGAAGAAGCTGCCAGATGATGCTCTCAGGAAACAAGAGAAATAGCAGAGAGGAGAAACGTGGAGAGAAAATTAGCAGCAAGAAAAAGGAGCTTTGATTCCTTTATATCTCTCAACACCTGAGAAGCATCTACATACAATTTGGGAGTTTGGGATGCAGGCAAGAAACCCATAAGCAAGCGCTGTGTGGACATGGGCTGTAGATGTCTGGCTGGTGGAATGGAGGTGATTTCAGGAAGCCTCAGATAAGTGTTAAAATAGCTGGAATGCATGAGTCTTCTTCACCTTCAGGGATACACACACACACACACACACACACACACACAAAATGTGTCTTTGGGCAAAAGGCCAGAAATGAGGACAAAAGCTACTGATTAACATTGTTTCCTGATTTATGATGATTAGACTTGTTACATAGGTGTGTTCAAGGCCAATTTATATGTTGCAAGGCAAACCACTACCCAGTCCACTGTCATGGATATTCTATATAAAGCAAAATATCCCTAAGATTCTTAATCCAGGTCATTTGGGGCATCAATAAAAGACTGTGTGTGTGTGTGTGTGTGTGTGTGTGTGTGTGTCTGTGTCTGTGTCTGTGTCTGTGTAGCTGAATTATACAAAGGCATTGGTAGAACATTATTTTTGGAGTACTTATTTTGAACACTGATTTCAACAAAAGAAATGGTCAATTTGGAGAAAGCAATAACCATCTTCAAAACCGTACTTTTAAATTACAGTGTTCTCTTGTTAGGTATCATTCATTAATTTATTCAACTTATTTTTATTAAATACCTACTCTGCCCAACCAGTGTTTGGGCAGAGGAGCTAGAGCAATAAAATGAAACAGAAATGTACTCTTGAGATCTATAAGGAGAGAAAAAAATAAAATATATAAAATGGAAGGCAAAGAGAGTGCCTTAAGGGAAAAAATGGTAAGAGAGTGAAAGCAGGATTGGGGGTTGCCTGAGAGCAATAAGTTATCAACAGAATATGATCAGGGGAGATTCCTCTGATGAAGTGACATGGTAGCAAAACTTTGAAGGAAGTAAGGGAAAGAGTCCTAAGGATATCTGGGGGTGATGGCTGTTTTGATATGGCAGCTTCACTCAGCCACCATTTCCAATTATTCAAACACTTATCTAGGTCCTACTGTGAAGTCATTTTGCATGTGTAATTAAAGTCTGTAGCCAGTTGACTTTCAAAAGAAAGATTATCCCAGATGATCTGGGTGGGCCTAACTTGCTCAGTTGGAAAGTCTTAAAAGCAGGGCTGAAACTTTCCAGAAAGAGAGAAGAAATTCTGCTTGAGAGGAGAAATTGTCAGCCCACACCTGCAGAATTCCATCCTGCTTATAATAGCCCTTTCCTGACTGCCTGGCTTATGAAGCTGAAACATGCTTAGCTAGCCCCACAGTTGCCAATTCCTTTTAACAAAAGTCTTTCTATCCAACTTGTTCTGCTTCTTATTGAGCCCTGACTGACCCACTGGAGAACATTCCAGGCAAGAGGAAGCAGCAGGCCCCGAAGGAAGAAGATGTTTGGCAGGTTGAGGAGACATCAAGGAGCCACCATGGCTTCGGCACAGGGAGCAAGAGGCAAAGGCAGAAGAAATCACTGAGCTCTGGACACATGTTTAGAGGCTTATTACATACCAAAGTAGACACAGCAAATAGATATTCGGATATATCGGTCTGGAGTTTGAGGGTAATGTCTGGATTAAAGGTGTACATTTGAGAGTCATCAGTGTAGGTGTAATTTAAGTAAATGAGATTGGATCATCCTCAGGGCACCCAACACACAGAGTTCAGCGGAAGACTAAGAAGGAGAGGGGGGGAGTGAGGCAAGAGCCAACAAGACCAAGGAAAAGGGAGCGGCCAACTCTGTTGGGAGGTGGACTTATCTCTCTGGCTGGTTCCTGAGGAGCAAGAGGGAAGTCACTGTTGATCCCAGTAGGAACAATTTTGGGGAGTGTTGGGATACAAACCTGATGAATTGGATTCAAGGGAGTAGAAGGAAAGTGGAGACAGCAAGGCCAAACAACTATTTTCTTTTTCCAGGCAGTGAACATCACTTAAGAAGTAATCCAAGTAGTTGACAGACCAGCAGAAATGCAAGATTCTGAGAGTTGAATCTGGATTCTGTGTAATCATCCTATCCTAAATTTTGGACACATTTACATCCATTATTGGGCAGCCTGTCAGAGATTGTTGTTTTGTTTTTGTAATTTTTAAAATGATTTCAATTAAGATGTAATTGACATGTAACATTGTATTAGTTTTAGGGGTATAACATAATGATTTGATATATGTATATATTATAAAAAAATTACTAGTTAACATCCATCACCACCCAATTATAAAAATTTTTTTCTTGTGATGAAAACTCTTGAGATCTACTGACTTAGAAACTTTCAAATCTACAACACAGTATTGTTTATTAGAACCATCATGTTCTACATTACATCCCCAAGAGTTAAAAATCTCATGCCTGGAAGTTTGTATCTTTTCACCTCCTTCACCCATTTCCCTCTCACCCCTACTCTCACCAGTGGCAACTACCAAACTCTTCTCTATATCTATGAGTTCAGGGCTTTTTTTTATTAGATTCCACAGATAAGTGAGATCATACAGCATTTGTCTCTCTCTCTCTCTCTCTCTCTGACTTATTTCACTTAGCATAGTGCCCTCGTGGTCCATCCATGTTGTCACAAATGGCAGGATTTCTTTTTATTTTTATAACTGAATAATATTCCATTATACACACACAGACACACACACAGACACACACACACACCATATTTTCTTTATCCATTCATCCATCCATGGATGCTGAGGTTGTTTCCATGTCTTGGCTATTATAAATAATGCTATAATGAACACAAGGGTACAGATATCTTTTCAAGATAATGATTGCATATTTTTTGAGAAAACACCCAGAAGTGAGATTGTTGGTTCATGTGGTATTTCTATTTTTAGTTTTTTAAAGAACTTCCCCACTGTTGTCTGTGGTGTCTGTAACCAATTTACATTCCCACCAACAATGCACAAGGGTTCTCTTTTCCCCACATTCTCACTAACATTTGTTATTTCTTGTCATACTTGAAAACACCCAATTTAACAGGTATGGGGTGATAGCTCATAGTGGTTTTGTTTGCATTTCCCTGATGATTAGTGATACTGCGTACCTTTTCATGTACCATTGGCCCTCTGTACGTCTACTTTGGAAAAATGTTTATTCAGATCCTCTGCCATTTTTAAATTGGACTGTTTGTTCTTTTCTATTGAGTTGTAAGAGTTCACTATTTTTTTGGACATTGACCCTTTATCAGATATATGATTTGCAAATATTTTCTCTCATTTGGCAGACTTCCTTTTCATTTTGTTGATAGCTTCCTTTTCTATACAGAAGCTTTCTCTTTTGATATAGTCCCCCTTGTTTATTTTGCTTTTGTTGCCTCTAAAGGTAAAATAAGGTTTTCAACAAGCAATTTATTCAATGCTACAACCTCAAAGCCTTTCAGGAATGAGGAAGAACATAAAAAATACATAAAAGTAAACACTAGATACTGTGACATTTTGCTATAAGACTTGAGTTATAGGACAAGTGTAAAACATAGATTATAGGCTTTCAATATAATACAAATATGTTTCACCTATACTTATGCTCAGAAGATATGATTTAAGTGGGAATCAGATGGAGAATAAAACATTTTTTGCAGTTTTATAATTGCCTAAAAGTTTTTTATCCACTTTTTATGCTTTGGAAAAGTTGGCTTGAAATGAAAAAAAAAAGCAATATTTATAATTAACTCTTTTGTTAAAATGTTTAAAAGCAGATAATTCTTCAGAAAACATAACATGGTCCACCCCCAGTTAGAATGAATTAATGCTTCATTTTTCCCAGGAAGTATCTCACACCTGTTTCTAATATTTGTTCCTTTGGAATAATTCCATGCACTTGGTTCACTGATTTCTCCTTTTTAGGTCTGCCTAGTATAAAAGAATTGAGGAGAGCTATTAAACCCAGGTGGTCTAGAAATCTTCACCACTGTTGAATTATAGTTGACCCTAGTGCGTGGGAGTGGATATGATGTGAAACAAAACACACCACTTTCTTTAAAGAAATCCCATAGACCACACATTCCTACTTCTTCCCTTCAGAGGTGGATAAATGAATTTGGCTTCTTTAAAGAAAAAGATATAGCAACTTCCAACATAAACATAAATTGTTATTCTCCAAGGAAAGCAGGTGATAAATCTTTCTTGTGGTTTTGAAATCCAAGTAAAGAAAACCTGAACAAAAGTGCTGGACATTTGAATGGATTTCTCCCTCTAATGTACCGGGGCTTCATTTTCATTTTTGCAGTGAATTTTTGCCATTTGATTGAGAGCCGTGGATGCACAAATAAATGATCTTGGATTCATTTGAGCCATGCATGAAATATTTATTCAGTGTTTATTCTGAAAGATGGAATCCCTGCCCTTATAAAGGCCACAGTCTAAAGTGGAAGGCAACTAAAACCACCCCACCAAAGACGATACGCAGATTGCAAATAGCACATGAGAAGATGCTCCACGTGGTATGCCATTAGGGAAATGCAAATTAAAACAGCACAGATACCACTACATACCTATTAGAACGATCAAAATTCAGAACAACGCCAACACCAAATGCTGACAAAGACATGGAGCAACAGAAATTCACTCATTATTGCTGGGAACGCAAAATGCTACAGCTACTTAAGGGGGCAGTTTGGCAGTTTCTTACAAAATTAAATCTATTCTTACCATATGATCCAGCAATTACACTTCTTGGTATTTGCCCAAAGGGGTTGAACTCTCATGTCCACACAAAAACCTGCTCAAGGATGTTTATAGCAGTCTTATTCATAAGGCTTAGAGGGAAGGGAGTGTTGAATAGGCAGAGCAGAGACAATTTTATAGTAATAAAATTACTCTGTGTAATTGTGTAATGGTGGATACGTGTCATCCTACACTTGTCCAAACCCATACAATGTAACCACCAAGAGTGAACCATAAGGCAAACTATGGATTTTGTAACAAAGGTTGCAAGCTGGTGGAGGAGGCTGACAATGGGAAAGGCCATGCATATTCCAGGGCAGGGAGTGTACAGGAGATCCCTGTACCTTCTAACCATTTTGCTGTGAACCTAAAACTGTTCTAAGAAATAAAGTCTATTTTTAAAAAAGTAAAATATTGCTCCTATTGTCTTTTGTTTCAAACAGTTATTTCAGGCTAGATGGTGGAAAGAAGAAACATCGAGGAAGCCAACTGCTACATGCATGGTTCATCTTCTTGATGAACAGAACGTGTACTGATAGGACGTAAGGAATACCATGCTAGGTATCCCCAAAACACTTCCAGATATTTCCAGATAATTCAGAGCAATGGAGAAACACTTCATTCATCTCAGAGGACACTAAGTCGAAGTTACGCTCAATAACCTTCAAAAATAGAAAGTTTCTTTGTAGACAATTATGAAAGCAACAAGAAAACATGGAAACTGGGTGCATAATACAATGTTGCACAGAGATGCCCCCGTAAGTCCCCTTCCCTCATATGGCGATAACATCAGTCAGTTAAACATTCCAAAAGTGTGCTTGAGGCTTTAGTCTCATAAAAGCCTAGAATTTGTTGCCCTTCTAAGTAAAAGAGATTTCAGAGATCATGGTGTCCCCACCTTTCATCCCTCTTGTCCTCTTTGTAGAAGAGGAAACTGAGGGAGGCACATTGCCCAGAGCTACCCAGAGACAAGGGCCGAATTAAAGCTAGAAACCCAAACTGTTTGCCACCTAGCCCAAAATTCTTTCTGCCTAATTATGACTCCCTTCAGTAAAATTTTCACATTTTTTCCCTAACTTATCAATCCTGCAAGTCTCATCTCAAATATTTCCCTCAATAGGGTGTTAACCAAAAAGAAATCTGACTTCACAGAAACATTATCCAAAAGATAATTTACAGGCTATAGCCTTGCTATTTAGTACTGTCTAACCTTTAACTTTTAAAGAATATCATTCTAACATTTAACTGGGTCTTGAAAATATAAACCTGTCTGAACTTGTAATATGCATCATATAAAAAAAAAAAAGACAATTATTGCCTATAGGCCACATCCAGAGAGTGATGAGAAAAGTAAATTGGGCAGATTTGGCAACCTTGCTAAACACAATTTGACTAAAAATCATATGATGATCCGGAACACTACACCAAAACAAATGATGTAATATATGGTGATTAACATAACAATAAAAAAATTAAAAAAAAATCATATGATGATCCAATTTCTGGAAGAAAACAATACATGTAGTGCTAGAAAGAGATGTATGTAGGAAAATATTGAAACCACAGTTTTCTGAGGTGTCTAAGCAATTCTTAAAATCCCTGAGTGTGTTTGTATGTGTGTGCATTTTTTCAAATGCCTTACAGAATAATAAACAACTGAAATATTTAACAAACATATTTAACCTTTTTGTCAGGAAACCATTTAAAATTAACTGTAGTTAACATTCACATGCTGCACTCAGGTTTACAACTTTTTACAGATGGTTCTTCTCCGGTCTTGTAACAATTCTAGTAATTAGGTGGTATTTTGATAATAATATTTATGTCCTCATTTTCCAGACAGGGAACCTGACGGTCAGAGGGCTGACTTCTCCAAGATTACATGACTAGAAAGTGGTCGAGTTGAAACAGGCACAAGCTTTACTTGCCATAGGTCCTGTATCCTTCCCTTAATGATTATAGATTTTGTGTTGGTCCAGAAGCAAGAAGACCTTAATGATTCTAAAGTAGTGATCAAAAAAAAAAAAAAAATTATGTTCTGTTCAGCTCCTCATTTAGTTCCCGAGGGTTTGTAATTAAAGATGGTCTAATTAGGGGCGCCTGGGTGGCTCAGTTGGTTAAGCGACTGCCTTCGGCTCAGGTCATGATCCTGGAGTCCCGGGATCGAGTCTCACATCGGGCTCCCTGCTCGGCAGGGAGTCTGCTTCTCCCTCTGACCCTCTTCCCTCTCGTGCTCTCTATCTCCCATTCTCTCTCTCTCAAATAAATAAATAAATAAAATCTTAAAAAAAAAAATAAAGATGGTCCAATTAGACCAAGCCTCAGGATCACAAAATGCAGATGAACTGTTACAAAGTTTAAAACAAAATGAGGGCTCCATAATCTCCCTTCCAGCAGCAAAAGTAAAAAGGACTTTTAACTATCTCTGTGGTTGTAAGTTTCAGAAACATGCTAGGATGCTACCACTTTTTATTATTCTGTTCCCTACATTCTTCGGAACCTGAGTGTAAGACGAAAACTTTTTTATTCAAAGACTTCCAGCTACAAAACTGTTTTAGTGTCTTGAACTCAATCCTGTATCTCTCCTCCTTACTCTTCACCTCAGGATTAACCAAATGGTCCTGCGACCGTGCTATGCTTTTGACATACGTCTAGAGTATTCACAACGACTTCAAACCCAGTATGTCCAAAGCTTCCATCATTATCTTATTCCCAAAGATAGCCACCCCTTCACCTGCCACTTACGGTTGTCTTACTTAGAGAACAAAACTGAATATACATTGTAGAAATAAAAGCTAAACTGCTATTCCATAAGTCAGAGGACTCTGTCTGACTTGTGGGTGAAATACCTCATGAAATCCCAATATTTTCAAGGTAAACAACTGGGATTGGAGAATGCAGTTTATGAAATAAATCTATATAAGGATGGAATTTGGATTCATTGTGTCTTCAGACAGACCATATTTCTAATTACTCCTGAGTGAGAAAGGAACAGAAAGGAATATTGGAGATGACTTTTAAGGAAGTAGCCCTGTGCATGTCAACTTAGCATGTGGGAACAGGGGGTGAGAGAAAATAGGTTGGCAGAGTAACTTCTCCCTTGGGTAGAGCATGGTCCAGTGAATATTAGGTCTTATATTAAATTATCAACTCCTCTTGTTTTGGGGAAAAGCCAGAAAGGTGTGAAAAGAAAAATAGGAAGGTCTCCTCCCTCATGGGCCAAAGGGTTGACATACAGGAAAGAGCACCTGAATCTTCCTCGCTTCTCTAGCCCATGGCCTTTTGCCTCTGACCCAAAAGGGAAAAAGGAAAAGAAAAAAAAAAAAAAGTTTCTTAGCTTCCTTAGAGCAGGAACCAAAATATTTGACCCTCTATGTTAGTTTTATATAAACATTCTAAATGAATGATTTCTTGAGATTGTAAAGAAGTAAGTCTCAACACAGTTTGAAATAGTTTATTTCATAACACTTCTATAACAATTGGAACTCCTAACATTAAGATTGCCAGAAGATATTTACCTTGGTTAAGACTGAAGAAGAGATAAACAAGCTTCTTATCTGACTTAGTACCTTTGTTCCTCACTCAACAAGTGAATTGGCAAAGATAATATAACAATAAAATATTTCTAGAACCAAACTGATGAAGGAACCTAACCAATACAAACAATATTTTTCATCATTCAGTATATCAGTCCTTGTTCAACAATTCAAGTCATCCTTAACATCAATAATGTGTTGACATCTTAAAACTTTATTAACCATTTCATCAAACTTGCTTGGTAAAGCACTTACTTTTTATTTCCTTTTTCTTTCTTTCTTTCTTTCTTTCTTTCTTTCTTTCTTTCTTTCTTTTCTTTCTTTCTTTCTTTCTTTCTTTCTTTCTTTCTTTCTTTCTTCCTTTCTTTCTCTCTTTCTTCTTTCTTTCTTTCGTCTTTCTTTCTTTTTTTCCTTCCTTCCTTTTTTTTGTGACAAATTTTTGTCAGGTTGAGGAAGTTCTCCATTTATAGTTTGTTGAGAGTTTTTATTATGAATCAGTGTTGGATTCTGTCAAACGTTTTTCTTGTATGTATTGACATAATCACATTTCTTTCTTTTTTTTAGCTTAATTGAAGTATAAGTGATATACAAACATTGGACACATTAAGGGTCTACATCTTGATGAGTTTGGACATATGCATATACTCATGATCCCATCACAACAACCAAGGTACTAAACATATCCACAATCACATGGTTTTATTTGTTCAATATAATGAATTACATTAATTGATTTACAAATGATGAACCAATCTTTCATTCCTGTGATAAATCCCAGTTGGTTGTGGTGTATGATTCTTTTATATATAGTTGGATTTGATTTGCTAACATTTGTAGAATTTTTTGCAACTGTGTTCATAAAAGATAATGGTCTGATAGTTTTCTTCTCATGTAATGTGTTTATCTTATTTTAGCATTAGAGTAATGCTGGCCTCATAGCATGAATATTTCCCTTGCTTCTACTTTCTGCAACAGACTGTACAGAATTGGGATAATTTCTTCCTCAAATATTTGGTAGAATTCAACAGTAATACCATCTGGGCCTGGGAATATCTTTCTTGGGAAGGTTTTAATTATTGATTCAATTTCTTTAGTAGTTTAGTTCTCTTCAAATGATTTGTTTCTCCTTCTGTGAGTTTTGGTAGTCTGTGGCTTTCAATGGGTAGGTCAATTTCATCTAAGTTAACAAAGTTGCGGGCATTAAGTTTTTCACTAGGTTACATATTTCTGTGACCATTCCTTGATGTCAGAATTAGATTCAGTCACTTTGGAGTAGCAAAATTGTTTTCTTTTCTTTAATCCACAGGTTGACTCTGATGGGTTTCTAGGTTTAAAGAACCAGTAATATGTAAGGAAAATCAACAGGTCTAATTCATTGCCAGAGGTGAATTACTTGACCATGTATCTTTTCAGAAGGGGTATACTCTGCTGAAAAGGATAATCATCTAGGCAGCAGAAGTCACTCAGGCAAGTGACTACAGACATATAGCCATGTCCCTCCACCAGAATCTCCGTACAAGCTCAAGGTCCATTCTAAAGTGCTTGGAGTATTTTAAATTAAGGCTTCAGATTTAAAAATCCATTATGTGTAGAATATTGTATTATAGAAGAATAAAGTTTAGAATCATCTACATAATAATGGATTGGTTTTGGAAACATCAGTATGAATTCATGTTTAGCTTAACATAAATACATATGGTTAAATATAAAAATATTTATAGAAATATTTGTATACTTGGGTTAATTTATCCACATTTATCTTCTTGTTTTGTCAGTTAAGGGAACTTACAATCAATGACATCCTTGTAGCAAGGAGGGTATCTATCCTTGGAGTAATCCATATTCTAGAACCGGGGCAGAAAATATACAAGATAAGCCTGGAGCATTCTGAAATGCCAGATTGTTAAAATAATTACAGGAATATGGCCAAAAAACACAGAAGCCAATTAAAAGAGACGCCAACGGCAAAAGCTGGAACAATTTGAACAACAAAATTAAACAGCATTGGACTATAATCCAAAGTCCATATTGATATAAATAAATGGTTGAAAAAATAAATAAATGGGGGAGAATACATAAATATGCTGTGCAGAATTCTAAGTAATTTATATAGACATTCTCCTCTCACGTTTGTGGAGCACAGAGCATTACTTCCCACTCCTTAAGGGTAGACTGTACTAGTGACTCCCTTCCAAAGAGTACAGTGTGGAAGAGTGAACAATAGTAATTTACAGTGGAAAACTTGACAAAAAACCACCATCTCAGCCAGGTGATTAAGGTTCACATCCACAGTGATAAGTCGTGTAAAGCACATGCTCACATGATATGAGGTGAATGGCACTTTCTCTCAGTGCTCTTCCTCCCCAAAACACTTAAGTCTACCCCAAAGAAAATCATCAGAAACATTCTAATTGAGAGACATTCTACAGAATATTTGACTGGTGCTCCTAACAGGCAAGGTCACCAAAAACAAGACAATTTTGAGAAACTGTCCAAGCCAAGAGGGGCCTAAGAAAATCTGGCAACTAAATATAATACGGTATTCTGGATGGAGTCCTGGAACAAAAAAGAGACATTGGGTAAAAATTAAGGCAATCTGGTGAATTATTGACTTTAATTAATAATAATGTATCGGTATTGGTTCACTGATTATAACAAATGTACCAAACTAATATTAGATGTTAATAATAGGGGAACCTGAGTGGGGCCTATATGGAAATTCTTTCTACTATCTTTATAATTTTTCTGTAAATCTACAACTGTTCTAAAATTAAAAGTTTATTGAAAAAATATATATATATTCCCTGTGTATAAGATTTGGGAACAAATGAACTTGATAATATGTAACACCATCTTAGATTTTATTGTACTACATGCAAATTTCATATGATAATGCACGAACTCTCTATCTTGTATACCAGTGTTTCTCTAGTACATAATATAGTGGCTGGCATATATTAAATTCTTAAAAATATTCATTTAATAGATATAAATACAAAACTATAATATGTGTGTGATCTTATAAGATATTCATATAAATATATTTGTATATAATTTTCTATATTAAATGCTTCACCCATATAATATTAAATGGATCTAGTAGTATTTAAAATGTATTCAACTGGGGCGCCTGGGTGGCTCAGTTGGTTAAGCATCTGCCTTCGGCTCAGGTCATGATCCCGGGGTCCTGGGATCGAGCCCCGCATCGGTCTCCCTGCTCTGCGGGAAGCCTGCTTCTCCCTCTCCCACTCCCCCTGCTTGTGTTCCTGCTCTCGCTGTTTCTCTCTGTCAAATAAATAAATAAAATCTTAAAAAAAATAAAAAATAAAAAAATAAAATAAATAAAATGTATTCAACTAAATTTCCACAATCTACTCATATCCAAATTTCAACTTAATTTATTTCAAATAATTTGTTTGATTGCAAACAATACTTTGCTTTCCAATGTATAATACCTAAAAATGACCACTCAAGGGTCACTCAAGGAGGAATTATTTATTGTATTTATTATGGATTTTCTTTGAGTACTTGAGTACTTGACCTGTTAATAACTGCAAAATCCTCCTTACTCCTACAGGTCTAATTCTAGTTGAATAATTTCATGTTAATTAAGAGATTTGAACTATTTTATGTCTATGTATATTTGATGTAACCTTGAATCTTTATGCTCTTTTGGTAAGTATTAATGTCTGTAATGTGCTAGTTAATATACATTATAACCACTATCGTTGTATTTTGGTACATATTTAGGAATGTTGCCTTTTGATTTATGGCCACAGAGGCATTCCTGACAGGCACCCAAAGGGCTGGATACAAAAAAAGTATATGTAGTTTTTTCCCGATCTAGGCCAGTGACATTGATTCTGGGGGATGCATGCCTCAAGAGTTTAAAAAGTTTTGTCACACTTTATCTAAACTCCCTTTCTCTTTTGCTGAGGGCATGCTTGGAACTTTGCCATTCTCTCTTCCTGTCGCTGGGAGGTCTCTGTCTCTCTCTTTCCTTATTTGCATTTTGACAAATGTCTGGACCTCTTCTACTGTGTTTGAGCCTTCAGTAGGTGGTGAAACTAAGAAGTTTGGGAGTAGTCATTGAGCTGTTTTAGTTTTTAAGTCACAAAATATTTAGTGTTTTGTAAGATTCCCAAAGAGTGATCTTTCTCTGCATTCCTATAGTATTTACTTACTAAATCAGTTGAAAGAATAACCACAACTCAGTACTGTCACCATACACAGTTTACGGCTTCAATTTCATATAAATAACTTCACTGCTTTTTAATTTTATGGTGTTTCTTGTTGGACAGAACTATGAAAAGAAACTATATTTTCTAAACTGCTAGGGACAGTCTCTCTAATCTACTCACACCTGATACATGACATACAAAACAGCCTGCTACCAGACGTGCTTAGATATTTGATACACGTCTTTCACGTCATCTGTCAACTCTCTGACCAGCTGCAGCTTCCACCCACTGTCAAATAAGAGAGAAAAATGTATACTGTGTCTTTTTTTTCTTAAAGATTTTTATTTATTTATTGAGAGAGAGAGAATGGTAGAGAGAGAGCATGAGAGGGAAGGAGGTCAGAGGGAGAGGCAGACTCCCCGCTGAGCAGGGAGCCCAATGTGGGACTCGATCCCGGGACTCCAGGATCATGACCTGAGCCGAAGGCAGTCGCTTAACCAACTGAGCCACCCAGGCGCCCGAGTATACTGTGTCTTAACATGTGCCTTTTGGGGAAGACCACTTAACATTCATTCATTTATTAATAAGTCCAATGGACATTCATCAAATATCTACTATACATAAGGTATTGTTATAAACGCTGTTGGCAGAAATGCAGAAAACAGAAATAGCATTTTGATCTACTTCATCCAAACCCTTACAGCTCATTCCATTTTATGTTTGCATATACTAAACAAGCATAGATTAAGAACACTTTGTATGCACATTATGCTAATAGCTACCATATGTTTTGCTAATCCTTGCAAACTTTCTCTTGACTTATTTGAATAATAATTACTTAGTCTACATTTTAGAACTATGGGGCTGGGATTCCTGACACTGCACATGTGCATCCAGAAGTTTTTAATAAACCGTGATCTGATGTCTACCAAATATCAGGCTAGCAGAGAAGGGGGAGAACAGAACAAGAGATCCAACCTCCACCCAAGAATCTCACAAGTGAAACAATTTTCCAGGCTGACGCTGGGCTGAAATCAACATGCAATCTCAGAAAATAGGGCAACCTACAGCTGTAAGAGTGACAAGTGAATTTGCAGGTCATGTCAGATGGAAATCCTAAGGAATGCAGGTGAATCATGGTCCCAATCCTGGGGCATGAGGCTGGCAGGAGCAGGACAAGGGATGCAGGCCCAGGCCTGTTATGTGGGCGATCAGATGATTTCCTTGGGTACCAGCAGAGGTCTCAAGAAGTGTCCGCTGACCAGATTTTGCCTCCCAATAATCCCCATCATGATATCCTCCAGCATGTCAAATAAAAACAAAAACACATGTTCACAAAAACATTTACACAAATATTGGCAGCAGCTTTGTCTAATATCTAAAAAACAAAAAGAGCCCCAGTATCTATCAACAAGAGAATAGATAAACAAATTGTGGCAGGTTTATACGAGCAAATACTACTCTGCAATCAAAAGCCATGAACTACGAACACAGGACGACGACATTGGTGAATCACCAAAATATTGAGGGATAAATGAAGCCAAACTCAAAATGTACATTTCATATGATTATATTTATATGAAGTTCCAGAATGGGCAAAACTAATCTCTAGTGGAAAAAAATCCGAAGAACAGTTGCTTCTGGAGGACCTGGTGGCAGGACTGACTGGAAAGGGGCATGAAGAAACTTTCTAAAGTACTTATAATGTTCTATACCTTGATTAGAGCTTCGGTTGCAAAAATGTATGCACTTATCAGTACTCAGCAAATGTATACTTAAGATTATACTTTGTCTTTTATGTAAATTTTACATTCAGCTCTAATTAATAATTTGCATGCCAAAACACTTATGGAAAAGTATACTGATGCCTGCATGGATTTTAAAATGCCTCAGTAAGATGGTATGGCAAATATAATAAAATGATCAACAGTCTACCTAGGGGTAGACGTAGACGTCTTCTATAAAATTCTTTCAACTTTACCGTATGTTTTTGAAATTTTTCATAACATGTGTTGGAAAAAGTGGCCTTTCAAAAAAAATTAGATGGTTGTGTTAATAGTCAAGTTACTCTAATGTTCATATTTATTGTTACATTTTGAAAATTTAATTATATCAAATTTTATTAGCTACTCTTCCAAAGAGATCTCTGATTCTTACTCCTTCATGAGAAAGGTAGTGAGACTCATAAAAATAAAATGCTCAGTTTCTATCTTTATCCAAAGTCAGAGTCTTAGAGTCAGTCCCGCCACAAAAAGTCACAAGGTCCATTTCTCCCCACCAGCGCTCTAAGGCAGAGTCTCCTTATTCAACAGTGCCGTACACAGGCTGCTCACGAGGCCCCCCAATGTTCACTGCTTCTGGCATTAAGAGAAATTTAAATCCCTATACTTTAAGACCTGGACAGCACTAATGACAGGAAAGACCAGGGAGGCATAGAAGCTGGGATATAGCAACTTTTATCAATCTCTTTTTAAAATAGAAAGTGCGTCCTGAAAAGATGACTTTGTTGGATCAAGAATTTCAACTCCCGGGGCGCCTGGGTGGCTCAGTCAGTTAAGCGTCTGCCTTCGGCTCAGGTCATGATCCCAGGGTCCTGGGATTGAGCCCCGCATCAGGCGCTGTGTCCAGCGGGGAAACCTGCTTCTCCCTTTCCCTCTGCCCCTCATCCCTGCTCATGATCTCTCTCCCTCTCTCTCTCTTTCCCTTTCTGTCTCTCTCTCAAATAAATAAATAAAATCTTAAAAAAAAAGAAAGAATTTCAACTCTCTTCATTTCAAGCTAATTAATCCTAATTAATACCATTAATTACCAGTGCCTCTTATTCCTTAAAGAGGGTTCCAGTGAATAGCTTCCAACAATTTATTTCACAGGTATTGTTGATTAGTATTTCATACATTGCTCTTATTGTCAAGTGTTTTATAGAAATGAGAAAAATTTTAGAAGAGAATCCAGAATGACTCAAAATTTTTATAGTAACACCCAAATAATCAAATAAAAACTCTAAAGGCCATAAATAGTGGCTTTCTTCATATATTGAAATTCATCCACGGTGTTTTTGTTTTGCTCTGTTTTTTTCCTAGTGAATGACAATATCCAGAAACAAATAATGTATTTTCTCATCACTGGTCAAATGATTTTTTCTGCATGACAGAATCATTTTACTGGCAGGCACTGATCTAAACATTTAGTGAGGTAAGAAAGTGCTAATACATTTCAATATGTACAAATGTAAAATAATAAAAGAATACAATAATTATTTTATCATCTCTAATATGGATTGTATAATAAGCTATACTTATTTTAAGTTTGGTTTCAATCTACTAGCCATACCTTAACATAATGCCTCATTCTTTTATCCAACAGACTTCCATTGAGTATCTAACCATGCCAAGCCCTCGCTTGAGCTCTGCAATTAAAATTTAACTTTCTACCCTCAGAAAGCTCATAGTCCTTTGCCACAAAGCACAAGTGCTATACTATAAATATGTGGATGATACCTTGCAGCACATAAAAGTAGTTCTTAACTAAGCCTGGGAGAGTCAGAAAAGACCCCTCACAGACACAGTAATGTAAAACTGTGAAAACACTGTATATTCAAGGAAAAATAATTCACTGCTCTTGAGCCATGGGACGCACACAGGCTGGAGAGATGATGAGGCTAGAGATATAAAGTAGAAAGAGATTAGGCAGGCCTTGTATAGCAAGCTAAGGAATTTTGGATCTGCACCATGAGAACAATAGGGAGACAAGGAAGAATTTTAAGCATGCAGGTGCTAGAAGCAGAAGAGTTACGGACCCTGGCAGATTAAAACCTAATAGCTATGGCCCTTAACTCATTTCCCTGGCCATGCACTGCTGATTTTAGAGTCTTGTCTGCAATTCTTAAATACGGGCTCCGGCCGCCGCCAAGACTGTGTTATATGCCAGACATAACTCCTCCCTACCAGATGCACCTTGTTTCTCCCACTGCCTTAATGTACGCAACAAGCCCATGCACTTGTTTTGTAGAAATTGAGATGGGAGAGGAACCCTGAGGACAGTGCCTATAATGTTCCCAGGATGGGAAACAGTATGGCATAGCTATTCATAGTTGGGCTTTGCCCTCAGAGCTCCAGTGTTCCAAACATGGTTGAGGGAGGTAAGCAAGTTTAACTAACAATCCCTCATCTATCAAAGAAATTATATTGTTAAGTTTAAAGCCTAAGTACTAAAACAGAACCCCTAAAGTACAATGCTTTAAAAAAGTTACAAGTGTATTGCTCTTATGAAACAGTCCAGAGTTCACTGACTGGGTAGAGGCTCCACCCTCCTTAACACATAGTTTTCCTGGGTTCAAGGAGGCTGTTCCAGTTCTCCCCAAGGCCAGGGAAGTACGTGCACACACCTTCTGAAGGGCATGACTCAGAAGTCACACACATCACTTCTGTTCATACTGTATTAGCCTAATGGCGCTGTAAGTGATGCTTGGAAAAGCGTGCTGACCAGGCAGACCCACGTCCAGCTAAAACACAGAGCTGCTGTCATTTAAGAGGGAAGAATATCAGTGGAGAGCAGGAGACTCTGCCCCAATGATAATTGTAAAAAGCTGCTTTGCAGATCTGTTGTGTTTCGTACAGTAATGTGGAATGTTTATCATAGTAACGGGCACATAGCAAGCAATCAACATTGTAGCTTGCATTTATAATAATTATTATTATCACCACTTTATGTGTGCATGAATCCAAAGGAAGACTTACATTATCCAATGAGGCTCTAGGCTCAGAAGAAACTGTATTGTCAGCTGAAAACCAGTTCTAACCTTAATAAGGATCCCTCCCACAAAAAAAAAAAAAAAAATCTACTAACATCCCTTTCAATAATGGAATGTTACTCTATTTATCTTGGGTGGTCTGATTTTTTTTTTTTTTCTGTTTCAGTTCAAGGTTCCAAGAAGGGTTACATCACATTTAGAGATTCTTAGCAGGATGAAGTTTTGTTTCCATGACTAGCTATAATTAAGGTTTTTTGAATGAAACAAGTGGATTATGTATACTTTGCAACAGATTTGCTAATTGCCAACAGGAATTATTTTTGATATTCACTTCCTAAAATCATTCCCTTAAAATGACTGAGGTATTGTTTCATTAGATTCAAGGTTTCATGCTAATGGATTAGAAGAAAATATACACCAAAAAATGAAAAGAAGAGGATATAAAAATAATTTTGAGAAAAAATTAAAGCTAGAATTTCCATAGGATGTAGCAATTCCACTTCTGGGCATACACTCAAAGAATTAATAGCAAGAATTCAATAGATGTTTGTACACCCGTGTCCATAGCAGCATTATTGGATGGAGACAACCCAAGTGTCCATCGACGGATGAATGGATTAACAAGAAGCGGGCTGTACATGCAATGGAATATTATTCTGCCTTCAAAAGGGAGGAAATTCTGAGACAAGCTACTACATAAGTGAACCTTGAGGACATTGTGCTAAGCAAAATTAGCCCATTGTGATACTGTATGATTCTACTTGTATGAGGTACCTAGAGTTGTCAAGTCATAGACACTGAGGCTGAGGGGAGAAGAGTCAGTGTTTAACGGGTACAGAGTTCTAGGTTGAGAAGGGGCAAACAGTTCTGAAGATGATCGTGATGGTTGCACAATAGTGTAGATGTACTTAATGTCCCTGAATTGTACATTTCAAATAGTATCTTTTATGTTGTGCATATTGTACAACAATTTTTAAAAAATAAAATAATGATTGTGACAGGAATATATGTTTTAACTACATTGAGTTCCTTCTCCTGTATTCTGTCACCTTGCTGGTCCTGTTACTAGTCATTATGGATCGGCAGTGGGCCAGATGCGATGATATGTTACTGTAGACATATGTGTACATAAGAAGTGTTGACTAGTGTTTCTAAGTTAATTAAGAGAGCCTTAGAGTATGTTCGTGAGTGATTTCCTAAGAGAAGACAATAATAATACTGCTTTCCTTATGAACGAGTAGTACCTTTTTATTAATGTAAGGGTTCATTCATTTATTTGTCCATTTTTTTCATTCATCTCCTCATATGTGTCCGCAGTAGGTTTACTCATTACCCCTCTCCTTTTCCAGATTTCTTTGTGTTGTAACATGAGATTAGTGAATCCTATGGCTGGCAGAGAGAAGTTAAAGCAGAGAAATGAGCCTCAGAGTTCACGCCTGTGGGTGGGAGCTTCAGAAATATTTAGAAATGTCAGCTGTCAAATAGCGTATACACATCTTTAGGAATTTCTGGTTTTTAGATGTTTCGAGATATAATATCAGTCCTTTATTTGCAAAGAAACTAAACTCAAACTGGCTTCAGGACTAAAGGCGCTTTGTGGCTCATAGTGAAGCCCCGGCTTCAGAGATGACTGGACTCAGGGAGAGAAGGGCTCTTCCTGTGTCCTTGTCTTTGGTCTTGCGTCCGTGTGTGGATGCTGGCTTCATGTCTCCGGCTGTCAGCTGCTCTACGGCTCACATACTCTCCTGCATCTGCACTGCTGCTGTCTTCAGTTTCAGAACGTTGGAAGCATGCTCCTGCCTCGGGGCTACACCCTACTGTCCTCCCTTCTTGAGCCCCTCTCCCCTCCCGCAACCACGCAGCTCACTCCCTCATTCCGTTCAGGCCAAGTGCCGCCTTGTCGGAGAAATCTTCCCTAGTTACATTATTTGAAATAACACACACATAAGGATGTACTGTATGGTGACTAACATAACATAATAATTAAAAAAAGAAAAAGAAATAACAACACACACACACACATCCTCTGGCTTACACACACCGTTATCCATCCCAATGCTCCCTACTCTGTTTGACTTTTTCATAGCACTCATTAACCATCTTTGCTTATTGTGAACTAAAATGTAAGCTTTGTGTGAGAAGAGACATTTTTTCCTTTGGTTGTATCCCTAGCGTCTAGACAAGAGACTGGCAAACTAGGGCCAACCGCCAAATTTGCACCACCTGTTTTTGTGTGGCTTATGAGCTAAGAAAAGGTTTTACGTTTTCAGATGGTTGGACAAGATCAAAAGAAGAAGAATGACACACAACACAGGACAATATACGAATCAAATTTCTGTGTCCGTAATAAATATTATTGGACACCATCACATTCACCTATTTATGTGTTGCCCATGGCCGCTTCACCCTACCATGACTGGGTCAGGAAAGTAGGGCAGAGACCATAAAGCCTAAACTCTACAGAAAAAGCTTATGGACTCTTGGTCTAGAACAATACCTGGCACGTAAAGATTGATGAAATAAATAACGATGCACAAATGTGTTTCTGCTCTCTGAATAATAAACCTCTTTCAGAGATCTGAAAACCACACATAGCTTTTGTTGGATCATTAGTTCCTCTGATAAAAGGATTTAACTTCCTCTAACGATAAAGGAATTGATACAGAATCTAAAAAATTATACCACAAGGAGAAAAAAAGAATAGAATAAGAACAAATAGCAATAATATTACAACATATTATGTAAAAATTATGACCAACCCTATCTCCAGGAGCTTAATAAATTTAATGAAATAGTCACCTCCACACATTACATTATCCATAAATGCCTAAATTCATTCATTTTCTCTTTTTTTTTTCCTACTGTAATATAACCAAGTCATTTTCTGATACACCCTTTCCTTCAGAAGTAGTTTTAGCTAAACTAAATGTGACTCTCAGTTCCCAAACACAGCCGATTCCCCTTACTCCAGGAAACCTGCACCTTCTCCTCCCTCTGCCTAGGATATTTTCTCATTTGCCCACCTGACGAATGCTTGCTTGCCATTCAAAACACAACAGCTCACATACCTCCACTGCCTCACCGCTCCAGTATGAAAACGTCCGTACCTGATGGCAAACCTCTTCATTCATTCATTCATTCATTCATTCATTCATCCATCCATATGTTCATGAATTCATTTGTTTGTTCATTCAACAAGTATTTGTTGGCAAACCACTGTATGACAAGCATTCCTCCAGATACTAGGGCTATAGCAGTTATAAAGGGATTTCATTTCACTCTCAAGGAAGTAAAATTTTATTGGGGGTAAAAGACAATAAAGATGTTTATATAAATACTATGTCAGATAGTGACATGAGCAATAAAAGACAAAAATAAATTTGAATGTGGTGATAATGATGAGAATGCTTTGTAATTCTGGGCTGTGTGATACTTTATCCGTAGGCCTGTGCCCAGTTAGAAATAGCATTATGTGGGACTGTGTTTATGTTAGGCCTCCAGCAAGCACTGTCTCAGATTTGTTCTTATCCCCAGCACACAGCAGTGCATGGTATATCATCAGTGTCGGATAGACAGAGGGAGGGTGGCTGAATGGGGGTCGCTGATACACATTGTTACTTTGATCTCTCTCTGTAGAAAGTGGCACACAGAGATGATAATTTTGAAAGTATTTTGAAATATGAGAAAAACTATGCTGATTTCAAAATTATGACATTCGTGAGAGAGAAAAAAAGAGGTTAAAAATTATTGATATTTACAGGCTCATTTTTAAAAGGAGCATAAAAGTAAAAAAGGGTAAAAATTCAGCATTAATTTAAGATTATGTGAGTAGGACAAGTTTCGGTTGTTGGAACCGAATCAGATCATTTTTTTTTTTAGTCAGTTGGTTCATTGCTTTGCAACTTATCTATGTAGATGGAATCTGGAAGTACCAGTTTCACACAGTATTAAAGCAGCCCTTATTTTTAAGTTGGACTGACCAGTTTTTTAAGATTTCGTTTTTTTAATCCATTGACTCCCTGCTGAGAATAAGGATAAAAAAGGATTTTCTCAAGCTAATTATTTCCATGTCTAATAAAAAATTTAAAAGGCATAAGTGTCCAAGAATGAGAGTATTGAAAATGTTTTAAATTTTAAATTTAAAAAATAGGTAGATGTCCTACTCATTTTCCACAATTTCATATTCAACGTATTCAAATGTATTCAGTAGTTCTGAATGATGGGAATGGAATAAGCCATCATAATTTTTTAAGAGTGTACTTTTTCAAAAGGATCAAAAGGTCAAGGTTTTTTGCTGATGCCATGTTTTTGCAAAACTTTTGGAGAAAGGCAGGGAAGACAGTTCTTTGAAATAATGGCTTTAAGAAATACTACTTCATACCCAAAGAATTGTGTGTGTGTGTGTGTGTGTGTGTGAGGGCCCAAGCGATGTGTGTCACAAAGAGAGTCCATGTGTGTGTGTACCTGTGTGTATCTTCATGCTGAGAGCGCAAGGATAACATAAACATTTGGGAATGTTCTTGAAAAAGCCTTACTCCCATGTGATAGAAACAGAGATTACATGGTATTTGCTGTTAACATATCAGTCCTAATTATAGAGTCTCAGTGTCTCAGGGTGATTCTTTTTTTAGACATGTGAAGACACTCCCATTGAAAGAAAGACAGTTGCTCAAGTGTGCTATGTATTAATGCTGAGGGCAGAAAAGAATAGGGTGGGAAGGCCTAGGCTCTAAAATTCATCTCCTTTCTCCTACAAAAGAATCCCTATTTATTGACCTTTTGGGCAATGTGCAGAAAGATCACCTTTTGTCTCAATTTCTGAGAATTAGAAGAAAAATGCAATTGAGTTGCTGGGAATAACATGTTCTCCTATTCATCTGTCTAATAAATAGTTTCCTGTATCTCATTTCTGTCTATCCAAAGAGTAATCTTCTTGCAGGATGTCTCTGAATCTTAGAGTGTTCTATGGTTTCAAAGATTAAGTACATAATTAAGTACATAAATAGAGTGGGTCATTATCACTCTGTGACTGTCTGCCCCTCATTAAAAGCAAGAAATATCTGACAATCATTTGTTTACATTAAACTGACTTTTGACGCATAGAAATATTTAGAGGATACTTCTGAAATAATCATTAATGTGGTTGCTTCTGATTGGTTTGACAATACGAAAATGTAATTTTGGGTTCATCAAGGAGCAGCTCAAACTTATTCAGTTGGTAAAAGGGGGTTAAAAACTGTGCTTGGAGTATTGTCCATCTTGATATTGCAGTCATCTGAACATCTATTTATCAAACACCAGTAAAAATCTTCATGGTCTAACCAGAACAGGTCACCCCCAGACCCACACAAGGGTTAGTCATTATTATACCCAAAGAGAACAAAGCAAAATCAATGAACCATTGGATTGGATCAGATTGGATTGGATTAAAAACAAGACCCATCAATATGCTGTCTGCAAGAGACTCATTTTAGACCCAAGGACACCCCCAGATTGAAAGTGAGGGGGTGGAAAACCATTTACCATGCTAATGGACACCAAAAGAAAGCTGGGGTGGCAATCCTTATATCAGACAAATTAGATTTTAAAATAAAGACTGTAATAAGAGATGAGGAAGGACAGTAGATCCTACTTAAAGGTCTATCCAACAAGAAGATCTAACAATTATAAATAACTATGCCCCTAATGTGGGAGCAGCCAATTATATAAGGCAATTAATAACAAAAGCAAAGAAACACATTGACAACAATACAATAATAGTGGGGGACTTTAACACCCCCCGACTGAAATGGACAGATCATCTAAGCAAAGATCAGCAAGGAAATAAAGACTTTAAATGACACACTGGACCAAATGGACTTCACAGATATTTTCAGAACATTCCATCCGAAAGCAACGGAATACACATTCTTCTCTAGTGCCCATGGAACATTCTCCAGAATTGATCACATCCTAGGTCACAAATCAGGTCTCAACCGGTACCAAAAGATTGGGATTATTCCCTGCATATTTTCAGACCACAATGCTTTGAAACTAGAACTCAATCACAAGAGGAAAGTCGGAAAGAACTCAAAATACATGGAGGCTAAAGAGCATCCTACTAAAGAATGAATGGGTCAACCAGGAAATTAAAGAAGAATTTAAAAAATTCATGGAAACCAATGAAAATGAAAACACAACTGTTCAAAATCTTTGGGTTGCAGCAAAGGCAGTCCTAAGAGGAAAGTATATAGCAATAAAAGCCTTCATAAAGAAACAAGAAAGGTCTCAAATACACAACCTAACCCTACACCTAAAGGAGCTGGAGAAAGAACAGCAAATAAAGCCTAAACCCAGCAGGAGAAGAGAAATAATAAAGATCCGAGCAGAAATCAATGAAATAGAAACCAAAAGAACAGTAGAACAGATCAACGAAACTAGGAGCTGGTTCTTTGAAAGAATTCACAAGATTGATAAACCCCTGGCCAGACTTTGCAAAAAGAAAAGAGAAATGACCCAAATCAACAAAATCATGAATGCAAGAGGAGAGATCACAACCAACACCAAAGAAATACATACAATTCTAAGAACATATTATGAGCAACTCTATGCCAGCAAATTAGATAACCTGGAAGAAATGGGTGCATTCCTAGAGATGTATCCACTACCAAAATTGAACCAGGAAGAAATAGAAAACCTGAACAGACCTATAACCACGAAGGAAATTGAAGCAGTCATTAAAAATGTCCCAACAAACAAAAGCCCAGGGCCAGATGGCTTCCCAGGGGAATTCTACCAAACATTTAAAGAATTATTACCTATTCTCCTGAAACTGTTCCAAAAAATAGAAATGGAAGGAAAACTTCCAAACTCATTTTATGAGGCCACCATTACCTTGATCCCAAAACCAGACAAAGACCCCGTCAAAAAGGAGAATTACAGACCAATATCCTTGATGAACATGGATGCAAAAATTCTCACCAAAATACTAGCCAGTAGGATCCAACAGTACATTAAAAGGATTATTCACCATGACCAAGTGGGATTTATCCCTGGGCTGCAAGGTTGGTTCAACATCTGCAAATCAATCAATGTGATACAATATATTAACAAAAGAGAGAACAAGAATCATACGATCCTCTCAATAGATGCAGAAAAAGCATTTGACAAAGTACAGCATCCTTTCTTGATCAATACTCTTCAGAGTATAGGGATACAGGGTACATACCTCAATATCATAAAAGCCATCTATGAAAAACCCACAGCGAATATCATTCTCAATGGGGAAAAGCTGAGAGCTTTCCCCCCTAAGGTCAGGAACGCGGCAAGGACGTCCACTATCACCACTGCTATTTAATATAATATTAGAAGTCCTAGCCACAGCAATCAGACAACAAAAGGAAATCAAAGGCATCCAAATCGGCAAAGAGGAAGTCAAACTCTCACTCTTCGCAGATGATATGAAACTGCATGTGGAAAACCCAAAAGACTCCACCCCAAAACTGCTAGAACTCATCCAGGAATTCAGTAAATTGGCAGGATATAAAATCAATGCACAGAAATCAGTGGCATTCCTATACACCAACAACAAGACAGAAGAGAGACAAATCAAGGAGTCGATCCCATTTACAATTGCACCCAAAAACCATAAGATACCTAGGAATCAATCTAACCAAAGAGGCAAAGGATCTGTACTCAGAAAACTATAAAATACTCATGAAAGAAATTGAGGAAAACACAAAGAAATGGAAAAACGTTCCATGCTCATGGATTGGAAGAACCAACATTGTGAAGATGTCAATGCTACCTAGAGCAATCTACACATTCAATGCAATCCCCATCAAAATACCATCCACTTTTTTCAAAGAAGTGGAACAAATCATCCTAAAATTTGTATGGAACCAGAAGAGACCCCGAATAGCCAGAGTAATGTTGAAAAAGAAAAGCAAAGCTGGCAGCATCACAATTCCGGACTTCCAGCTCTATTACAAAGCTGTCATCCTCAAGACGGTATGGTACTGGCACAAAAACAGACACATAGATCAATGGAGCAGAATAGAGAGCCCAGAAATGGACCCTCAGCTCTATGGTCAAATCATCTTTGACAAAGCAGGAAAGAATGTCCAATGGAAAAAAGACAGTCTCTTCAACAAATGGTGTTGGGAAAACTGGACAGCCACATGCTGAAGAATGAAACTGGACCATTTCCTTACACCACACATAAAAATAGACTCCAAATGGTTGAAAGACTTAAATGTGAGACAGGAGTCCATCAAAATCCTAAAGGAGAACACAGGCAGCAACCTCTTCGACCTCAGCCGCAGCAACTTCTCCCTAGAAACATTGCCAAAGGCAAGGGAAGCAAGGGCAAAAATGAACTATAGGGATTTCAGCACGATAAAAAGCTTTTGCACAGCAAAAGAAACAGTCCACAAAACCAAAAGACAACCGACAGAATGGGAGAAGATATTTGCAAATGACATATCAGATAAAGGGCTAGGATCCAAAATCTATAAAGAACTTATCAAACTCAGCACCCAAAGAACAAATAATCCAATCAAGAAATGGGCAGAAGACATGAACAGACAGTTTTCCAAAGAAGACATTCAAATGGCCAACAGACACATGAAAAAGTGTTCAACATCGCTTGGCATCAGGGAAATCCAAATCAAAACCTCAATGAGATACCACCTCACACCAGTCAGAATGGCTAAAATTAACAAGGCAGGAAACGACAGATGTTGGTGGGGATGTGGAGAAAGGGGAACCCTCCTACACTGTTGGTGGGAATGCAAGCTGGTGCAACCACTCTGGAAAACAGTATGGAGGTTCCTCAAAAAGTTGAATATAGAGCTACCATATGATCCAGCAATTGCACTACTGGGTATTTACCCCAAATATACAAATGTAGGGATCCGAAGGGGTGCTTGCACCCCAATGTTTATAGCAGCAAACTGTGGAAAGAGCCAAGATGTCCATCGACAGATGAATGGATAAAGAAGATGTTTTTTATATATACACAATGGAATATTATGCAGCCATCAAAAGGAATGAGATCTTGCCATTTGCAATGACGTGGATGGAACTGGAGGGTGTTATGCTGAGTGAAATAAGTCAATCAGAGAAAGACATGTATCATATGACCTCACTGATATGAGGAATTCTTAATCTCAGGAAACAAACTGAGGGTTGCTGGAGTGGTGGGGGGTGGGAGGGATGGGGTGGCTGGGTGATAGACATTGGGGAGGGTATGTGCTATGGTGAGCGCTGTGAATTGTGCAAGACTGTTGAATCACAGACCTGTACCTCTAAAACAAATAATGCAATATATGTTAAGAAAAAAAAATAGAAGAAGATAGCAGGAGGGGAAGAATGAAGGGGAGTAAATCGGAGGGGGAGACGAACCATTAGAGACGATGGACTCTGAAAAACAAACTGAGGTTTCTAGAGCGGAAGGGGGTTGGGGGGATGGGTTAGCCTGGTGATGGGTATTAAAGAGGGCATGTTCTGCGTGGAGCACTGGGTGTTATGCACAAAGAATGAATCATGGAACACTACATCAAAAACTAATGATGTAATGTATGGTGATTAACATAAAAATAAAAAAAATTTATAAAAAAAACTTATCCAATGAATTGAAGTATCAAAGCAGAGAAAAGTTAATAAATTTACCAAATTCTTCTCTCAAAAAAAAAATCTCATTTACTCATTTACTCATTTAACATGAGTAATAATTTGTCTCTTCCAAGACATTGATAATGTGCTTGGCTCTGTTCAACACTCGAAGAAGTCACAGCTTCTGGGTGGCAAATACTGTCCCATTTCCATCCATGAGAACTGTTACTCCTGCTTGGCTTCTTTCTCTCAAGAACCCCTTTCCTTTTCACCCCCACACCCCACACCAGTATATACCTGTCTCCTGATGACACACTAAAATGGAAAAAATACTCAGCCCCCACGATGCTTGCTTTGGTTCTTTTGGGGGCTAGAGCCTAAAGACTCAAGATATTAAATTACTACTTATAAAAGGAGAATTTCCAATGTATGAACATAGTAATATTCACATCTCTAATTCTCATGTATTTTACCTATTTTTCAACAGAGACACAGTGACACTGTAAATGTGCTAGGACCTGCAGATTTAAAACCAAATGGTAAGTTCAAAATGTTACAAGTAGTTTCATATGGATCACTAGAGAG
The DNA here is from genome assembly GCF_003265705.2 of Callorhinus ursinus. NCBI lineage: Eukaryota > Metazoa > Chordata > Mammalia > Carnivora > Otariidae > Callorhinus > Callorhinus ursinus. Next base: position 59,132,393 of record NW_027397069.1, on the reverse strand, counting down.
AGGGGTTAACTTGGAGAAGTAGAGATGGGCATTATCAGTTCATAAAGAGCTATGCATGCTAAGCCAAGGGATCATGAAATTTATCCCCATAGCTATAAAGAGCCATTGATGTCATACTGAGTGGTTACTACAGGCAGAGATTGTCATGGTAGTAACATGGAGGGGGCCCATATTAGGGACAAAGGGAAAAGACGGGAGGAGAAGGCAGCAATCCAGGAAATAAAGGGTTACAGCTTGAATTCAAGCAGTGGGTATAGAAGCTGGGTAAAAAGGAAAGATTTAGAGATATTAAGGTGGTTGAATGTAAAAAACTTGGAAAATGAATAAATGTAGTCTAAGTGAAAGTGAAGGATGAATCAGGAAAGAATTGAAGATGCCTTTCAAGTTCCTAGCTTGGGTGACTTTGTGATAGCAACCAGGGTGGAAGAGAACTGTTTTTTTATTAACATATAATGTATTATTTGTTTCAGGGGTACAGGTCTGTGATTCATCAGTCTTACAGTAACAGAACTTTAAAAAAAAAAAGTTTAGGGGTTGCCTGGGTGGCTCCATCAGTTAAGTGTCTACCTTCCTTAGGCTCAGGTCATGACTTCAGGTCCCTGGGATGGAGCCCAAAGTCAGGCTCCACACTCAGTGGGGAGTCTGCTCCTCCCTCTCCGTCTGTCCTTCTCCCCTGCTCTGTCTCTCATTCTCTCTCTCTCTAATAAATAAATAAAATCTTTTTTAAAAACAGCTTAATTGAGATACAATAAACATACCATACAATTCACCCATTCAATATGTATAATTCAGTGGCATTCACTATGTTCATAGAGTTGTGCAGCCATCACCACAATCAAATCTAGAACACTCTCATTACTCCATAAAGAAACACCACACCCTTCAGTTGTCACTCTCAATACCCCTCCCATCTCCCCCAAGCCTACCCAACCATTAATCTACTTTTGGTCTCTATAGATTGGATATCTCTTTAGGACATTTCATATAAATGGGACTATATAATACGCAGTTCTTGGTGACCAGCTTCTTTCACTTAGCATAATGTTTTTAAGGTTCATCCGTGTTGTAGCATGTGTCGGTACATTATTTTTATTACTGAAAATATTTCATTATATGTCATTTCATTATATACCATCCCTTATTGGTCTCCATTTATCAGTTGATGGGCATTTCCATTGTTTCCAGCTTTTGGCTAATATGAATAAAGCTGCTATAAACACCTAACATATAAGTTTTTGTGTAGACATGTGTTTTCATGTCTCTTGGGTGTATACCTAGAAGGAGTATTACTGCACCACATTGTAACTTAATGTTTAACCTTTTGTAGAACTGCCAAACTGTTTTCTAAAGGGATTGCATCATATTATACTTCCGCCAGCAGTGGGTGAGACTCCAATATCTCTACATTGTCACCAATACTGGATCAATACTGATTATTCTCTATCCTTTTTGTTATTATAGCCATCCTAGTGGATATAAAGTAGTGTCTCATCGTGATTTTGATTTACATTTCTCTGGCAGCTAATAACATTGAGCATCTTTTCACTGAGTTCTTTATATATTCTGGATACAAGTCATTATCAGATATTGATTTGCAAGATTTTTCTCCCATTCTGTGGGTTGTCTTTTCACTTTCTTGATGGTACCCTCTGAAGTGCAAAGACTTTAATATTGATGATGTTGTTTTGGCTGATACTTCAGGTGTCATTATCTAAGAAATCATTGCTTCCTCCAAGGTTACAAAAATTTATATCTATGTTTTCTCCTAATAGTTTTATAGTTTCAGCTCTTACCTTTATATCTATAGTCCATTTTTAGTTAATCTTTGTATATGGTGTGAGGTAAGGGTCCAATGTCATTCTTTTGTGGATATCCAGTTCTCTTAGCACCTTTTGTTGAAGAGACTATTTTTTCCCATTGAATTGTTTTAACACCCTTTCATGGTCTTAACTGATTGGGGCAGGGTTGGGCATATGACTTAAAGATAAGTAATGAAGTAACCTGAGTTAAAAAAAACTCAGCCCAAATAAGAAAGAACTAGGTCAATGGGATTATTCCTTCTTGGAAATTTGGATCGAGACATATAAGAAGAATTTAGTAACTGGCAGACAAACTAAAAGATGATGAAGGAAAAGAAGTTGTAAGTCATAGAGTGATTATTAAGTAGAAGCTATAGATGGAGAAATATGGACAGGGTAGAGAATGATTTATTTGATCTGACAGCTGAGAAGAAAGTGACAAGATGACCCAGGAAATGCAGAGCCTAAGAGCCAGGTCATTGTCAAAGGCAGAATGGAGAGATGATATAGAAATTGTTGCTAAGAGTCTTTTACGGTTTTCTTTTCCCTTCAATTCCTAAGAACTATTAGACCCTTCCTTGTATTAACCAGAGAGATTCACTGATCCTTGCAACCAAAATGACCACCCATATGTCTCCCAACAGTTAAATCTATGCGCTCTATAGTATACTATTAAATGAAATGAAAAATCTTATGTTAGTGAGCCTAATACATACCTGGCTCTTAAAACAATTTGCACAAATCCCAATTTCCCTGACTTCCTCCCAGACTTACTTTGTAGGTTTCATGGGCACTATCTGAATTCTGCAGGTATCTGAGAAGCTCCAAGTCTTCCTGTTGTAACATGGGTACATGGCATTCTAAATCATAACTGAAATTCCTTTTGCCTTCAGGAGTAAATACCAAACTAAACTGAACAAATGGAGCCTGTCCAACGTGACTTCTCTCTTTATATTTCCTATTCATTCACCACAGATATTTTTTTTAACTTGGAGCCATTTTACTCATAGAAAATATGCTGGACCAGATATAATATTTTCTTCACTTAACAGGAGAAGTCATATTGGAAATTAATACACACAGATGCCCCGATGCCATTAATATGTGAGTGATTTCAGAGACACTGTATCAGCAGTATTCTTCCTTTCAAACTCATTGTGATCACCTTTCTGTCTTTGATTTCAGGTAATGTGTAGTTTTGTGTTCTGTTTTGTTTTTGCTTTTTAATCTCATTTGCCAAGGGATTACATTTGCGATGATAAGCCTCTAGTAATGCAGTTTTGCAAGAAGTCAGGAATATTTAGACAGGAATGATGGGGGGGGTACTCAGATTTTAGGCAAAGTTTCCAGGTAGGCTACAATAACAACATTCTTGAAGACTTAGAACTTCATTCAGATTTTTCCAATGTTGATTTTGCTGCTAATATTTAATGCAGTATAATTCCTCTATTTTCATTTGAAAATAAAGGAAAAAATGAGGCAGTTCCTGTCACTGAACTAACTATTCAGTACAGTTTATGTTTGTCAAGCAAATGCTGTCTACAGACACTATGCTGCTAAGTGACAGGGATAAAAAAAATGAGAAAAGAATCCATGTTTAAGCTCAAGGACCTTGTGATCTGTATCTCGGGGAAATTATCATAGCCAATTCCTTGATCTGGATAAAAAGAGCCCAGATATGCTTTTTGAACCATCTGGAGCCAGTAAGATTTCTGGAATCCAAATTCCCTCTCCATGAACCTAGTCAAGTTACTTCAGTTCTCCGAATCATCAAGTGGGAAGAATTAGCAGTTCCTGCTTCAGAGGGCTTTGGAGATGATGTTCTGGAAAGAAAATCAAATAAAACATGTACTTGTCACAGTTCCAGGCAATAGCAGGACTCCATAATGTTACCTCCTATCTTCATCATTTTAATGACTTCTTTTAGAACTTCAGTCATCTTATTATTATGACTTAATAAGATTTTCCATTACTGCTAAGATATTAACTTAGATTTTACTTTTGTTTTACAGGCTGTAGAGACACCACTGGTTGTCAGTTTGACACAGGTCAGTTCCAAAAGCCATTTCTTTAATGTATATCATCACAAATGTGTAATCAAAGGGGCTAAGCAACTTCAACTAGGATAAAAATATTCCTCATAAGTTGAAACAATGTTGAATTTTATATGAATATTCTGAATATAGTCCCAATCTCCTAAATCTTCCTGGATCTAAGCGGCACAATTTTTTTTTCATGCTGTAGGAAGCTATTCCCATAAGAAAATTTTATGATATCGATTTCAATAAGCATTTGTTTTTTAAATATCCCCAATACTTGACTCTGATCAATATAAAAGAATATATATTGTCAGTGACAGTTCACCTTAAATGAATTAACAACCCTCCATTTACCATCCCATCCATTTGCTTCCCCTGTAGCTACAGTTTTGATTTTTTTTTTTTTTTATACCTCAGAACTGCACTCCCTTTCCCTTACTCTTCACACAGACCAGTCTGCCTTTCTTCCTTACCCTTCCACGGAAATGCTCCTGAAAGAACTAAGAATCCCATTGTTGACACATCTTCAGATACTGTTCTCCCCTGATCATGTTCAACCCTTAGAAGTGTTGATTCACTTAATACCTGAAAAGTTCTGAAATACTTTTCCGAAGGGAAACATAATATTCAGTAGTATGCTGGCAAATATTTAACAACTGGCTTTCGGGGGGTTGGGGGGGAAAAGCCCAATTTGCATGTTGGCTGATTTTCATAGTTTAGATACTTCTACCATGACTTATTTCAAGCTGCCAACATAGCATTGCTGAACACACTAGAGACACACACCAATGCTCCAGCACATCACTTGTTCTATGAGTTGATATCTGCATGCACTGAACACTAGAATAGCAAATAATTGGGGCCTGGGTGGCTCAGTTGGTTAAGTGTCTGCCTTTGACTTAGATCATGACCCCAGGGGCCTGGGATCAAGTCCTGCATCGGGCTCCTTGCTCAGTGGGGAGCCTGCTTCTCCCTCTGCTTGCCGTTCCCCCTGCTTGTGCTCTCTTTCTCTCCCTGACAAATAAATAAATAAAATCTTTCAAATAATTTTACTTTTGTAAAATTTTAACAAGATGTACTTACATATTCAAAAGAGTAAATTTTAAAAGGTTAGTTATATTTAATGATTGTGATTCAAACACTTGATACTAATTAATTATAATTTGTATCTTTGAATTTTAAAAGATAAGTTTGGCTTTTTTAAAAGAAAAAAAAACTTCTCTGAAAACCTAAACAAAACTTACATTTTTATGAAAAAAAATTCTATAGATAGATATCCTTTGGCTAGAAATTTATTTATTTATTTTTACTCTTTAGATCGTTGCTGACAATAGAACACAATTTACATGAAAATCTTGAGTACAACAATATAATTAATGATTTTGCTAAAATAGCACCAAAAGTAAATTTTGTAGAATAAATAATAATTATAAATCTTTATAGGTCTTTATTTTATTGTTCATCTAAATCTCATTGGCCCATCAGCAGAACTTCCTGATATGTAATGACAAATAAACTCATTTGCCTGATATTTTGCCAACTTTTGGCCCATATGAAAAGCACATCTTTACACCTATTTTTGAATATTGGCATTATGAAGATGTATTTTTCAAGGCAGAAGGGTAGGGCAAATTTTTATTTCACAGATTGTTAGTGTTATTTATTAACTTTTAAATATTTAGACATATCAGATATGCATCACCATTTTTCCTCTGGCCCAATCCCTACAGATTTTATTTATTCATTTTATTTTTGAGAGAGAGCGGTGGGGGGTGGGGGGCGCCTTGGGCGCAGAGGGAGAGAATCTCAAGCAGACTCCCCACTGAGCTCAGAGCCAGACTGATGTGGGGCTCCACCTCACAACCCTGAAATCATGACCTGAGCCAAAACCAAGAGTTGGCTGTTCAACTGACTGAGCCACCCAGGTGCCCCTGGCCCAATCCCTACAAATGATGGGGGACAGCCTTGCCCTAGTACAATACTAAGTCTGCACGTACTCTATATGATTTGGTCATCACGATAAAGTAATAAGGTAGAGATTCTTACCAAGTTTGTTTGAACCTAGGTTCACCTGATTCCAAAGCTATTGTTACTAAGAACTACAGTTTATTGCTTTTTAATTGTTAGAATATTTTAAAAGTTAGTAAAGTTAATGTTGTTTTTAGAACACAATACCTAGTTCGACAGTTCAAATGGGAAATTTGTATTTTCCAAATGTCACTAAACTGCAAAAACAGAATTAAAATTTCCCAAATTGAATTAATTTATTCTGTTCAGGACATTGATCATTACATGCTATGCTACAAATAGTATCACGCACATTATCGCTGAGGAACACATTTATTATTCAAGTAATTCACAATATCAGAATCAAGATGAAGGGATCCGCCATCAAAGCCATGGAGGTGATTGAAAACAGTGAGAATAGAGAATATAGAAGACAGAAATTTAGGGTAGAAGTAAACCAGAGAGTGGGAATGTGGTGACATTGAGTGGCCTTTGAATGAAAAACAAGAAAGAGCAGAACTTGGGCTGAGAATTTATCCATGAGGCACATTGCACCTATTTTTTCTGGCATGCTAGAATCATCTTATTTGCTTTCTAGCTTGCACCCCCAAATGCCAAATCTTTGACACTCAGCTGAAGCCACCCCCAGGTGGCGTGCTTTTGTCTTTAAAACCTCAGATATCTGATAACTGCCTCACTGTTATTCACTTTTTAAGATTGCTGTGAATTATTTCATACAGGAGAAATAACCAGATGTTAAAATAGGAAATGTTTTATTTTCCTGTCATGTTTTATTTTCACACCTAAAATATAAAGACTTTACATCAATGGAGTGTAATGCAAAGATATTTCTGGCAAAGACAAAGGCACATATGCTGCAAAGGTTATAAACACCACAAGTAACACTGGTCTTAAACTAAGCATCATCAGTGTTATGGGAGAGCTGTGTTCCTAGTTCATGATGCCATTTCAACTCTGCAGTGAGGTTAATAATAGCCGCAGGTGGCATTAAGTTATTTTGGTAACAAAAATCAAGTGATTACTATTTATTATTATCACCTTTTTTTATCACCTAAATTGAAGTCACCACTTTGAATCACTTTAAGGATTAAGAATTTTCCTTTCATACAATTTTGAAGAAGGTCTGCATCAGAAACAATATTTTCGTATTAGGCTTTCTAGAAAGATAAGTTCCATAAGTACATCAAAAGGCAGGTTTCCTGTTACACTACCCTGTCAGGACAGATGATGCCTTCCTATCCTTTAGATCAAAACTGAAACATCATCTCTACACAAGGACCTTGCCTGATTTCCCAACCTAAATTTGGTCACATAGTTTTGCATTCTCATGGTAATGTGCGTGCCTGTGTGTGTGTGTGTGTGTGTGTGTGTGTGTGTGTGTGTGTGTTTCCTTTATAGGGATTATTACAACTGCCGTTTACTTATGCCATTATGTGTTTAATGTCTATTCCACTAAGTGAAGTTCCACAACTACAGGGACTATGGTTGGTTCACTACATGTCCCTGACATCATGCACTATTTCTGGCAAACATTATTTGCTCAAGAATGGTATGGAAGGAAAAAAAAAAAAAAAAAAGAATGGTATGGAAGAAACGTTATTCCCTGCACTTAACAGACACCATTGACACATTCCAAAGCCCATGATATAGAAAGGTTAACAAGTGCAAAGGGAGGGACATAATGATGTGATGGAGACTTAAAGGTTGCTAATGTTTAAGGTCCCAGATGATCACAAACAAAGAAAAATAAAAGGCTTAAAGAAGTAGAAAACAGTTTTATTTTTGTATGAAGAGGGGTAGGAGGATCAATTAGGTGGGCCTGATTTCGGTCCCAACTTTTGAAGGATGCCAAGCAATAGGGTGGGAGTATTATGGCCTCTTGAGTTCCCCTTGCTTAACAAAGGTATGACAAGCAGAGGAGGCACGGTTTTGTTCATGCTGTTGTCAAAAGTAGACAGCATTTGTATCAACACCTGTAAAGGGGCATTTACTTCCATTTAGGTCAATCATTTACTAGTATGGTGGTTGTCCCAAGGGGAAATAAGATTTTCAGACTCTGATTTAAGAGAAACATGGATTGGGCGCCTGGGTGGCTCAGTTGTTAAGCGTCTGCCTTCGGCTCAGGTCATGATCCCAGGGTCCTGGGATCGAGTCCCACATCGGGCTCCCTGCTCCGCGGGAAGCCTGTTTCTCCCTCTCCCACTCCCCCTGCTTGTGTTCCTGCTCTCGCTGTCTCTCTCTGTCAAATAAATAAATAAAATCTTCAAAAAAAAAAAAAGAGAAACATGGATAACAATGTTTCAACCTCATAGATAAATTCATTTTTGAAGTGTTTAATAAGTTCAAGTTTTCGGGGCACCTGGGTGGCCAGTCAATTAAACCTCCCACTCTTGATTTTGGCGCAGCTCATGGTCTTAGGGGTTGTGAGATTGAGCCTTGCACTTGGTTCCACACTAGGTGTGGAGCCGCTTGAGATTCTCTCTCTCCCTCTCTCTGCCCTTCCCCCACTCTATCTCACTCACTATCTAAAAAAAAAAATTTTTTTAATTTAAAAATTAAAAAAAAAGTTCCAGTTTTCTACTTCTTGTCTTTCTTTCAGGTTCTGTACTTACTGGCAATATATGATGGACTTTACTTTGGCCCTACATGAGAACATGAAAAATTAGATAATATCTATAACCCACTCCGCTTCCCAAACTGAAAGTAAACTTCATGTCTTATTCATCTTAATGCCCCTAGGGACTGGGACAGTGCCTGACATATAGCAAATGCCCAACAAGTATTTGTTGAATAAACACCCACGCAAAATTGTCTCATCTATAGGTAATCCCATCCCAACCCTCAATCTCAGATTGAAGAATCCAAATTTGTAAGATCTGCTTGGAGTCAAAGAGATAGCACCATAAAATAAGGATTCAGCAGAAAGTTGCTAAGAACCTGGAGAAGTTCCCCCAGATAGGAAATCAGTCTCAGGCAAGTTCCAACCAGGATTAGGCAGATCTATCCCAGTTTTCAGTGTAGGGCATTTTGGGTATGTGAGGTGAGTAGCATTAAGACGGGATAATTCCAAGACCCTCATGTGAAACAATAGGAGCAAATCACCTGGGGAATAGAATAAGGTTTTACTCTCTCCCACACAGTCTGTCCCCAGAGACACAGAATGTCTGGGTTTACCAAGCAAGGTATCAAGAAGGTATAGCTTTCCCCTGCTTTCCCTGGAGGACAATGATCCGTAACATTTTGTTATCTTACACCCCTTAGAGAATCTGATGAAAGTATTGGAACCTATGAATATTGTTTATAAGTTTTCTGTAGTGGGTGGGAAAGGGCTCTATCTTATACTATCGTGGGAGAGCTTAGCACCTTTACTCTCCAACACAGAAATATAAGAATATTTTCAAACCCCTACCAAATGTGAGGCAAAGCTTTTAGAAATACTAAGTAGATGACTCTTTGCTGGTCCCCTAGAAAGAAAGAAATAGAAAGAAAAAAACAGTAGAAAGATATAAAACAATAAGCATGTAGTAGATCTAATTATAAATAATTATGGTGGGGCAAAGCCTGGCACCCACAACACTAGGTGTTAGGGAAAAATACTTTCCACCCACTCCTTATTTTCCATGAAAATTCTTAGGGAATTTACCTGGGGACTTCTGGGCTTTCTACACCCCATTACTCAGTCAACTCCAAGTGTTTTATCAGATTGATACACTTAGTAAAAATAAATCAAGCATGCCCTGCCTGTTCCTCTTGAGAGCAAGCCTAGGGCAAGCTGTCCCCCAGTGATGAGGTCAACCTTACTCTTCTCTTATGCCTAGGTCTTAATTTGTGCAGAACCTTGATGGGGAAGGAGCTCTTTGTTGGGTCCCCTTAGAGACTGACACCATGTGGTACAAAGTTGTGCAGAGTGTATGTCATATTTTGTTTCATTGAGTCACTGATGTGCACATGTTCTGACATTAGCAAGTCTCTTGGACATCTCGGCATTATTCTCAGAGATCATCATCATAAGGAGGTTTTGACATGTTCTATAGAACCTTTTAAAATTACATAAATTACCTCAATTTCATTTTAAATTTAAACATACTCTTGTATGAAAATCAATAATGAAAGGGGCACCTGGGTGGCTCATTCTGTTAAGTAGTGGACTCTTGATTTTGGCTCAGGTCATGACCTCAGGGTCATGAGATTGAGCCCTGAGTCAGGCTCTGCACTCAGCGTGGAGCCTGCCTAAGGTTCTCTCTCTCCCTCTCCATTCGCCCCCTCCCCTCCCCCGCCCCCTCTCCCCTACTTACACACACTGTCTCTCTCTAAATATATATATATATATATCAGTAATGAGAAAAAATTATCAATGTTTAGAAAATCTTGATAAAAGCCACTTTAGAATTTGTTCAGAGCAAGAAACAATTTATGATGAACCTGTCACCAAGGTTTTCAAATTAATGTGTGTTTGTTCTGGGGCAATGTGCTCTATGTGGCTGTCATTGTCATTGCTGTGTTCTCAGCATTTGTTAGGGAGGATTTTTCCTACTAATTTCCAAGGCCATTAAATAGCGATATATCAGGGAAATAAATGGTAGTCAGGCAAAAAAAATTTTTTTTCCTAAAGTGTAATTGCTGAAATAAAGCTCTGGAAAGTATATAAAATCCAAATGCGCAGGTTGTATAGGGATATATAGGTAGATTACTTTCTTGGTAAACTTTGAAATTTGTGATAAATCTCAACAGATAACAACACAGATTTTGCTAAGAGGGTTTATTGTTCAAATGAGTGCCATGTAAAGCGTGGTTAGCTAGTGAATAGAAAGAAGAACATGCCAACGTGCATCCAGCACTTGGGGAGACTGGCGAAGTCTGGCTGAAGGTCTGCTCTAAGTGGTCTGTCATTAAGAACGAGTTGAACAGGTTGGCCCACTCTCCATCAGTGCATGTTATCAACAAAGGCGGATTAAACTTTAACTGCACATTGCGAAATGTTTGTGGCTGAGAAGACTGAGGGTATGTATAATACAGGAAATGCATTTTCAGAATGGTTACTAAGAGGTAATTGCTAGATAATATTTGTGTCTATTCTGGCAAGGTTGAATGATGAGACATTTGATATTAACATTGATGTTTAAGTGTCATTTCAAATCCAGCAAAACACAGACACAATCAAAATAATGCTTATTGTTAGCAAATGTTGCTCCTCTGAATATACTGTACTCAGAGGAAGGTTTGAGTATGTTGGGGGTGGGGATGCCTTTAATCCATGCACTGTTTATTGAACTGTCATCACAACTACAAATAGTTATTTCACATTTGATATGAATTTTCTAATCTCTAAAAAACTGTTATTATCTTATAATCTAAACAGTTAACCAAATTTGAATTATTTCTTTAAAACACTTTGTCATTAATAAATCCGCTTCATTTCTATTCAAGTCATAAAAAGGAGTTAATGGAAATAATTTATTCGGCAACTCTGATTTCTAAAATGCTAAGTTAAGCGAAGTATTTAAATAGATCTCAGTTTCGGTGAGACATTCAGTGGTAGGTAAACACAATTTATGTGACAGAGTCACAGTTCATTGCAGCTGAGTATAACCACAATCTGGAATATGCCATAAGAGGAGGGAGGTGCCTTCTGAGGCCACAAGTTTTCCCCTAAGCTACAGCAACTAATAATCCTGTTTTGTCTTTTTTGGTTTTTACTGACGGCAAGCCAAAACATCTAGAAGATGGATGATACAGGTTTGAGCTCATGAGGTAGCATTTTAGTTTTATATCAGTTAGGAGCCCTCACAGACATTCTAAAAGGAGCAGCATATTCCAAACAACACCCGAGCAAGGAGCATGTAGAAGATGAGCCAGACGGAAGAAAATCATAGGTAGGGAGCAAAGGAAATAATGACAGAGGCCCAGACTCCACATGGTTAAAGCCCACACAGGAGTGGTGATGAGCTAATGCATAGGGTTAAACGAGTGATTGTGAAAAATGTGGGAGAGAAACATGGTAGATTGAACACATGTGTTTTCCTCTACTCTCTCCTGAAACTGCACGCAGATGATGATAAAGGGATTTTTTCTTTTTTTTTTAAAGATTTTATTTATTTATTCATGAGAGACAGAGGGGGAGAGAGAGAGAGAGAAGCAGAGGGAGAAGCAGGCTCCCAAGGAGCAGGGAGCCCGATGCGGGACTTGATCCCAGAACCCTGGGATCATGACCTGAGCTGAAGGCAGATGCCCAACCATCTGAGCCACCCAGGTGCCCAAAGGGTTTTTTTTCTAAAGCATAAATCCCCAGGGACAAATAGAAGAGACGATGTGGCACCAGCCAAATTCTGGAAGCTGGAAAGCAGGTGAACAAATAGTAACTAACTTCACAGACTCGAGGAAGCCAGGACCAGAGTGGCAGCAGAGAAAAGCCAGCAGCGAGGCCGTCTGAGCAGCAGAAACCCAACAAAGCACCAAAACTGGAAGGACCATAGGCCTCTAAAAGGAAGGGGGAAGTGAAGAATAAAACTAAGATGGGCTCAATGTCCACGTTGGTAACAGTTTGCTCCCCAGATCTTGCCCTTTATCCCACCCATCGGAGCAACTGCCCCTCACCCACCGAGGCGGGGTGCCTTCCAGAAAGGCTGAGTTAGGGGGATTGTGAGGCCAGATACCAGGACCTGCTGGCAAGGCACTTAGCTGTGGAAGCTGCAAACTGAGGATGCAGTGAAAACCCTACATAAGAAAAGGAAAATTGCCCACCAGTTTTTCCAGTCAACTCTGAAAAAACACTAGCGGGCTTACACTCATCCTTCCCAAAAAGAATAGAAAATCCCTTTCGGGGGAAACCATTCAGACCAAGAGAGAAGACACACAGACCCGACTGTTGAGAGTTTCTCCAACAAAATATCCCAACCAGATCATCCTACAGCAAGAACACCCTTCCAACACACACACACACACACACACACACACACACACACACACACACACACACACAAGTTCCAGTCGGTTTCTAACATGAAAGACAAAGGCCAAAGTAGTCAAAGGAGTAACTCAGAAAAGAACAGAGAAAATGCAAGTAGCAGAAGAAAATTTCCCAAAACTCGAATTAGGATCTTCAAAGATACTGAACTAAACTAAAAATAGAATGTTATTCTAAAAAGGAGCAGTCTAGGGGTGGCTGGGTGGCTCAGTTGTTAAGTGTCTGCCTTCGGCTCAGGTCATGATCCCGGGGTCCTGGGATTGAGCCCTGCATCAGGCTCCCTGCTCGGCAGGGATTCTGCTTCTCCCCCTCCCACTCTCCCTCCTTGTGTTCCCTCTCTCGCTGGGTCTCTCTCTGTCAAATAAATACATAAAATCTTAAAAAAAAAAAAGGAGCAGTCTGATTAAAGAACTCAAGGAATTTGAAAATAAGATAGCAGAAATGGAAAATTTTTAAAAATGAACTGGAAAACAAAGTTGAAGAAATTTTTCAGAAAATCAAAAAGAAAAACATACAAATTGCATAAGAAAATTATGAATCAGCATTAAAATAAGAGACTTCCAGAGAGACAGAGAACAAAAACTGCCAAAGAGGAGACATGATCTCCCAGAGCTGGGCATGAGTTTCCAGATGGAAAAGTCCCACTGAGTTTCCCAGACAATAGAAGAGCTACATAGAAATACAGCATCAGAAAAATTCCAGGACTCAGTGTCTAAAGAGATAATTATAAAAATTACTGAGAGGGGGGAAAAATGATCAAAATCGAAAGATCAAGAATCAAAGTGCCATCATCTTCTGAACAACTTGGAAACTAGAAGACAATGAAGCGATGCTTTAAAAACTCAGATTATTGGGGGCCTGGGTGGTTCAGTTGGTTAAGCATCTGCCTTCGGCTCAGGTCATGATCTCAGGGTCCTGGGATCGAGTCTCACATCGGGCTCCCTGCTCAGTGGGGAGCCTGCTTCTCCCTCTGCCCTTCCCCTCTGCTTGCTATCTCGCTCTCAAAATAAATCAATAAAATCTTTTAAAAAAATAAATAAATAAAAAATAAAAACTCAGATTATTTCTAAACATCAAATCATCACTCAAGTGGGAAAGTATAATTAACATCTTTTTCAGCTAAGCAAGTTTTCCAAAACTACCTAATTGATACTTGAAACTGAAAAATCTGGAAATACCAATAGAAACATATTTACAAATACGAAGGGAAATAGCAAAGAAGCAGCTATATGAGTTGTGAACTCCTGCCTCCGAGCAGTGACAATCATAACAAAGAGAGGGACACTATTTTTTTTTTAGTTTTATACCTAGTAAAACTAATTTTCTTATACAACCATTTATTTTTACAGTATTGGTTAAAATAAAAGTTCAATTATGTACATTAAATTACAAAATAAGGTACAAAATAGTACATGTAGTATGCTCTCATTTGAATACAAAAGAATGGAGGTATAAATGTATGCAGAGAATATCTCTGGAGGATAGGAGGAAACTGATAATCATCTCTTTTAAAAAGAAAATTTGATTTGCAATGGAAGGAAGATTTACTTTCCATTGTATGTTTATTGAATTATTTTAATTTTTAATTATGTCATTTCTATTTTAATTTTTTTAATGCTTAAAGTTTTTTTTGAGGGCTCGAGACAGCATAAGATACTCAGATACCAAGAGGACAGCACTCCAGCCCAGCAATCACAATCAATCTCCGAGATAGATGGGAATTTGTCTGAATTCCAGGCAGGGCTGATTTGAAAATACATAAAAAGACTTGAGCACAAAGGAGAAAAGGAACAAGGGATGTTGCTTAATACGGGCTATTGGCATTCTTAATCACCATGTGTTAAAAAAAAAGTAAAATCTTAATGTGCAGAGAACTCCAGAATATAAGTGTCCTAAGAACCCCAGGCTGTACGGACTACTCCCATCCTCATTTTACAGATAAAGAAACAGAGAAGTTATTTGCATAAAGCTGTTATCCTGAACAACTTGGAAACTGGAAGACAGTGGAACAATGCTTTAAAAACTCAGATAATTATTTCTAGCCCTTAAAGTTATTATTCCCTGTGCTGTGATGCTGATTAAATCTACATTCGCCTTGTTCCACCAACACATACGTACTATACTCACGATCAGCCAGACTGTTCCAAATGACCTGCATTCAAAAGGCACTGGTAAGAGGGCGCCTGGGTGGCTCAGTTGGTTAAGCAACTGCCTTCGGCTCAGGTCATGATCCTGGAGTCCCGGGATCGAGTTCCACATCGGGCTCCCTGCTCAGCAGGGAGTCTGCTTCTCCCTCTGACCCTCTTCCCTCTCATGCTCTCTCTCTCTCATTCTCTCTCTCTCAAATAAATAAATAAAATCTTAAAAAAAAGGCACTGGTAAGGATTGAAAATATTAAAAATATAGTTTGTGATAAAGAATCATTGAACATCTTTGTCTTGATGTCAGGTAACATTTCCACTCCTCGCTTTTCCACGTGAACTGTGGAGTGCTCTTTTCTGCGTATGAAAGTTGTGCCATCAGTTCTGTGGGAATCATTTCCCTAAATCCTCTCTACACCCTAATCAATAGTACATTTGCAGGACAGAGTTCTTGGTTTTTGTTTTCCTCTTCTTCTGAGTTGACTGGCTAATCTAGGCACCAAAACCAAGGTCTTGATCACCTAATCCTCATGGTTTGCTAAGACTTTTAACCAGAAACTAGGTAACTATTTTTGGAGTCCTTGGTGTTTTCACATCTTCTATCTTTTATGGAATGAAAAAGAGATGAAATACTCAAAGGCAAGAAAGTAGGAAATAGTTATTTTTTTTAGGACCTATCACTTTCATGTGTCACCTTGAACGATCACAGCTGACAACTGATATATAATAGGTAGACCTATTGCAAATTCAGTACCACAAAGAAGGGTTCTTTCAAGCTGGCACTCCACTGCCATGAATGGTAACTTTTTATTTCTGAAGGTATTTCCATGAATGGTAACTTTTTATTTCTGAAGGTCTTTGATCACTATAAAGCAAATCGCATACTAGAAATATTTTAAGGCACTCACTTTTAAAGAAGAAACACTCTAATAAATTTCCTGCAGTTGGTCCAACCATCCTTTGTTCGAGTAAGTGAAAAGAAATCCCATTTTATGTTGTGATAGCAATTTTCATATTTTCTGAATCCTTTATTCTTGACCGTAGAAGGGAGGAGGGTACTATTTGAGGAATCATCTGTTTGCGCAAATATAGTTAGTTGCCTGGTTTTTGCTATTACCACCCTCTAGTGGATGCACGGACTAATTTTTACAGAATCCACTAGACGTTTTCCTTAATAATAAGCTACCTAGAGCTACTTTGTCCAATATGGTAGCCACTAACCGCATGTGGCTACTTAAATTTAAATTAGTAGAGTAAGTAAAGTGAAATATTCCATTCCTCAGTCATTCTAGCAGCATGTCAAGTGCTCAGTAGTCGCATGTAACTATTGGTGATCATAAAAGACCATTCCAGCATAGAATATTTCCATCATCACAAAAAGTTGTATTAGACAATGCCGACGCAGAATAATGTGTGTATTATAGAAAATGGGGACATGACTTTATTCCACCTGAAGGGAGTTTATGTTCCTGACAATAGATGATCCCAAACCATCCCAAAGCCCTAGATTCTACTCTCAGCATCCAAGATCCACAGAATCAAGCAGCTAACTGTGGCTTGAATTTTTCATAAGAGTTAAAATTCACTTTTTTATATGAGTTTATTTGTTTAAATCTAACAGATTTCATTACTTCAACAGATCCCAGGCTTTGTGGTGAGAATATTTTAAATTATCTTTGACATATTTCTGCCTTCTGATCCAATAAGGTATAACCATATGATTCTCTCTTTCCTTCTTAGATAAGAAAAATCAGAATAAAAACTTTCCAACGAAGTTAATTAAAAGCAGAAGTGAAAAGAGAAATTATTTTAAAGCATGTAGAGCTATAATAGGTGTAGACAGCCCTCATTCCTGACAACTGCGTTAGAGGAAACCTCAAAGCATTCAACATAAAGGTGACATTTCTGATTCTGGTTTTGGGGGGCTCTTCTTTGCAACTCTGAATGTAAATTTTTGCCACTGAGGAAATTACTTTTTATTTATTTTTTTTTTTAAAAAGATTTTATTTATTTATTTGACAGAGAGAGACACAGCGAGAGAGGGAACACCAGCAGGGGGAGTGGGAGGGGGAGAAGCAGGCTTCCCGCGGAGCAGGGACCCCAATGCGGGACGTGACCCCAGGACCCTGCGATCATGACCTGAGCTGAAGGCAGACGCTTAACGACTGAGCCACCCAGGCGGCCCGAGGAAATTACTTTTTTAACTCAGTCATAAGAATCTATTAAGCCCTATACTGGGCTGTATACCTGCATTTTTCTGGATGAATTAAATTAACTCAAAACTTCTAAAATGTTAAAACATTTATAGATAACATGTATAAATATTATGCTTTATCTCATTAAGTGAATATCAAGATAATTGATTCAAAGTATTGCTATCCCTGCCTCAATATGTCTTATTAACCATGTAATGGGTTCAAATTAATTCAATCATTATTAGAATGAAAGAGGTAAGAATTTTTTTTCTTTTATACCAAAGCAAAAAACCTATTCTGTAAATGCCTAGGATGTCAGCATTGGACAATATTTAAAGTATAGCTAATTAATATCTGTAAGTGGTGGAGCTAAGTATAGCTCTGGCCTTTATAAAATTTTCAGGCCAGTAGTAGAACTGAGAGTCACATAGACATTGCACCCATTTGTATATCGTGGGAATGTATTAAAAAAGATCATGAAACAAGGGAACCTTAAGAATCTCAGATAAAACCCCCATATATCTATTTATTTATTCAATAATGATTTATTGATTTGTGCTATGTGTCAAGCACTGTGCTGGTCCCGGCTGATACAATAATAAATTGGACAAGGTCTTGTAATCCAAAGAGCAATCAGGATTAGTTTATATAATTACATTCACGTTTTATCTTTTGTTTTTTCTGAAAGCTCATATAGATTGAGAGGGAATTCACCTTGCCACAAATTTCACCTCCTGATTATTTTGTTTGCACACTGGGTGTTGAAATGGGTGGATTGACTCCTTTCTTCAAATCTTAACAAATAGGTTTTGAGCTTAATAAATGGGTTTTAGATACTCACCATCTGATAATAGTAACCAATAATTAAAAAAACACAAAGTGACAAGGTTTTAATAGAAATACATCCAAGGGGTGCCTGGGCGGCTCAGTTGGTTAAGCATCTGCCTTTGGCTACAATCATAATCCCAGGGTCCTGAGATGGAGCCTTGCCTCAGCCTCCCTGATCAGCCATGAGTCGGCTTCTCCCTCTCCCTCTGCCCCTGCCCCCTGCTCGTGCACTCTCTCTCTCTCTTTCTCTCTCTCTCTCTCTCTCTCCCTCTTTCAAATAAATAAATGAAATCTTTTTTAAAAAATTAAAAAAAATACACCCCAATACTGCTGGATATTAGAGGGAAATGCAGAAAAGTATGCTAGGGAGAACTAGTAAGGATTTATAAAAAAAAAAAAAAAGAAGACATTTGAGCTTAGTCTTAAAGGGAGTTTTCTAAGCAAAGGGCATGCCAAGCATAGAAAAAATGGGAGCCTGCTAAATTCAGTTTGGTGATTTCGAGCACAGAGTTGAGGGAGGAAGATGGCAAGGAAATAAGATGACATATTTTTAGAGGGTGTATTTTTACCAAGAAAAATAAATGTGTTTGAACTGAATTATCAATCAAGAGCTTTTTTATAATGTGACCTAAGAGCCAAACATCCGCTTTCCCCTTTTATATCAACCTTTATCACAAAAAAAGTTATCATTTCGAGGCATTCTATTTTGGTCAATGGTGATTGATGGAAAGAGTGTAAAAATCATCCTTAGTACGTTTCAATTTAAAAAATTCATTTCTTCAAGAAGTATTTTAAAGCATCGGCTGTGTCCTGAGCACATTACCTGTAGTAATACAAGAAGTAAACAAGATCCAGTGTACCTTTGAAAATTTGCTGTTTAATTGGAAAGGCAAAGGCGATCCAATATAATTCCATAAAAATATGACATGTGCTCTGTGAGAAAGATGAGGGTATTTGGGAAGAGCAAAAATATGGTCACCTCAGGGAAAATCTAGAATGCTTAACAGAAAAAGTGATATTTTCTGTGTCTTTAAGAATGATTAAGAGTTTGACAGAAGGAAAAGTGAGAAGAAAGTATTTTAGGCAGAGGGATAAAGATAAATGATGTCTTCTAGCTATAAATGTTCCTGGCAAACATTTCTCTGCCCTAGTTTTGCATGTTAACAAAAATATTTTCAAATTTAAGAAAATCATATTTTATAAACATACTTGCTCATTCTAAATGTCTGTTTTACTAGATTTTATATGCAGCCAACTAGATATCATACTTCTGGAAAATATTGTTTATGAAATAAACATATATCTAAAATCAAAACCAAGGGACCCACTTTTCATTCCTCTGTCATATCCTGGATACATCTCTTCTACTCAGTGAGTTCCTCTTGTTATTGCTGTTAACAAGAGTGAAGCAACATTGACAGTAAAACAAAACAAAACTAGCTGGGAGACTGAGAAGCCCTATCAGTTTAATCTAAAAATTCCTTTCCAGTGTTTCTCTAAATTTGGTCCATGGCAAGGCTGGGAACAGTAATACCCATTTGGATAAGATTTCCCTCCTTCTCATTTTAATGCTTCCAGTATCCCACTTGTTATTCTTTATAAATTTTTACTGAGGTGTAATTTACGTGTATTGAAATGCAAAAATCCAAATGTCTGTTTGATGAGTTTTGTCATCAAAATGTGTATAAACCACACTCTAGACAAATCAAGTATTTCTGTCACCCCAGAAAGTTCCTTCTTTTCTCCAGGTATAAAAATTGGTATCAATCATTATTGGTGTCTTTATAGCTTGCCATACCAAGTGTACAGGAAATCTAGCCTCTGCTCAAAGAGAATGGTGTTTAAACACATACACAGGCAATCCATAATTTAAATTCTAGTAAGCTAGTAATTTAAATTCTGTAATAAGTTTCCTTGTAAATATAGTAATAATTTTGGTAGGGAATAGATATCAAAACATCATCATCACCAAAAACATTTATCAGAAAAAGAATACATATGACTATATTTCTATAAATGAAGCACAAAACCAAATGAAAATTAATGCCACACAGAAAACCCAAATAATAAAGCAAGGCTGTGCACAGACTTTATAGTAAATACTTCATGGAAGAAATGAGATTTCAGCAGAATGTTGAATAAGGAAGAAAATACAGGAAATATCAGAAAGACATGTGGAAAACATGGAGGAAGAAGCATGTATAGATGGCACATGCATGTGTGTGTGTGAGAGAGTGTGTGTGTGTGAGGGTGAGTGATGGAGGGAAATCAAAGATGGAACCAAGTGTAATTTGTGAAATACGTGGCATTAGTAATTGTTTAATAAAAATGAATTGAAATATACTGTAGAACCCATTGAGTAACTGCCGAGTAAGAATGTCTACACAAATATCTAGTGAATTATGGTACAAATGTTATTGGTGGAGATTTTTGTCCTGATTAGCTGACATCGATCATGGGTGACTATTTTGACCTTCTGCCCTTGGATGATTCTCACCACTAATAGATACAATAATGCTTCTTTTAAATACCTTCCAAGGTTATTAAGAAGATGACATTTTATAGATGAAAATAAACAAAAATCCTGTTTGTATCAGTTAGTGTTACAGTATTCAACTTTTACCACATTGAAAATATAACCTCATACTGACACAGGAAATCTGTATTGGACTTGCTTGCATGCCTCTTTAAATTCCTTATTTATCTTTCAAATTAATATGATCTGTCTTTCCCATTAGGCTGTAAAACCCCAAATGTCTTGAGCCTACTTCTATACATTGTAAATATTTAATAAATGTTGAGGACTGACTGATTTTAGATGGCCACTTCTAATATAAGCTCCAGATGCTTCCTAGAAACATACAATGGTTATAAGTCTTTCTTTATTATGAGTAAGGGACAGGAAAGGTGAGGTAGGGAGAGACATGTAGGGGGCTAGTGACTAGGCTCCCCCCGGGGGCCAGGAACCAGGTTGTCAGAAATCCCAGCTGTGGAGAAATGGACATGATACTTACAAGAACAACCTGTTTTTTCTCATGATAGTTACAAATCCACCTGTTTGTTCTAAATATAGACATGATATTCACAAATCCACCATGATATTGACAAGAAACATACCAAGTTCCCTGATCAGAATCTTATAAAAGGCGATCATACACGCCCTCAGCGGCAAGACAGACCAAGCCCTGGGGACTTTCTCACTCTAGAGAGCTTTTATTTTTTTGATCTTTCCTTTCGATTCTCACCTTTAGTTAATAAATCTTCATTTCACTTCACACTTTTGTGTCCCCCAGATTCATTCTTCGAGATTCATTGTTTTGACTCTATGAGACAAGAACTCTGCAATCCTTCAACAATTACTCTTCAAATATATGCATAAGAACCTTTATAAAAACATGAGAAGTGTTCATTTCTTAAGCTTAGGTATATCTTTATATGCACTTTGCTTTTCTTAAGTTAGTGCTTCTATATTTAGTTCTACTGGAAAAGTGCCTCATGGAACTTAAAGATCAGTAGACTTAATGATACATTCCAAGTTAAGAACCATGCTACTCAGCTGGGATACAGTATTATGAGCAGAGCAAGCTAGCTCTCAACGACTGTTCCTATTTGGGAAAGATAAGCCTTTCTGAAAAAAACTCATACTATTTTGAATCAACACAATATAGAACTATAGAAAGTCAAAAGGACAAAACACTAAAGGCAATAAAGGGAAGGTCATTAAAAGTAAATGTTATGTTTCTAGGTGTAATGGTCTTTTAACCTGTCCCTTTGGCTAGGCTACAATCCCCAATTAATCAAACATTAATCTAGTTGTTGCTGTGAGGGTATTTTATAGATGTGATAAATTCATAATCAGCTGACTTTGAGTAAGGGAAATAATCCCAAATAATCTGGGTGTGCCCAATTCATCAGATGAAAGTCTTTACGAGTAGAACTGATGCTTCCATAAGGAAGAAATTTCACCTGTGAACAACAGCTTCAGCTCCAGAGGTCCAGTCCGCCAATCCCTACTGTCTGGTCTATGGATGTGGGACCTACCTAACCAGCCCCCACAACTATCGAAGCTAAATTCTTTTTTTTTTAATCAAAGATTTTTTATTTATTTGACAGACACAGCAAGAGAGGGAACACAAGCAGGGGGAGTGGGAGATGGAGAAGCGGACTTCCCGCCGAGCAGGGAGCCCGATGCGGGGCTCAATTCCAGGACCCTGGGATCATGACCTGAGCCGAAGGCAGACGCTTAACGACGGAGCCACCCAGGCGCCCTCAAAGCCAATTTCTTACAACAAATACCTTAATGTATACCTCCTACTGGTTCAGCTTCTCTGACTGAACTCTTTCTGATACTAGGCATGCATACCCAACAATAATGTTACTGTTTTTATAGAAAAACTTTTATCTCTGCTCCTCATTTTTAGTGACAAAGAACTTGCTACAGCTGCATCCCAAAGAAAAAATGTCCTGAGACCAGGGAGATTAAAAAAAAAAAAAAAAAAAAAAGGACTTAAAATCATTTCAGAGAGCTTTGTATTAACAGAGAAATAAAACTGTATATTCAAATATTTTAAGCATTTTAATATTTTATAACCAGAAAGTCATAACCAAGAAAATGTCCCTTAATTTATTTGGTGTAACATATAAACAATAACCAAATAAAATTTTTGTGGAGCCTTTGAGGTCATGACCTTCATAGGTTTCAAGGCAAGTACCTAAAGAAATAGTTCGGCATTCCTAGCTTATTTGTTTATGCAATGAGAACCATTAATCATTCCATTTGAGGTTAAGTGTCTGCATTTGAACCTTGAACTAGAGCTCTGAGATACTTGAGGACTGTCCAGGCGAAATTTCTTTTCTTACTTCAACAAACAATTCAGTTCAGTTCAAACATTTATTGAATACTCATTAGTTACTAAGAATATACATTCTTTATGATTAAGTTTTGATTATTTGCTTATTAACATCTCAAATACAAAATGAATGTCAGCATTCAAATATTTATACTATTGAGAAATGTTAGAACATTTGAAAGTCACTTTTATTCATATTATGAAAGAAATGTTCTTCTACCGACGCTCAAATGAAGCTATTTCCAATGATTTTCTCAAATCTTAAACTATGCCTCTCTCTCAAATAGAGGAAAACATTTTAAATTGCCTTTGTAATGCAATTCTGTATCTAAGGCAATTAGCACTAAATACTTTCCTAATGGACAGATCAGAAGAAAAGAAAGAAAAAATTGGGCCTGTATTTAGGGGATAAAAATAGATGACAGAATAAGGAGTATAAAAAAATGAATATGAAGACAGGGCAGAGAGGTGAAGAAAGAAAAAGAAATACACCAAAAAATAGAATAAGAAACAAATGAGGGATGTGAATTAAAAGTTGGGAAATAAAAGATAAAAGTAAGGAATAAAGTTTAAGCAAAAGGAATTTTAAAAGCCGTAAGTCTGTGGAATAATCAATCAACAATGAAATATTTTTAGGATCCTTAGAAAAAAGGTTATATAATAAATCTCACACATTTTGGTCTCATTCTTTCAACAACTAGACGGCAGGAAATCTAACTAAACTCCTGTTAAATCTAAGGTGAGAAAGCAGACACTCCAGAATTCAAATTTAATAATATCATTGGAGATGATGTTGGAATACACTCTTATTTTTCTGATCAGAAATCTGGGAGAGGTCTTAGGCCTAAGAAAATGTTTGCTGGAGAGAATGATGGATTGGGGCACGCAATATTTTTTAACATGTATCCGGGCTTGGGGCACCTGTGTGGCTCAGTTGGTTAAGTATCTTGACTCTTGGTTTTGGCTCAGGTCATGCTCTCATGGGTCATTGGATCAAGCCCACATTGGACTCTGTGCTCAATGGGAGGTCTGCTTGAAGATTCCTTCCCTCTGCCCCTCCCCCACTTCTTTCTCTCCAAAATAAACAAATAAATCTTTAAAAAAATAAAATATATCTGGGCTCATTTTGCTAATATATTAATAGCATAAATTACATATGTCTGTCTACATCTACATTTAGCTGACCACGTCCGTGCAGCTGGCTGGCTTTATTAAGGACTCCTTTTGTCTTGATGGGATTGAATAGGTATGACTGCAACCTATTTATGGAATGAACTGCTGCAGATCTTACCATGAATCTCTGAAGTCAGACCTGTTCTTCCCGTAATGCACAAAATCTCAATCTCCCTTCGTTCTTGTGAAGGAGCAGCTTTCTATGCATGAAAGGTTAGTTGTGGGCAAATTCTACGAACCAAGACAAATTGAGGGCAAATTCTACGAACCAAGACAAATTGAAAGAGGGATGCTGAAAGGTCAATTTCATAAAGATCCTTCATCTGATTATTTTCTCTCCTGTTACAACTCCTCTGGGGTAAAGTAAGGCAAAGTGTTCTTTTCTTACAATTGAGATGCTGGATTGTGCCAACACCAGGACACTGGGAGAGGAGGTGCAAAAGGAGTAAAAAGGACACTGAGAGAAAAGGCGGCAAAATGGCAAACACATAGCCAGCCAATTTAATATCAATCCTAAAATGAAAAAACCTTCATTACAAAATCTCTGTTTACTATGTTAATCTTTCCACCCTCACCACTGCTGAAGAATTGTTCTCTTCTGGTATTATAAATTCTGGATTGTTTCCCACCAAAACTCCCTAACCCAAGAAAAATGTCTCAAGGTCCTAACCTCTCTATAAAGATCTATGAACATGAAACAAAAACAAAGATTTAAGTATTAAGCATGGTCTCTCTGCTTATTAAGTTGGTGCGGATGTTGCTTCTTTTGGCGTAGTTGACATGGTGGTGTTTTATTGGAATGTTGGAAATTTCCAGCTTTGTTTGTCTGAAGTGTTAGTTACTGAGATCCTAAAAACTTCCTACAGTGTATTTACATGCCCAGTTAGAGTAGATGGGAGAAGAAATGTTTCAGCAGGAAAAAAAAAGGGGGGAGAGTCATTTTTGTCGATTAAGTGATCAACTAAAATATTAGATATTGAAAGCCTGCAGAGGAACATGATAAGTGGAAAAGGGTATAGGATAGGAAGAAGCAGAATAATGGATAGTATTTAAGGAATAGTTACTATGACGTTGTCACACTTTTAATGGCTTTATATCTCTTATCTCATTCAATTCATATAACTATTCCTCTATGCAGTAAGTTACAGTACTTTTATTTCTATTTTGCAGGTGAACTGAGACATGAAGAAATTAAATAATGTGCCCAGTGATTCTACAACTGGGCTATGGTGAGGGAGGATTCGAACTCAAGCCCTCCGATTCCAACTTCCACAGTATCACAGAATGCTACCCTGGCTCACCTAAATTATTTTCCTGAATTACACACTAATATCTCTATTATCTGAATATGCCTGAGCTACATGTCAGGAACTCCCAACACAAAGGCCAGGATGACATTCTAATCAACGTTTCAGTCATTTACACAATCTCGACATATCACTCAACGATGATCCTTCCTGATTGTTACCACTTAAAAAAACAAAATCTCTTTTCTGCTTATTCCTGTATAATAATGTAGGAAAACAATTCTGTGCTTTTTGGCCCCATGGCTCCTTCATGCTCTTGATAATGTTCTTAGTATTTATTGAGGACGTCAAAGAACTTTTGTCTGTGTAGATGGTATCTTTTTTATATTTGCTGTATTAGAAACTGGAGAAATTTTTAAAGGGTGTATTTACTAACTGATTAATTCATTAATTTATTTATCCAGCTGCAATAATCCCATTAATGTTAACATAAGTAAACATATTTTTATGAGAAATAACCGCATTCTCTAAAACAAAACAAATAGAAAATTGGCATTACTTTACATTTCTGGCAAATCTTTCAATGTCTAGCATAGTAGAAGACCGCTGAATCTTCCGACTACTTCTGCATCAGTAACATTCTCAACTGCACATGCAGTGGGGGGTAAAGAAAACAATGACTACTGGTACAGATGGGTGCGCTGTGTGGCTGTGTGCTGAGGCACCACGAGTTTGGCCTACCACTATGTTTGCCCGTTCAACGTAAAGACCAAGAGAGCTGCTGTTTAAACCCCAAATGTTTTCTCTTTTAAAGAGAAAACAAACTAAGGGAACACTGGCCAAATGAAGCCTCTGTTTCTACCAGGACACCAAGAAAACAGTAAAGTAATGGAAGAAATCATTATTTCTTCTGCCATGGTTTTCCTCATTGTCTTCTAATCCAATGAAGAAAGTTTGGGGAAAAGAACGGAAGTCTTGATCTGATGCCAAGAGCAAAGAGCAGCAACACACCCCTCCTTTTCAGGTGGCAGCTGTTTCTTGTAACCAAGACCCATGTTTTGTTTACTAAAATAATTGTGAGGACCAAGTAATAGCTACACATGGCTTTTGTGAAATTAGAATCTCTGTATTTTTATTTGGTGCATGGCTCTTTACCAAAAGAAGAGATCAAACACTGTTTAAAGGAATCGTTTGAAGTACACTGAAGGGAAGGTCGGAGCAAGAATTTTATGATGCTTAGGTCTTCTCTTTGATACATACTGATAAAACTCAGGCAGACGTTTATGTCTAGCTAACAAGACTGGTGGTGCTTATGTGGCCCGAAGAATATGCGTTGGTAATGAAGAATGGCTGGTGGTGAAATTTATCAGCCTCTCTTCCGATAGTAATTAGCACTTTGGTTACGTACAATACAACCAACACAACTTGTCTTTGTTACAGCATTATTGTTCAAAGATTCCTTTTACTTGGTATGCGTACCAAAGACAGGAAAATCTTGCAGTAACCAAGTGGGGTCCCTAAAACTGAGTTCTCTGTTTCTTCTTCCTAGAGGGCATCTTTAAGCACAGAACAAATGAAGAAAAGAATGAATTGATTCAGAGTGGTTGAACCAACACTATCCAGCTGGGAAGCATAAACAGAAGTCCTGCCTAGATGTACTAACAACTTCCTTGCCACTCGATACTCTGGGCTTTGCCAATCTCAAAGCTGAAAGAGCAACAGAAGTTAAATGTAATGTCCTGTATCATCTCTATTTTCTGAGCATCCAGAATTTTAGCTGAAGACTTTTCGCCAGCTTTATTTAAGACAACAGTTTTTCTGTAATACTCTTAAATAAATGGCGCCCCACCAGTGACTTATCTGAGTAAGAGTTTCTCCACTTAGTACATTGTATTTTTGCACTTACTTGAGTGTTTGTATCTCTCTCTTTCTCTAGGAGAGTGATGTTAAGGCTGAGAAACATTCCTCTCTGTGTTCCCAGTGCCTAGCACACAGGGGCATATATGTTATAGTCCATGAGGTCAAGGACTTTCTCCTGTTGTATTCCCAGTGCCTAGAACAGCAGTGGGCATCCAGTAGGCACCCAGCCGATTTTGTGAATTGAAGGTCACCATCACGATTATTGACCCACACATCCCCCCCATGAAAGGTAGAAGAAACTATGTTCCTTTTCTGTTAGTTTATTTTAAATTGTATTCTCCATATCATGACATAGACTTCAGTGGCTTCTGTTTATCCTGGTGTGCCTTCGCTAGGCCTTTCAAGCTCTTCAAAACCTAAAAGCAGGGGCGCCTGGGTGGCTCAGTCGTTGAGTGTCTGCCTTCGGCTCAGGTCATGATCCCAGGGTCCTGGGATCGACACCCGCATCGGGCTCCCTGCTCGGCGGGAAGCCTGCTTTCTCCCTCTCCCACTCCCCCTGCTTGTGTTCCCTCTCTCGCTGTGTCTCTCTCTGTCAAATAAATAAATAAAATCCTTAAACACACACACACACACACACACACACACACACACACACACACACACAAAACCTAAAAGCAGTTGTTTTACCCATAATGGAACTCTGTACAATTTCTCTTCTCAGTAGTAAATTCCAACGATGTTACTCATGGTAAAATGCCATGTCCTATTCTTACCTCTTTTATTTTATGTTAAGAAAAATGTCAGGGGCACCTGGATGGCTCAGCCAATTAAGCGTCTGACTCTTGTTTTCAGCTCAGGTCTCGATCTCAGTGTTGGGAGTTCAAGCCCTGAGTTGGGCTCCACACTGGGCACGAAGCCTACTTTAAAAAGAAACAGGAAATGTTAACTCTATCTCCTTCATGCCTCACCTTCAACATCCATCCCTAAAGTTAAAAAAATTAAATATGCCTATATTAGAAAATGCAATTAATATAAGCACTTAGTAGAATACCTTTCTGTCTCCCATCCACATCTGCCAGCTCAGGTCCAAGCTTGTTCTAAGACATCTCCCCGACAGTAGGGATCAGGGTCTGGCTCAGGAGGCAGAGAGTAGGGTCTTCCAAGCATCACCATGGGTACCTATGATAAAAGAGGGAAAGTCTATAGAGTCCTATTTCTGTGTGATGTCTACTATGAGAAAATGTCTGTTAACGCTCTACTACGTTCCTGTAATGCTAAAGTCATTTTGGGTCTAAATGAAATGTTTAGTTTAATACTAAAGTTACAGACATAATCATACCAAAGTTAGGGAAAAGAAACAATTCAGGAAAATGTTCTTTAGCATAATAAAAATATTTCAGTGAGTGAAATCAGGAATCAATGTACAGTTGGATATGGCAGTGTGAATGTGATCCAGTTAATTTCCCTATTATCTTCATAGTGTCCAGATTGTGATAAGCTTTCTTTGCAATTTCCACATGGTGCTGACGCAGTTCTTGAAACAGTTTTCAGTAACTCAAACAGTAAATACATCTATGTGTGTGTTTGTGTGTGAGAGAGAGAGAGAGAGAGAGAGAGAAATGGATGGAATCATCATGAACCGAAATGAGGAGAATGTCTCACAAAGAAATAATACAAATGGGAATGAAGCAGCTCATTTTTTGAGTCATGATGGTTGCTATGGATGGCATTTGACTCAGGTCCGAGTGTTTGGGCTAAACAAAAACTGAGAACAGGAAGGAGCTCTGCGAGCTGTGTGTGCCAGCTTCTATCAGGTTTATCTCGACTCCTGATCCGAGGGCCCTGGCAGTCTCACACCGTCCAAATTGCCTCCACAGGCGCCCTGCACCTGGATGTGAATGCTTCAGGCCTAGCAGCCGAGATTGGGGTGGGAATTCACAAGAACACAATCAACACCAATAGGGTAAACGCAGCTCTGGTTCTTAACTGTAAACTGGAACTTCTTTAAGACAGTTTCATCTATTTATACTCTGGAGTGCTCCAAGGGAAATGATTCTGAGTGCCAGAGAGAAGCCCAGACATGCACAGAACTCTAAGAGATCACTGCTTCTCCTTCCTGAGGGGCTGAGGTCACAGAGCACAGTTGAATTTTGCTTCTACTAACTAGCCAGATTTATAGGTTGGGCCTGTCCCCTCCGTCATAGAAAGCTACAACCACCTTTATCCATGGCCTCCCTTTTCCTAAACAGTCTGGCTTCATCCCCATTCCACTGCTGAGCTGGCTTCCTCCCAAATTATGAATCACCTTCTAAGTTCAAAACCAACGACTGGTACTCACTGCACATGGTGGGGGAATCCCACTAAACCATTTCCCCTTTGACTTCTGATCCCTCCTTCTCCATTTGCCCCTCACTTTTAAAAATGGGTCTTTGATCTTATTCTTTTGTTACCCACCCTTCCTTCCTCAGAGATCCTATTCATTCCCCTGGCCTGTAAGGTGAATTTCTAAAACCACATTTTCATCCGTGACTTTGCCCTGAGTTCCAACCAGTTCCGCATATGCCACTACCAAGGGACATCTCCCTCTTGTCACCTCAAATACAATATATTTAAAATTGGGCTTTTCAACCTGGCCATTTGGGGGGAGGGGGAAGCATACCATTGGCTTTCCTTCCCAAAGTTTATTTCTTTAAAAAAAAAAAAGATTTCATTTATTTATTTGAGAGAGAGTGAGCACGAGTGGGGGTGAGGGGCAGACAGAGAGTGACGAGCAGACTCCCGCTGAGCAGGGAGCCCAAGGAGGGGCTCCTTCCCAGGACCCTGGGATCATGACCTGACCCAAACGCAGACACTTAACCAACTGAGCCACCCAGGTGCCCCTCTCGCTCTAGGTTTCTTATTTCTGTTTGTGGTAGCATCTTTCTTCTAGTCACCATCACATATTTTGTTCAAATGTTGAATTTTGCCAATCCTTTACTTTATTGAACCGTAGGAAATCTCTACTTATGTAGGTCCAAAATAGTCAACTATCAATAATTTCATATGATTCATTTTATGATTGCCACTGTAAAAGTTCACATCCTTCTGGTCTCAAATTACTCCAGTGGCCTCCTGCTCTCTGCACGTCCATTTCTCTATCTACAGCTCATTCTGAAGGTTGCCAACTTATTAATGCTTCTGAAAGACCCATCTTTGAGAACTTCCTCTTATCTAAAGTGAAAAGAACTAAATTCCTGTACTTTCACTTCTGCCCCCAAACCTACATTTTCAGGCTCCTGGCTCTACCCACCTTCAGGTTTCCACTGTCCCAATGGAACTGGTGTAAATACCATCTTTCCCCCACTCTTTATTCAGGGAACTCTCTTCTTTTCCTCCAGACATCCCTGTGCCTACGGGCTTACTCAGATACTAACTGTACATAGCTCAGGAAAATTTACAGTGTCGTTCACTTCACGTTTAATTATTTTTACCCATCTACCGTCCTTCTACACTCTGTTTAGACACCTTGAAAGTAAAATGGTGTCTTCGATGTCTCTTTATTTCTTCATTAAGCAGAGCATAGAACTTTACATAAGGTAAGTGGTCAAAAATAGTTACTGCTGTTTTTAGTGATTTTTTTAAATGGTCCAAATCCTGGGCCAGATACCATCATTTAATCTGCTGTTCTGAAAATAGTTTTCTCGCCCGGAGATGGGATGTCTTTTAAAGTAGCTTTGGGGCTCAACTCTATTTCCCATGAGTGCTACTGCACTTCACGCTATCATGCATTGTGAGCAGATCTATCTGCTGGACAGACTCCTAGATTTCATCAGAATGAAAACTGATCAAAGACAGAGATTTTCTAGAGATAAAAGTTCTTGGACCAGACTAGAATCTCTTTATCTTTCTAGCAATGCAGTCTTAGAGAGGTGCATCTCAGAATCTACTAAATCTGTGCAGCTTAATGCCTACAGTTAAATTGAGAAGCTTTGACACGTGAATCCTGTTTTTCATGGGAACTCGTAATCTGGTATCTGAATATCCAGGCAAGAAATTGCCTTTTTTGTCATCAGGTCATAATTGTCTGGTTCTTCCACTGCTGGCTTGATTTATTTTCAAATGCCCTTGATCTTTGTCTTCTCATGGATATAAATAAAATAATTCTTACAAGCCCCACTGGCCTCTGAATGTCTTCTATGCATGTTTCATTTGTGCTGCCAGACAAATGCTGAGATTTAATCCAAGATGACTTAAAAATAAGCTAGTTTACGTTTTAAAATAACTCCCCCAAAAGGCAACTCTAAATCCCAAAGTTGTATTTCTTGAGAGATTTCTATTGTGTTTGTGTATTTTGCTATATTGCACAAAGGAAAAAAGGCAAAGAATGGGTTGTTTTAATTTTATAATAATTCTGCTAAAATTCATCAATAAGGATGAAGATAAGAAATAACTCCTGTAAGAGAGCATACTCCCTTTTGGTCCTTTAGGCCATTTTCAAAGGCCACTTATCAAAAGAAGAGTCAACAGAATGAAACAAAGCCTTATACCATTAAGCTTCAATGAGGAAAAGATTCAGTTCAGAGGATCAAAAAATATTAAGATTTGGGAATAAAATAAATTCAATCTGTAACTTAATCTTCAAAGAGAATATACCTAGTTAAATTTTCTAAGTATGATAGCATCCAAAGTCATTTGGTTTAAATTTATGATTAAAGAAATAAAGATAACACATTTATTTAAATATACTGTATTCATTAATTATTGAGCCATATAACCAAGTTGCTATTTTAACTTTAGTTAAAGATTAATTCTGGTTGTTTTTACACTTTCCTTAAGTCCTTTTACTTTGTAATTTAGTGGAAAGATTATGCTTAAAATTAATTTCTATGTCATATTAGAAAGGAAAGAAAATTGATTGCACGAAGCAGAAGAATGTCCCTTAACGCAGACATATTGATTTAAAAATGAGTGCCAAATAAAAGATCCTGGTTTTCTTTATTTGATCTTTGTTCATTCCTCATTTATCTTAGGATAGATTACAAAGCTTTCATACTAAAAGCTTCTTTTCTTAATTTATATTCAATGTAATATTATTAAAAAGAATTTACCCCATCAATACAAATTCATATTTCCATTAGTTCTTTCTTAAATACTACTAATTGTGAACTAAGTGCGATTGATATAATTTTCAATTAAACATAATTCATTTTTCAAAAGAAAAAAATTACATTTCTCCTTGCTATATTTCAGTTCACACCCAAATTATTTGTTGTTTGCCTGCTACGTAAAAGTACTTTAATAATTTCAATAGTGTTTTGTAAGAATATATTAATATTTTGATTTTGTTTGTATTAGGTGCAGTGGGCAGCCTCTGAGGTGGTTCCCGATGATCCCTGACTTTTGGTGCTTGTGCCAAAATTATATCAGGGATGGTCTATATGGAAATAGAATATGGCAGAAGCATGATATTGTATAATAAGGAATTTTCCTGGCCTTCATGCCTGGTTCCTGGGACAAAAAGTTAGGGTTAGTGTTTGTTTCTCATAGTGCACCTCTCAGACCACACCATGATTTATGCTAATGAGCTGACTCTTGAAAGGTCCCTCGATAGTTTCACAATGAGGCCCAGCCACACTAGAAAAACCAACCACGTGACTACAGGGGTGGGACTTAGAGCCACATGATACCAATCAGATCTCCTGGGAGGAAATGGAAGGCTGACATTGAATTTAATACACTGGTCAATGGTTCAGTCAATCAAGCGCATGGAAAAATCCTTAACGAAAACCCTGGACATCATAGAAGCTGGGTGAGCTCCCTGGGTGATGTATCCTGAAGACATGGAAGCTTTGTGCTTGAGACCCTTCTAGACCTTGCCTTTTAGACTCTTCATTTGGCTGGTTCTGATTTGTATCCTTTAAAATAATTGTAAATATAGTGCCTTCCTGAGTTCTGAGTCATTCTAACGAATTACTGAGCCTGAGGGGATAGGAAGAACCCACAAATTTGTAGCTGGTTGATCAAAAGTGCAGGTGGTCTGGGAACCCTGAGCTTGAAGCTAGTGTTTGAAGTTGAGGGCAGCCTTGTAGGAGGCTGTGCTCGCCATGAAATATACCAAAGTTAGAGTCAAAATTGTATCGTATATGGTATGTCACTTCCAAGAGTAAGTATAAAAGACACGGTAGCTTTTGCCTTTCTCCTTGGGATCCCTCACTCTGGGGGAAATCTGCTGCCATGCTGTCAACAGTCCTAGCAAGAGTTCCCTGGGTGAGAAACAGACCTCCAGTGAACAGCCATGTGAGCGAGCTTCTTTTGCTACTGGATCCTCCAACCTCAGTAAATCCTTTAGATGACTAGAGCCCTGACTGACATTTGATTGTAATCTTATCTGAGATCCTGAGCTACAATTACCCAGCTGAGCCACTCCCAGATTCCTGAACCCCAGAAACTGGACATAGCAAATGTTTAGTGTTTGTAGGCACTAAGTTTGGGGCAATTTGTAATACAGCAATAAAGAATTCACTCAACAACATGAGGTCATTTGAGCTTGGTTTTAAGATTCAGATTCCTTGTTTTCCAGTTCATCCAAAAGTATAACGTGTTAACTGCCCTTTCCCTGCCATTGATTGATTTTTCTTTAGCATGTATCTCAGTAAATTTCAAATGCCCCCATAACAAGCGAGATTATCATTCTTGCCTCTGGGATAGGCTAAATAAACCAGCCCCAAAATCTCAGGGGTTTTTCACAGAAAAGTAAATTTCTTAATCACACAGGAGTTAGATGTGGTCTGGACAACTGTACCCCAAGCAACAGATCAGCAATGCAGGCTTCTTTCCTCTTTTCATCTCCCCACATGGGAGAAAGTCAAGAGGAGGATCTCACATGGATCACCAGGGGTGGAAATTGCGTATCTCACCTCTGCCCACTTCCCATGGCCAAACTCAGTCACCCATCACCAAATGAACTTCAGGGAGAGCTGCACAATGTGCTCTTTATACCTGGCCAAGAGGAGAAAATGGAATATGTGACAGTGAGAAGCCTCTGCCATAAAGTAAAGACTGGCTTTCTTTGTGGTGTACTGGATCTGGTGAGGAGCATCAAAAGGTACAAATAGCAACATCCTCCACCCAAAATAAAGGCTGGAGTCTTCATGATTCATGGGACATAGGCTGATGTGGTAACAATAAACATCTATGAGTTGGCACTCATGCTGTATCGTGATTTTTAGTTTCTATTTTGATGAAAATGTTATGCTGTTTACTCTGTCACAAAACAAATAGAACCAAATATCAATCTATTTCATGGACTATCAGGTTTTTTATTCACTTGAGACAGTAACAATACCTATATATTCATGTATGGCTTGACTGTGTGGAGTGGATTGAAGGATATCAAAACCCATGATGAATGGAAGAAGGGCATTTTCACATGGATCCCGAGACACACACAGCCAGCTCATATGTTCTGATCTGGGTTGCTTCCAAGATGGACTAGTTAGTGCCTAATTTCTCCAGCTCCTCTCTTCTGCAGGAATTAACTTTATTGAACTTTCAGGCTTTGCTCAGCTCTGATACTGAGCCAGTCCTCATCATGGCAGTCTGCATTCCAATGGGCTTAGACATGCCAACATGCAGCAGCAGAGTATAATTAATCCTGCTGCCCTAAACATATGCTGAGCCTTTACCTGACACCTTCTCCTCCAGTCCACACCCTTGCCCCGTTTCCTCTAACCCTCACCACACACACACACACACACACACCTTCCGTGCATACCCAGGCCACACGCTTGGGCTTATGCCTAATTGTGTGTCCATTTCCCACTCTGGAATTGAAGACACTGAAGCCATGGGCTGAAAGCCCTAATATCCAATTTGGGTCGAGTTAAATTTGAATCTGAAATTTCCCTACCCCTTTATGACCTTTAATGTGAACTAAAGTACTAGAAGGAGACCAACAACATATGTACTTCTGCCTTGAGACCTACCCATTACTGAATTCTTCTGCGTGGGCAGCTTCGGCTGAACTTGAAGCTTGTATCAGTGCCAAGCCTCCGTGGATATGACATCACAGTGTGACTGGTTTGATCCAAATGCTATTGAAAGGCTAGGTGAGCTAGAGACAAAAGAGAAGCTTAAAAGGACTGAATATTTATTTTTAAACATTGAGTATTTTACGTAATTTTTGGTATTTGTAAGACATTAAGAAATCACCATAATATTGCACCTTCACACACATGGATGATAATGCTACAACAAAATGAAGAATACAGAAACAGATATGAATATGTAAAAATAGATTATGTTGGAAATAAGAAAAGCAATATAGAAGAATATAAAACACCTTAAACCATTCTTTTCGTATACTCATTCTTTGGTTCCTGGAAAATCAGAAGAAAAAAAACAGGTATTTTTCTTCCCCCAAGCTATCTGGTACTCACACAGAACGCAGAATTTAAATTGAAACTTGAGATAAAAAAGTCGACTTTTTTGGCTACGAGGCACACACCCTTAAGAAGAAAGGGATGATCCAAAGATCCAGACTCCCTTGGCTCTCAAAAATCTGTCTGTAGTTACCTTGAACTTTAAAGATGATAATGAGATTGAACTTCAATCACGTTTTATTACCTTTGTGAGAAACAGGTGAGGATGGGGGTAGAGAATGGAAAAAATGTGCACTAAAAAGCATAGTAATTGCCCTCTTTTGTTTAAATCTTGATTCATCTAGACTTTGCAAATTTGGAAACTCTTGCTATCTTATTCTGAGCTCTGCTCCTTATCAGTGGATAGATTAGAGAACAAAAATTAAAAAACAGAATAGCCTCGTGTGTTTTGACCTCTTCGGTAAGCGCTCTGAGGTCTACGGCCATACCACCCTGAACGCGCCTGATCTCGTCTGAAAATATGCTTTAAATAAATAGACATGTAGTATTTTTCTTTCTATTTTCTTTAGAAGAAGAATATGGGGGCAGAAGTTTCCACTGTCCTTTTTTCTAAATACTCTATATTTTATCTGCTAACCATGCTTCGCAAAGAAAGTGGGCTGATTACAAAATCAGTTCCAAATCCTCTTCTTACCATGAGTTTGTATGAGTCATTGAACTGAAGACCTGGGCAAGACCCTAGCTGTTTACAGGCAGTAACTCTTACCGTTGAGATTAAAACAAAAGCTAACAGAGAAAAAATTTAGATGGGAACAAAATTTAACTTTTTCCTCTCTGGAAATTATTACTGAACCGATTTTGTCTTCACTTTAAAACTGGATGGGGGAGCATCTTGGTGGCTCAGTCAGTTAAGGGTCTGCCTTTGGCCCAGGTCAGGATCCCAGGGTCCTGGGATTGAGCCCCACATCAGGCTCCCGGCTCAGCTTGGAGTCTGCTTCTCCCTCTCCCTCTGCCTCTGCCCTGCTCGTGCTCTCGCTCTCTCTCTCTCACACACACACCTTCACTTTCTCTCAAATAAATAAATAAACTCTTTAAAAAAAAACTGGATGAAAAGTTTTTCTTCCAAAGAGAACATGTGGAAAAATACTTTTTTTGTCACTCTAAGCATTAATTCTAACATTCATATGTAGCTTGCCTTTTTGGAGGGCTTTAAGGCGCATGACGGTGCTTTCCATCATTTGCTTCTGTGAGAGACATGAAAGATGATGCACCTAACCCCCACCCCCATCCTCACTCAAAGGGGTGCGGACAACAGGGTAAGATGTATTTGTTTACAAAAATTCTGAGCACTGTGTGTCTGACACTATCTGAGTTTTAGGAACAGAAAGATGAACAAGAAGGACAAAGAAGATCATCTGCCTTATGATCTGCAGGACATTCATGTCATTTTCCTCAATTCAAAAGCTTAGTTCCAATGATCCCAGCCCCGAGAAGATATCTCTACTCCCAAGATTTCTTCCTTCCTTCTTCCCAAGTAATTCAGAATATAGGTTTTCTTACAGGGCACAGAGACAATGTTAAGGTCCTTTGGGATGTTCCAGCCCTCCATGTGTGTAGAGGGTAGAGGTTGGAGTCAGGAGGAGGTGACTGGGTTTCTAGTAAGCTTTCCAAAAGATGCAAGACACTTCCAATCTCCCAAATAGAATCAATTTCTGAGAAGCTATTGCCCTTCTTCCCAGGTACGTGCTTGGTCCAAGGATAGGATGGAGGAATCGGCTCTAACTGATCTCTTCCTCTCATGTTACCCCACACCCCTTGGGCAGTGGTCTTCTTTCTTATGTATCATACCCCCCCTTATGTGCCACGTGTGCATTTATTTGTTTATGCTAATCTTTTATTCCCTCTCTGAGAGAAATGCTGAAATTCCCTACAATCTGTGTAACACTTGGGTGACATAAATAGGAACAGACTCTATTTTTCAGCACTATTCTGTCAGGGATGCTGTTTTAACTTATCCCATATATTAAGATTTAGCTGCTGCAGGTGGTGATGGGATTATTTGGGTATTTCTCACTAACAATCCCAACGGGGTTTAGTTTTGCTTGCTTTTTTCTTTGTATTAATTCGGGAGATTATAAAGTCAATTAAAGGATTTGTTAATAAAACAACATAACTCTTTAATAACAAACATTTACTGAGCATTTATTATGTGTCAGGCACTTTCTTGGCACAAACAGACCAAAAACTGACAAAAAAAAAATCCTCTCTTAGGGAGTTTCAAGCTATGAAATGTAGGCACGTGCGCACGCACACACATACACACACACATCTACATACAATGGCAGTGTGAGTCTTAGGTTAACTACATAATACATTGGTGAAGTCTTTAGCAAGAAAGGGAGAAAGATGGGGAGAGCAACGCTTACCTAGGCTACTCTCCATCACAGGTGTAATACTCACTACCTTAATTCTCACAATTAACTGAGATCCATATTATGAGAAAATTGGGAATATGAGAGATTATAGAGTTATGTGGCAGAACATCAAAGTTCTTTTATACCCACAACTCCCTAATGCCTTCTACGAAAGAACAAGGCTTGAAATAAACAAATGAGCCTTTGACATGTTAAATTCAGAATCATGAAAATTCACTGAGCATGCTCAGCGGAGAGGAGCACCTTCCCATTCTTGCCACCTTTGCTTTTATGCTCTCGCTTCCCTGCAGATCAAAGTAGTGCTGCCATGTCCCCAGAAACCAAAAGTGAGAAACAGAGTATTACTAACTCTCCTGGTCTTTAATTTGCACAATTAACTGCCTCATTTCTGTCAAACCCCTTCACATTAATGCCTTTTCCTGAAATCTTCCTATTCTTTGTACCCTTCGCTTACTTGACTTAGTTGCAATATCTCCTCTGAAATATTAAAATCTTCTCCCTGCCTCCCTCTGTCTCACTCCCATGTTACTCCCTCTGACCGCTAGTGCAGGGCAGTCCATGTATGCAGAACCTCTACTCCTCCTGTGGTGTTAGGTCCCAAAGCAGCAGCTAAACCTTCCTATCCTTAGTCATTACGTAAAGAAAGCAAAATGCAAAAAAAAAAAAAAAAAAAGTTCTTTCCTCATATGTTTGGATTACGGAATCTGTCGTTAAATCTCTAGATGCCATTGCATTTTTCATAGCACAAATGAGAGAACTTTTAGTAAAGTCCAAACATTACACTACGGGGGCCATCTTGCATTTCTTCCATAATGTTGATAAAATCTGCAATTTTCTCCTCCATCACTTGTCTTGGGCTAAGTCATAAGGTCTATGGCAGAGACCATTTGCTTTGCTTTGTTTAGTTTGGCTTGGTTTTCTTTTAATTCAGAGCCTGAGCGAATGAATGACACAAAACTCAAGATTGGGGCCTGGAACAAAAACTGGTCTTGTGACCTAGCTACCTAGCTGCAAACTCAAAATTAGTCAATAAGTATTTACCACATCCCACACAAGGTGTGGTACGTCTGCCTGTGGTCTGCCTCAGAAACTTGTATCTGCTTTTCAGACTGTCACCACGGCTTTTCTTCTGCCTCACAAAGGTAGCAAGAGACATGCAGGGGTGGAGAGAAAAAGAACCATCTTCTGCAAGTTCAAACTTGATGGTGTGTCATTTCGGTGTTTGCATAATAAAATCTGCCTAAGAATGAATTATGTCAAATATGTACAAGTGGTATTTTGCCTGCAGTCCTACCAGAATCCTTACAGCCTTCAAACCAAAGACAGACACACAGTGCCAGCCACCGGGTGATGGAAAGGGAAGGTTTTCCTATTTTGTGGGATAGACCACAGCTCCGAAGTTAAGTCATTTGCCCGCGGTCGTGAAGTCAATCAGTGAAAATACCAAGGTTAACACGAGTGGGGCGACAGAAACAACATACGCCCCATGGAGGAAGATTCTGCTATTTTCACACAACATTTCCTATTTTTCATTTCCATCTGAGCCTCTGCATCTGTAGCTGAAGCCACACTGAAGCTGGGTGACGGGGCAAATGGACCTCCCCTCCCGAGCTCGCTTAGGAAGAATCAAAGGTTATTTAGTAGGGATCTTTGTTCTAACGTTGGTCCACCTTACCTTAATAGTTTTAAACTTCAAAGCTTTCAGAATCAGAACAAATCAAAACAGGATGGGATGACTTTTACGATCCAGCAGAGGGATTCAATCTGAGATTCTCTTCCTGCCCCTCGCAATCACTGCTCTCCGTTTCCACTTTGGTCCCTAGGTGGAAACTTCAGTCTCGAGCCTTCTGTGTGTCTTTCTTTTAGTTTTTAGAAAGCAGGTGCTCTAAATCTAAGATCCACGAACTCCCGGACTCCCGTGGATGAGCCTGGGGAGATGGGAAATTTATATCCACGAACTCCCTGAAACTGCAAGGAAACTTCTCTGGGAATGTGCAGTTGAGCATTTTACAGGGAAAGGGTCAACAACCTTGAAAAAGTTGCCGTAGGTGTAAATACTGCACAGAAATGAGTCCATGGCTGCCATAAAAAATAAATAACAAGGTCCCCACAACAAGTCCCATTCGGAGATCAAAAACTGTTTTGTTTAGGAATACAAGGAAAAGCTTGGCTGAAAAAAAAAGGGGGGATTGGCAAGAAGCCTAATATTGTTAAATGGTGTTACGGCTATGCCAGCCTATGGGGTAAAGCAGAATTATAGTAACAGTCACTTCTCCCCCACAAAGGGCCAAGCTGCCCAAGCTGCAAGAATGCTGTCCTCCGGCTTTTGCTTGTCCTCTCTCCCCTCTTGATGCCTGCGCTGATGGTGATGTCTCTGTTTTCTTAATATCGCCTGCTCTTCGGTTTCACTGAAGTCACAGCTTCACTTCTGATATTTTCTGGACTTTCTCTCTCTCTGTCAAATATATATGTGTATATATTATATATATATATTTATATATACATACATATATATTTATATATACATATATATTTTACATATATATATAATACACACACACACACACACATATATATATATATATATATATATTTTCTGTCCCTGGGGACAGAAATCACCCTTGGTTGAGAATGACTAAGCAAGGATGCCTGGGTGGCTCAGTTGGTTAAGCGACTGCCTTCGGCTCAGGTCATGATCCTGGAGTCCCGGGATCGAGTCCCACATCAGGCTCTCTGCTCAGCGGGGAGTTTGCTTCTCCCTCTGACCCTCCCCCCTCTCATGCTCGCTCTCTCTCTCATTCTCTCTCGCAAATAAATAAATATATAAAATCTTAAAAGAAAAAAAAAGAGAATGACTAACCAAGCACAAGAAGCAAACGTGAGGGTCAATTAAGTAACTTCATCTTTTTGCACAGAGCAGGATGTGACAAAGAAGAGTCACTTATCAGATGTTTTTAAATGATATTCCAAATAGTGAAGTAAAGACAAGGGACTCTATAAGAAAGAATTCACAGGTGACTCTCCAGTAATAATTATCTCAACAATTTGCTCTTCCCAAGTACAGAAATATGCACCCGTTAATTGTTTTCAGTGCATCCATAAATGCATCTAAGTCAATGTGACACATTTACCCCTAAATATTACTGTGTTTTCTCAAGTCAGAAGGCACCCGTCACCATGGAGGTTTTCTGGAGTGACAACTACCATGCTCTCTTTTTCTTAAAACTGGGAAAGTTAAAAAGATATCCATTGTCAAAAATAGGACTCAGAGTGGGCCATCAGGTGACAGGATCTGAGCAGGGCTAAGCGGGAAATTAAAGCGTGGCTAACAAAGCTTAAAGTAAAATGTCAATGCAGGGGAGAGAGGGACAGAGGACACCAATTGTATCCAAGCGGAAACTGAGAACATGATCAAAGGTATTTCTGCAATTAGTGGTTCAGTAGGGCACGTGTCAAGTTGAGCTTCAGCCATAAGTAAGTGAATCAGCCATGGGGGCATCAGGTTCAGAGATGACATGCCTTCCAGCCTGTCTACTTGACGGACATGTACCGATCCCTTGCTCAGGACTCAGCTCTGAGTTTCCATCTTCACAGTGAAAACTTCCTGCTTGCTGTCGCACAGGCAGAGATGAAGCTTCCCTCTATCCATCTATTGCATCCAGAACATAGCTCTGTTCGAGGATTTACTCATTGTTTTGTCATTATCGGACTGTCTTTTTTCCCCAATTAAATGGTACGCTTCTTAGGACAGGGTTTTGTTTTTGTTTTGTCTTCATGACTTAAGCGTCTAGAACGTTGATGCAATATTCATTCAACAAACCTTCCCTGAGTATGAACCAGATGCTGTCTGCTTCAACCCTCATGTTCTGTCCTACCATCCTTTAGTAAGGGGAGAATATGGGGCTCCTGTGTGGCTCAGTTGTTTAAGCGACTGTCTTCGGCTCAGGTCATGATCCTGGAATCCCGGGATCGAGTCCCGCATCAGGCTCCCTGCTTAGCAAGGAGTCTGCTTCTCTCTGACCCTCACCCCTCTCATTCTCTCTCTCTCTCTGTGTCATTCTCTCTCTGTCAAAAATAAATAAAATTAAAAAAAAAATAAGGGGAGAATATGCTGCCCCACCCAAACCCCCCCAAAAGAAGTATTACTTCCCATTGTTCAGAGAAAGATAAATCAGCCTGTTACCCTAAGTGTATGTATGCTTCTGTGATGGGCTGTGGTTGCCATTCTCCATCCCAGGAAGAACTGCACTGTGATGGGCTCAGTGTCTCATGAAGTCACTATGCCCTGGGCACTCCCTGTAATTTAAATTGGCTTGTGGAAGGCAAGCACAGAGTTCAGAATCCTTGCCCCAGCTTTAGCATTATACACGTAATGAATGTATGACTCTGTTGATGAACACCATCAGCAGAGTGGAACATTGTATTTTCTATACCTCCCTCAAATTGCCTGATTTTTGTTGCTAGTTCTTAAGAGCTTATATAAATCAGAGCCACCACTTCTCATAAAATTGTTGAGATTTTTCTAATATTATTAAAATCTAATATGTCATTGCAGTGATATTAGAAATGGAATTGATTGCGTTCTATTGGAGGAGTCAAATGGATTCTGATATTCCAACAGTTGTCTTCTTTATTCACATCACCAGTATGGGGGGCAGGCAACATATTCCAAGAAAGAGAGCATATTTAGAATCTACTTTCATTTGGAGGCATCAATTAGTTCTTTTAATAGCCTGGTTTTCCCCTATCTAATATTATCTGGAACACTTGTGAAATATGTTGATATTTATAGTTGTAACATGCTACTACCTTCAGTCACATCAACTCCCAGATGACATCATTGTAATACTCTCTCAAAACTAGGAATGTTTTATAAACTTTTAATATTTCAATTACATATAACATATATGTTTGTCTCTCTCTGTATAAGTGATATATATATATATGTATTTCTATTATTCTTTTAACAGCTCTCCTACAGTCAGTGGCCAGCAAAGCAGAATCAGCATCTGAGATAATATTTTTAAGCACCCACAGTAGCCTGTCTGGAAACACAATAATATTGTGAGTACTGTGGGCCACGTGCTCTGGGGAACAGAGATAGTCAGCAGCTAAAGTCAAATATTCCATCATGGCCTAAGGTAAAAAAAAAGATAATCTTCTGCCATATCATATACCCTTATCAGCATACCTATAAAAGCAATATATTTCTAGATAAAACACAGAACCCAAAGATATATATTTTTTTTTCTGAGTTAAGACTCAGCTTAATTGCATATTTTTACAAAAAATATCCACACATATTGAAAAGTTGTAGTCAAATACATAGCCAGACAGATATCAACATGCAGGAATCTTGAGGCATTAGGAAGAATAAGCATGAGTGTGCCATAAAATATTAGTTTGGAAAAAAAAAAAGAAAGGTTTATATACAGTGTAGTTTCAAAGAGTTAAGGATAAAAAATATTGGTTTGGCTACATTAAAAAAAAGAAGGTAACTTGTAGAATTTAAGTCCCAAGGTACACATTTGAAATTTTGTAATTATATTATTTCAAAATCTAAATAATAGTGCAAAGAACTAGAAGAAAAAGGCCCAGTGGAATTTGAGACATTACAACCACTCTCTATAAGCAGAGCCCATTATGAATATCTTTAAATACAACAGTTTTACACCAGGAACAGATCAAAGAAACTTCCCAGCCTTGTGTTTATAATTATAGCTTCCCTTCCTTTGATGGTAGATGTGGTTAATATGGTAGACGTGGCTATGTACACATGGATGTTAATGCATGCTCTTTTGGAAAAAACTTGGGGCAAAATCTCTTACTTAGACCGTGTTGAGTTTCTGTTCTTTGGGCCCATTAAAGTCTTCCCACATGCTTGAGCTGTAACAGTTCCTCTTCTGTTCCTTGTGAAATCTATTTTCCACTCTTCCAGTCAGAAACCAGACAGCTATCTTGAATTCTTCTCTCTTCCTTATTCCTTGTGCTTCCTTCTGTTCTCAGCGTCGTCCCTTGCATACAGTAAACATTCAGTGATTATTTCTTCAAATTACCTGCTATGGTCATATTTTTACTTCCAAACGTGGTAACCTTTCCTCTTTCTCCTTATTTCTGCAGTGACACCGGTCTTTCCATTGCAATGATATCCTAGGCACTACATTCTTTTTCACCGTGCAGAGAGCTAGCTGCCAGACTCATCTTCCTAAAATACTACTTTAATCGTGCATCACTTACAAAATCTCCAATAGCTACTTCTAGTTTAGTTTTCAAATCTTAATACTTGGTTGTTGTTGTTTTAGTGAATCTCTAACCTGAGCAACCACAGCATGTTCATCAATACTTTTCTTTATGCCAACAAATAGCCTATTTTCCCCATGACTATCACTACTCAGGTGCAGGTCTAACCAAAG
Source organism: Callorhinus ursinus (assembly GCF_003265705.2). NCBI lineage: Eukaryota > Metazoa > Chordata > Mammalia > Carnivora > Otariidae > Callorhinus > Callorhinus ursinus. The sequence goes on along the minus strand of NW_027397069.1, from coordinate 59,088,061 downwards.
CTCTGAGCTTTCCATCATGTACTCCCTTGGCCTGTGGCACTCCTCTCTTTCTTCAGTTATCCAAACTCATCCTTTGATTTCCAACTCAAGCCCACATCCTTCATTAAAACCTTCCTATTTCTTACTTCAACTACCTGAAGTACCTTTTTTCCCCCCTGAACACAGTCATTAATCCACCTTGCAATATTCTTTATTCAGTTTTATACTATTCTTACTTTCCCTTCCAATGTCCCTTAGGTTCCTTCTAATTATTCCAGTCTGGCCTATCCAATTTGATGTCCTATCCTTAAAGGTCAGGACAAGGTTTTAATCACCATCTCTAAGCTCAAAATCATGAATAATAGGCATATAAGGAATACTTACTGATCTTATTAATGCTACATACTGATTTTGATGCACTAAGTCAGAAAATTCAAAGAAACTAGTTGAAAGGGGAGTAAAAAACTACTTTTTTTCTTTCCTGGAAATCAATGCCAATGATAAAAATCATGTGTAAGTTATGGAAAACAGCAGGTACATTAAGTTCAAAGCAATATAAATTTGAAAACTCTAAGGAAATCCAGAAATTGCTTCAGTAGAGTTCACTTTTATTGTTCTTCTAGTCACCTATTATTCTAGCTTTCTGAAGTTGTAAAACAAGGAACATGAGAAATCTGAATATTCTTATAAGTAGTAGGAAAGAACATGATCACATTTTACAAAAAGAAAACAAAAACACTGGGATGCCTGGGTGGCTCAGTCAGTTAAGCATCCAACTCTTGATTTCGGCTCAGATCATGATCTCAGGGTCATGAGATTGAGCCCCACGTTGGGCTCCGCACTGAGCATGGAGCCTGCTTAAAATTCTCCCTCTCCCTCTGTCCCTACGCCCCCACTCACACATGCGTTCTCTCTCTCTCTAAAAAAACAACCAAGCCCCCCACCACTAACAATTAGAAAAATTTGTTTCAAGTTAAGTTAGTTTTTAAAATGTGTTGGATTTAGTATTAAGTTAAAATACATTCACTCGTTTCAAATGAGATGAACACATTTTGTTGTATATAACTGATATTTTCATTGAGAAATGATCTCCTTCCTATATCCTTACAAATCTCCTCTGCTTAGCCTTGCACATAGTATCAGAAGTTATTTTCTCAAATTACTTGTGATGAACACATTCTTACTTCCAAATGTTCCAATCTTTCTTTTTTCTCCTTATTCCTGTAGCCACCCTAATCATCCGGCCCTAGCAACCCAAAATATTATGAATAATAATAACAGCACTTGTTAAATAAACATATTCACCTAAATTGATTTCCTGGTGTTCTTTTGTTTGTTCGGAACATGGAGTTAATGAGCTCAAGGTGATAGGAATGTACAGAATCATAGCCTAGGACTCAATAGCATTAGCTCATATATAAAAAGGCAGCATTTCCCTGCCATATTGTGTGAAGTGACTTCTCAGTGAATCCTAAGTCCTACATTCTGCCTTATATCCATTTTGTAACTTCTTGCGCATACAGATGGTTGTCTGTGATAATGTATCTTGACAAAGCTAAATTGAATAAGAGTTCAAAATTTTCAATAACAAATCTAATTATATAATTTTAACTATATGTAAAAATCAAATAGTGCACATTACATTTACACATTTAATTAAGTAAGTTAAGTCACTTAATTCAACTGAGTATAGATTCTTCAGGGAAAGACTGAAATTTTTACTCAAAATCTCAGATATTGGTATTATACTTTAAAGCCTATTTTTAAAGGTAACATAAATATATTGATCCTTCCCATAAGGCTACAGTGATATATCTTGTTCAGTGAAAAACTATTTTTTAAATAATCAAAGAACACTGAGAACAGAAATCAAGCAACATTTTTAAGGTCTCATATACAAGAAGTAAGTGTAAAGTTAAGATAAAAGAGATGTTCTTGTATTGAACTTTAGAAATCACTAAATAACCGAATCAACAGTTTACAAATTATTTCCAATATTACTCTATGTAGAAGTTAGTAAGCCACACAAATGATATTCTCAGATTTTTTTAAAGAGAGAACATGTGTGTGTGTGCACCAAGGGTGGGGGGGGGCAGATGGAAAGGGAGAGAAAGAATCTCAAGCAGGCTCCATGCCCATGTGGAGCCCATCAAGGGGCTCGATCTCACAACCCTGAGCTGAAATCAAGGTCTGACGCTTAACTGACTGAGCCACCCAAGCTCCCTGATATTCTCAGATTTTTAAGCTCAATAAATAACATTACTTTGAATATGCTTTGAATTGAAAACCTTTTATTCATATTTATTGGGTAAAGATATATGATCATTAACATTGGTTATGAAACAGTACCTTCCACGTTTCATTTTGTGCCTTCAGTTACAAGTGACTCACTATCCTAAAGTGTAAAGGCCTATAATTGTGGTAGGGTAGCCCACCCGATATTTAATAATAGCAAGAAAATGTATACCTTTCTGGCAACAATGTTTACAATCTAGTACATTGATAAAGCATTTTGTATATGCTGTTTTTATTATTATAACAATTGCTATTAAGGTGCAAGCCAATATCTTAAGAGAAGGGAGAGGAAGAATTACAATTTATGGCATGACCAATATTTATCTTAAGCATTCGGGCCTAAGTGTGTTGAATTGTTATACAAATTCAGTTCAAGAGTGGGACTTCGGTTCACCTTTCAAAAGATTTTGGTGTAGCTTTTAAAACAAAACTGGATAAACTATTTAACTTTTAAATTTCCTTTGTTATAAATTCAACAAATATGGTAACCAAAAAAAAAGTGCCATCCACAAACCCAACAAGAGAACACAGCAATGATTTTCTGTTTTGCATATTACTTCAGTTCTTGTCCATGTATTACTTTCATATTTTGGGATCATAGTATGTAGATTTCATATTATACATTTTCCGTGTTAGCTCACATAATTATCATTTATAAAATATGCATACTAATATAATGAATCAATATACTTGATTATCCTTAATCTTTCCATTTGCTTTTAGACACTTGATTTTTCTTTGTGACTTTTTAAAATCAATAATATTACCATAAACATCTTTATTTATATAGAGCTTATTTCAACTTTGGATTAGTTCCTAGGATAAATTCTTGAAATTGCAATGATGACTTCAAAGGAACAAAAATATCATCCACTCACTGGAAATCAATATACTAACAATAAACTAACTCCTTTCCAACAAATACACACACCCTTCATAACTTAGCCTTCTTGCTCTTTTCTCTTCCTTTTTAAATTTTTGTTGCTGTTCTCTTGTTTGTTTTTTGAGAATTTAAAAGATAAAAATGGAGCTGGGGCTCTTTCCAGTTAATTTCCTTCTACTGTGTCACAATATGTTTCAGAAGACAATGTAGCTTATTCTACTTGAAAATATCTCTAAACCACAAATAATTGAGGCACAGTGTTGCCAGATAGGATTGTCCAGTACAGAGGAAGCCAATCACTGGATCTATACTATCAGTGTTCAAATCCCAGCCCTGTCACTTATCAGTTATGCAATCCCAAGAAAGCTGTTGTGCTTCGGTCTTGGTGCCACCTTTTAAAAGAGATACTGAGATACAGCAAACAAAATGGCAAGGGGTGTGGGGAATGTGTCATAAGGAACAGTTGAGCGAAGCAGCAATATTTAGTCCTGAGAAAAGATAACATCATGGGGATAGGATGGTTGCCCTCAAATACCTGAAGAGCTGTCATGTGGAAGAAGGAATAGATAGAATCCATTTCATGCAGAGAAGAGAACAGATGGAAATCACAAGAAGGCAGTTTTCAACTTTAGAGAAGGATGGGCTTTCTAATAATTACAGCTGTTCAGTGATAAACCTGCCTTCCGCCCCGAGGAGCAGGCTTTCTGTCTTTGGGGGATTTCTGGTTGCAGCCAAATGACCCTCTAATCTAGATGGTGAAAGTTAAATGCTAGACAGGGAGGTAGGGGATGGGGAACTGGAATTTGGGGGCCCTGCCAAAACCTAACAGGACTGGCCCTCCAGGGAGCGATTCAGGAACACTCCTTGAGATCCTGAGCATGACATTGGTGGGAACAAGGCAGGCATCTTTCTTTCTTTTTCTTTTTTCAAAGATTTTATTTATTTATTTGAGAGAGAGAGAATGAGAGATAGAAAGCACGAGAGGGAAGAGGGTCAGAGGGAGAAGCAGACTCCCCACCGAGCAGGAAGCCCGACACGGGATTCGATCCCGGGACTCTAGGACCATGACCCGAGCCGAAGGCAGTCGCCCAACCAACTGAGCCACCCAGGCGCCCAAGGCAGGCATCTTTCCAGTCGAACCTAGAAAATTGCTGAAAATGGGGTCTTGGAGATTGATTCATAAATTAAAAAAAAAGAGAATATTGGTGGAAATTTTTAAGTGACCTATCAAGGGAATCATTCTCAAGAATTGATACATCTTAAATAATAATTCCTGAAAACAAACCTGTGATCGTTTCTCTATGTTATGACTTTGTATTTCTGATTAAAGCTACTCAAGAAGGAGCTTTTTCCCCTCTAGAAGTGTATGCACTATTCACCTCAGATTAAAATTAGATAGATCTTTTTTTAATTTAAATTTACCCCTTACATTTCTGTCTTACAGAATTTAATTCACGTGAGATAGCACTCTGTATCAGAGGGCCTTTTGTTAAGTCCCCCGTGGTATAAGCCAAGGACACGGTGAGCATTTCCACGAAGGCCTATTAATAAGAGTCAAAAAATAAGATTGCTATAAGAAACATACAGAAGTCATGCCATAATTTTTTTTTTTAATTTAAATCCCAATAAGAGAAGAGCTTTTTCCCTTATTCTTTGTTTTAGTTCCTGTTGGTTCAGCTGAGTCATGGTCTCTTGTTTCAACTGTGTTTAAATTCCACTTCATTCTGAGTTTTGTTTGAAAACTTACAAGTGGAAAATCCACGGATATTAATGCCCCAGGATCACTGGCTTAAAAGATCTCAACAAGCGACAAGCCAAATCTTCGGGAAAACTATTTTCAAGGCTGCCAAGTCAGGCCTTTGTGCTGACCTTCAGGCCACAGGGAGCTCTCCGGCTGGCTCAGCACAGGCCTCTGCGGCCACAGGGAGCTGGTCTCTCCCCTTTCCTCCTCCATTTATGACTTGCCTCAACAAGAAAGATTTTCACAAGGCTCCCCAGTGTGGACATCCAGGAATCCCCATTACCACAGGCTGTCGGAAGATAAGGCTGTCCTGAACCACTTCCCCCACTCTGTAGTTCTCAAAAACCCTTTCTCTGAGGAAGAAAAAATTAAGAAGTTTTGCCAAATGTTTTTAAAAGTGAAAAATGGCCTATTTCAGAGTGTAAAAGGAAAAGCAGCCTACAGTAGACTACTTGGATTCTAGTTCATTTAATTTATTTCATCTACTTTATTTAATTCTGGTTTTTAAAAAAGATTTTATTTATTCATTTGAGAAACAGAGAGCAGGGGCTGGGGTAGGGGCAAAAGCAGGCTTCCCGCTGAGCAGGGAGCCTGGTGCAGGACTCGATCCTAGGACCCTGGGATCATGACCCAAGCCGAAGGCAGATTCTTAATCATCTGAGCCATCCAGGCGCCCCTAATTCTGGTTTTTTCTGTATGAACCTGAAAAGAAGTCACGGATCCCTGCTATGTCTCTGTTTTCTCAAACATAAAATGGTAAGATTGTTACTTAACCCGTTATGATGAGCAGGCTGTATTTGGCTCCCTGGAATGTGAACTTCTTTCTTCTAAATGAGACGTTCCCATGGTACGAATCTTAGTGGGAAGGGGAGCCACTCAAACCCAGGAAGCCAAAAAGGCCAGACAAACACTCCCCCATGCCTCGGCAGCTGGGGTGTGGGCCCATGACTTAAGCTTGGATAAGCCAATCCTGCCCAGACCTCTGATTTTGCAGTGACAGAGACATAAAAATCTCTGGGCATGGGCTGCAGTGACATCTGTGCCCACGAGCAGTGGAGGAAGTGGCTTTAAGGCTGCTGACTCACATCTAGTGTTGGCCAGAGTGGGAGTGTCACCTGCAGCCTTCAGTGTCTCACAGTGGCTCAGTGCTGTCCCCACAGAACATCACCAAGTGGAAGGTTTGGTTTTTGGTTCATGTTCACTTTTCTGAGTCTTATGTTGCTGCCTTTCCAGGAATGATGTGAGCGATTCACTATTTTTTTCAGTTCCTTTTTGCTTAATTCAGCCAGTCTGTTTGTCGCTTGCTACTAAGAAAACTGAATAACATACCTGGTTACCTTGTGAAGCTGTTGTGAGTTATCTGGCTGAGTTATTTCAAGTGAAATTGCTTGGGAAATGATAAATTGAGATCTAATATCATGTAGTGAATATTTATTAAGATCTTTATGAAGGTAAAGGATGAGTACATGCAGGCTGTGAGCTCAAGATGCTTTCAAAACAGTGAAGGGCACAACAAGAACTCAGACGACTATAACATAACGTACAGTCAGAGGGATCTCATAAGAGATATAAGCAAAGGCATTTGGCGCAAAGGGGAGGAGGTGGTATGAGCAAGTCAAAAGACGCACAGCTCATACTAAGTTGGGTAGATAAACAAAATTTCCATGGGGGAGTAAGTATTTGACATCATCCTTAAAGGCTAAATTGGAGCTTAAGGTAGGGTATGGATACTGACCTTGCAGTCGGTCAGTTATCTCTCTGCCTTTCCAGCTCCACTCCTGGGTCTTAACCTCCTTGGTTCTGTTTCCATGCCCGTGAAATGAGGAAGTTCCAGCAAGTGGTCTGCAAGCTTAGTAGGGCTCTTAAATTTCCGATTGATTCCCACAGGCCGTTCGGGAGAATACTGCAGATAGAAGGAGCGCGGTAAACTAAAAAGTAACTTGAGGAAGCCAAATGGCAGGTCATCCATAAATTTGGTCTCACAGCACCAACACCAAAACCAAAGGGGACCCAAAAGAGAATTTGTCTGAGAAGACTGAGTCCCTTGGTTTACAGTTAGGGAGACTACAGTCGCAAAAGAGAGAGAATTGTTTTTGTTTTTGTTTTTGTTTTTTGGCTCTAGGGCATTTATTGCAAACAGAACATCTGAGGTATGTGAAGCTGACCAGGAACCCACGCCTGCCCCGGCTACGATGGGGCAGTCTCGCCTCACCCCACGCCAGGCCCCCGGCACTAGGGACCCAAAGCAGCCCGCCAGGGGCCGGGCCCCACACTCTGAGGTAGCTGCATCTTAAGCCCCCACAGTACAACTCCCCAGGCTTGCCCAACTCCCATGCAGATCCAGGCCTGGAGGGGAGGAGGGGTTCAGTGGATGTCAGAGCCAAGGCGGGGACCCAGGTCTTGGTCCATCAGTCCAGGGCTGTTTCCCCTTCAGCGTTGCTCTGCAATCAGTCAAGTTTGGTGTTTACAGGCAAGCCATGATTTTGAAGCCATCAAAGACTACAATTCTATTGAGAGCTCTTAAAGGTGCCTGGCATAATGCTTCAATCATTCATCTGGGAGCACTCTACAGGGGTCCTTGAAGCCATCTTTTCTAAGGGGGTCTTACAGGCCAGGAGAGTGATATAAGAAAAGTGAAATAAACTTTGGAATGACAACGTTATATTCAAAATTTAACCTGGTGTAAATTTAACCAGAGTCGGTTTACACCTGAATATCTCGCTTGTATCTTGAATTCATCACATAACCTTCTTTATTTTAGGAAATAGGTTCTCTGGTGCTTAACCCTAGGTCGGAGGTCATTTGAGTTTTAACAATGAATAATTTCAGCTTTAAGTTGATTTGAGGGGACATTTTAGCATGTTTTTCATATGCTAAGCAACTTTAAGAATTTAAAAAAGATATTTTGCCCAGAGGAAGCACAGTCAGTGTTACAAGGATAATGAAAGGAGCACTGAATAATTAAGCTCAGATTTAAAAAAATTACAAGTTTGCCAGTTTATTTAATCCCTTATGATATTAAGACTACTGGCCATAAAATAATATTTCCTTGCCACTTAGGTATAGAAATCTTTTAACACTGAGGTATTTATCCTAAAGAGAGATTATCATCATAAATAATGCTTGCAGATGAGAATTTAATATTTCTCTATTTTATCAATAACTATGAATGCAAAATATATTTAAGCAAATCACAGTATGTGTTACTTCCTATGTGATTAAAAAAAACAACAACAAATAATGAAGGCACTTACCCCTCCTCCAAAGAAAAAAAGAAAGAAGAGTAAGAATCATTCCATCACTTCAAGGCAGTCTAAATTAAAAAGTCAAAAAAAGATTATAGTTTATTGATTTCCTTAGGCTACTTAAAAATAACTGTGGACCTCTATTCTTCTTACCATGAAACAAAATACTGAACTCTGCCCTTTGGGCATGCTACCATACTTCAAATGCTGATCTTATCATTGCTTGCAAGTCAAACAGAGTTGGACTTTAAAAGGAAGAAAGGAAAAGCCTGGAGCCACTGGGAAGCATCAAGGGGTCAGGCTGTTGGTCTGGTCCTGGTCAGAGTGGACCCAGGGTCACAATGCCTGAATAAGAATCACTCAGCTCCCAGTTGACAGGTTTCAAAGTATGTAACCAGAATTTGAAATATAATATATAAAGAACCATATTCTGAAACTGATGTTCTATTTCATTTGGCATCTTTCCATTTGTTCTATTTGTGAACGGGAAAAAGTAAAATTTCCCCTTGTCACTGCAATTTGAATTCTGTTTGCCATAATGAATCATTATAAGAAGCTATAAAATAATAACACCAAAGTAAATTGGAAATCGGTGGACTTGGATGGGGGTTTTCTCATGTTTAAAATTTCAGCCACATCCCTTCTAGGTTCCTGGATGCTCATTTTATACTAAGTTGTGAAATGTATTCATCAATCATAAGTGGGAGTTAAAAGCTCCCCCGAAGTGCAAAGCATTAATAATTAGTTCGATTAATATTCAATTAACTAAATGTCATTTGTTTGCTGGTATGAGTGGCTCCTTTAAATTAATCTCTCTCTCTCTCTGTGTCTGGCTTCTTTTTAAAAGATTTCAGAATTTTCCATCTCTAACTCCCAGGGACAGACATGGCTCAGTGGCCTTCCTGGAGCAGAATCTGACACTTCCCAGCAATACTCCATATAGAGGCTGGGCTGTGACCAGGAAAGTAGCTGTGAGTGTGCTGGCAGGGATCAAAATTCTGGACTGGAGAAGCTCAGGGGAACATCCTGGAAGGGTTAATAAAGTATTTCTTACCGAAATGTACCTCCATATGCGTTTTAGATCTTCAGTTTTGACTGAAATTGAAAATGTCACAGCAGTGTCTTACACTATTTTCTTTCCCAAATCTAAACTATTTTTAAACAGGAAAAGGGCAGGATGACCATGATTCCAATTCTATATTCCGACTAATAATCTGATTTGTGTTACTGAAAAGAAAAAAACATTCTCCAAAAGAAAACATTTTGATCAGGGTAAGTAAAGGCTGCTCAAGAAACGAATCTGGAAATGGCTGGGTTTTAACTGTGAGGTCTCTTCTTTTTTCTTCGAAGAGGTGGGTGCTGTTAGAAACCTTGCAGAAGGGGAAATCGCACACTTCTCAAACCGCACAAACACAAGGGGGCAGGAAGAGCTCAAACTCTGACTTAAAAACCGGCTCCCTGAAATGGGAGCTGACCTATTTTCGTTGGCCCTCCGGATATTTATCAATTCTCTTGGCATGCAAAGAAATGTGATGCTGACAAGTAGGTTTAGTTTGTACTTGGTCTAATTACTGCAAAGAGAACAGGAACGTTTCTAACGACAGCTACCCGAACAGCGGCTGCTTTGGGAGAGCCTGGGGCTACATTCCCTAGATCTCATTTTGGGGGGCTAGTCTCGCTATTCCGATCGGGCTGAGTGCATTTCTCACGCGTTCCAAATGTCCCTCCCGACCCCCCCCCCCCACCTCCCTTTTACTCTTACTCTGAACTTTGGTTGCAAAGGAGGGGCTTGTTTAAAACTCACCACCAAGGACTGTGCCCCTTGTAATTTACGAGGAGACAGCAGCGGCCCCGGGTGGGGTGGGGTGTGTGTGTGTGTGTGAGCAACCTGCTCTAGCATTGACTTTTAATTCTAGTTGTCCTTCTTTTGCAAATATGCCCCAACCTTTCTTCCCAAACTGCTCTGGGTTTCGAATCAAACACAAGAGACATTGCGAATAACTTTCCTCTCCGGTTTGCAAATTTCAGTGAGCAATAACCACACACTCCCCCGCGCGAGACTGCATCGAATCGAAGGGGATGGGAGCTAAAATGGGTAATCCTGGATCCCAGGCAGCTGAAGAACTGATTTAAGCCCAGCCGCATGTCCCAACTCCTCTGCTGGAACCCCAACCCTGGCATCCCACAGCGAAACGTGAGCAAAGGTGGGCACCCCGAGACCGCCAGTGGCTTCCAGGACAACACGTAGCGCCTTGTATCTCCTCCCCTCCGTACGGTTTCCCCGCCTCCGCCCCTAGGAGCTGATTGGCAGATATCACTACCCAACCCTGGACTCGGGCCTCCTCCCGGGACCAACGATTGGCCTCCTGGGAGGACTGGGGGGTACTAGGGGAGGAGTTTCCCTCAAAGCTCTAGGTCCCGGGACCTGGGAAGCAGGAGTGGAGGGACTCGGTTCTCCCAGCCAGTGTGCGGCAGGCGGCGGAGCGGGACGGCCAGCGGGGCTCAGCCTCCGCAGCAGCGCCAGACCGGCCCGGCCCGCGCAACTTTCCAACCTGGCCCAGCCGCAGCTACAGAGTACGGGTTTCCAGGCACTTTCCGGAGGGCTCTCTTGCTCCCTGCCGGGGGACTGACTGCGCTCTCTCAGGCTGACCTGTCCGAACTCTAACACCCGGACCATGCACGTGGCCAGGACCCCCGGGATCGCCTCCCGCGCCGGCGGGGTGTCCCACTCCGCCAGTTTTCAGCCGATACCTGCGCTGCCGCCCCGCCTCGTGTTGCTGCTGCTGCTTCTCCTGTCACTGGTAAGGTGCGTCCCGGCACAGCCCGCTGCCCCTGGCCGGGCGTTGCTGTCCCCGGATCTCGCGGGGGCTGCAGGGGTCCCCGCCGAGGAGGCCATAGTGCTGGCGAACCGTGGGCTCCGGGTGCCCTTCGGCCGCGAGGTCTGGTTGGATCCTCTGCACGACCTGGTGCTGCAGGTGCAGCCGGGCGACCGCTGCGCGGTGACCGTGCTAGACAACGACGCGCTGGCCCAGAGGCCTGGCCGCCTGAGTCCCAAGCGCTTCCGGTGCGACTTCGGCCCGGGAGAGGTGCGTTATTCGCACCTGGGCGGGCGCAGCCCGTCGCGGGATCGCATTCGGCTGCAGCTGCGCTACGACGCGTCGGGAGGGGCAGCAGTGCTACCCTTGGTGCTGGAGGTGGAGGTGCTCTTCACCCAGCTGGAGGTTGTGACTCGAAACTTGCCCCTCGTCGTGGAGGAGCTGCTGGGGACCAGCAATGCCCTGGACGCGCGGAGCCTGGAGTTCGCCTACCAGCCCGAAACCGAGGAGTGTCGCGTGGGCATCCTGTCCGGCTTGAGCGCGCTGCCTCGCTACGGGGAACTCCTTTACTACCCGCAGGTTCCGGGTGGAGCCAGCGAGGGGGGCGCCCAGGAGCCTCTCCTGATGGACTGCAGGGCTTTCCAGGAGCTAGGCGTGCGCTACCGCCACACGGCCCCCAGTCGGTCACCAAATAGGGACTGGGTGCCCATGGTGGTGGAGCTGCGCTCTCGAGGTTCGCCTGTGGGGAGGCCTGCTTTGAAGCGTGAGCACTTCCAGGTGCTGGTGAGAATCCGAGGAGGGGCAGAGAACACCGCACCCAAGCCCAGTTTCGTGGCCATGATGATGATGGAGGTGGACCAGTTTGTACTCACCGCCCTGACCCCAGACATGCTGGCCGCCGAGGATGCTGAGTCGCCCCCTGACCTGTTGATCTTCAACCTCACCTCTCCTTTCCAGCCTGGCCAGGGCTACCTAGTAAGTACTGATGATCGTAGCCTGCCCCTCTCCTCCTTCACTCAGAGGGACCTGCGGCTCTTGAAGATTGCCTACCAGCCCCCGTCTGAGGACTCTGACCAGGAACGTCTCTTTGAACTGGAGTTGGAGGTAGTGGACCCGGAAGGAGCTGCCTCAGACCCTTTTGCTTTTATGGTAGTAGTGAAGCCCATGAACACACTGGCTCCCGTGGTCACCCGGAACACCGGTCTCATTCTTTACGAGGGCCAGTCCCGACCCCTTACAGGCCCTGCGGGCATCGGACCACAAAACTTGGTCATCAGCGACGAGGATGACCTGGAGACAGTGCAGCTGGAGGTGGTGGCTGGGCTCCGGCACGGTCATCTTGTCCTTCTGGGTGCCACCGATGGCAGTGCTGCCCCTAAGACCTTTACGGTGGCCGAGCTAGCAGCCGGCCAGGTGGTCTACCATCACGATGACAAAGACGGCTCACTGAGTGACAACCTTGTCCTTCGAATGGTGGATGGAGGACGCAGGCACCAGGTGCAGTTCCTGTTCCCCATCACCTTAGTGCCTGTGGATGACCAACCACCAGTCCTCAATGCTAACACGGGGCTAACACTGGCAGAAGGTGAAACGGCGCCCATCCTGCCGCTTGCTCTAAGTGCAACTGACATTGACTCAGATGACTCTCTGCTGCTTTTTGTGCTGGAGCCGCCCTCCTCAACCGTAGGGCATCTGCTTCTCCGCCAAACTCATCCTCCCCGTGAGGAGGAGGAGGAGGAGGAGGAACTGAGCAGGGGCCCTTGGAGGAGACAGGGAGCATTCTATGAGCAAACGGTGACAGAGTGGCGGCAGCAGGACATAACTGAGGGGAGGCTGTTCTATAGGCACTCGGGGCCCCATAGTCCCGGGCCAGTGATGGACCAGTTCACATTTCGAGTGCAGGATAACCATGACCCCCCTAATCAATCGGGACCACACAGGTTTGTGATACGCATTCATCCTGTGGATCGCCTCCCTCCAGAGCTGGGCAGTGGCTGTCCCCTTCGGATGGTGGTGCAGGAATCCCAGCTCACCCCGCTGAGGAGGAAGTGGCTTCGCTACACTGACCTGGACACAGATGACCGAGAACTGCGTTACACAGTGACCCAGCCCCCCATGGACACAGATGAAAACCGCTCGCCAGCACCACTGGGCACCTTGGTCCTGACTGACAGCCCCTCAGTCGTCGTGGCCCATTTTACCCAAGCCCAGATCAACCACCATAAAATTGCTTACAGACCCCCGCAGCAAGAACTGGGAGTGGCTGCCCGAGTGGCCCAGTTCCAGTTCCAGGTGGAGGACCAAGCTGGGAATGTGGCTCCGGGCACCTTCACCCTTTACTTGCAGCCAGTGGACAACCAGCCACCTGAGATCCTCAACACGGGTTTCACCATTCAGGAGAAGGGACACCACATCCTGAGTGAGACTGAGTTGAGTGTGGATGATGTAGACACTGACATCGCGCACATCTCTTTCACTCTCACGCAGGCGCCCAAACATGGCCACATGAGGGTGTCTGGACAGGTACTGCATGTAGGGGAGGTCTTCTACTTGGAAGACATAAAACAGGGTCGGATTTCCTATGCCCATAACGGAGATGAGTCCCTCACCGATAGCTGTTCCTTGGAGGTCAGTGACAGACACCACGTGGTGCCCATCACTCTCAGAGTGAATGTCCGGCCAGCGGATGATGAGGTCCCCACGCTGAGCCTTCCTGCTGGCACTCTGGGGTCATATCTAGATGTTCTAGAAAATGGAGCTACTGAAATTACTGCCAGTATAATCAAGGGGACTGAGGAGGACACTGATGATTTGATGTTGACTTTCGTCTTGGAAGATCCACCCTTATATGGAGAAATCCTGGTCAATGGAGTTCCAGCAGAGCAGTTTACCCAAAGGGACATCTTAGAGGGCTCTGCCGTCTATGCCCACACTAGTGGTGAGATAGGCCTGTTGCCCAGAGGGGACTCATTTAACCTGAGTCTGTCAGATATGTCTCAAGAATGGGTAATAGGTGGCAACACGATCCAAGGAGTTACCATGTGGGTAACCATCCTCCCTGTTGATAACCAGGCTCCAGAAATTTCTGTGGATGAACAGTTTATAGTCGTGGAAGGTGATAAAAGTGTTATAACCTCAACACATATAAGTGCTGAAGATATTGATTCACTAACTGATGACATCTTGTGCACCATAGTTATTCAGCCTACCTCCGGTTATGTTGAAAACATTTCTCCAGCTCCAGGCTCTGAGAAATCAAGAGCAGGAATTGCCGTAAGTGCCTTTACCCTGAAAGACCTCAGGCAGAGTCATATTAACTATGTCCAGAGTGTCCATAAAGGGGTTGAACCTGTAGAAGACCGATTTATATTTCGTTGCTCTGATGGCATTAACTTTTCAGAGAGACATTTTTTCCCCATTGTCATCATTCCCACCAATGATGAACAGCCGGAAATATTTATGAGAGAATTTATGGTGATGGAAGGCATGAGTCTGGTGATCGATACGCCCATTCTCAATGCTGCTGATGCTGACATCCCCCCGGATGATCTAACTTTCACTATTACCCAATTTCCTACTCACGGTCACATCATGAACCAGCTGATAAATGGCACAGTTTTGGTTGAAAGCTTCACCTTGGACCAGATCCTAGAGAGTTCAAGCATTATTTATGAGCATGATGACTCTGAGACTCAGGAAGACAGTTTTGTGATTAGACTAACGGATGGTAAGCACTCAGTGGAAAGGATGGTCCTCATTATAGTTATCCCAGTTGATGATGAAACCCCCAGAATGACTATCAATAATGGACTAGAAATAGAAATTGGGGAAACCAAAATTATCAACAACAAAATATTAATGGCAACTGATTTGGACTCTGAAGACAAATCTTTGGTTTATATTATTCGTTATGGGCCAGGACATGGCTTATTGCAGAGACAAAAACCTACTGGTGCCTTCGAAAATATCACACTGGGCATGAATTTCACCCAGGATGAAGTGGACAGAAACTTAATCCAGTATGTCCATTTTGGACAAGAGGGCATTCGGGACCTAATTAAATTTGATGTGACTGATGGAATAAATGCCCTCATAGATCGCTACTTCTATGTTTCCATTGGGAACATTGACATTGTCTTCCCAGATGTGATAAGCAAGGGAGTATCCTTGAAAGAAGGTGGCAAAGTCACCCTCACAACAGACCTACTAAGCACCAGTGACTTGAACAGTCCTGATGAAAACTTAGTTTTTACCATCACCAGGGCTCCCATGAGAGGTCACTTAGAGTGCACAGATCAACTTGGAGCATCCATCACATCTTTCACTCAGCTCCAGCTGGCTGGCAACAAAATCTACTACATCCACACAGCTGATGATGAAGTCAAGATGGACAGCTTTGAGTTTCAAGTCACCGATGGACGTAACCCTGTCTTTCGGACATTCCGAATCTCCATTAGTGATGTGGATAACAAAAAGCCAGTGGTCACCATCCATAACCTGGTTGTCAGTGAGGGTGAAAACAAGCTGATCACTCCCTTTGAACTCACTGCCGAAGACAGAGATACTCCTGACAAACTTCTGAAGTTCATTGTCACCCAGGTGCCTGTTCATGGCCAACTCCTATTCAACAATACCAGACCGACCACGGTTTTTACCAAGCAAGACTTGAATGAAAACTTAATCAGCTA
Organism: Callorhinus ursinus; assembly: GCF_003265705.2. Classification (NCBI taxonomy): domain Eukaryota; kingdom Metazoa; phylum Chordata; class Mammalia; order Carnivora; family Otariidae; genus Callorhinus; species Callorhinus ursinus. The sequence continues at coordinate 59,072,414 of NW_027397069.1, read as the reverse complement.
CAGACATGATGGCACTGAGTCGAGTGAAGACAGCTTCTCCTTCACGGTGACTGATGGTTCCCATACAGAGTTCTATGTTTTCCCTGATACAATATTTGAAACAAGGAGACCCCAAGTGATGAAAATCCAGGTCTTAGCTGTTGACGATAGTGTCCCCCAAATTGCCGTGAACAAAGGGGCCTCCACACTTCGCACTCTGGCTACTGGTCACTTGGGGTTCATGATCACAAGCAAAATATTGAAAGCGGAGGACAGAGACAGCCTACATTTTTCTCTCAGGTTTATTGTGACAGAGACCCCTCAACACGGATATCTCCTCAACCTGGACAGAGGCAACCACAGTGTGACTCAGTTTACACAAGGTATGGCATGCTTTTCTTTCCTTATACCCAATGGAAAATGCAGGTCTTATTTTCTGAGGGTATGGCTATCCCCAAAAACTTTGTAAGTAAGGGATCAAATTTGAATGTAAGGGAAGAAAAGGTAAGGAAAATAGATTGGGGGGGGGCAATACAGAGACTCACTTTTCTGGGAGAAGAGCTCGCCTCTTGCTGTATGTCCCACTGCAGCGCCCGGCCATAAGAAGAAGCACGAGTGTCTTTCAACAGCAGCAAGGTATGCTGCCAAGGCAGGAACTAGACTTGGGTGAATTAAGACTGAAGCAGGCTTTTTAGTTCTGCTTTCTTTGCCACCCCTGCCCTCCACCCCTGTACCCAACAGTGGCCTGTTGGGTACGCTGCAGGTCGCTCATGAAGCATTTGGGCACCTTAGAGAAAGATGTGCTATCTACATTCTTTGTATTCTTCTTGCTGTTATTTTCACCTACCATTGAAATAGAGCCTTCAAATCTATATTACTTTGATTAATTGTGAGAGCATTGTTCTAATCCTGTTACAGTTCTTGGAAACTTTGTAATTGAAAAAAATGTGTTTATACCTACTTTGTAGATTTATAATTCTTCTCTGATATTTTATGACTTAGGCAAACACCTCTAGCATCTGCATTCTTGAAGCTAAAGCGTTTTTCTAACCTAAATTTTCTTTGTGTGTGGACACAATCTGAGACAGGAAGGGCAGGTGACCTCTGCAGAGTTACTCAGTGACTGAAGGGAGAAGCCCATTCAGTATGCTGGCTTGGGAGGCAGGGCTCTGTTCTCTAGAATGTGCGACCTTCACTACAGAGGGCTTCGGGTGGCTTTCATGAAAATCTCACCATGTCAGGATGGAAACTAGATCTCTCCTATGTGGGCTCTGTGAGTGGAGATGAAGTTTACCCTTGGAGCATCCCAGTGGGGGTGTTCTTTTCCCGCAACAGTGTTGGGCTCTAACAAATGCTTTAATAAACGGATGTCGCAAAGTATAGTGTTAAAGTGAACTGCTTCTCTGTTTTAGATGCTGGCAAATAGCCCTTGCACTCCAACCTCCTGATGCTTGGCTGAAAGCCTGAATATATTCTAGGGGCTGCAGGGACAGGAAAAGCTCAGAGTGCCAAGTGTCATGCCAGACCAGCAGGACACTTGTGTGTGAGGGCTTTCTGAGGACAGAGATGCCATGCAATCTTAGACTGGTTTATTTTCATGGAAAGTGAAGAGGATGAAAGGAATATATTACAGGATAGAAAATGTGACTTCACATTGGTCCTCTGACCTGAAAAAGTAATCTGACTTTAAGGATTTTTTTTTTTAAAGAATTTGTGGAAGAAGACAGGCAGACTATTTAATTTAAAATTCTATGGACCAGGTCCAACAGCTGAAAATGTTGGAATATTATATCTTAAATATTGAACCCTAAATTATGCTATTTCAGAAAGAGGCTGTCTCTCTCTCTCTCTCACTGATAAGGACTCACCATGATTACTCTTTATGGTCATTTGTAAATATAGTCAGTTTATTATAACAAGTGAAGATACATTTTTAAGATTATAAGAGAAATGAGCACATTCCAATAAGAACCCAGACACTGCTTGGGAAGGCTGTTGGTAGTTCATCACAGAGCACTCATTTAAGCAAGTTGAGGCTGCGGTTTGGTTCAGGGTGGTTATTTCTTGAGACGAGATGGATGAGTAAAAATGGAGATGCTCCATTATACAGCTACTGTGTTGCTCTCTTCGAAGGGAAATAAAAGCAGTACCTTGAGTGAGGACGACGCTAACTTTGTATTTGTTTTTGTGTTTCTGTTATCCCGAAGGGATAAGATGAACTCTATTTTGATGGATTTTCAGTGCGCTGGGTTAAGTCAAGTTAGCATATGTGGGCAAAGAAGGTTATTCCCAAATCGATTTGCTAGTTGGTCCCTGGGAGAAGAAAATCCATTTATTTCTAAACCTCATTCAATTTTATTATTAGGAAAACTTAACAGGGTAGAATTAGACAAATTAGAGAAATTATTTCAATGTTGCCTCTTTGCCAGGGTGCCCCTGCTGCCTCCATCACTTGTCTCAAGGACCTGGACTTTTTTCTCTATAATAAGTACACAGTGATATCTTGTGGGAGATACATTACAGATCACTTTTAGAAACTTCCCCCAAAGAGTTTGAACCAAGGTGTGGTTGCCAGGTTTGTCAGTGAACTTAGAATTAAAACGAAAACACAAAATCATGGAATGTTTGTATACATGAACTGAAATAAATCCAATGCATGATCAGTCATTAGAAGAAAAAGTTGAAAATAGAGCTACCCTATGACCCAGCAATTGCACTACTGGGTATTTACCCCAAAGATACAAATGTAGTGATCCAAAGAGGTACATGCACCCCAATGTTTATAGCAGCAATGTCCACAATAGCCAAACTATGGAAAGAGCCAAGATGTCCATCGACAGATGAATGGATAAAGATGTGGTATATATATACAATGGAATATTATGCAGCCATCAAAAAAAAACCCAAAACCTTGCCATTTGCAGCGATGTGGATGGAACTGGAGGGTATTATGCTGAGCGAAATAAGTCAATCAGAGCAAGACATGTATCATATGACCTCACTGATAACGAGGAATTCTTAATCTCAGGAAACAAACTGAGGGTTGCTGGAGTG
>NW_027397069.1:59051989-59069281 GCF_003265705.2 Callorhinus ursinus | reverse complement strand
TTGAATCACAGACCTGTACCTCTGAAACAAATAATACATTATATGTTAAAAAGAAAAAAAGAAGAAGATAGTAGGAAGGGAAAAATGAAGGGGGGGAAGTGGAGGGGGAGACGAACCATGAGAGACTATGGACTCTGAGAAACAGGGTTCTAGAGGGGAGGGGGTGGGGGGGATGGGTTAGCCTGGTGATGGGTATTAAGGAGGGCACATATTGAATGGAGCACTGGGTGTTATATGCAGACAATGAATCATGGAACACTACATCAAAAACTAATGATGTAATGTATGGTGATTAACATAACATAATAAAATAAAATTTAAAAAAAGAAGAAAATCCAGTTAATTGTTAGTTGTTTACTGAAAGGAAATAACATTTTTTTGCTAGTAGGTTTTGATCTTCCTAATACTAGTGTGCCTTAAGAAGTGAGTGTTTATATATAATTTATGATGTTTTTGATAGCTTTAGAGTTTCCTATAGAATAACAGCACTATGATCAAAGTCTTTACTTATTTGAGATTTTTTTAGACCTTTTTTAGTCCCTTTTTTGAACCATGAATTATTAACTGAGTTATAAAGAAAATGAAAAGGGTTTTGATTTGTTCCAACTAATCAATATTGCATGCCCTAACATGGACAGAAAATTTGACACCTGCATGTCGTAATTGCATTCATGTTCACTTTTAAAAAAAAGTTTTTAAAAAATCACTTTTGAAGTTGTAATTTATGCAGAGCTTGGGTGTACTAATGAATTTTTCCTTTTCTCATAGTAGAGCCTTTAGATTTTCTTACATAGTTAAAGAGCAAATGGGGAAGTTTGGAAAAAGCTCTTTCCACATGACCAGAGGACTTTGTCCTTAGGCTAAGGATGTGTCCTCAGGGTACAGTTCACTTCATTCCTTCCTGATGAATTAAAAGGTTGTAAGGGGTCAGAGTTGTAGGAGTAGACAGGTAAAGACCTTGCAGGGGCTTCGCTCCTTACCTCTGTTGAAACATGACACATGCGGAGGTAGCAGTCCAAGCGTGGTCCACCAGACCTCTGGGCTCTTTCGTTTTAAGAAACATTTGAGCTGTTACTGAATATTAGACCCTAAGCAAAGGACTCTGGGAAGTTAAGATGGAAAAAAAAAACAAACAATCCCAGAAGTTTTCTGCCTTCTAGGAAAGGTAGCCACACAGAAAGATACAAAACTAGGCAGAAATTGGGGAAATTACAGCAGAGTTAGAAAAAAAATGCTAAGGGGGAATAAAATGTCTTGAATTTGCTCCATCTCCTAGTACCCCTTTTACAAGAAGCTACCCTTAACTATTAAATCAATTTTCCCCTCCTCGGCTGTCGGGTTGTAAGCAAGTCACCTTTCAGAGCTGTATGAGCAAGGGAGCTTGTACGTTTCACATCTGTCAAATGGGGTCACAGAAATTCATGGAGTGTTGATGCCAGTACCTTACATCACTTGAGCTTATTCTTTCATAAAGTCATTTTCTTACATATGGTGCTTGGGGACTTGATAGCACAAACTTGGTAGACCTCTTAGAAGATGGAAAAACTCTAGAGTCCCCCTGAGACACATAAACATTACATGCCACTGTGGAAGCTACCCTTAGCTGTGATCTTGATTTTAAGTAGCCTTGGAAATAACTACTTACTGCCTGGCCCAGGTCAATAACAACGTATTGAGCGAGCTTCACAGAACAGGATGATACTTGGTTTATTATGTTGTCTGTGCTGCATAATTTAGGAGAGGAACTAGTAAAATGGGTGAATAAATTTTTGAAGTTGTATGTTAGTCAATCACTGAAAACAAACTATGCCGGTATATTTGAGAGCTAGGGCAGAAAGCAAAAGAAAGAGCCTTCCTGAGGCAGGATAACTTTTCACTATGAATAAAAGTTTCGGTTTTTATTAGATGTTTTCTATGCTAATTGCTTTCTGGGGTCATGACTGTTATTTCAGTCTTTGGGATTTAAAATGCCTTTTATTATTTTTTTCATTCGAACTCTGGAGAGCTTAAAAACAACCTGTTATATATTGCAAGAGGTAAGAAAAGTTAGCCAGAGGAGGGCAGGGAAGTTCTTTCCTCCGAGGGCCGCCCTCCAGGGAGGGAAAGAGCGTGATTTTTGGTAGTGCCAGGAAATCTTTCATGCCTCAAAATATCTCCTTTTCCACCTGTCATGAAGTCTGACATTCCGTATTTAGACAGTCACTTCTTTAGCGCATGAACATGCAAACACCACTGGGAGGGGCAACACCTTGCTATTATTATAGCCTAACTCTTGCACTCTATCTGGGTGAGGGATCAGATTTCCGTGGGACAGCTGAAATCAAGGGATTTAGAGATAGAAGAAATCAGATATAGCACTGCTTCCCTTGGAATTAGGAAACCTAAACATGGTTGCAGAGAAGTAAGAGCCAGTTGAATTTGCCATAAGTAATGAGTCACCAATCTCACCTTAGTAATGAATCATCTTGTTCTTGGGTTATTTTCTAGCTGACATTGATGACATGAAAATATGCTACGTTTTAAAAGATGGGGCCAATGCCACAAGTGATATGTTCCATTTTACAGTTGAAGATGGTGGTAAGTATTCACTCTCCTGTTAGTATAAACAGGGAGAGTGACTTTTATTGGTTGTTCTTTGATGACTTCACTACAAAGAATCTGTATCAGGTATCCTTTTCAGCTCACCTGAATTTATACTGAGTGAATTTGTCATTTGCCAATAGATAATCTTACATTCTCAATCTGACACTGTACTACTCTGCAATGAGTATAGATAAATGTTCCAGTTACATTATTTTTGTCTTAGGATTTGTAATGTGCTAAAAAGAAAGACCTATGTAAATAGGATGCCCGTGTCCAGTTGTTCCGAATACGTTCTACATGATGCTGCCTGCTTGAGGTGGCAAGAGGATGTTGGAATCCAGCCCAGCTCCACTCCCAAGCCATGTGCCTACCCACATGGTGTCTGTCAAAAGGGGGGGGGGTCCCTTTTGCTAATTTGTACTTGGGTGCTGTGTGGACTAATGCTGATGAATAATTGCATTCGCCTGGAAATGAGTGCCAAGCAAATGTGTGTTTTATCTTACCAATTTCAGTATGTCTAATGATTTTCTTAGTTTGGGGGATTTTGTGACTTAGTCTAGCTAAAATTCTCCTCAGTGGGGGTGCCTGGGTGGCTTAGTCCATTAAGCGGCTGTCTTTGGCTCAGGTCATGATCTCAGGGTCCTGGGATCAAGCCCCACATCAGGCTCCTTTCTCAGTGAGGAGCCTGCTCTCCCCTGCCTGCTTGTGCTTGCTTTCTCCCTCTCTCTTTCTCTCTGTCAAATAAATAAATAAAATCTTTAAAAAATAATGATAAAATAAAATTTTCCTCAGTGAAGTCTGAAGAATACTGCGCTCTGAGTCTCCCAAGCAGTGTTATTGTCACTGTCCCCCAAAGCCCTGAGTGCTGCTCACTCTCTGTTCAGCTCTCTTCCTAATCCTGTAGGCAGAGAGAAAACCTGGCCACTTCTAGATTCATCATAAAGATGTCTCTGTTCTCTCGTGCTCTCAGGAGAAGCAAAAGAATCTCAGGAAGTACATGTGTCGTGTGAACAGGACACAGGAAGTGGGGGCGTATGGGGATAAGAGATGAAGGAAGGAGAAAAGAAATGATTCAGATCCAGTCATCTGTTTTCTTATGATGCTTTTTTTAAAAAGTACACTATTATGTCATCTATCTCAAAAGGATGACATGCTTACCCTCCATATTTTGTGAAGCATTAAATAGCACTTGTTTAAAATATCATCGGACGTAATGTGATCACAGCTCTGAAAAATGGCATCTGCTGGGTGCGTGCGGGAGAGGCAAAAAAGGATGTTAACTTCAGTTCAACTATTTGATTTTCCCTAAAGGCCGGACATTTAATAAATTTGATGCCTTTATTTTTATAGTAACCAAATCATAGTTCAATATTTTATGTATTGATAAAAGGAATCTTCGTATAAAACCAATTTCTAAGAAGGAAGCCAATTTCTAAAGAATGATGTGCTTATTGAATCTTGATGCTCAAATGGGAAAGTCTACTGTCAGTAAACTTTAGAGTGGAACTCTGAAATAATTCAAATCTGTGTAGTAGATCTAAATTTGTAGACTAAATTATTGGCTCGAGGCACCAGGTTTGTCACTTAGAATGACTGAATATACCCCAGTAGCAAAAAAGTATGATTTTTTTTTAATATTACCCAAAAAAGCTTGAAATCAAAGAGTTACAATTCTAAGATATTATAGCTTTTACTTTTTTAATATTTTGCTTTTTCCCCTCAGTTACTACATTTTTAATCCGACACAGCACCACTCTGTTATTCCGCCCATTTCTTTCCTTAGCTGGAGAGACTGGTAGCATGTGCTTTAAAATTGTGATTTATACTTCAACTTTAGAAAACATTATGCTGTATCGTGTTTCAAAATATTAAGTGAGCGATGGCTAGTTGAAGAAACTGGGTTTATTTTTGGATTTGCTGAAAATATGGCTGAGCGTCTAGGGGTTGTGTTTATGGAAATAGGAAATACATCATCTTCAGGAGCTTTTTTAGAGCTGGAGTTGTGAAACTTCATTCCCCACGTGAAAGGGAAACATTCCAGAGATACTGTTCTTGAACTTTCTTCTAGCCACCGACATGGCATTACTTATGGGGCTCAGGCAGATTCTGGCCAACTATCTATGGAACAGAATCTATCTTAATTCACCTGATATTAGAAAACTTCCCTCTGGCAGAATAAACTCAAGAAACCTGCAAGATTAAAAAATAAAAATTCATGTATGTATTTCAAAATTGTTTTTTAGGATTTTTGCACTGTCTTGTAAAATACTCTAACATTTGAATGAGAAATGCAATACTATTTGAAGAGTATCTTGAATGAAATTTTGTCTCTTGGAAGTATGAGGTATTTTGCCACACAGAAATAAAAAAATATTGGCAATATTTGTGGTAAGAGAAAAAATAAAGCTATCTTTCCTTTCTATAAAAATATTAAACTAAGAGTTTTGATTTTTTGATCCAATTATATATATCTCTTTCATACAGTCAATAATTTTTTTTAAAGATTTTATTTATTCATCTGAGACATAGAGATAGAAAGAGAGAGAGGAGAGAGCCTGAGCAGGGAGAGAGGCAGAGGGAGAATGAGAAGCAGGCTCCTCAGGGGGGTGGGGGATGGGTCAGCCTGGTGATGGGTATTGAGGAGGGCACGTTCTGCGTGGAGCACTGGGCGTTATGGGCAAACAAGGAATCATGGAACACTGCATCAAGAACTAATGAGGTAATGTATGGTGATTAACATAACAGTAAAAAATAAAAATTAAAAAAAAGAAGCAGGCTCCTCGCTGAGCCAGGAGCCCGATGCGGGGCTCGATCTAATGACCCTGGGATCATGAGCCGAAGGCAGACGCTCAACCATCTGAGCCACCCAGGCACCCCCAGTCAATAATTTGTTTTTAAAGATTTTATTTATTTATTTGACAGAGACACAGCGAGAGAGGGGACACAAGAAGGGGAAGGGGGAGAGGGAGAAGCAGGCTTCCTACTGAACAGGGAGCCGATACGGGGCTTGATCCCAGGACCCTGGGATCATGACCTGAGCTGAAAGCAGATGCTTAAGGACTGAGCCACCCAGGCGCCCCAATAATTTTTTTAAAATACACCCAAAAAAATCTTTTTGTAGAGATTATAATATGAACCTTTATTTTCAAAATCTTCACGTTTAATGCTGTAAATTTTATGTAACAGAATACATGTTTGTGAAGACACATATATGATATGTTTTGACACTTCTCAAAGATAAGTATGTCTTAGGAATTATGGAAAGTGCTTGAATCCTATGAACAAACATTATTCATGTTTTTTAGTTGGAGGGATCCAGGTCTCAGAAAAGCCAGGTGACTTCTCCAAATACATCCAGACCTCTGTCAAGGGTAACTTACTCTTCCCGTATAGGTGATGACAGACTTCTGGACCAGTGGGTTTGGCTACCAAAGTCAGCCATAGTGATTTATTATCATCTCTTTTATACAAAGATAGTAAGCATATCCATAAACCATCTCCATGAAATACATGAAATGCTTCCAGTATTTCACATCTGGGAAGCCAGTTACAGCACCATGGCCTAAAATTAAGAATTGTCTACTCCAATTCTCTTTCCAATCCATTAAATTCACCTTCTTCAAGTCCTCAAGAGTGCTTTTAGAGGGGCACCTGAGTGGCTTAGTCAGTTAAGCATCTGCCTTCGGCTCAGGTCATGATCCCAGGGTCCTGGGGATTGAGCCCCACATCAGGCTCCCTGCTCAGTGGAGAGCCTGCTGCTCCCTCTGCTTGTGTGCTTGTGCTCTCTCTCTCTCTCTGTCAAATGTATAGATGAAATCTTAAAAAAAAAAAAAACAGTGCTTTTAGGACAGTGACTAAGGAAATTACTGGAGCAAGCATAATCCTTGAATAACCTAAAAAAGTAAATATAACTTTTACTTTCAAGAGTCAAGAAGAGATTTAGGAAAGCAAAGAGCTGAAAACCCTTGTTTCAGATTTGATTATATTATCATAAGAAACTAGCTAGCCACAGAAATCTTGTTATGATGTCGTGATGGATTTGGACCACCCATCACTAACGGGATGGTGCTTAGGACAGGTTACCACTTTTTAGCTTGGGGCTGTTACCAAATGGCAGGACTGAAGAAGAATAGGCAATGTCAGGATTTTACTTCAGGGAGTGCTACTGTGTTTGGATTTAATAAGTGTTGGTTGATATAACACATGTACACACACACACGGAGAGAGATTCTTATATTTTGGGATTCTTTCAATTAGATCTTAAACCTTATATAAGATTTATGATTACTTATGCAGTTTTGCCTTCATAGCATTCCTATCAGCTGAGTAAAAACAAACAAAAACATTACTGTTCCTTTTTGGCAGATGAGGAAACAGTCACAGAAATAGGTAATTGACCTTCCTCAGATTTCGTAACCAGGCAACAAGAGGCCAATCTGAATCCCAGGGTTCTTTCTGCAAGCAGTAACTTCCATACTTATTCAGGATAGGCAAAACAGGTAGTTAACTCGATGTTTTCTGGGTTCTCCTGACCAAGGTTTTAAAAATATTTAATGGTGAGAATGAAATCGAAGAGGATTTTTCCATAGGCAAAAAGTTATGTCTCTTATATAGTGTGAATTTTTATTTTAGAATTCTTTAAAGGCCACCGTGTACTCAAATTTATAGGATTCTTTTCTGATATCATACTGTAATTCTTTTTAAAAAATACACGTGGAAAAATATTTAGTCTTTCTAAAGTTCGAATAAACACAAATCGAATCAACTTCACAGTACCATTTTTTGTTTTATCAATTAAATTACAAAGAAACTTAAAAAAAAACACACTTACTGTATGAGTCCTGATGACATAGGTATACTTCCATAATGTGTGTGAAGTTGTAAAGTGAGAAAAGGCTTTGGAAAAATCTGTGAATAAGTAGTTGGAGTCCTGCAAGATGTAATAATCCACTTAGGATATGGCTCAATGGAAGCAAACACTTACAGCCATGTTCATGTCACCATGTATTCAAAGAGCAATCTGGAAATTATTCTCAATGCCCAATAAACGTAGAAAACGCTTTTTAGTAATGGCGGTTCTTAAAATGTTATGCAGTTCTCAAAATTTTAAATTACAGAGTCTGTCATAGTGTAATTCTTAAAATGAGCATTTAGCAATGAAATATAATTTTTGGAATACTGGTAAAGAACATGAAAATAGTATATCAAAAGGCCGTCCATCTTGGTACTCTGGGGCCAGCGATCTACTATATGGTTACAATTTATAAGTTATGATTTACAAGGTCAAACCCTAAGTTGGGAAATGTGTTCTCGTTATCCTTGGCTTCACCTAAAGAGCCATGTAGCCATCGCCTGCGGATTCAGCAGAACCGTCTTCCATTTCTTTTTGTTTCACCCTTCCTATCTTCCTGAGGGGAACTCAATATAAAAATACTACAGACCTGGAAAAAACATCCCCATTTGATAATTGCCTCTTTGAAGTCCAATTCCAGATCTAGTGCTCCACAATTTTAGCAGAAGACAGAAGCGTGCATTCTTTTATCCTGCTCCTAATTGAACATATTCTCTGATTTTGTCTCAGCCTTTAAAGCCCTGTAATTTTCCTATAAAGTATTCTAACAGGAAAGTGCTTCTGTCCCTTTTTAGTCTTCTTTCCAAGGAAATTTTCTAGCTCTCTCTTGTGATTCGAAAGCTGGTCTCACACCACTGTTCCCATTGTGTCCGGCCCTCAACCCTGATGAACTTCATCACTCTTCGTCACCTGACTCAAGTGGCATTTCCTCTCCAGAGCTGCTCCTGACATCGTGATGATAAAGTTAGCCACGCCCCTCTTTGTGCATCTGTCCCTACCCTTATTCTACAAGAATGTTGTATTCTGGTTATTTGCTAATGTGAAGACCTCTATTAGTAGAGAAGGAACTCCTTCAAATCAAAAAAAGTGTCGTTAATCTTTGTACCACAGCGCCTCCCCGGGGTTGAAAACAGGGTAAATATTTAACAAATATTAAAATGAATGGATAGATAAATGGGAAAAAGATGCTCCCTTTTTATATAAGGATCAATTACATCATATTCCAAGAAAAGCTTTTTGAAACAATTGCCAGTGGACCTCGACATTCCTTTAGAACATTCTCTTATCCTAGCATTAATTTAAATCCCTGTGGCATCAAGAAAAATTTTTAGTAAAGCTTTCACATTTTTAAACACATGAAACCAACTGCTGTGAAAATTCCTTTAAAACTTTCAGTGAAATACACTGAAGACCGAAGAGATTCTCAGATTCCCAGTAACCACCAGTTTGGAGCTCACGTTATCTTTAAAGAATTCTTTCCAGGAAAAAAAAGAAAAGTTGTCAGTATCTTATATCAACAATTGTACATCTTTAAAATTTAATGGGTAATCGATATTTTCTATCAATCAGTGTAATTTTAAAGTCAGCACCACTACCTTAAGTATTTTTAATTACCCCTATTTTGTGCCTCATGTGATAAGAGACGGAATGCCAGGTAGAGAAGTAGAAAGCTCTTACTAGAAGAAAGTATCCTCAGTCCCCGTTAAAATGTCATTCTATAAATTTTTATTAGATTCTTGTTTATGTGTTTAAGTTTCAAGCCCTCAGCATCAGATCCAAGACCTTTTTTTTGATGGGCATAGGAAAGAGGAGATGTGATCATCCATCTGGCTCGATACACTGAGTAGGAGGAGCCCTACTTTTTTCTCCATTGTGAAAATTGGTTTGCTGCTTCCTCATTTGACCTCCCGTGTGACTTGGGCTCACGGCGGGAGAGAGTGCCGTCTCCTGGTTTGGCATTAAAACTGAGGCGTCAGATATGATATCTGTGTTGGCCATTGTAACGTATCTGGTCCAAAGCCAGTCATTTGTTGCCTCTGTCTTTGATTATGTCTTTTGGTGCCCAGTTTTTCTTTTGCCAAGATCCTTAATCCATATGCTATTGAAAGATATAAATAGCATCTTGACATAATAGGAGAAGCTGCCCAGTCAGTTCTTTATATGAAATGTCAGTTAAGGACAAGGCTTTCAGATTTTTATTCCATATTTGATGACTGACTACTGAGACGCAAGCAGACGGGAAGCTCTTCGCTCTAGTTAGAAGGAGCACAGATTTTTGCATGAAAGTGACCAGTAACTCAGGGTTTAAGGCAAAGTCATTATTGACAATTAGCTGGAATTGAGAGCAAAGCCTGGAAAAATAGAAATAAGTGCAGTAAGTCGGAAAACGAGGTTTGAGGACAAGCATTAAAAACTATACAGACATATACAGCTTAGAGAAAAAAGCAAGCATTCTTGGCAATAAAATTAATTGCTAGTGACATGAGAACCAAAGGAAAGATACCAGTGCCTTCGGGAATTATAATAAGATGGTGAAGTCATGTCAGGCACTGAGACAAATATTTCTAATCTGCGAGAAAGCCTAAGATCTACTAGACTACAGGTCCTGGGAAGGGCTGTTGGTTACTATGGCTAAACATTTGTAAGCCTTTCTCTTTTTCAACGAGCAGTTTAGAATGGTTCAAATCATCCAGGTCTTTCCATAGCAGAGCCCTGCTTTTAGCAGGTACCTGTACTGTGTGTCCATGAGAGAAGATAACGCCTTTTAAATAGAAAAGTATAAAGTAAATGTTATCAGTTACTATTCTTTAGGTTCATTCCAAAATTACATTTATTGGCTTTAATTTAGAGGGAAATTTTCTTAAATGGCTAAATCTTCTGGTAAATATGAATCCTTACTAATCACGTTTCTAGAGGCTTAGCATGATTCTGTTTTTACTCGGAAAAGCAATGATAGTCGCCTTTTAAAACTAAATAAATCTTTTATAGGTGATTAAAATACCATAATCTCAAATCAAATATTTATATGTGGTGTATATTACATAACTCTGATATTCCCATCCTTTCTCTTTAAGTTTGCTCTGGATGGCTGAGAGAAATAGAAGGTGGTATTCAGTGGTCTAGTACATAGTCGTAATTGGTATGATTCTATATTTGCTAAAACTTACGCCAATCCAAAGAGAATCAGAATATAATGTAGGAGGAGGGTCAGAGTTTCTCTGGCAAAACGTATTTGCTATAAAGAGGTTCTCTATTCATTTATTTATGGAAATTATGCAACAAGCATTTTGGGAGCACCCACTATATTTCAGGCATCTACTGGATTCTGGGAAAACAATGATGACCATAACAGTTGTGATCTTTGATCTGAGGTTCTGATAGGCTCAGATGATAAAATAGTAGACAAATAAAACACTTATACAATGTTTGAAGTATTAGGGAGGTTATCATTAAATCCGAGAAAGAGATGCAGCTGTCAGGCATAGCTTCTGAAGGCTGATATTTGAGCTTAGACTTAGGATGAGATGAAGCTGCCACAGGAAGAAGGGATAGAGAAATGTTCCAAGCTGGGGAGAAGGCACGTGCAAAAGGCACTGAGTTCTGTGTGTTCAAGTGACTGGAAGAGCATCAACTCTGCTTAACAAAGCAGAGTGCCACACAAGGTGATGCTGGAGAGCTAGACTGGAGCCCGACGGCGGAGAACCTTATAACCCAGCACAGTGATTTAGAATTTGTTCTAAGGCAAAGCGAACCCCCTCCCCCAATCATATTAAAGCAAAGGAGTGACATGGTCTAATTTATGTCTTGAGAAGATGACTCTTACAGCCGTAGAGGATTCAGGGGAAGCGACAAGGGGGAAACAGAGAGGCTAATAGGAGGCTGGTGCCGCAAGACAGATGTGATATGGAAAGAAGATGACATTTTTGGGTCTCAATCTATAGGACTTATTGACAGATTGGATTATGGGGGAAAAGGGGAACATAAGCATAATTCTGGGTTTCTTGGCCAGAAGAGAGTGGTGGTGCTATTTATTGAGATGGAAGAGACTTGTGGGGGGGGCGCATAGAAAAAGTTTCAGGGAGGAAATGAAGGGGTCATTTTGAACATATTAATTAATGAGATGCCTTACTTTGAAATATGTATACAGGAAGGCCAGCCTATTGACCCTGCTTATCTTCCCGTCCATCAGAGGAGTTAGGAGCGCAGCCAAATATTGCTTCTGTCCTTTGCAGTAACGGCGACATGACCCTGAGTTCAGTCACTGAGTCTTTCTTAGCCTCAGTTTCATTTGCCAAGTGGGCCAATAGTCGTCCTCTAGCTAATAAGGTTTTTTTTGAAGGTTAAGTAAGATAATTCATGGAAGTGGGATCATTCATGCAGCACACTTCCTGCCTCTGAGGAATGACTGTGCAGGTAGCTGATGTGCTTTTGAGGTTACCTCTGGGACGCTCTCCAGGGCTTTTCTTCCTATTTTTCTTTCATTTCTTGCTTATTTCCCCCCTCTCTCTTTTCTCCTTCTCTCCTTTGCTTTCTTCTTCCTCTCTCTTATCTTTCCCACAACAGCTGTTTGGAAAATTTGACTTTGTTTTTGGTGGAGAGATGGGATAAGACAGGGCTGCAAGTGGAGAAATGGGGAGTGCTTCTGCAATGCTCAGTTTAAAGGCTAAGAATGCTTCCAAAGTCATTTTGCCATTAGCAAGGAGCTACACAAAAATTTTCATTAAGCTAATAATAAAGAGTTTTCCCTGGGGTCAAATAACGGAAATACAAAATACTATCTCTCTTGAGTTCAGTTTATATGTTTTATTTCTTTCTAATAACTAGAAGTGTAAATTTTATAGACTTGTAAGTTATATAGAGTAACCAGCTTTGATTTAAAAAAAAAAATAGCACTCAAACATCTGGGTTTTAGCAAATGGGAGGCTCTGATGATAGTTTCGACTGCGAATCTAATACACTGAGCCATAACTAACTAAAGACACTGATAAAATAAAACAAGTATTAAAGCCATGTGTCTTTCTGTAATTATCCAGTGAGGTCCAAAGGGACAAATGTCACACCTAATCCTGATTGCAAGTAAGGAAAAAATAAAATTTAGCGAGGCTTAATTTCTTGAAAAAGTGGTAAGTGAGTGAGCAACGCACACAAATAAATACAAGTGTCTTTGTTCTTGCTTCACAAATGTAGATTGCTATCTTAATGTGCATTTTCCTAAGAGCAAAGATATGTAAATGAGAAAAAAATAATTTTCTCTAATATTCTGTTTTAGAACAGTTAGTGCAAACTTAATGAAATTATCAATTTATGAATCTCGTTCTGCTGGTAAGAACCAAAAAGTCAATTGCCAAGTAGCTGTATAGAAGTAATTTCTCACTGCAGGAATAAATGCCATGTAAAGGAAACAATGTAGCTTCAGAAGTTTACATTTAGAATTCTTCCAGTGCTGTTGTGGTAGAAGTTTCCAAAATGAATTATTCAGTCCTGGCTAGGAACCATTTAACATAAGATTTACTTTTTGCAAAGGGCATCAGTATCATTGGTACCAAGAAATTAAAAGAAAAAGATGAAGGGAAAATAATTATAGCGCTGTGTTTGGTTTTCAATTTAGCACTATTTTTTTATTCTTCATGTAAATTTTGAACTAAGCTGGGAAAATAACTCCCTCAGTAGTAGCTTTTGATGAAGGAAGCCAAGACACAATTCTCTCTCTTTTTGTTTCAAGAGAGCTCTCACTACATTCTTCCAAGCTGAGACAGCAGAAGTACTTGCTCTCCATTTTTTTTTTCCTGCTGGTTAGCTCAGCTCAGAAAGGTTTAATTATTTCATCTTGGTAATGCTCCCCCCAGCTACGTTTAACTCCACTTATATGACTGTTAGAGGCGTGAGTTGAGAACACAGAAAACAGTGTTCTCAAGCTTAGCTCAAGAGAGCCACTTCAGAAATTGAAAATCAAGTGGTAAAACTGGTCAGTAGACTTCAGAAATGCAGGAGACAGAAAAGAAACATTCTGTGTTCCCATAATTCTTCTCTTACTTCATTTTATGTAGAAATAGCCCCAAATAAAGGGCACTGCATCCTTGCTATACAATTAAGAAAGGTAGGGTACATATAACCATTTCAGAAATTATTATTAACCTTTAACAAAAAATTACCCTTGCTACCTAAAGCTCAAGAGTCATTTTGTTCCACCATGCATGTCCATCCGGTTACTAAATCCAGTTAATTTTACCGGCTTCCTGAATTCCTGTTGAATCAGATTCCTTCATTAACTCAATCCCTGTTGATCCGTTAGAACCACGTTGAGGTTTGTCTTAAATGACTGAATAGATAAAAACTGCTTAAATATAAGGACCAGCACAGAGTAAGTGCCAAATAAATGTTAGCCATTTCCCCCACTATAATATAATACCGTATCTTTGAGAGCCAGGATTCTTATCTTTGCTTTTCATTGATGTATCCTCAGTGCTTGGCACACATAGATGCTCAAGAACTAATTATCGAGTGAATGAATACATGTTTCCTAATGTGATTTTCCTAATGGATTTCTTTGTCTCTCACGACTTTCCCTTCTGATCCAGGTATACCATTTCTATAGTTACCTAAAAATACAAATGTGATTTTTAAATTGTCTTAAAAAAACAAAACAAAACAAAAACAAAAAATTTCTGTCTTCCCCTCTGCTGCCACAGTTGACTTTCTAGCATGCAAATCTGATGCCATCTTTATTTTCCAACTTGCAAATTGTGTCTTGTTAAGCACCAGATAAAAGTCAGACCCTTGTTGATGTACACACTGGCCACTACGGATCTATCCGGCCGCGGCGCCTACACGGGGTTTCCTCACGTGCTGGGCTAGTTCACGTGTCCTGCCTTTTCTCTTTCTTCCTGAATATCCTTCCTCCTGCCTCCGCAAGAGACTCAGTCTGGATAGCAGTTTCTCCCTGACTACTTCTACTCTTGTACTTAGGGTCAGACATCACCTTCTCTGTGTTTTATTATTATTATTATTATTATTATTATTATGTTATGTTAATCACCACACATTACATCATCAGTTTTTGATGTAGTGTTCCATGATTCATTGTTTGCGTATAACACCCAGTGCTCCATGCAGTACATGCCCTCCTTAATACCCATCACCACGCTAACCCATCCCCCCACCCCCCTCCCCTCTAGAACCCTCAGTTTTTCAGAGTCCATCATCTCTCATGGTTCATCTCCCCCTCCGATTTCCCCCCCTTCATGCTTCCCCTCTTGCTATCTTCTTCTTTTTTTTTAACATATAATGTATTATTTGTTTCAGAGGTACAGGTCTGTGATTCAACGAAGTCTTGCACAATTCACAGCGCTCACCATAGCACATACCCTCCCCAGTGTCTATCACCCAGCCACCCCATCCCTCCCACCCCCACCACTCCCAGCAACCCTCAGTTTGTTTCCTGAGATTAAGAATTCCTCATATCAGTGAGGTCATATGATACATGTCTTTCTCTGATTGACTTACTTCGCTCAGCATAACACCCTCCAGTTCCATCCACGTCGTTGCAAATGGCAAGATCTCATTCCTTTTGATGGCTGCATAATATATAGACCACATCATAACTGCTCATATTTGTATTCAGGGATGATATTCAGAATGTTTATGTATAGACCCACATATTATCTACATAGTAATTTAAGTCATGCCAATTGATTGATATATATATAAAGTTATATATACACATATATACACATAAATACATATACAGTATATGTACAATACATATGAATGTGTACATATATATATATACAGTATATATAAAATTGTTTACCAAGTGATAGACATGGCAGCATAAATAATATGCTGTATAAGATTGTTAATATACTGTGTAGTATAAAATATTATATATGTATAAAAGTGCTTACAAGTGTATTATTATAGTACAGATTACTCACCAAATCACTAATAATTTAAGTGTATTTTATTTTGATGTCATCTTTTATTTAAAGCAGCTTCCACAAACTAAAAAATGCCCTTCCTGGACCATGATTTGACATGAGATCAAACTTTTCTGAGGACTTAGCCTCAGAAAACTGGTTCTTGCCAAAGGGCTGGTAACTCCAATTGGTAGAAAATTGCTCTTAACATCAGTGATACTGTTCATGGTATTAAATTCTACTCCCAGATTTTTTTGAATTAATCAGTGACATCCAAATTATTTCTAAGACTAAAAAATACAGGACACTTTTATATATTCAATATCACTATTTATAGACAAAGTTACAGAAATTATTCGCTAGAGTGCAAGGTTAGTGGAACTTAATATTTTAGGACCAGTGAGAGGCAGTGTAATATGTTGGTTAACAATATGAGCTCTTTGAGGCTTTGGGGGTTTGAATCTTGATCCTGCAAAGTTTTAAATCTTTCTGTCTATCTATTTATCAGTTCAGATGGCATTCTCCATCTTAGAAATTGGTATATCAGCTCAGAACGTACCACTTTGTGCTGCACTCGTTTATATACAAGCTTCTCCCCTGCAGGAGCTGCTTCGTATAGATCTCCTTGTCCAGTGCTTAGTCTCCACATGGTACTTAGTAGGAGGCCAATAAATATTTGCAGAGTGAAGCCATGAATAAATGCTAAACATAAATAACTGGTTTCTACTTTCTCTTAAAGTTGTATGTGGAATTATTTCAGGAGTGAGAAGAGGAATCTAAAGAAAAATAGAATAGTCTTATCAGTTTAAAAAATGTAAAATAAATGGAAGCTGGTGTTTATTTTTAAATATCTGGCAGACAGACATAGGTGTATACAAACATATGTTTTTCCAATATTCTTTGCATAGATTTTATGGTGACATCAAACTCTGTCTTTCTTATTATAATATGGAGTTTCTTTTCCTGTGGATATGTTTCTAGGTGAGAGATCTAGCTTTTAGACATTTCAGCATTTGTAGATGCTGGAATTTCTTCGACTTACTTATTATAATAAGCGAGCTGGATCTTATGATTTATGTTAAGACACCATTGAGAATGGAATGAGTTTATACCCTACCTTCATAGACTCACTCCAATCCCCTTTCTGCTACATGACTTTAACAAACTGAGATAACAACCAGCCCTTTCCCCGCCCATCCCCCTGTCCAAGCCCACCTCAAGTCTATATGTGGTAAAAGTCACCATTCATAAAAAAAGCGCCGGGCCAATTCAATGACATCCGATATCTATTTCATTTAATTTGGGAGAAAAATAACACTAAGAGATGAAATGGATTATCAAAGCATTTTATATTGGAGATTTTTCTAAATAAATGATGTTCCTAAATGATGTGAAAATGCCAGAAATAAGTCATTTTTAAAGATATCCATCTTTGAGTCTCTATTTTTACCTGCTTAACTAAATATTCACTGTACAAATGTATGTGATGAATGTGGTGAAGACCATCTGTTACAGCCTTCAGAATTATAGATACCATATAGCATTTGATTTTGAGATTTCAGAGAAAGGATTGTCTTTTAAAGAGAAAATTCCCAGGGTGCCTGGGTGACTCAGTCCGTTAAGTGTCCAACTCTTGATTTTGGCTGTGAGATCAAGCCCTGCTTTGGGCTATGCACTGGGCATGGAGCCTGCCTAAGATTTTCTCTCTCTCTCTCTCTCTCTTCCTCTGCCCCTTACCCCTATTCTCTCTCTCTCTAAAAAAAAAAAAAAAAAAAGAAAAAAAAAGAAAATTCCCAAAGTTTTAATGTGTTGATCAAATCACCATTTTATTATATTCATATGCAGATAGTTTTAAAAAGTCTTACCACTTACTAAAACATTAAAAATCACTTTAGAGTTTTTAAAGCAGTTTTTTCTATAAAAAACTGAAGTGAACTGAAT
>NW_027397069.1:58961870-59051589 GCF_003265705.2 Callorhinus ursinus | reverse complement strand
AAGAAAAAAAAAGAAAATTCCCAAAGTTTTAATGTGTTGATCAAATCACCATTTTATTATATTCATATGCAGATAGTTTTAAAAAGTGTTACCACTTACTAAAACATTAAAAATCACTTGAGTTTTTAAAGCAGTTTTTTCTATAAAAAACTGAAGTGAACTGAATCCATGTAGTTAAAAAACATGGATTAAAAAAGCACATTCAACACTTTGTTATTATTATTCACAAATAATAGACAGTAACCACAAACAGTTGTAAATACAGTGGCTTACCTTGTGAATTTCCAAAACTGAATTTAGGAATCAGAAGCAGCAGGGTAGACAGGGTATATACACTGGCTGTGGTTAAGAGCTCCTCTGCAATGTTCTAGAAAAACATGATTCTGACTTGTTAGGTAGTTGCTTAATCCCTGGTGATTGTTTTACCTGGCCCAAGATTTTTTGTTTTGTTTTGTTTTTATAAGTAATAGATACAGCCGAATTCACGATTAAAACTCCTTTGAAACAACAAGGGTAGTTTAATACAGTTTCTGCCATATTCTTATTTCTTCCCCAAGGATAATATACCATATAGACTAGGGGTGCCTGGTGGCTCAGTCATTAAGCATCTGCCTTCGGCTTAGGTCATGGTCCCAGGGTCCCGGGATCGAGCCCCACATCGGGCTCCCTGCTCCGCGGGAAGCCTGCTTCTCCCTCTCCCGCTCCCCCTGCTTGTGTTCCCTCTCTCGCTGTCTCTCTCTCTCTGTCAAATAAATAAATTCAAAATATATATATATATATATATACCATATAGACCCCCTTTTAATATTTTAATGATCATGTAGTACCTTTATTAGTTAAAATTCGGAAAGCATTTTGTATGCATTTCTGTTTTTATCCCATCAGTTACTTGAGGCAGGCAGTTACACACACACACACACACACACACACACACACACACACACCTCGAGTGCATCCTTGTATATTCATACTATTTGGGAACCAGTTTTATACTTTAGTAAATTAGTAACTTTTCCTGCAACTAGCTCCAAAGTTGGCCTCTTAAACAATAAGATGACAAGGGCTGGGAATATTTTATTATATTTTGAATTACTTCCACATGGTAACTGAATTCGGCACTTAATGCTTACAGTAGTTAGGGCGCTTTATCAGATGCTGTTCTTCTGTTGTCCCCATTTCTTTTAATGGTATGTCTATCCTCTCAATCATCTGAACGTCTTTTAACTTCCCTCCCCCCCATCCTCCCCCTAACCAGTCCTCATAACCTGCTGCTTTTCATTCACACACTCTTCTTGGACCCTTTCTGTGCCTCCCGTGGGTGTCACCCAAGTACTAGGAGTCGCTGAATCATTCCACTCGTCTCTAACTCATTTCCCCTCTCCAGTCTCCCTACCTACAAGTTCCTTCTGAACAAAATCCTTCACAGAGGAAGTCTCTGCATTTGTAATTGAATGGGATTTGGAGTTCATCCTGGATTTGGACTCGGAAAACTTAGGTCCAGCTCTCTGCTTTGCCACCTGTTACCAGTATGACAAAAGGCAAGTCCGGTAAGCTTGCCTTTGTTAAGCTTCAAGCCCCTTAAACTTCTATTTTCCCATCTTTAAAAATGAGAATGTAATGTTGATGGAGCAGTCTCTCAACTGTGTTACAGGGACTATGTGATACAAGGAAGGTGGACATAGAATGTAATGAATCCGTGATGTATACTACTATTATTGATGTACCTTTCCTTGGCATCATTTTTTTTGTCACTCACCTGCTCAATCCCTTCAATTTTCTTCCTTTATCTACTGACTAGATTGTGCTGTATGTTATGCAATTACAGTCAGCCACTCTGTGGCCCCAACCAACCAACCCTTCTTTCTCTATCTTTTCCTGTTTACCTATATTCTCGCTCAAATGGATTTCTCACCATTACACCTACTTCTAATTTCACTGATCAACACAGTTATTCATGTTATACCTCTTTTAAAGTATGATTTCATGTTTCTCTACTTATCTTTAAAGATTTATTTATTTTAGAGGGGCAGGGGAGGGGCAGAGGGAGAGGGAGAGAGTGAATCGCAAGCAGACTCCCTGCTAAGCGCAGAGCCCCATGCGGGGCTCGATCTCATGACCTTGAGATCATCACCTGGGCCTAAACCAAGAGTTAGACACTTAACTGACTGAGCCATCCAGGAGCCCTGCTCTACTTATCTTTAAAGGACCACTCATGTCAATCTCTATGAAACTTGTCAGATCACTCTATCCCAAAGCAAGCTCTTCTTCCCCTATTTAGACCAATGATTCTCAACTGTGGGCGATTTTGTCCCAGAGAGGCTATTTGGCAGCATTTGGAAACATTTTTGACTTACTAAATTGGGGTGGGGGCATCTAGTGGACCGAGAAGCTAGAGATGCTGCTAAGCATCCTACAATGCACAGGACAGCCTCCTACAGCGAAGAACTGTCTGGTCTAAAATGTCAGTAGTCCCACTGGTGAGACACTCTGGTGTCTCCTCTCATAGAATTTAGTATAACCCTCTAGACAACAAGATTTGGCAGGAGAGTCTAATAGCCCTGATTTGTTTCTAGGTCCTAATCATATTTTTAAAATCTGCCAACAATTACTTCTAATGGACAAAGTTGTTTTTTGTTTAAAGATTTTATTTATTTATTTGACAGAGAGAGAGACAGCGAGAGAGGGAACACAAGCAGGGGGAGTGGGAGAGGGAGAAGCAGGCTTCCCACCGAGCAGGGAGCCCGATGGCGGGGCTCGATCCCAGGACCCTGGGATCATGACCTGAGCCGAAGGCAGACACTTAATGACTGAGCAACCCAGGCGCCCCGAAGTTTTTTTTTAATAGAAAGCATTTGTTTTCCACATGATTTGAATATTTGGAAGCCTCCTTTTCTTGCTCGTGTCAGAGACCATTATAAATCTACTATCTTTTTTCTGCACTACCAGCTTTTGTTGTTTTTCTGTGATCCATTCTATTAGCAGTTTGTACAATATGCTTTGCTATTTTCAATCAAAAATCATGCATAAGTGAAGTAACTCAGACTGAGAAAGACAAATACCATATGATTTCACTTATATGTGGAATCTAAAAATCAAAACAAATGAAGAAACAAACAAAAAGCAGAATCAGACCTATAAATACAGAGAACAAACTGATGGTTGCCAGAGGAAATGGGGTAGGGGGGATGGGCAAAATGAGTCAAAGGGAGTGGGAGATACAGACTTCCAGTTACAGAATGAACAAGCCATGGGAATAAAAGGCACAGCAAAGGGAGAGAAGAATGTAGTCAGTGGTATTGTAATCATGTTGTATGGTGACAGATGGTAGCTCTACTTGTGGTGAGCATAGAGTGATGTAGAGACTTGTCGAATCACTATGTCATACACCTGAAAATAATGTAAAATTGTGTGTCAACCATACTCAGATTTTTTAAAAATTTACTTAGAAAAATATATACATAAGCAAAGATTTTATCAGCTTGCATCCAGCTACTCCTATACTGCAAAACCATTAGGAAACATCTTTGGGGTTCCAGAACATCAGCACAGTATATTTTCATTATAAGCCGCCTTTTGTGTCTTACTTCCCCTTCCCCTTTTCCTCACGCCTACTTCCACCTCATTGGCTCAGGAGTCATATCTGCTCTTTCCTGTCCTCCTAACACGTGTCTGCATGCATGCACTCAACCACACATACACACGCGTATGCACACAAGTTTTAATGAGAATCTCTTTTTATTTGTCCCCAATGGTGTGCACCCAGGTAAAGAGAGCTTTTGTTGTCAATGACTTTAAATTCCTTAAGTTTGGAACCACAACCAAAGTGTGGAAGGAAGAGAAAGATCTTAGCTAGGCTAGCTGTGATGTGCTGCCTGAAATTACCCAGAGCTGTCGTGTCATCATAATCTTCCTGTCAATAGGAGTATTCAAGTAGACTGAATGGCCACTGTCAAGGGTGTTAAAACAATATTAGATAGGGTGAGACTCGATTAGATATTAATTCTCAATTTCTGGGATTTAAGCTTCACTTGAGAAAATGATCTTTCAGAGGAAGATTGCTAAATCCTTATCTTGATAAGTATATAGCAAGTTAAGAGCTTTTGCTTAAAAAATTTCCATTTTACTAACTGAAAGACTATTACAGTGAGTTTTCATCAATAGGATTTACTTAAGGTTTTCTTTTTGCACAAGTATACATATTCATTATGGGAGAATTCAGAATATAGAGCTAAAAATAACAGAAATCATCATAATCTCACTAACCAGGGAAAATCATGATGGGCATTTAGCTGTGTATCTTTCCATATCACGTTTTACCAAAAAAAAGGGGGGGCATCATTCAACATATACTAGTCTGAATCTTGGCTTTCACATTTCATATGTTTTGCATATCTTTCTAGAACAACAAATAAAGATCTCCAATGGTTTTTAATGATGGCTTTGTATCCCACTGTGTAAGTATATGCCACAATTTATCTGAATAATTGCAGACCTTTTTAAAAGTCTGTATTTTTAAGAGATGAATTATTAAATGGCTTTAATGCAATTAACATGACTAATTATGGCACCCCTGTTCCAGGGTGAAAAGATATTTTTAGATCCATCTACATTCTCTCTTCCACTGCTAACAGGTGGAATCAAGCTGCATTTTTATTGCTTTGAAGAGTTGATGAGCCCAATACCCCCTTTGGCATTCCTTTTCCCTCTTAGTGTTAATGGAAGGAAAGTATGGGTTTTAATGATCTTTTGAACTTTGAATTCCTGGCATGCTTATTCAGAGCAACTACTAGCTCAGAAGTCATTTTCCGTCCTCCAGTGATAAGCTGTACATAAACAGAGTTTCCTTAATATTTGCTTATGGTTCCTGTTCTACCAGTTTCTCTCCCTTTCCTTCACTATAAAAAATCACACTAATACATTTAAGAGATAATTTTATAAAACCTATTAGACAATTATCTGTTAATTACATACCCTTAACGTAGCCACCACTGCAAGATTTATGGTGGCCATTTGGTAGTGGGCCAGCAGAATGAAAGAAGAGAGAGGGAACAGTATGTATTGAATACTTTCTATATGACAAGAAATTTGCCCAAATTAACTCGTTGAATTATTATAAGAACAATCCGTGTTTTCTGTTATCTCCATGTACTTAGGAAGAAAGTGAAACTCAAAGAATTGAAGTAAAGTTCTCAAAGTTATTATATTAATTTCCTATTGCTGCTATAACAAATGGCCACAAACTTAGTGACCTAAAACAACACAAACTTATAATCTTATGGTTTGGAAGTCAGAATTCTCAAATGGGTCTGACTAGGCTAAAATCAAAGTGTAGGCAGGGTTATGTTCCTCTGGAAGATCTAGAGGAGAAAGTGTTTGTTTTCTTGCCTTTCCCAGTTCTTAGAGGCTGCCTACACTCCCTTGGCTAATGGTCCCTTCTTCCATCTTCAAAGCTAGAAATGTAGCATCTTCAAAAATTTCTCTAATGCTGACCTTCTGCCTCACTCTTCAACTTAAAAGGATCTTTCTGGCGATATTGGGCTCATCTCGATATTTCGCGACAATCTCCCCATCTCACAGCTAGCTCATGAGCACCCTTAACTTAATAAGCAATCTTAATTCCCCTTAGTCACACAAACTAACATATTCACAGATTCTGGGGATTAGGTTGTAGATTCTTTGGAGAACCATTATTCTGCCTGCCAAAATCATCCTGTGAGCCAAGTGATGAGTCAGGTCCAGGTTTGTCCACGTGTTGGTGGAAATCGAGGGTCACAGATACGTCCTCCTATGCAAAAGTATCTAACCCACTGCCTGCCATAATACCTGAGATTGCATCGTTAGAATTAGTTTCTTTGAGGTTCATATGCAAAAGTCATCAAGAATTTCTAAGAGGTCTTCAAGAGAAGATTTATCAGCAGCTTACTGAGTACACAGGAAGTAAAGGAAAGGGATAAAAAAAGGTCATTAAAAGGGACAGTGTAATGATGCTAATTTTCTTTCTAGCCTATTACATCATTGGGCCCACAGCTAGTCTTAGTGGTGGGATTTCCCCGTTACTTAGGCGTACATGGCATGTACAAACAGCATTGTAGCTTTTCTTTGATGTATTTTCTGTATTATTAATCCATATTTATGGCTATCTTGTTGATACTTGACAGTTTAACTCTAAAGAAAATCAAATGGCCCACCACCAACTATGATTGGGAAGGAAGTTTAGCTACAGAGATTGACACTAAGTGTAGTCAATTCAACTGGACAAAATTTTGCTAAATTCTTAGCCTGTGCAAGCCACATTGCTTAAGGTTATAGGACTGACAAATGCTTCAGCAGATTCTAATTGCGTCTCTAATTCTGGGTAGATACGGATGTACGAAAGTCTGTATTTATAAATTCAGACCAGAGTGATCTAGACAAATTAAAGAAAAAAGTTACCCGATTCACACCCCTATAAAATTAGGTACCTGGCCCCAGGCAGGGTCTCTGAGCCTGAGCTAGAATAGGGTAAGGATAGGTTTCCAGCCCAGAGCCTAGAGGGCAGAAAACTAAAATCCTCAGTTGAACTGAATTGCCAATTGAAGATGCTGAGAAGTGTTTTGCAAATACTTTTTGAGGCAAAATGACAGATCCTAAAGAAACCAGGAAGGGGCAACCACTCAAAAGGGAGGGAGAAAGGCTGAATCTGGACAACATAGGGCCTCTTGACCTCCCTGGGGTGAGGAGGGAGATGTTAGGGCCTCCAGAACTTTGGGGTCCAAAAGAAGGAGTCCTATTTCTAAGATGTATTCCTCCTCTCCTCCACATGGATCCTGTCCAGTCAGGGTATCGTTCAAAGCAGAAGTAGATGGAGATATCTCTGATCATGGCTTGCGTGAAAACAGGTGCTGGACTAGGAAAGTCATCATGTGTTTGGTAGGTCCGGAAGAAAAACAAATTCTCGTTCGCTGACCGTATGTTGAAATGAAGTCCAGATGTCCCCAGACCTTGAGGAAAGTGAAATAAACTGACAGAACATCGGAAGAAAAGGAGTCATGGAGGGCATGGGTAGGGACAGGAAGAGTGACAGAGAGTAACCCCAAACAAGGACCAGCCTTGGACGAAGATAGCACCCTAGAAGGAGAGCAGGGGAGGCCCCCTGGGGTGGGGAGAAGCAACACCAGCCAAAGAGCTTCATTTGTTGTGTGACAGTGGCAAGCTGATCTGTCCTATGCAACAGTCCCGTAACCTGTACCAAGCCAAATACGGCTATATCAAAGGTGACATCTGCCGATACTTGTCCAAAAGGCAGTTTAATAACATATTTTATGAAAAAGAGTGGTTGGCTAGGCTATGCATATTCAAGCAATAAAATATCCACAAATTGCAAGGCTGCAGGGAAAAAAAGTATTAACTGTTTCCTAACTCTTATTTCTGAGGCTAGTCTAGCTCTTCATAATATTTAGCCCTGAGGAATCCAATCATTTTGATAAAATTTGCCAAACTGTCTTCTAAGTAACGTAAATTAAGTAATATTTACACTTGCGTTTTCGTGGAACAAATACAGGTTCATTATCTCCTTATGGTTCTAGTGCCAGAAGATTAAATCCTGAAAATATAGTTTGAAGATGATAATAGTTTCCTCCCTGTAGATTACCTATGGCTTAGAGAGAATAAAATACCAATTCTTGTCAGATATCAGAATCGCCTGGGGAGTTTTTAAAAATGCAGGCCCAGGAATCAATGTCTGAAGCTGGACACAAGGATTGATACAGATATATATAGAGGTAATCTCTTTATAGTTAATATATATATATACATATATATATATAATTATATATAGAAAGCAGCCAAGATTACAAAACACTGATTTAGAAAAAGTAGGTTCAAAATCCAGCCTGAAATTCTGACCTCTTTTTATATGCTCATTTAATTGGCCAAGCTAAGTCTACATTGCTTGAGCAGTGGTTCTCACATTTTAGCATGCATCAGAATAACTTGGAGGGCTTGTTAAAACACAGATTAATGGACCCAACACCCAGAGTATGTGATTCAGTAGGTCTAGGATGGGGCTCAGGCCATATCAATGCTACTGGCATTGGAAGCACATTTTGAGAACCTCTGCTTTAAAAAGATGATATGAAGATAATTAAGCAGAGTTTATACCTGGTAGTATTTTTTTCCATCCTACTGCCTGTTCAGATGACCTCAGAGATTCAATCAATGACCCAGAGTTAGTATCAAACACAAGATTTCAAGTGCTTTATTTTTGTCATTTCTGACAAATTTTTTTGCAAAAAAAATTTTAGCTGAATATTGAAATTTTAAGCTTTGAAGTATTTAAAACCTAGCTGGAGATACCCGGGGGCGGGGGGGAGGTGCCACAGTCAATTTGTTTGTTCATCTTAAATGAGTTATCATGTCTGTCTGGCACATAGTAAGCACTATGGAGAGCTTGTCAACACATGCATACTTTTTTTTATTTTGTCAAACAGAAAAGAAGAAATATTTGAAAATACTAAATTAAATTATGAGAGTATTTGCAATCCTTCCCCTGCTCCTCCTTACATAAAGAAAATTTCCATTGTTAACTTTTGGTGAATTGGGGTAAGGAATGGGGAAGGAAAACTTTTGGTTAAGAAATGTGTCGAAAGGATTTTTAGAGTCCTTGTTGTGTGTGAGTTGTGATGTAATTGTACCTTCACTATGTCCTAAATAGAATTTCAATAACTACTACTCTTTATTGAGCTCTTTCTAAAATCTATGTATTGGGCTCTT
This sequence comes from Callorhinus ursinus, assembly GCF_003265705.2. NCBI lineage: Eukaryota > Metazoa > Chordata > Mammalia > Carnivora > Otariidae > Callorhinus > Callorhinus ursinus. The sequence goes on along the minus strand of NW_027397069.1, from coordinate 59,042,838 downwards.
CTCAACTGGGGTTCCATGAGAGGATTAATCCCTAATGCCTGAAAGCATCCATTATATGAAATGAATTTACTTCTTTAGCATGCATTTGCAGTGGTTCTTGCTATGTGCCACTCTGAGAGAATTGAGAAAAATAATCATTCACATCATTTGCCAGAGGGCTGAAATCCAGGCATGGCTCCAAGCACTTTGTAGTTAATAGCTTACTTAATTCTCACAACTATCTTAAAAGTTGAGTCTATCATTTATCCCCATTTTTACAGGTGAGGAGACTGAGGTACAACTAAGTAATTTGTCTAAGGTCATATAGTTAAGTAGTAGAGGCAGTATGCAAGCCAAGAGTAGTGGAATCCATGTTCTTGTTTGCTCTGCTAACACTGTGTTTATCATAGTTCCAATGTTTCTTAGGCTTGTGTTTCTTTTAGATTTATGTACTGCTGAGTCAGTAAGTGCATCTAGTGCTGCAGTGCATTTAGGCTCAAAGATTGTCCCTTAGCTTGCTATTCCTTCTGTCTTCTGTGTTATATTGTATCTAGAACTAGTTGGGGATGGTAGTGGGAGGTACAGGAAGAAAGAATGGCCATCAGAGGGAAAGTCAGCCCTGCTTATAGTAGGGAACCAAACTTGGCTTAATGTTTGCTATGAGCCTTATGCATTATCTCAGTTCATTTTCATGAGACCCTTCTAAGATAAAATATTTCATAGTTTAAAGACATAGAGATTCAGAAAGATAAAGTAATTTAACCAAGCCCCCATAGCCAACATGTGGCAGAATTCACACTACGGGTAGAGTACTAGATTCCAGAGCCCAAACTTTAGAGGTGTTTATTATCATTCGTAAGATTAACCAACCAGTGGTTAGGAAGCAATTTAGTTTTGTTTAGTTTTGTTTTTATGTAAACAGCAGAAAATTGTTTTCTTACAGTTTTGGTGGGAACTCCAAGAACAAGGTGCCAACCATTTCAGTTGCTGGTGAGAGCGCTCTTTTTGGATTGCAGATAGCCAGATTCTCACTGTGTCCTCACATGTCCTCTCCTCAGCACATGCGCATAGAGACCAAAAGAGATCTCTCTTCCTGCCCTGATAAAGCCACCAATTCCATCAAGAGGGCCCCACCCTCATGACCTTATCTAACCCCACTCTCCTCTCAAAGGCCTCATCTCCAAATATCATCACACTAGGGGCTAGGACTTCCACATATGAATGGGGGAAGGGTGCAAATCTTCAGTCCACAGTAGAGAGTTCCTACAAAAAAGCTCTCCCAGAAATCTGTAACATGGCAGGTTGCTTATGGAGAATTGTGGGACTTTGGTTCCAGTCATAATTATTTTTTTCTTGAAGACCCAGCAAATATTATTCATCCTTTTGGATGCTCCTGTATACATGGCAAGGACCCAGGAAAAGTGAGTAACTCCCAGTATAGATTTTTATGTAACATACAAATTATCTTTATGATAGCATCACTCACTTGTGTCTTCCAGGGCCCTTTCTGTTGAAAGTGATCAAAAAAAAAAAAAAAAAAACCTGAAATTCCCTTAAGATAAAACTAAATGTCGTTGGTCATGTAATTAAAAAGCCTGGAGAGGCTGACCTCAGGAGTGATTCGATATGACCTCATGAGGACCTGGAGTCTTTCTGCCTCTCAGTTTGACTCAGCTCACCTTTGTTGGTTGATTGGAAGGGGCAATCTCTCCGCTATCAGCAGCAAGACCCCAGATGCCAGAGCATCAAAAATATAGTCAATACAGCTTTGGAGGTATGAATTTGTAAATGACATCTATCACATGTGTGGTGGCAGGGGGATGAGTGGAGGGCTGTTAAATGGTTGAGAACTGTTCACTATCTCAGACGCCCTCAGTAAATGCTGGAAAATGCATCCAAAAGAGAGATTGGAAAATATTTTTTTCCTTTTCATTGTTTTTTTCTCTTCACTAGTCAAGATCATGGTCACAGGGAGCTCAGAGAAATTGCAGCTGCTTCCCCCTACCCCATCTTATTGCCCAAACAGTTTTTACATGATGTTTTACCATAGGCATATGATTGTGGGTGGAGGAAATAAAAATATTTACCCATTATGCATATAATGAGCTTACAGCTGTTGCTACACCTTAATTTGGAATCTGATAGATGTTTCTAAAAGAGTTAAGTGGTAGTTGAGTTAATCAGTAAAACGTCTGGCAAGTTGCTGGGTATTTTAATTAAAATAGTTGAAATGAAAGGTGGTAATTGTCAGGTCTGACAAAGTAAGATTCTTGACTGACTTTAATTAAGGTGCAAAGAAGGTATTGTTTTAATTCCCCAAAGCTTATTAGAGGTGGTTTTTATGCCTTAGATATAATTTCAGTTGTACTCACCCAGAAATTTTCATCTACATTGCACCAAAAGCACCTCTAAATCATAGGTATTTAGGTTTTAGATTTGGGTCTAAGACATAGAAATCTTTATTACATCATCAATATAAGGAATTTCAAAAGAACTTCTCTTGGTAGTGTATTGTTCTGTGCATTTATTTTAAATGCTTTAAGAGATAACAGATCAACACTCTGCTGTTCAAATGCATTTGAAAACTTTTCTTTTACAGATAAAATATTACAGGCTACCTGAGGACAGGGACCATGTTTAGTCACCATTTTACCTGACACCTTGCATAACTCTTGACACAGAGTAAGCCATCAATGAAATCTAGCGCATAAATGCATGAATGGACACCAAGTAAATTACAAAGGCAGCAATTACCATGTATGTAATAAGTATTGCCACGTCCTGCTTTCTGCACTGCAGAGCGTCTCAATATCTTGCTTTCTTCAGACCTGTTTTACTTCTGCCAATAGTATTTCATAATTTTAGTAAGTAATTTTATGATGGAAAAAACAGAACAATTCAAAACTATAAAAGTAATTATATTCTTCTTTCATTTAATTACAAGTTAATTCAAGCTCATTATATGAGCATGGCTTAGGAACAGGAAGTTCTACAACAGTAACATTGCCAAAACTTTCAGGTAAGTCATATTTAACCTTACAGACATATTTTGGACATAGCTTTGGCCCATTTCTTGGATGAAGAAAGTGAGTTTTAGGATATACTTAGATTCACATAAATAGTTCATGGTATGTTCAGGACTAGAATCCTCAGATAAGCTTTGCTCTGGTGGGCACATGATACCAGAAATAATGCAGAACATTATGCATTATTTTTTTTTCTACCTCGTGGCTTTCTGAGTCTCTGATAATGACCAGGGCGCCTTTTGTCTTTGGCAGGATTGCCATGTTCACCAAGCAGGATTACTAACTACAGGTGTGAATGTACAATGAGCGTGAGCTCTCATGGTCTCCATTGGGTTATTCAGAAGGTCACATAACAGGGAACAAAAGCTTTGTGATTTAGAAGGAACATCCACAAAGACTCTCCACCCTCTCCTTTCTGTGAATGTGTTCTCCAAAACCCTCAGCTCATGAGATACTCCATGAAGAGTCTCATAGTCAGGTATATTTAGAAAATGCTCCTTGCTTTATCCTCATCCCAAAGAGTCACACGAGTTTGAGAGTCTTGAAGAAAATGAAACTTTAACTCAGAATTTCCCATACTCATTTGATCACAGACGTTTTCTTTTTCAGGTAATACCAATTAGCACACCAATTAGCATATGTTCTTCCAAAGAACATAGCTCATGAATGCACACTATGGGATCGAATGATGAATTTTTTGTGCATATGATACTTTCCTTCTGCTGATTTATTTATGAGATGGTAACAAGAATTTGTATGTCACCCTTGAAATGTGTTGACGCATTACTGTCCAAAAAGAATGTGTATTTGTCATAGTTTCAGGAGTATAGTAGCATATAATTTTTCTTATTCCAACATCACCAGGATTGTGATTTTTATTATTTTTTATGTTTGCCCTCTTTTATTTTTTTATTTTAATTTTTACATTTTTACTTTAATTCCAGTTAGTTAGCATGCAATGTGATATTAGTTTCAGGTGTACAATATAGTGATTCAACACTTCCGTACCTGGTACTCATCACAAGCGCATTTCTTAGTTCCCATCACCTATTTCCCTCCACCCACCTCCCCTCTGGTAGCCATTAGTGTGTTCTCTGTAGTTAAAGAGTCTGTTTCTTGCTTTGACGGTCTCTCTTTTCTTTTCCCTTTGCTTGTTTGCTTTGTTTTATAATCCCACACATTAGTGAAATCATAGGGTATTTGATTTTCTCTGACTGACTTATCTCACTTAGCATTATACTCTCTAGCTCCGTCCATGTTATTGCAAATGGCAAGATTTCGTTCCCTTCTCTAGCTGAATAATATTCCATTTTATATATATAGATATAGATATATATCTTCTTTATCCATTCATCTATCGATGGACACTTGGGATGCTTCTATGGGATTGTAATATTTAAATTTTTATTTTAATTATCACTAAATTGGTGATCAAACTAGGATTTGGGCTACTTATATTTCCAGCATCTTCAGTCTTATGAAAGGACTTGGAATAATTCTCAGTCGATTTTCTTTACCAAAGGAATACTTCTTTAAAGACCCTATACTCACTTGTGAGTGACACATTACTACAAATACAAAGTATGTGTGGTCTGTGGACTGAGGCTTTCTTTAGACCTCCGCATAAGTATTACATGTGGGCTCTATCATCCCTAGAAGTTTAACGTTTGTGGTCAAACCATGGTCAGTATCTTTTTTCAAAGGTGCATAATTATAAGAGTATTTAAAATTGTGTTTCTTATAATGAATTAGCAATATCAGGAGGCATGACAGTCCTATCTGCAGTCTGGCAGTAAGCATAAAGTATCTTATGTTGGCTAACTATGGTTTTATCCAGATTTGTTAAGTGATAAAACAGAGGAAACAGAATAAATTTACAAGTCTATGAAGTATGTAAATGAAGAGAATAAAAATATGAGGAGCAATTCTACCCCCCCAAATTATTAGGATAGTTATGTAAGAGTGATAAAGACAAGTAAAGTCATGATGGCCAAGAATTTAGAAAGAGATTTAGGACACTGCCTTTGCCCAGTGTTAAGGAAGCCAAGACTCCATTGCCCTACACATCTCACAGCAGCCCTGGTCCCAGGTGCAATGTAAAAAAGGTTTTTGCTATAACTGGAATTTTTAAATTTTCTGTTGTACTGTCTCAGTATGTTTATGGTTCATTTGTCTTTTAAAAAGGGGGGGGATGGATTTGTATACATTCAACAGATACAGGATATTTATAAAGGATATTCTTTTTTGCTTATAAAGGGATTCTCTCTGCTAACTATTTATTCAGTGGTAAAAATGCAAATGGAACGTAAGAATTTACTGTATGGAATATGTACAGGGCAGGTGATTAATCAAGGCACTTAACGTGCTTAATGGAGGGATTTCTGTGAGCTTTTGCTTTTCTATCAGTGCAAATCAGTATCTTATTCTGGGAGAAAGGAATGCTGGATTGCTGGAGATTCTCATTAAGACTTGGCACTTTCTTGGAAAGAGTTGCAAGAAGAAAGTAAAAGAATTATATTTGACCTATTCCTTGGGCAGCTCACCCTCACTCCCCGCCCTCCCCCAAACCCATTATTTGCACCTATGTGTTTTGCAATGTGTTCATAGCTTCCCTTACAAGACTAAAACACTTTTACGGAACTGTGATTTGTCATCTAGATAAGGCTTCTCACCTTCATTTTATAAGTTCAGGTAAGATGAGAGAGCCAGAAATATTAGTGTTTGTATATTTTAAAAGTTTCAAAGACACAATTTTTCTTCAGGTTTTAAAGTGTAGGGGGTACGTGGCCAGCTCAGTCAGTAGAACCTGAGACTCTTGATTTGCAGGGTTGTGTGTTCAAGCCTCACGTTGTATACAGAGATTATTTAAAATCTCTTTAAAATAATTAAGGTGTAAAACCTCCCTCAAATACACCAAAATGGCTATGAAATTCTTATGCAACTCAATTTTTCTCAAGTTTTTCTTTTCCACAGTTCTTACATATGTCTTTGCTGAGAAATGCTAATGCTCCTATGAATATTGTCTAATCTAAAGAACCCATACTTTTCTTCCTGAATTTAAATTCAAATGCAAAACTCAAAGCTTAGTGTTCAATTTCAATTTCTTTAAAACAGGGCTCCATTCAAAATCTTTTATTAAAGTACTCTCCATTAGGGTGACAAGAAAAAAAAAAGCCTCAAGAAGGCTTTGAGAAGTCTACATTAACTTTTAGAAAATGTAGCCACTGAGAAAGAATTTCTGCCTAACGGATTTATTTTACTCAGTAACTAGGTATTAAATCAAGAAAATTGGGGCACCTGGGTGGCTCAGTCGTTAAGCGTCTGCCTTCGGCTCAGGTCGTGATCCTAGGGTCCTGGGATCGAGCCCCACGTCGGGCTCCCTGCTCCTCCCTTTCCCGCTCCCCCCTGCTTGTGTTCCCTCTCTTGCTGTGTCTCTCTCTGTCAAATAAAATCTTTAAATAAATAAAGAAATCAAGAAATCAAGAAATCAAGAAAATTACCATGACTAGAGCATATGAAGTAAATGATTAAAAATTATTCTTAGATAATTTGGCTTTAAAGACAACATATAGGTGTTACTGGAGGGGGGATGGGGTGTCTCAGAAATTATAAGATGCCAGTGAAAAGTACCCGAGCGGCAAGCCCTCTGTTGAATGCCTTAGCTTGACACATGGACCTTCTATGTCATTGTCTGAAGGAGTCAGGTGGACTGTGTAATCTGTTATCTAGCCAGGATACTTTTGAGGAGAAAGAGGGCACTAACCACACTGGAAACCAAGACATCTGATATAAACCGGAATAGTCCTGGACAAGTAAAAAAGAATAGCCAACCTACAAAAGAATGCTCAACCTACAGATTATGAATTCTCACAAGAGGAGAAGAAAACTCTTCAATAACCACATGTCATCATTATTTTGTTGTCATTCACGGCTCTGGGAAGCGACTGTGAAATAAACCAACAGGGCAGCCCTCCTGGAGCTTACTGATAGTACTGGTGCAAAATAAAATATCTGCCCAGAACAGAGTGATTTACAAAATAATTGACCTCAGTCAGGCAGCTATTGTTCATGTCCGTAAGATATGTACATACATACACATATATATACACACACATATACGTAATATGTATATATTATTCTATATATCATATACACATTTAATATATATATACACATACACACATAACTTTATGTTCTGCGAAAAGAGATTCCATGAATTAACAGCATTTGATATCTAGGATAAAGCAAATGATTCCGAATTTTCATCTTTAGGTGTGTCATGGAGAGTTTTGAAATGTTAAAATGGTTCATACCACCAGTTACTTTATATTCAGTTAAACTGGTAACTGCAAAAGAAATGTGGAATATGTACAGATGCATTACCCCTTTCATTTTGAAGCATGTACTATTAAAGGTGCTTAAGGTCTAAGCTTCCTTAAAATCTTCTTAAGAGAATATAACTAAGTTGGACAAAATTTCATGTCTCAGCAGTCCTTTAAAGTAGAAAATTTTAAATATTATTTGTTCTTAGATTTTTAATATAAAGACTACCTAGAGATCAGGACTTACCATTAGTGTTTCCTATCAGATTTTGCCAATTTCCTTATTAAGCTTTGCTAATCCATGGATGCTGCTAATTGAACAGAAATTGCTATGAATAATAAAACATCAGTACTGTGTATTCATTACAATATGTGACTTATTTTCACTTAATAAACTGATTTAGTTATCCAAGCCATTATTTCCCAAGTATACTGTCAATTCAACAAGTGTCTATTCTTGAGGTGTGTAAGGCTTTCTGCTCAGCTCTATGCCGTGATTCAAAGGTCACCATGACCTGCTCCTGCTGGGAAGTGGTGTGGATACGGGGGAGGGGAAACACTGACACTGGAGTCGGACCAACTGGGTTCAAATTCTAGCTCTGCAGACCTGAAATATCACTGAAGCTCGCCAATAGAACTGATGACGTTGGGGACGCTTGGGTGGCTCAGTCAGTTAAGCGTCTTGAGTTACTTAGACGGAGGCTGGCAGCAGATGACAGAGAGGAAAACTGGACAGCTACTACAATCATCCAGCAAAGAGCAAGATGTCTCAAGGTCTAGACTAAAATGTGGGAGCCAAAGAGGAAAAGGGTGTTTAAGGGAAGGCAGTAGAACCACCAGCTTCCGTGGGGCACTGAGGAGTAGGAAATAGACCAGCACCTCCTTCTCATATTGTGGGGAGTAGATACTAAGCACAAAACAGCCTCTGTTGGAGAGGACTCTGAAGGCAGTGGTTTTTTGTTTGTTTTGTTTAAAATCTTATTTATTTGAGAGAGAGAGAGAGCAGGGGGAGGGGCAGAAGGAGCAGGGAGCCCGACTGAGACTCGATTCTGGGACTCCAGGAACATGACCTGAGCCGAAGGCTGAAGCTTAACCACCTGAGCCACCCAGGTGTCCCAGGGCAGTGTTTTGTTTTTTTGGTTTTTTTTCCTGAGGATGGGCAGATTCCACACAGATAAGACAGCAGGGCCGGGGCGGGGGCGGGGGGGGGGGGGCGCCACAGAGAAGCTCAAGTACACAGAAACGTGTGCCTGTACTAGAACAGAAATAAAAAGAGCACAGCACATTTTATGACACCCTACTTCTCCTCAGCATCTACAATAAACAGACATTTTTAAATTCCATTCCTTTTGTTAAAACGTTGGTTGAGACCCACCCATGGAAATGATTTCTTAAACACTAATGGAATGCATTAGGAAAACATCATAGTAGAGGATTTTTCTTGTCATAAAACAAAGGAGTTTTTAAGAATCTGTAATCTGTATGTATCTACAGCAGTGACTGAACCAGAGGCATATCATTCTTCAGTTCAAATCCCTTTCTTTTGTTTTACTGTTTTAAAAATTGTTGGACAGAATACCACTGATGTTTCTCTTCTGGAAGCATAAGCTACCTGCACTTGACAAAATGTCTGGTATAGAACTATATTTAATGTTCAATTAATAATAATAATGAGTCTTCTAGTCTCAATCCAAGAAAAATAACTCATCTAAATAAATATTTAGGAAGCCTAATAAATAGATTGTATAAGTTAATGCAAGGAAAGCAATAATTTACATAATTAACTAGATCACCTTGTGATTAGTCATTTATGGTTTTATAACAAAGCTGTTTTCAAGGGAACAAATCAAGTAAAATTAATCTCTCCTAGAGAGGTTTTGATTTATAAAAAAGAGTGTGTATATATTTTTTTCAATAATCACATGTTTACTGAGCTTTCTGTGTCCAGCATGCATTATTTTAGTCTGGCAAGAGGAATAGGCTAATATGAGAAAGGCGAGGCTAGATGAAATTGTAGGAAGAAATGTATGTTTTTTGCCACTATGAAGTCTTTTATTTATATAACTAGTTAAAAGATTTTTCCTTAATCCTGGAGCTTGTGTGATTAAATTATTGTTTATACATATTGTATAACAGCTTGGATCTAGAACCTCTTTTATTCTGAAAAATGTCTTAAGTACCCCAAAGAGCTTTTGTTAGGAATTTCTCTTTTGATATGTACCATAATTTAAGCTGAGAAAACTTTTAAGGACTCATTATTAACTCATTTAAATATAACAATAATGAACCCATAACATTAATTTTTATCAAAAATAACTATGTTTTTTTAGTGAGAAGAGAGGCATCGCTATACATTCTTAGCTATCTATTTAATGTTTGGCTTCAGAGAAAACAGCTGGATTCTCATATGTGATTCTGCATTCAGTCTGTGGTGATAGGTCATTTTGGTTGAAGTGTATTAAGAAAACCTAGCCTCACTACTTTCCCTTTTATGAAGAATTCTAATATCTTCACCCTATATATAGTTATTAGAAACTGCGACTCATCCTTATGTATAAGATGTTAATCCCTATAATCCAAAGTATAAATGTGTAGAAATTACATGGTCCGAGGTAGGTAAGCGGAGACTGAGGACAGCAACATATACCCCCAGTAATGGTTATGTTTGAAAGTAAAGTTCATTAAAGGAAGGAATTACTTGCTCTCTTTGGTGGTTTTCTCTGATTATATCTGTGAAAAAGATAACCATTCCTTTGTCATTTCATTTTCAGTTTTTATTCTTAGTATACAAAAAAATCCATTTATCAAACCAGTAATTACTTGTCATCACAGTAAGAAATTGTAGAAAGAGCTTTTAAAAAAGAATGCTTACTCAGGAACTACTTAGGACGCTTAGTTGTTGCCAAACAACTTAACACACAATTGTGAGGAGTCCAGAACAGTTTCCGTTAACCAGAGAAGGGAAGGGCTCTGAGAGTACACCCAGAAGCTGAGTTTCTAGTACCAGAAACATTGCTCGGCTCAGGTGAGCACGGGGGGAGCGGAGCACCTGTACTCTGACAGTCTCCCCCACTGCTTCTCCCTGCTTCCCCACCTGGGCAGCCATCTCTACCCATACTTCCCGGCGATGAGGAGAGGAAAGTGGGGTAATTCTTTTGACCCCCCTCACAGTCATAGAGGCGCTGTGACTTGGTGTGGAAATCGGAGTCCTCCGTTCTCCAGGGAACGGAGAGAAGCCGTCAATGGCAGAACGGGGCGGGGGGTGCAGAACATGGCTCCCTTTGGCTGCCTGAAGCCCCGTCCGCGGATCCTAACCGCCCCCAGCCGCAAGCACTGGGGACTAGACCGCACTGCACTGGTTATTCAGCCAAGCTTTCCTTTGCCTCGGAGGTTCACTTAATGATACAAGAGATCTCAAGCCTTGAAAGATAATTTTTAACCAGAAAGTAACCTATTTCTAAGAATGATTTTAGCAAGTGGCTCTAACTGGCTTCTGTTTTCTGGCCTTAGGGCGCTACGAAATTGTCTCAAAAGGGAATAAATGGGCCCCACAGCAGATGGCTGGAAACGGGTTGAGAGACTGATATGTGAAGGGCACCTTTTTGGAAGAATCATGATTTTATTAACTGGTACATCTTCAAAACTGCTTTCTGTAACCAGAGAGTGGGCCAGTGGGCATTGTTTTTGAAAAGCAAAAAAAAAAAAAAAAAATGGTACTTATAATTTATTATAATATTTTATGTTATTTCAACACATGAAATCTTTTTCATGTTCTACAATGAAATATTTCCATTTTTTACATCCTTTGCCCAAATGTTACTTAAGACAGTGTGTGTTTTCTCTCTTCATTGTTAGGGAACATATATAGGAAGCCTGTTTCGAACATGTGGCTTACGAGACAAACAGACCCATAGATTCTTGGTTAAACCTCAACCATTAGGGAGACAAAGCTTAGAATAACTGGATATTCCTAGTTTAAATAAATAGTGGAAAATCACCATGGAGAGAAATTTATATTGATGTTAAAAACCAACATATTTCCTTTTGATGGAAATCCCATTAACCAATGGATGGTGTTAATTTTCAGCAGAAGATACGCAGATAGGTAGCTTACATATGAACTGGTTAGTTTTGTTCCTGCTTCCTTCTTTCTTTTTTATTTGTTTTAGTGGCCTCCATATTTGGTAGTCTCTCTGGCTCAAATGTCCATACTCTCTTCTTTAATCTAAGCCTTCTTTGTCTTTGAAGATTTGTCTTTAGCATAGTCTTCTTTTGAAAACCATTAGTGAAAAAAACTTCTGTTTGCTCCCCTTGCCACAAAAGTCCTGGGTGTGTGTGCGCGTGTGCGCGTGTGTGTACCACATGTGGGTATTTTAGTAGTTGGTGCTCCTGGCCATCTCCCCTCAGGAACAATGTCCCCTTCATCTGTGCATCCTTTACCCCTAACACAGCCCTTGCACATTGTGCATTTTCAAGATCTGTTGAGTAAATGAATAAAATACTGAACAGATTTAGCTTTTGAACGATTAGGAACCCAAAAAGGTCTCAGAGCAGTTGTTATTTTAATACTAGGTGGAAGGAATGTACATGATTTTATTATTCAGATTTTTAACAATTAAAAACAGGATCGAACACATATCTAAAGGTAAAAAATAAAACAATAGTATATTTTCCTCGAATGTCTATGGCAAAGTGCAGGTTGCTAGAGATGATCTATCATACATAAAACTACAGGAAACTTTTGTGTTTATCTGTGGAGTACATACCAGGTCTGAACTATAATTTGAAAATGGGAACTAACAGTAAACTAAAACAAAGTGACGGCCAAGAAATTTCCAAGAAAGCAGAATATAGCAGTGAAGGGAACAGCTTAGATCAGTGTTCGGTATATAATTGACATTCACTAAATATTCTTTATAGTGGAACACATCATGTTTCTGGGCAGGCAGGCAGTTTGTTGTGACTTAGTGAATGGTTGGTACAGGGGCACCCCGGAAATGAGTCTGGACCATAAGGAGATGACAAATGATTAAGGTTCCTGTGTGACGTTCTAAGGTTTTAGACTTTATCCTCAGGGCAATAGGGAGCTAGTAAGGGATTTTCCTATGGAAATGGTGTGATATAGACTAGCAGGTTGAGAAGATTACTGGGGAACTAAGTGGAGGATGGATGGCAGATAGCAGAGTGTGAAGTGAGGGACAGATCCCTCAGGTAGAAAGCTATTGCAGAAAGATGATGTGGGGCTGAAACGAGAAAGTTGCCATGGCAAAGAAAAAGAGGGATGGATTCCAGAGATGTTTAGGACTTGGTGGCTCATTAGATATGGAAGTGAGGGAATGACAGAAGCTGGTACGACTCCTCATGTTTTGTTTTGGTAGCTGAGAGGAAGAACGAACTCTTTGCTACAATATAGAACACAACAGGAGAAGCCGCTTTGTGGAAAAAAATTCTGAGTTCAGCTTTGGACATATTTGAGTTCCAAGTGCCTATGGGACATCGAGGCAGACACGCAATGGAAAGTGCATGATCTTGCTCTGGAACTGATGAATGTGGATTGGATGCGTCAACAGACTTCAAAGTAATTGGAGTCAAGTAGGAGCGGGAGCCTTGACAATGGTCAAAATCAGTCAGGCACGGAATCTAAGACCAACAGATTGATGAGCATAGAACCCCGGAGAACAGAGCAGCTAAGGAATCTCTTGAGAAAGAGAAGCTTGTGAAGAGCTTGAACCAAATGAGACATCCAGAGAGCTCAGAAAAAAAACCCAGAGAGTCACATCAGTTTTGAACTTCAGTTTAAAAATACTAGCTGTATCATACCAGGCAAGATATCTAACTTCTCTAAGCACCAGCTTGGTTTGAAAATGGGTTTGGTTAAAGTATCGATCTCATAGTATTTACATGAGGATGAGGTAATATCATATATAGAGAGAAGTCGTCAATGTCTAGCCCATAGTTAGTGCACAGTAATTGCTGTTGGTGGAGAAAGTATGAGTAGGCATAGAAATTATGAAGTAGTGGTAATTGTAATAATAATTATTGTCTATATTTTGTTACTGAGAGTTTCAAAAATAATTCAGTATGATTTTTTAAATTGGCAAATACTGGGAACAGACAAAGGAAGACAAGTGCTAAAACCTGACAACTTAGATTTGATTGGTGACCTTGCACAACCCAATTTTAGTGGGACCAGAAAGCTTACTGTGATGTGGATAAGGTGTTAATGGAAGGTAAGGAGACTGGGATTCATTATGTAGAGTCCTCTTTTTTGATTTTTTATGGGAAGGGAAAAAATAAGGCAATAGTTAGGCGTAGCCCGCTCTGCATGGCATTCCTGGCCTGTTTCAACCTGATGCTTCATGAAGCAAAATTGTTCCACTTATAGTTGCCTTCCTTTGCTCATACTAGAAGGGCTCTTTCTAGAAGCCTGAGCCCACCCTGCTCTGATCATCCCTCTCCCCAACACTCAACCAAAGTCCCAACTTCTCCCTGAAGTCTCCTGTCATCTCCCTTCCTTCACTCTTTCACCGTCTCTCCTGTATTCACTCCTTTAGCACATGTCCCCCGCACCCTCCCACCCCTACAAAGCTAATGTGGATTGCCGTCATGCTATCTGTCTAAGTCCCAAAGAGGTCCTACCTGGGGCCTCTAAGAGCAGGGATGCCAGGTCTTACTAGGTGATGCAGTGCATTGCTGGAACTTGATAATGATAAAGTAGTTGGGACTATATGATGATATAATTTCAAGTTGCTTTTCTGTTAGCTTAGAAAATGTGATATTGGTGTCAGAACCCCAAATTTACATAAGGTCTGAGCGCATTCAGAGGACATTGCCTGCTGATGCCTACACAATTTTATCCTTCGGTTTAGAGTGACTTACATTTGTTTCTGTTTAAATACCAAGACTGATCAGAGTTCTTCAACTGTTCCTTCCACTCTTATAGTTTAACTATTTGAGTCTTTATGGCAGTTCAAAGCCAAAAAAAATCCGTATCTTCACAGAAACTTTTCATTGTGTTTTATGAACTCTAAGGAAACTTTAAGTTGAGTTATAATATTAGTACATCCCAATTAGTATATTCTTATATAAATAATTAGTTAAAATGGAAGTAGTAAAATAAAGTTTCTCAAATAATAAGCTATGGAGAACAAATGGTTTTAAAATATTTCCATTATGCACTCAGTTTCAAGTTATAGAAATATATAATTTTGGGGCACCTGGGTGACTCAGTTAAGTGTCTGCCTTCGGCTCGGGTCACGATCTGGGGGTCCTGGAATCAAGCCCCTTGTCTGGCTCTCTGCTCAGCGGGGAGTCTGCTTCTCCTCTCCCTCTGCCCCTCCCTCCTACTCCCCCTGGTCCTATGCATGTTCTCTCTCTCTCTCAAATAATAAAATCTTTAAGAATATATATTATATAATTTTGATTTATAAACTTTAAAGAATGGCAACAAAGTAAACTAAGTGAGATTTTAAACATGCACAGTTTAAGTTGGGGTTTTACCAATGTGTGCACTGTTAGGAGCTATGGCTTCTCAAATGAACTTGAAAATATATGAATTGTTGATATTATTTGGAGCCAGTAGGTGCATCTAATGATCATGTTACTCTGTGTTATAGTCTTTCCTGCAAGAACAAAAGAGACAACGGAAATTATAGTATCCTATTTGCAGGCATTATTCCTCATTAGGAAACAAAGGCATCATTCTGTATTCGGTCTGATTTCGTTACAGTGCTTGTCATGATGAAAAATTTCATAGAGTGTTATTGGCCCTGTAGGCACCAATACATATAATAATTAAAATTTTAATCACACATAGAAACATCGTTGTATGTGATCATTTCAGAAAATTGAGTTCTTGTATATCAAGGTTTCAGAAAACTTTTTTTAAGATTTTAGGAAACTTTTATGTGCGACATGAATTTGGAAGCTTGCCCCATCATTAGTGGTTAGTTTTAAAGGAAGATAGGAGTGAGGATTGAACTTGCAACTCTTGACCTCTTTGCCTGCCCTCATAGTGATAAGGAAGACAATTCCTCTGGAAAGTTTCACCGTTCAGCAGTGCAACCCTCTTGCGTACATGTAGGTCATGCACACACACACACACACACACACACACTTCTATAATAATATTAAAGAATATATATTTTAGCTTTATACTCATAGACTCCAAGCCTTTACCCTATAAATTATTTAGTCCATGTCACAAGGTAGGAGACTGAGGCACAAGAGGTTAATAAGATATCTCAAGTGGTTTGTAGTCATTGGCAGAGCTGGGAGTCAGATTCCTGCATAGCGAACTCCAAAGCTCATGTTTCTTCCAAAGCCCACACTGCCCTAAGAGAAGGCAGCATGGCCACAAAAGAGACAAGTGAGGCTTCTGCCTGATTCCGCACACTGGGAGGGGAGGCAGGGCTGGACAGTCAGAAATAAAACATGAGTAAGTGCCAGCAATCTCCGGTGCTCTCTTAACACATTGTAAAACATGGAAGAAATATTGATTCCAAGTTACAAATAAGCAGTTTTCTCCCTAATGAAGACCTTTTGTGCCCTGAAGTGAGTCATGGAATTACCACACACTTGGAGCGTAGTGAATTTTTCTGAAAAATCCACGTACAGGGACAGTCAGCTCGAGTCCATCAAAGGCGGTGTGTGGCGAACACCTAAAAGTGTGGACCTCTAAAGTTCCAGGGAAGTCATTGGTCAGAAGTGAATTAAGGCACTGCGCATACTTGCTCTTAGTTTTTCCTAGGGCACGTCACACATCAGAGATAGCTGTTACCTTACTAGCTCTTCACTTAGTGGGCTCCCTGACCCCTAACCTTTTCGAAAGGATTCTTTTCATTTTCTCACTGAATGGAAGCAGCTGTGCTCATCAGTCATGGAGAGTATCCACATGGAAGGTTATGCAGCCCCTGCTCTAGGCTTGCATTTTTGTGGGGAAGTGAAAGTGGGAATCATCTTAATCACAACACCGGTGAAAAATCTTCCAAAGCCAAAGTGTGTAAATCTAGAGCTGACGTCTGATATGTTGTCTGGAGGTAGAGGAGGCACTGAGGTCTTCCTGGATATTTTTTCCTACCGTTCATCTAATAAATGTTGACAATTAAAAAGTACATGCTGATCAGCGGCTGGAATGCGCTGTGAGTAAACCACTAAAAATGTATCTTTGAATTGTTGAGCTAAAATAAGCCAAAGTAGTACTTTAATTACAATAACAATTAGACCATCGTTTTCTTGTCTTGAAAATTCCTTCCTTACGGGATACCCAACTGTTCAGGTTTTAAGTATCTCTACCTGTGTTTGAGCCTATGTTTAGAGCCCCTACTCAGCCCGAGTGGTTTACAGACCCATTTAAGACAGATGAATAGAAATGAATACAACTATAAGAGTTCTGCAAAAAAATATGCATTTGTAAATCTAATGACTATTTCTGCTGTGTTCTGTGAAGCAGAATTCCCTAATCTGTACAGTACAGGGATCATGAAATTGAGAAATAGGATCAGATTCCTCATATAGAGCAATTACGTGGACTAGTAAGGGTACCAGAATGTGAATTTGGCACAGGGGACAAAACAGGCTAGCTGGGAGGGGCTTCATGGTGCCATCAACTTAGAAGCCTTTTTAGGGTCCTTCGACACAAATTAGGTCTTTGGGCTTTTCTCAATGCTGACTTCATTTTTTATGTTCTCTACTCTTAAAAAAATCTATTACACTTGTCCATGTGTTTTCCAGGTTTCAAATGTGATTGCATTGCATTCAGTGTTCTCTTGTTCTTGAGGGATCATGCCATTTTTTGTTTTTAGGATTATAATTTTTGAGGGGCTTCCAAAGAGGGTAGAAGTATCTATGTGTAAGTTGTGTTTCATCTTCTAACCATGAACCTCAACCCTTTTTCTTTACTACACTACAATAGTTCTTCAAATGAGTTTTGAGTTTAGGATTTAAAATAGGACTTAACTGGGTCCCCGATCTCTACATTGGCAACGACCAACGCTTGTAAATTATCGCACTGTTAACTAATCATCAGGGCAAAGGCATTTATGTTGTTGGTAGAAATGGCGCAATAGCAAGGTCTGAACTGGGTTTCCTAGGATAACTTAGACATTGAACTAGGACTGAAAATACTGTAATATTTCACATGCATAAACCTCAACATACTTGACAAACTTACATGTAGAGAACACTGGTAAGAAGGAGCAAGTAAGCAAAATGAGCCACTAATGAACAAAACTGATGCCATTAAGTTCATGCACCTTGCTCACAGATATGCCCCTATGTGGCGGGTGGGGGTTCTCCTCTTGTCCAAATCTACACTTAACCTACAATCCAAGGATGCTCCAGCCAACTTTATATTTGGCACACGTGAGTAAATTTTTCACACAAGTTTTTATCACTCTGGATGATACGTTCTTTACCACTATGCTTTTTCCCCAAAAACTGATTGTGGCAAAAGGCATCTCTCATTTGGTTCACTTAGAGCCTGCATTCATTTGTCTCATTATTTCAGGCTCCCAGAAGATTTCATGGATAACCCTAGGATTGGGGTAGAGAGTCTATAAAAGAGGTAAAGCATCGATAACATAAGTCACAGCAAACTATTTACAATAGTGGAAGAAAGAGAAATCTGTTTTAAAACAAGCCCAGAAATTCAACTGGCACAATGGGGGCTATGTAGTGTAAGTACAGAAAGCCTTAAACTCTCAGTAAGCAATGAAGCATCACTTTATTACAAAGCAACAGAATAACAGCTGTGCATCATTGGTTCTGGTGTCTTCAAACCTGTGTGTGTCCCCCCTCTCAACCACTGTAGCACCCTTTGCTCTCCAATATTTCTGTCCTTACCAAACAGGACAGTAAAGATGTCTTTCTTTGTCTTTTCCCTTACTACATCATGAACTCGCCTTTTATGTCCTTGTCCCCAGCACCTAGCACAGTGCCTCATTCATTGTAGCTACTCATAACTACTTATACAATAAATGGGCTAATAGATGGGGAGCAATGTATATATATATATATATATATATATATATATATATATATTGATACAAACAGTTGCAGGTAAATATTGCTGCAGGTCAGTGAAATACTTTGGAAACAAAACATATAAAGGCAAATTCCCCTAATTCTTACAGGAATAGAGGGGGAGAGGTAGAAAAAAGATAAAGTGAACAGAGCCAACACAAAGATATTTTTGAATTTAAAGAGGGTCAGTTAAGAATATAAACTATTAACATCCATAAATTCAGAAAAAAGGCATCTAAAATATTGTTGCTCTAGCTTACAGATGAGTGGCAAACCTTAGTTTTTCTTTGAATGACTCCAACTTTACCAAATTTAAAATAATCCGAAATAATTCTATGGAAAAGAAGTCAACTCTTTAACTAAAAAGGAATGCCCCTTTCCTCATCCGGGTGTTAGGCAGATTTTCAATAGTACTTTTATTCAGAGGCCCTAATGCAGTACCAAACAATCACAACCATTATATATTTAGTTTTATATAAACCAACATGGCATGGAAGTTGGCTGAATTACTTATTACTCACTAGAAGTCAGATTACATCTTTTTTTTCTCTAAAGCAAATTAATTCATGGCCATTAAAGTATTAGTTAGGAAGAGTGGCCCAATAATCCTATTTTAAGATGATGCCTGCAAAGAAAATGGAACTATAAGGAACACAAATAGTATATAGAAGCCGAAAGATTGGGGGGTAAATATTCATAAATTAACCAGGTTTTAATCTGATTCAATTATTTTAAATTCTGTTTAAAGTATATTTTTATTTTAAAAAGAAAAGCATTGTTGTGATGAGCACTGGCGGTTTTTGTAAGTGATGAATCATTAAATTCTACTCCTGAAACCATTATTACGCTATATGTTAACTAACTAGAATTTAAATAAAAACTTAAAAGAAAAAGCATTGTTGAACATGCTATTTATATTTTGTGATACATCTTCATAGAAAGTTCCAGTCTAGGCTGCAAAGCCAGTCCTGAAACACACTTCATTTAAATAAATTATTTGGACTTCCATGCCATACTTAAAAGCTTTGGGTATATTCTCTAACATTTCATAAGATTATTCTTTATTTTTCATTCTGGTACAACTACTTGTAAAGAAAGGTCAGGCTTGGTGCTTCATCAGCTTCCTGAAAACACCAGGCTCACTTCCACCTTCCCTCTGTGGTTTTCCCAAAATATCCTTAAGAAGGGAAAAAATTTAAGATTGAAAAATACTTCTCTTAATTCGCCCCCTTCTGTGACCTAAGGAGTCTAGGTTGGCATGCTAATCCAGTCACTGTTTTCTCAGATCACCTTATATAAATCCTATCTGTAGACAAGCTGAGTTTTTCTTTTCTCAATCCCATATATCATGGGCGTAGATTGAAACCAGGAAGCTGACAAGGTCAGTGCTAGGGTGTTATCCATATTCTTAGAACAGGGTTAGGGCAAAAGTGGAAATTTTCTGCCTGCACGAGCTTGCCTACCTCATTTCTCCTCCTTCTTTTCCTGGCTTCTCAAGGGTAGCCTCTATTTTGGCCCCAGGGCCAAGTTCACGTTCTGGTAACGCACATGTTCGAGTCCTCATGATCCCTCATGATGAAGAATTCAGTCCCATTTCTCACTCTGGTGGTCCCTATGCCATAGACATGAGAGAACCTTGCCTCACTGAGGACGGCACGAATACTCATTACGAGATGTACTGAGGTATATTGTTTTTTAGGGTATATTTGTTTGGGGGTATATTGTTTTTTAGAACTCTTACAGTTGCATTCATGTCTAGTCACCTGTCTTCACTTAGCCTCTAAACCATTTGTGCTAACTAGGAACTCTAAAAATAGGTCCAGAGTTATCTGGACTTTTTTCTTCATAACATCCCAAGACTATTTGATTTTTTGATAAGGCCTATAAATAAGTTCATAATTAGGAACGAAACCTGAGCACTGCTGAAGCTGCCATATGTGTCTTTCGGACTCTTCCCGATGAAAGAGTTGTAATGCTGCCGAGCTATATTGGCTATAAGGAGCAATAAGGCTCTGATCCAGGTTTTGCCATAACATATCAAAGTGCTCACATTTATATTCACAATACTCAGATCATTTTTCTAGCCAAAACCTTCTATCTAAGAAATGGCATGGGTAAAGGGGGGGGGGTGCAGGCCAGTGGGTGGTGGTAGGAAGATGAAGTGAACTTCATATGAAGTGCACTTCAAACTAATAAAAAAAAAATTCATATGATTTTTTTTATTAGTTTCAGAGGTAGAATTTAGTGACTCATCACTTCCATATAACACCCGGTGCTCATTACATCAGGTGCCCTCCTTAATGCCCATCACCCAGTTACCCCATCCCCTAACCTACCTCTCCTCTAGCAACGCTGTTTATTTCCTAGAGCTAAGAGTTTCTTATGGTTTGCCTCCCTTTCTGGTTTCGTCTTATTTTATTTTCCCTTCCCTTCCCCTGTGTTCATCTGTTTTGTTTCTAAAATTCTACATATGAGTGAAATCATACCGTATTTGTCTTTCTCTGACTGACTTATTTCGCTTAGCATAATACCCTCTAGTTCCATCCACGTCATTGCAATGGCAAAATTTTATTCTTTTGATGGCTGAGTAATATTCCATGTATATATTCCATATATATTCCATATATATGTGTATATGTGTGTGTGTGCATATATCTTCCATCTTCTATCCATTCATCTGTCAGTCATACAACTTTTATGCATTTACACCCTGGCAGATTAGCCAAGAATAACGGTCTAGAGTAGGCAACAATGAGTGGAATGCCCACGCTTAAAAATGTCTTCTTAGGAGAAGAAAATTGAATGTCAAGAAGCCCCTCATTTATAATAAACCTTACAAAGATAAAAGTATGTGTATTTTGAGCTGAAAAACCTAATTAACACAGTTGTCCGATAGCTGACAATATTCAGGACCAGGGGTTTATCATTGAGGTTAGGAGGAAAGAAGGGAAATGCCGAGCTGGAAGGGCAGCAGGCAAGGAGTGAGGGCTTTAAGTGACCAAAAGAGGGGATGTGACCACTCCAGAGAACAAGCTGAAGGTGTGGAAGAGGAGCTTACCAGGACAGGAGGTACGCAAAATTTGCCTACTTGGCCGCTGAGCCTGGGTCTTTGGTGGAAGCTAGGCAGAATTCCAAACACTGGCCAGGTGCAGCCTTCCAAACTAGTTCCAATATCTTAATTCAGACCTTGAGAGTACAAGCTAGGGCAGTTCGGTCTGGTTTCCTTGTTCAAATCCATTTTGTCCAGCTTCTCTAATGTCTATCAGGTATTTCCTGTTTGAGCCCCATCCCTCACCTCCCCTGTGCCCTCCCCTACTGAGACAAGACAGTAAAAAAAGGAAGAAATATGGTGTTCCCCACATTTCATTTCCTTTGTTATCAGGAAGGTACTAACAGATTTATGAGATGGTCCTCTCTTAAGAAAGCATTCTGAGAAGCTTCTATACTCCTCAAGGATAATTTTCCTATTATTCTTCCAAAGCTACTCATGGTTTGGTTTTCCGTTTGTGTGAATTTTATCT
This sequence comes from Callorhinus ursinus, assembly GCF_003265705.2. NCBI lineage: Eukaryota > Metazoa > Chordata > Mammalia > Carnivora > Otariidae > Callorhinus > Callorhinus ursinus. The sequence goes on along the minus strand of NW_027397069.1, from coordinate 59,020,968 downwards.
GGGAAAGATTTTCAGTTTCAGTTTCTTGATGGCCCAAAATGTGTGTGTGTGTGTGTGTGCGCGCGCGCGTGTGTGTGTGTGTGTGTGTGTGTGTATTCATTCGTTGCCCTAAGTCTCCAGAGCACCTAGTATATGCACAGTTCCATACATATATAACCCAGTAGTGGAGTTAATTAATTTCCCTCTTCATTTGGTTCTTCAATGAATAAAAGGTATTTTCCGGTAGAACTGGTCAGTACCAGTACAGCAACCAGTTGAGATATGAGTCGATGGCTCAAAGATGTCTCTCTGCTTCCTTCTGAAATTGATGAGCACAAAGCTGTTGGATTTATTGCCTGCCATTCTCATAATCAGAGTGAGGAAGAAGTGCAGACTAGGGAACAATGTGCTTTCAGATTTTTTATCTGTTTATCAGCCTTAAAGTTTTTGTTGCAGCATTATCCTCTTTCTAAAACCCAGCTTAGTCTGTTCTTCCTGTGCCAGTTGTTTTAATAGCTTCAGAAGCATTCTTTTTAGTAAGCCTTTAAGTCTCTTATCAGAGTTGAGCAGATCATAGTGTTCAAATATCCACAGGGAGTAAGAGCCAACTCAAAATGGGAGGCTGACATGGTCGTTGTACATGGTTGGTGATCTTAGCTGTGTTTTTTGGAACTGGCCAAAATCCTAATCTTTGTCTCTGGTGATATTGGATCCCACATTTGACTAATTAAAAAACATGGCTGGGACACTATACTGTTAAGCTACAAAAAAAAGCAAAGCGTGTGTCTCCCACAATACCTATCGTCTCTGGGGAATAAGTAGACCAGTAGTCAGTTGTGTATATGTGAACTCAGTTTACTTTTGTTGGCACTCTACAAGCTACCATATTTACTTTGCCATTTAAATTAGGAAATGGAAGAGTCTTGAACCACAATTTGTATAGCTGATAGAAGGGGAAAGCTCCTTAATTTTATTGCTTTTGTTCCTCAAGATTATGAAGTTGCAATTTCAACTTTTGGTGTCAAATGTGGACAATTGAGAATTGTTACTTGGATATGATGGATACTGTGCAAGACTCTCTGCTCATATCTGGATTTTAAATGGTTTATACCCAGAGCAACTTGTCCCAAAGTAGGTTCTGTAGAACAGAGTCTCACATGATCCCTTCCAAACTGGGTTCCCTGGTGAAATTGAGACTGGGAAATGCCACATGTTCTATCCTCCCATATGCCTTAGTGCACATTCCCATATGAAAGACCCTAAAATGTGTGTCAGTAAAGAATTCTGTATACATAGCTTAATCCTAGGACATTTCTCTCCTAGTTGACTCAGAGTGATTTTTTTTTAAGCATAATACCTATTAACAGCAGGAGAAATAAGGTTTGGAAAAACATATTTTGGGAAATGCTTTCCTGAATTGTTCAGGAGAAAACCACATAAAGGGCTATGCATTCGATATTTTTGGAGAATCTTTTAGACAGTATTTTCATCTTTTGTAAAAGCAAAGTAAGGGTGTGTGTGCACACACCGGAATTGGAATATGCAACGTTTCTCCTTTCAGCTCCGGAAAGTCATGGAAAGCTAGCTGTCCTGTGTTCAGTGTCCACGTCTGCCTTCCTACAACTACCTCAGGAAGCCCTTCCACATCACACTCTCAGCTCAGAGGTGTTTTAGCAAAACCTAATCTGAGGAAAATCTCTAGAATGGAAATCATTACCTGCATGTTTGATTTCATACTAAAATCTAAATCATGCATACATTATCACTTTGACATAGTTCGGTGCATTTTTTTTAAGATTTTATTTACTTATTTGAGAGAGAGAGAGAGAGAACACAAGTGGGGAGAGGGACAGAGGGAGAGGGAGAAGCAGACTCCCCACTGAGCAGGGAGCCCGATGTGGGACTCTACTTGGGGCTCAATCCCGGGACCCTGAGATTATGACCTGAGCCGAAGTCAGATGCTAACTGACTGAGCCACCCAGGTGTCCCAGTTTGGTGCATGTCTAAAAATCCTCAGTCCTGACCTCCCAGAGGACTAGCCATAAATTTTGACTGTGTAGGAAAACTACTGGTTCAGCTACTTCCTGCAATAAGAGCATAAAATTTGTTGTAGTAACTTTCCCACATCCATGATGGTTTTGAAAAGTTCTGCATATTTATGTAACAAGAGGAAGCAGGTCTATCATTTGACTACATGTCTTATCAATTAATAAAAAAACATGGAATTTACAGAGGAAAGTCAGATAATATGTTTATGTTAGGCTGTATGTGTCTGTATAATATATATGGTAAGTTTAGACCAGAGTTTCTCCATAGCATGATCAACATTTTGGGCCAGATAATTCTAATTCTTATTTTGGGGGTGAGATCTGGCTGTTCAGTGCATTGTTCAGCCCCCACCTCCGTGGCCTCCACCCACTTGGTGCCCGTAGCTTCCCCTCCCTCGCCCTTATTATGACAACCAAAACCATCTCCCAGCATCACCCAATGTCCTCACCAGGGCAAAATCATTTATTGCCCGCCCCCCCCAACACACACACTGAGAGCTATTTGTTTAGACTATATTATGACTTGTATGGTTTATCTTTTCTAAAAGAATCTGTCACACTGATCCTCATTTTTTTTTTAACTTGAGACAGAGGGAAAGAGAGAAACTTTCACCTGTGGTATGCATTTGGATTTTTACCAAATAAACACTTAGGTTCAAAACTCCTCCAAGAAATCTAGTCATTGTTTCTTTCCACTGCTCAAAATAAATGAGCTTTTAAAGTATTTTCCTTCATACCATTTTCTTCAGAACTAAAAAATTGTTATAATTTCAGATGTTGTGCATATTTAAAGAAAGCCTGAGTTTCCAAGCCCTGAATATATAGAATGCTTAAATTGCAAGACCTTTAAATAGAGGTTTTAGTTTCTCATCCTGGTATGTTAAAAAAGTTACTCATAAAGCTTGCTGACAATGTTTATTTCAAGGTTTTTAACCCAGATGGCCATTGAAGGATCACTGGAATACCTTATCATTGCTGCTAATAATGACTTCTGTTTTATAATAATATATTTTTCTCTCAGTATAAGTAATTTTCCTTAAGCAGACTGGAGTGGTGCATTAAACACATAAAATTTTTCTAACCAGAAAGTTACTTTTAGTTTGAAAGCAAGAGTACCCAAGTTGTAAATTATTTTTTAAATAAACAAAGTTTTTCAAAGTTTTAAGAAGACACCCGTGTTTTTCTAAAACATACTTATTCGAAAGTGTAGACTGTAGAACTTTGCTAAAATTCAGTGGAAGACAGCGTCCTTCTTCTTTCTTGACTTCCATCCATACAAAGTTAGTTGCCAAAAGAATTTTAGTAAGAAGGAGTTCTTCGATGTGGCAGAAGTTTATGTCCAGTCTTCTAGCGCAAGTACTCATGATACTGGCTGCTTATGATGGGCATCTTTAGTTAGCCACTTGATTTGTTCATGGGTAATATTCTAAGGATTGCTCTTTTATTGTGGACAAAATTTTTTATTTTCCTTCCAGCAAAATTTATAGACTCATTTGTGTCATAATGCAAATTTTCTCTTCCACTGGCAGAAAATCCATTTCAGGAGGAAATATTTGTGGGGTACCGGTGAATGGTATCTTTGATTCCTAGTCTGTCTTTATTCATCTAAATCCTCGAATAATTCTCCCAAGTTCCTATTTCTCAGGCAGAGTTCAGATTACATCTTTCTCTAGCCCGTGTCCTTCCTTTCCCTCACTTTGCCCTTTATTTCCTCCTCCCCCGCTTTGCTTCTGCCAACCCCACAAAGCTGGACTTTGCCGCGCATGCTGTCCTCCTGTACCTGTTTTCTTGTCATTCCTTTCCCTTAAAGGGGCACTGTCCTCCGATGTCCCTCTACGGTACCCCTTGTGCCACGTCTGTAGTGGTCTCCCCAACTGAACGCCCTCCCTTCCCTCCTCTGAGCCCCAGGTCCTGCATGCTCACGGGTTTACCTTACATTTTGTATTATAACTTAATGTAGGGTATTTGGTGTGCCTCCTTACTAGAAACTAGGTCTTACAGAGGGGACTGTGTGGGAACCATCCTTGAACTTCATAACATGTACTGTGAGCTCTGTTCAAAAAAAAAACCCAAAACACTGGGGGCGCCTGGGTGGCTCAGTCGTTAAGCATCTTCCTTCCGCTCAGGTCATGATCCCAGGGTCCTGGGATGGAGCCCCACATCCGGCTCCCTGCTCCGCGGGAAGCCTGCTTCTCCCTCTCCCACTCCCCCTACTGTGTTCCCTCTCCCTCTGTGTCTCTTTCTCTGTCAAATAAATAAATAAAATCTTTAAAAAACAACAAAACGCTGTTGTATTGCTGTATGTTGGCTAAATCTTTTTCCTGCAAGGTCTGCTGCTCTAAGACCATACCGACTTGTCTTTATACTTATTGTCTTTTTTTTTGTCTTTAGTAGCTAAATATGCAAAACAATGGCTTTTATATTAATCAGAGACAGTAAAATCACCAAAGAGGGCTGTATTTGTGGCCCTGGAATAATTTTAAAGGGATCAGGGCAGCCACCAAAGGTTTTGACTAATTAAATAATACACAAGTTAAGTACAAAAGCTAGCTTTGTAAAATTAATCTGAAAGAAATGAAAAGAAAATCTGACAGAACACACATATGACATTGATGGTATTCTACTTCATTCCGCACCCCTCCCCCGCCCCCCACTTTCTCCCCTTCCGCCTTCCCTCCTTCCTTCCTTGGCAGACCTCAAAGACGTGGCTTGTCTATTTGTCAAAGGAGCCATAACCCGGAAACCTGATGTGATTCCACATCTTTCTTTAAAAAAAAATTTTTTTTTTTATTTGACAGAGGGAGGGGGGAGAGAGAGCACAAGCAGGGAGAGCACTAGGCAGAGGGAGAAGCAGGGTCTCTGCCGAGCAGGGAGCCCGATGCCGGACTCTATCCCAGGACCCTGGGATCATGACCTGAGCCGAAGGCAGCCGCTTAACCGACTGAGCCACCCAGGCGCCCTTTCTTTTAAAAGAAGTCTGGAAATTTTAAGTCTGGAAATCTAAAACTTCCAAATCTGATTTTGCTGCTGAGCACAAATAGACCTATGAATGTGTGTCTGGACTCAAGGCTTAAAAACAGTAACAACAGGCTAATTCTAAAGTGTCTTTGAGGTGTTTTCAGTCAGCTCTAACATTCTAGGATTCTAAGTGAAAACTCACTCACCATATATCAATTCATAGAATAGCTCTGATGCTGTCATTCCATCATAATCCCTCCTTCCCGGCTACCAAATTTAAATAAATTTTGGTAATAATAGAAACAATTTAGGTCAAAGAAGATGTCTTCTTTTTTTAAACAGATTAAGGCACTTCTGGGGTTTTATTCTCTTTTCTATTTTTGTCTCAGTGTGGATACAACACATTTTCAAAAGATAATCCAAAATATAGCTCCAGCTGTAATCCTGGTTAATTGCGATGGCTGTGTGTTATGGAAGTGTGCATGGCGCGGTAATACAAATAGGAATTAGAAAACGACCTGACTTCACAGGGAATTAACTAAATGGTGCTAAACCGGTTACTCCGAGAGGTGCTTGGAGCACTGCTTTCATTTCCCCCACAGAGTTTCTTGGGGTGGGGGGAGATGTCTGGCGCCACAAAAGGAATTAGGCTCTGGTTTGAACAGAGACCTTCAGGCTATTAAATTTATTTTAAGAATGTGTTGCCAGAGATCTAATAAATTTATATAATTTGTTGCTCCAGGCAGTGCATGCAAGAAGTCTTGCTGCACCAGGTGTTTTGTTTTGTATTTTTTTTCCTATCCCCAGAGGCAGGAGAGGGTGTGGATCTTCTTGACAAAACTTAACTCAGCTTTTGATAAAGCAGTTATTGTTTCTATGAAAGTATAGGGTTTGGGTTTTTTTTTTAAATTCTATTTGTTGGGGTGCCTGGGTGGCTCAGTTGGTTAAGCGACCGACTCCTGATTTCAGCTCAGGTCGGGGTCTCAGGGTGGTGAGATGGAGCCCCATGTTGGACTCAGCGTTCCTGAGTTCCAACTCGCCCCCTGCCCCTCCCCCACCTCGTGTGTGCACTTGCTCTCTTGCTCCCTTTCTCTCTCTCTCAAAAAAAAAGTAAATAAATCTTTTTAAAAATTTAAAATGCTATTTGTTAATGGGGAAAATAGGATGAAAATTATTTCTGGGCTGCTTTAAAGAGAAATAATTAAGTCCCCCCTCAAATTAAAAATAGATCGATAGATAAATAGGTAGATATTATTTCATACTACTTTAAGCACACAAGTTTTATGATCTTATGTTGAAGAACAACAGTATTTGAAATCACAGTTTGTTAAATAAAAAGTCCACTAGACTTTTTAAACTAGACCTGAAAACCCCTAGGAATTTATTCCTCTTCTGCCAGTGGCTGCTAGGTAATCTTATTCAAATCACAGCTTTCTGGATCTTGGTAAAATTTGGTAGGGAGAAAATATGCAAATATGCAATCCATGTTTCATTCTTGCTCCACAATGCTTGAAGTTTATATTTGCGTTGTTCACCTGCATGATCGTTTCTTGAAATAGTTTGTGCTCTTGTTTAAAACACAGCATTACACTTTCATTTTCAGAACAAAGTTTCCTTGGCCACTCAGAGCACAGCCCTGAGATGACTAAGTTAGCTTTTAATTTCGATAGCACGTGATCATCGAGTAACGTGCATGCTGTAAATGAGAGCTCACCTTGCAATTATGTGTTTGCTTTGTCCTTTGTCTTCTGTGGATGTACACCTGAATTCCTCATCCTGGCCATGCATACCAGCAGTGAAGGCATTCATTCCACGGGGTTTAAACTTCTAATTAAGAAAGCAAAGTACTGCACGGTTAAATCAAGTTTAGATTAAGGAAATTTTTTTTTAAGCCTGAGGTTAACTGGAGATGTAAACTCATGGTTCTCCTCTTTTTCTTTTCTTTTTGTTACAGGGGCTGAAAATAAGTACGTTCGGTTTCTTTTGGGGGGAGGGGGACATGCTGAACGCAACTGGGAGAGTTTGCAGGCTTAGGCTTGCCACTCTGACCCAGCTGTGGCCTGATGGGGCACTTCATTCTGTCTGGAAGGGTTTTCCTTCCGGCTTCCCTGACTTTTAGCTGTGGCCCCATATTCATTCATAAAACAAGGGGGTCTCACTCTTAGCTTGTGTTAATTTTTCTATGATTCAGTCTCAAATGTTTGGGAAGTGTCCTTTATACCCTTTGTTTTCCCACTGGATTCTTACCATTTGTGAGCCTCGCTACTCATTAGCATGAAGTTTGCTGCTGGTAGAGGAAAACACACTCAGATCATCTGGTTTGCTTCTGTTCTAGAGCACTCATTTATAAATTAAATTAGAGCAAATTAAAATTGAGCTAGAGTTATCTGTAAATAGAATACAGACCAAAATGAAGTAATCTGGTTACTCAGAGGAAATATAGAAAGAATACTAGCAGGCTGCCTGTGAATCCCAGATCTATCACATACTTGAGAAATTAAAGCGAATAATTTAGCCTGATAGTATTTTCCTCCTCCATGGAATGTGGAAATGCCTCATTGGCAGGGTTATTATTGGGACATGCATTGAGATAGTGTGTGTATATTACCAAAATGACCCTGACCATGGCCCCATTGTGTTCAGCCCTTCTCTTCATGCATTTTCGAGGTCCCCAGTGCAGAGCTGACATTCAGCCCATTTACACCTGTACTAGAGTGAGTTCCAGTTGTTTTTGGCCAGGGTCTCTTATGATTGGTCAGTGCCCATGTTGTGCCAATTCTGGTTGGTCAAGCCCATGTTTCTGCTCAAGGATAGGTGTTCCCCACGATAAGCGCAGCCCCACAATGTCACCATAGCCCTGCCTGGAATCCCAGTTGCTGTGTTCAGCTGCCCCAAAGCAGGGACCTGCCTATGGCGCCAGGAGCCACCAGGAGTGGGAGCCAGTGGCGAACTTTTCCGTTACTGTGTATCCAATGAAAAGGATGTCCAAAAGAGTGCTGCTTGGAACCTGGTATGAAAGAGATTAAGTATCTCTTTAAATTTCCACTCATGGTTTACTCGTTTCATGGGAACCAAAAGTTCATTTAGGAGCCTGGGCATGAATTAGAGATGAGTAACACCCTTACTCTGTACTCTGACTCTCTACTTTGCTCTCATGTTTAAGACTTTGTAGAGATGTACATTATTGTGCCTGACGCATCCAGGTCTGTAACAATGAGCTCTCTCTCCAGAGGCTCCTTAGAACCCAAGTAAATCAGCTTCCATGGGGTCTGTTACTCCAGTTCCGCCAACAAACATAGATAGGCATGAATCCCAGATGGGGGATAGGCTTAAACCGAGATCCCTGTAATTATCCTAAGATTCTCTAGCAGGATTTGGAGGTATTCTGCATCAGAACTCATCTGGTGTGTACTGTTTTCCTATAGGTTAAAAATTAGCAGGGCGCCTGGCGGGCTCAGTCTGGAAAGCATGTGACTTTTGATCTTGAGGTTGTGAGTTAGAGCCCCACGCTGGGCATGGAGCCTACTTAAAAAAAAAAAAAAAAAATCATCCTGTAAATTCTCTCTGTATATTCTGAGAACATGGCCGGCAGCCCCGCGGGAGCCAGTATACCCTTTACACATGAGCCACACTGTGTCTGCAGACTAATGCTGTCCTGTCCAGGGAGGGAGGCCACCGCTTCCCATCCAACAAGGCGGCGAAGGTTCCTTTCAGTTCACACTCCTGCTTCTGTACTAGGGTTGACTAAAGGGAGGCGGAACGTGTGTGGATGCAGAACACTTTTCCACTCCTTGTGCTCTGTTTTGTCTTGTCCCAAAGGGTTAACTTACTGTAGCGTGTTTTGAGTAAGTACACTGATTCTTGTTATTTGCAGTAGTCATGTTCTATAAAATTGCTGCAAATACTGAACGATTGCTCCTTGGGGAAACACAGGGGAAGGCTCTCTGCAAGCTTCTGGTCGCAACCTTTTGTTATCCGGTCAATACATACCCTTGTTTGACATGTGTTTCTGTTGAAAGGTATCTTATTTGATATATGTTGTAGATTCGTTGACATTAAACACACAGCCAAGCTCTAGAACTTATGTCACACATGTATTTTCTCCATAGGACACGTCACAGCTTTCTTGTGCTTAAGAAAACTGAACAGCACTTTGGCTCTATGATTGTGGGATATTTTAATCAATGGACTCACCAACATAAAGTACAAAAATGCAGAAAGTTTGGCACTAAGTAGACTGTGAAAAGGACCCTAGTGTACTGTACGAAACAAGAAGGCAGAGCATCAGGTGAGGCAGATTCTTCAAAGCTGCTCTGCAAGTATCCACAGATGAGCACAAAACCCCTGCGAGTACTGACTTTGGGGTCACCCATAAATTTTAGTGGGTAGACGAATCTGCAAATACAAAATCCAGGAATAATGGGCATCAGCTGTATATCAGCCTCTGGTATAGTGGATGAATAGGAATGCAACTCTTTGGAAATCTCATGTACAAATACTGTCATGTACCATGATGGGTATATAAATCAGGTCCCTAAGGAGCAAAACTCCATGTAAGAAAGTGAATTGTGATCTTGGCTTCTAATGTGAACATTGATCTATTTGCCAGCTCCATCCCTACCTCCACCTTATCTGGCAACTTCTTATCTTAAATCCTACAGAAAAGTGTGAACTAATTCATGCCCAGTGCCACTCCCTGCAGGTCATGTGACAATGACCAAGCTATCGCAGCTCCATTTATGGTTTTGGTTCTGAAAGATGTGCTTATAGGAGCCTTTCCTGAGAATAGCCTAAAAGACCACACCACCTGCGGTCCATATGTGCTACGCATATTTCTCTCTGGGTCTTTGGCACACTACTTCTCTTTCTATGCATTTCTCTATCTAGTCTCTGCATCTGTGAATCTGACACTGTGTTCTGTGCTGATGCTTTTTCAGAATGCATAAGGCAGTGGGAACGTGGTGGCATGTGGGGGGTGGGTGTTGAGATTGAAGGAAGAAAATGATACATCCATTATCAAAAGTCACTATTGAACAAAAACAACCATTGGAATTATTAAGTAGCCTACGAAAGTATATACTTTACTGACAATTTTTTTGGGTCTCCCCCCCGCCCCAGTTCTTCAGGAGCTCTGTCAGTCATACTAAGGCCCAGGAGCCTTCAAGATTCTTCATCTCTAGGGGGCAGGGTTGCAGCAGGATGAATGCCCACCCCCCACCCCAATGCTTGGGGCAGATTTTAAAGCATCTTGATCCCTTCCTCTTTGTCTTTACTATTACTATTTATATTTTTATAGAAAAAAAAGAGAAGGAAATGAATATTTAGTAAATGTCCTGAACTCCTACCAAACTGAATTCCCTGAAGTTTCCTTCTCACTGGATTTCTTATCTCTGTTCTTATACTTAATCTTCCAGGAACACCTTCCCCCATCTCTGTAAATGTCCAAATACTACCCTGTACTTAAGGCCCCATTTAAACACCATCTCTTTTATGAATTTGTCTTTGATGCCCTCAAGTTAAAGCAATCCCTCACTCTGTGAACTCCCACAGCATTTGTCAATCTTTAGCTTATACACTTATCTATGTATTTATGCCATCTCCCATCTCTGAATGTCCACTCTCGGGGGCAAGGGGAGGGATGTTTCAAAGCCAAGCTGACTTCAGCTCTGCATCCAGGGTTTTCAGTAAACTGAAATCCACCAGATGAAGGGCCAGAGGACAGGAATCCAGGAGCTCTCAAAGTTTGTTGTATGGAAGATTCTAAGGCAAAGCAAAGTTTAAAAGATCATCCCAGGGGTGCCTGAGCAGCACAGACAGTTAAGCTTCTGACTCGTGTTTTCAGCTCAGGTCATGATCTCAGGGTCATCAGATCGAGCCCTGCGTGGGGCTCCACACTCAGTGAGGAGTCTCCTTGGGATTTCTCTCCCTCTGCCCCTGCTCACGTTCTCTCTCTGTAAAATAAATAAATAAACTTAAAAAAAAAGACCATTCTAGCACAGAAATGAAAATGAAATACATCCCTTCTTTTAGCTTTAGTTTTTGATTTTCACCATAATGAATAACATAGACGTTGATGGAAGCTGCAGGGTTGTTAACCATGTTCCTTGCCTTCCAAGAGAACAAGAACGCTTAAAACTCAAATTATCGTATGTGCTATGGTGAGCGCTGTGAATTGTGCAAGACTGTTGACTCACAGATCTGTACCTCTGAAACAAATAATGCAATATATGTTAAGAAAAAAAAAGATAGCAGGAGGGGAAGAATCTTCGAAGGGGAGTAAATTGAAGGGGGAGACGATGGACTCTGAAAAACAAACTGAGGGTTCTAGAGGGGAGTGGGGTGGGGGGATGGGTTAGCCTGGTGATGGGTATTAAAGAGGGCACGTTCTGCGTGGAGCACTGGGCGTTATGCACAAACAATGAATCATGGAACACTACATCAAAAACTAATGATGTAATGTATGGTGATTAACAACAATAAAAAATTTAAAGAAAACTCAAATTACCTAATTTTCCCAGTAAATTAGGTAATATTGTTGCTTTAGTCTTTTCTAATATAAATATCTATTTCTGTTGCTGGTTTAAAGGACAGTATTCAGCTTTTTAAAATGGCTGCATCGTTGATTGCCAGTTCAGCTTTCAGTCTGAACTTTATTCTGGGCAAATGAAACGTGAGCAAGCTAGAAACATCTAAAATAGAATTATGTTCTATCGGCAACTAACTTTTCTCCAAGAAAAATATTTGTGAAAACATCTTTGAAAAAAAAATTGTCAAAGCTAAATGGACACCCAGAAATTACCCTCATCAAGACAAGTCAGAGGTGTGACATTAGTTTTGAATTGAAAATGTGTACTTTGTCTTTAGAGAAACCGGGCAGCTCTGTGTTCCTAGGGAAGGCTAATTGAAGGTTGTGATTCTTTGTTATTCTAAAAAAAAAAAAAAAAAAACTCTTGTGTTCCCATTGAAAAAAAAAATGAAGAATCCTAAAGACCAGCTGGAGAAGTTCAAAAGAGGTCTTTTCATCAAACCCTTAATGGCTTTAGTGTCAGGGTTTGGGGACAATGCCTATGAGAGTGTGGTTATCAGCTGTCAAGCACCTGTTCTATGGATTTATGACACAGTTAGGGACTTTAGTTTGTTTCCAGTGAGACGCTGAGACTTGCTCCTTGGTGCTACAGATGACAGTCTGCTTTAGAAACTAAAATAAGTAATAAAATAATTTTTAAAAGTAAGAAATAAAAATAAAATTAAATAATAGCATAAGTGAAATTGAAGTAAAAATTTGTCAATTTCTTAAGTTAATTTCACATTCAGTAAGCTGCAGCTATTGTTACTCAAAGTATTAACATTTATTATTCCCACACATCAAGGTTCTAGAAGAGTTTACGTGGCATGTGATAAATGAATAATTAATATGTCTTTTCATTCTTTAGATAAAATACAGAGTTCAGTTGTGCAAGGTCAGTTTTAATAACAAGAATTGCAATAAACTGCAGCTTAGTCCCTCAGATCCCTGTACTGCTCCTGCATGAGAAATAGTACTTTAGATTTTACAAATTCCAAAACTCAATAGGATTTGTATGTATATTAAATCAGAGGTGATGTAGCATTTAATTTATTCATCATTAAGTTTTATACACTTAACTTCATATTCTCTAGCAAAATATGTACTTAAAAAGCCCAGATTTAGAGTGAATGCTAAGCATCTCAAACAATTACCCTAGAGCATGTCATGGTCTCACAAAGCAAAGTTCCTCGGTACTGTGAATTTTATTTCAAGGAAAATTTCAAAGCAGCGGACATATGAAATCCTGGCAAACTTGTTCAGCTGCGTCTCACTCGAAACCCTTGATTAACCAGTAACCTGGTACCTTCATCCTTCTAGAATATAAGCACCAACCCAAAAATGTTTTATACATTTGTAAGTAGAGATGAAGTTAGCTATTCCTAAGACCATCCAAGCTACTTCATAATGGAAGGGAAGGGTTAAAAAGGCCTGGAGTCATCAATAGCCCCTGCAGGTGTAATTTAGATAAACACAAATCCCAGTGATTTACATTCATAGGTAATCACTTAAAGCCTTCACATAGTGCTTAAGAATAGAAGTATGCAGGACATTTTAGAAAGGGTATTATTAAAAACAATTACTTTTTTTTTCAAGCAAAAGACCCAGTACCCAGAGAGTTATGTTACACTTATGTAGGACATTTATATTGGCTGAGAAATGAAGCACTACTAAATTTCCTTCAACAGAGATGGTAGAGTGTCTTAATTCATTGAGGAGGCATTTCTATAACAGTTAAGCAAAATGAACTCCCTGCCCTCCTGGATCATGAGTTGCGAAAGAGGGAGACAAGTGAAGAGACAAAAAAGTAAACCTATTATATAGGGTATGAGGTTATAGAAAGCACTGTGGAGAAAAATGAATCCGAAGAAAGGGCCTAGAGCCTGCTGCAGTTTGCACTGGGGCTGTTTTATATAGTCAAGGGAAAGCCTCATGAACTCCATATTCCTAAAACATGTAATACTTAGAGGTGTGATATTTTCTGGAATACTCAAGGAAAGGATAGAGTCAGATCTTACAATGACCTAAAAAGCGTCAAAATTTAGAGAAACTGTGTGCTTAGTGATCTCTTTTTGGATATAAGGGAAAGAGATAACAATAAAGTATCCAGAACTATCAACTAAAATTCATTTGTTGAGCCACAAGAGTTACTGAAGAGGTCAGGCATTATTAGTCTCAGGTCAAAACTGAAGTTATGTGCTTTGTGTAAGCTGAAAACTGTTACGAAAAAAAGGAATGAAACAAGCAGGAGTCACAAAGTAGCCACTCGACTCCTAAAAATCATACTTACTCCGCAGGTTTCTTCAGTCCTCCTTGTGTAGCAGACGTTACTTTGGACTTGGCGACTAGGATGAAGTTGACCACACCTGTCCTGAGGAGCTCAGGCAGTTAGATGAAGCACACACAGGCATGTGGATAAAGGATTACAATTCCTGGGCGCCTGGGTGGCTCAGTCGGTTAAGCATCTGCCATCAGCTCAGGCCTCAGGTCGTGATCCCAGAGTCCTGGGATGGAGCCTGGCATGGGGCTCCCTGCTCAGCAGAGAATCTGCTTCTCCCTCTGCCCTCCCCCTGCTCAAGCTCTCTCTCGCTCTTGTTCTCTCTTAAATAAATAAAATCCTAAAAAAAAAAAAAAAAAAAAAGAATTACAATTACTCTGAGTGGAGAAGTACACACAGCATACTAACCTAGCAGCAGAAAAGCTAAAGGCATTTGGGGCGGAAGACCTAGCGCACGCAAGAGCCCATACCTTATTCGGAAAACGCTGAGAAATTGGGGTGACTGGATGTTCCCCTATAGCAGGGTCAGGCTGTGAGGCTGCAGATGTTAGGATGGACAACCAATGGCTTGGCCTAGCATGACAAGAAGTCTGAAGAAACATCTAGGACTTGATGGAGCCACAGCCTAAAGGAGAAGTGTGGCATAAAGATGTTTTCATGTAATAATTAGTTGAGAAATTAGAAACGTCTTATGTGTTAATTCCGCTGATTAAATGTTATTCTAGTCTTTCTTGTCTATTACTTTCTGGAAGAAATGTTCCAAGGAGTAGTAGGACATAAACACTATAATTTAAAAGGTATTTTTAAAGGCAGTAAAACGAAGTGTTGGCATTAGTAAAAGAATGAACGGCCACTCTCAATCTCTAACAAAACTTAGTACAATTTAGTACAATTAGTAAATCTGTACAATTAAGCAATAGGAGAGGATATCCACTAATGCGCAAAACTGCAAAGTAATGAATAAGTGAGCAGGGGCAGAATCACACCCAGAGGAGAGGGCTGGAGTCTGTGCAGGAGGCTTCATGAGGGAGGTGGTAGAGGGAGCCCGTGAGGAGTGGGAGATGTGAGCAGAAGAATGACGTGCTGTCATTTTAGGCCAGACGACAGAGGTGACAGGAGGAGTGGGTGAGGCTAGCAAATCCATGGAGCAGCAGGCTCCTGGCTGGATCGGAGAGTGAGCAAAGAGCAACGGGGACAAGACAGGGTAGGTCAAGATGACACTGGAAATCGCAAGGATGGCCGGCCTTGATGCGCGCAGCAGCTGCGGGGAGACCAGGCAAGCCAAGTGCAGGCGGATCTCAGGCGGATCACCGGTAGTCTGGGCACGTGGGCTGGATTTGAGCATGCGCAGTGCGGCCGGGGAGCGAGCTGCCGAGCTGGCGTTTGCGGGACGCGGCCCTCCACGTGCTGCCCGGTACTGTGTGCCCACCTGGCTTATCTCACTAGATTCGCGCTCCGGATGCAGGCATTAATTAATATCCCCGTCCTTTGGCTCTCCAGATGAGGAAACGGAGGTGTAGGGAAGAAACTTGCTCCGAGTCAGACAGCAGATGGGAAATGAAGTAGGCCTTGGACTTCAGGGCTGAGGCGACCCGCCGCCATGGCCTCTCCTCTCCACAACAGCCCCGGGTGTCTAGGAGATGGTGGGCATAAAAAATTCCCAAGGACAAAATGTGGCGTGAACTTCCTGCTCTCCATCCATTTATGTTTTCTATCTAAAAAACGAACTAAAAATGGGACAGTCCATAATCCTGTCAGTTTAACACACCGAGGAGCGCCACATTTGTAATGCCTCATTTTACAAACTACTTCATTCATGGCATCAATACCATTTGTTTCTGTGTCTCGAAGTGTCTTAATAAGGATTCCAACAAAATTTTCACATTTATTGTTTAATGACTGGGTAATATTTTATTGATTTGATGTACCACAAAAGCTCAAAAACTTTTTGGGTTTGGGAGCCTATTATAGAAAATAATTGCAACAAAGAATTCCTTACAAATATATTTTGTAATTATTCCTTCCACAGAAGGACTTACAGGATCAAATGGTACCAACATCTTTTTGTCTCTGTTGCCATGTAGCTGCCTAAAAGGCTTGTGCTAATTTACAATTCAAACAACAATAAACAAGAAAACCAATTTCCCTACATAATTCTGCTGCACTGGGTGTTCTCCTTCATCCTTGGTACTTGTCATTTGAGAACTCAAAGTCGCTGTGACTTTTATTTTTAAAAATTTCTAGCCAAGATGAACATTCTTTCGTGGACTTGTTCACTCACTGCGTTTCCCCTTGCGCAGATTTTTTTTTTTTTTTTTTTTGCCCTCAGTCCATTAAAGTTCTGATGTTTTGGTGTTTTCCTGTCTCATTTTTTTTTTCTAGGGTAGCTCTCTCTATGTGAACTCAGAAGAAACTAGAATTAAAATGGTGCCTCTAGCTGTGTTTGTTATTTGGGCTTTTTCCCACCCTTTTCCAGAAAGACTTAAAAGAAATTACCAGTGCCTTTGTTTATAAACCTCACTTTACTGTGAAATAATTGGTGTAGATCAAAGGAAGTGGAGGGATACTGCAGAGTGATCAGCTGATAACCATTTCTCCTTTCATTTTCCTAGCCTCACAGCTTTCACATTAGAGAGATCACACACAGCTCGGTTTCTCCTCATAGGCAGCCAGCTCCATTTTGGTGGGGAGGTGGGAGGAGAGAGCCTTATCTTGAGAGTAGAATGGAATCAATGAAAAGAGCTGTTTGCTCTACGGAGTGGAGTGGAGTATAGTGGGAAAGGGAGGCGAAGAAGGGATATTTGTTTTTTCTTAAGTGGTTATAATTAAAGCCTTCCCCCCAGTTGCTCGGTGAACCAGAAAAAGGTATTGGTGAAGTGTGTTTTTAACATCACAAATGAGAGACTTGCAGCCTTCTTTAATAGAAAAACTTGCTCTCCGGTGGCACCTTGTGGAAAGTAGGTCATCCTGCAACTCGGATACTTGATTGTGTTTAAAGGAAATCGCTTCTGGTAGTTGTGTGCTCCTTCCCCACTACCCACTTTGCCTTCTAAACATCAAGGGATTTTGTGAAGGATTATATCAGCTGTTGTATTTTTGTATGACAGTCGCTGAACAGTAAGCTATATCTCCGGGTATGTATTCTGGAGTTGCATGTCAAACCAAGTAACTATAGCGATTCTTAATGTTGCATCAGTAAAGTCATCTGTGGAATTTTTAAGGTCATTCATTCAAGAAAGCACTGATTTAGGGCTTTAAATTTTTGTTTTCCAGGTGGAAACAAATTAATCAAGCAGCATTTTCGTCTGAATTGGGCATGGATCTCCTTTGAAAAGGAATATTACCTGATCAATGAGGACTCCAAATTTCTAGATGTCGTTCTTAAACGTAGAGGTTACTTGGGAGAGACTTCATTTATAAGTAAGTTTAATTTGCACTTCTGTCAAAAAAATCCCCTTTTTTCTAGCAAAAGTTCATAATTTTACAATGATTAAAATATGTTCCGTTTACTGCTCTAGTTTTAAAGTTTAGGGAGATGTTGACATTTAAAGAAATATGCCAAGAGTTTCATGTCAAGGCTAAATCATAGAGACAAAAGGCTGCAAAAATAGGAAATGTGTAACCAATTAACATACCTCTCCAAACCTTCTACCTACATACGATCTTTCTCTGATGTAAATAACCATACAAAAATGGCAGTAATCGCTCATAAGTTAAAAAATTGTAAATGTCACTAGCCCTTAGAAGAGGCTTAGGCTAATCTGTAATTTAACCATAAGATAAAAATCTGCAGAAATGTCAGTATAAAATCTATATGAGGGCCACTTTAATAAGTGAAAAACCATTCAGTAACCTATTAGGCGTTGAGGTGTAATTTACCATTTGTTGCACTGGAGTGCTTTGCTCGGTAAGGAAAAGTTTACATAAAAGCACTACATAAAAGATGTACATTGTGACTTCAGGACCAACAGTAAGATATTAAATACTAGTCATTTTCTGCTGCTTTACGTAACTTTTAAATAAAACGGAGAGTCAAAAGCAAAGAATAAAGCCTTTTTTACAAGCCCAATTCAAGTTTTCACATTCGATTTCATGCAGGCACAAAATAGAGAAGAGTAGGTATATTGGTAATTTTAAGCAATAATACAGTTGGCACAAAAAAATTGGCATATTGATGAAAAATGATAGCACCCCAAGCAATATATTATTTTTGGTACCATATGTTTTATAGACATCTAGGCTGATAGAATTTTCTCGAGGTAAAGGAGCTTTCATTGACTGAGAGTGCAGTTAAGGTAGGAATCTAGGAAAATGTTGGCAATAAAAAAATTAAAACTGGGCAATCCTGTGTTAGTCTGGAAAACAATTATTTGAAATTTTACTGGCCCGTGAAATTCAAAAGCCTTAAAGAGTAGATCCCTGTTCACCCATGTACACACAGTGTACGTCCACAGTCCCCACCCCCCACCTTGTTCCTTCTGACCTTTGGATGCCGGATATTAATTACCCCTTATTTTTAAAGTTAACTGTAGAGGAGAGATTTTCACACTATGCTCTGCTGATCCCTTAAGGTTAGTTTGCTCAAGGGGTGCTGATCCACCTGCAGACCTCCTGCAGTCAGGACAGCCCTGCTTCCATCTTTATTCACATGTACCTCTTCTCAGCTGTCATTTCCACTCTGTGTCAAACCCTCAAAAGCATTGTGAACGCTCTTACTGCTCTCTCTTTAGAAACATGTTTTCTCTGCACACATACGCGTGCTCTGCAGATCAGGAATCTGATCCTGTTTTACTTATTGTCAGCGAGTGATGAGCCTTCAGTGTTCTTTGTGCTTGAAAATATGGGGGAAAATAATTATGAAAAAACAGAGAACCTTAGCAATTCTTAAGGATGCCTTCATCTGTTTGCATTTTGCCTGAATTCCTGGTGGGTATGTTCAGTTTACTCACTTACACAGAGTCCACTGAAAGTCATGGGAAAGTTACTAGTGGAAAGATATTTTTAAAACTATCTTTTCACATTCTTCTCTTCATTTTTTTTTTAAGATTTTCTTTATTTGACAGAGAGAGACAGCGAGAGAGAGAGAGAGAGAGAGAGAGAGAACACGAGCAGGGGGAGTGGGAGAGGGAGAAGCAGGCTTCCCGCCGAGAAGGGCACCCAAAGCTAGCTGGATCCCAGGACCCTGGGATCATGACCTGAGCCGAAGGCAGACACTTAACAACTGAGCCACCCAGGCGCCCCACCTTCATTTTCTTTTTTAAAGCAGAATCCTAAAATGTCAAACAAGAGCGCTTTTTTTCTCCTGACGTTATTTTTTCCACAAACTGTTATTTCCTCTGTGTTGAGATGAGCACCAGCCATTCTGTAAAGGTTCTTTAGCTCTACTTGGTTAACCTCACATGTTACTTAGTAACCTGGGGAGATAGGAAGTTGGCAAGACTTGCGTGTGTGGCCCACACCCATCAATCACTGAAGATGTCAATAGCATTCAAGCTGGGACAGAGAATGGAAGTCAGATTAAAGAGGAGGGTAGCCTCCAAGAAGTTCTACAGTGAATGTGTTTCATGTTCCTGTTTCCTAAAACCTCCACTTTCACTTACGAACTTTTAGAATTAGATAGTTTGCATGATACCTAAAGGCAGCCTATCACTACGTTCAGGAGCACAGTTAGTAAATCATGAATTACATGAAATCTATATAGGTGTTTTCTCGGAGATGATGATTCATTTTATAACCAATATAACACATTAATAAATTAAATATGTCTGTGCATTTTATAAAGGTATTTGAATTTCAAAGGTCTTATTGCTACCGGTTATCAAGCATTTACTAAAAAATAGATACTTCATTAAGCACATTAGGTACTTCACCTTTGTCTTTTACTCCTTACAACTTAGTTACTCACTAACTCAGCCTAATTTTCTAGAGCGCTTACTGAGTGCCAGACACCGTGTAACATAATGGACTATGAGCGGGCAATAATAGCTAAAATTTTATTGAGTTCTTATGATGTGCCAGCCCTAGTTCCCAATACCTTACATAGTCAGCCTCATAAAAGGAATGTCGTGATAGCCCCCATTATGCAGGTTAAAGAAACAGAAAAGTTGTCATATGCCCAGAGCTACTAAGGGGCAGAGCCGAGATTTGGCCCCACGGCTAGCTTTCTGAACTATCACACCCTGCTGCTTCTTAAATCCTCCACAACTGAGGAAGTTCATAACCTGCCTATGATCCCATTGCTGCTATGTGGTCGAGGTAGGGTAATGAAATCTGCTCTCTCATTCCAAAAGTACCTTGCTTGACCTCCATGCCATTTTTGTATGCCAGAGGAAAAGATGCAATTGTGGTTTCGCTTAGTAAATCGAAGTAATATGTTTTGTTTAATAATGAATTCTCTTTGAAAAATAAAAGCATATATTTAAGCCCAATTTGTAAGCTTTTTGATTTCCAGAATTCTTTTTGCCCAATCTAATCATGTTATTTATAATATATATGGTTTACCAGCTGAATATCTGTATTTCCAAGAAAGAGCATTTGTTGAGCATTGTGTGTACTTGACTTGTCTCATCTACCACATTAGATTAAAATGTGGACTAATCTGTGTTCTTCACAGTCTATAGGCCATTTCTTCATTGTTTATTAAAATGCGCACCTATATAAAGGGCCCTATGGAGATATAAAGTAGTGTGTGTCTGTCTACCCTCAAATTTTAATGCACATAAGATTTACCTGGATCTTGCTAAAGTGTCGATTCTGATACAGGGGGTCTGGAGTAGAGCCTGAAATTCTGCATTTCTAACAAGCTCTCAGATGTTTCTTATGCTGCTGATCCATGGATCACACTGTTAAGTAACAAGATAGATTAGCACTACACTCAGAATAGGTACTGCATGTTAATTATAAAAAGGAAATCTTTATTTTTGATCCAAAGCAAGTTTAGTATTTCATCTAAGTCTTATTTTACTTTCTAAAAATATAACCTGTCCTTCTTAGTTTTATCTCATGTTTGAGAAGCATATCAACAGTTTAAGACCACAAGTTTTTTTTCCACAAAATAAAGGGGCGCCTGGATGGCTCAGTTGGAAGAGTGTGTGACTCTTGATCTTGGGTTTGTGAGTTTGAGCCCCATATTGAGTGTAGAGATTACTTAAAAAAATAACATCTTAAAAAAAGAAAAAAAAATAGCTTGTGCCTTGAGAAAAGAGAATAAATGCAAAAGTACAAAAGACACAGACAACACAAAACACAGTTTTTCAGTTGATTAAGCATCTGCCTTCAGCTCAGATTGTGATCCCAGGGTCTCGGGATCGAGCCCCGCATCGGGCTCCCTGCTCAACGGGGAGTTTGCTTGTCCCTCTGCCCCTCCCTCCTGTGCTCTTGCTTTCTCTCTCTCTCTCTCTTTCTCTCTCTCCCCTCTCAAATAAATACATAAAATCTTTTTTTAAGGTTTGTTTGTTGGTTTTTTTTTTTCATCAGAGAGAGATGAGGGGGAGAGAGAGAGAGAGAGAGCACTAGCTGGGGCAGTGGCAGGCAGAGGGAGAAGCAGGCACCCTGCTGAGCAAGGGGCCTGATGCGAGGCTCAATTCAAGGACCCTGGGATCATGACCTGAGCCGAAGGCAGATGCTTAACCCACTGAGCCACCCAGGTGTCCCTAAATAAAATCTTAAAAAAAAAAAGAAATAAAAGTCCATTCCTCTTTCTTGGAGAATCAACAATACTGCCTATTTATAATTTACATCCAACATTCAATTGGGAATATTTTATAAAATCCACCCAAAAAATTATATGTGTTTTTAGCAGCAACAATGAGATTTGGTATTACAGTATGTTTTATTAGGTTGGGTAACTTGATTATCACTTAGTAAGGACGACTAGTTGGAACTAGTGGACATTCCTTGTATTGTACTCATTCCTTTTTTGTTTTTAACTGCCTTTTGAATCTCTAGGAAAATAATGCATTGTTGGTGAAACAAAGCAAAACAGAAAAGTGGGCAGTAGTTATCAGAGACCAAATAATAGATTCTTTGCTGGCCCATGCCACTGGGATAGATGAGTCAATGAGCAGCACGTGTGCTGGAACCTCAGAGAGAATGATTCCTTTCATCATCACCTTGGCAGTGAATCATGGTGGACCCAATAGGTGTTGACAACCTGTCTGTGTGCCCTAGGAACCAGAGAGCCAACAGGAAGTCTGCAACATTCAACAAAATATGTAGTGCTGGGATTCCTAGTTCTGTACCCTTTTTCCTCCTGACATTAAAGAGATGTTTTACCTACTATTGAAAAAAATGCAATATTTATATTTTTTCTGAGATCTATAAAACGAAAATATTTTAATGAAATATTTTCATCTTCATTTTAAGATGAGACTAACAGTAATGTATTCAGATGAAGAAATAGTCACATTAATCTTACATAAGCACCACTCTCTAAGAAGAAAATTGTTTCAATTAAATAAGAAATGTTACAAAGACTTTATTTTTCAGACTTTTAATTCTAATAGTCACAAGATTTTATTTTTCCCTTTTTAAGTCTGTCTTTCCTACCAAGTTCTCTCAAAATGCCAATGTTTAAAGAAATATATTTGAAAATTATTCTATTAACTCAACTCACTAAGAGGTTCTGATTCAGTACTTAAGGATATATACTAGTATGAGCACTACTGCAATTTTATAATTTTTCTATGACATTGGATTTGTTGACTGTTGACTATTTATAGATAATCTATGATTTGAGTACATGGTATAGTAATGGTAAAGATCCTCTTGTAATGTAGTGAAAGACTCAGAGATCCTTCAACCTCCTCAGCTCACTGCAGTTGACCTTGAGTGAACCATCAGAGTAAGCCAAACATACTGCTCATAATAACCTTATATATTTAGCTCTCCAGTTCTGTTCATATGGTTTCATGGAATTCTGAAGTATTCCACCAGAAAAAACCTGGATGTGGTCCTGTTGACAGTCACTGAATTAGATTCTTTTAAGGGTCCTCATTCTAGTAAATGTGTAGAGAACATTGTAATTCTTTATTACGCTTGACCATTTACAACTTTGATCTTGACTCACGAGTTTCTTTTTGGTTTATATTTTCTAGTTAGAGAACTTTTTTATGTTTTTATCATATAACATGTGCAATATAATACATGCAGAAGCAAATGTGAAGAGTTTTTAGACTGAATGAATTTGTAGGAGTTAAGAATATTCACAACATGAATATCAATTTACTGGGTCTTGCTTTATAAGAGGTTCCATCTAACACAAACATAGCTCAAGGAATATACAGGAAAACCATCATGAGGTCAGAATAGAACAGAATCATGAACCAACCAACACCTACAGGAGAACACTTTCACTGTGGGACCCATATCCAACCGTCCATTTTGTGGAATCAAACCTGGATCTAGTAACATGCAGGATGAAGTAACACACAAAAAGTTAACAACAAGAAAAACCTTAATAATCCAATTGAAAGTGAAACTAAGAAAATGATACCATGTTTTTGTGAAGGTATTGGCACAAGAGATGGGACTGCGGAAAAAGACAAAGACTTCAAGGGCAAAGCACAGAAACAAGTGCAGTTCAACCCAGGCCAGATCAGGGCCACCTGGAGAGTGCGGATCATGAGTGATGGGGAGCACGAACAGTCGGAGACCTTCCAGGTGGTTCTCTCAGAGCCCGTGCTGGCTGCTCTGGAATTCCCTGCAGTGACCACGGTGGAGATTGTTGACCCAGGAGATGGTAAGAGCTATCATCAACTTGTTTATATTGTTGCTATTGGGTTTTTAATGACAAAATACCTTATAAAGGAAGTTTTACATTCAATTTTTGGACTTTCCATGGGGGAAATGTTCTGGACTCATGGTTCAGTATTCTCAGATATGCTGATGGGAGAGGGAAACCAAAAACTAATAAATTCATTAATAAGGGAAGCTGTATTGTTCCAAGTAAATGAATTACAAATGCACATATGATTATCAACATGTTCTTTCTCTTACTATAATTCCATCCTTTAGAAACAATATTGTTCATCTCCTTTTTCTTGAATTAATTCATTATTTCTTAAAGTCTTTTAAGTGTCTTTATAAAATTTCTTTACACAAATAGTTTAAGAATTAGGCCATTTTTGGATTAATTTGCTCCCCATGGTACACTTCATTGTTCAAGTTTCCTGCATATATTTATGAGCCAAAAATTGGCATTTGGCCCATATGCTTCCACATTCGTTATATAAAACCCACCCAACCTAACCTTGCTCTTCAGTGACTTGTGTCTTGAATCATTGCTCTTAACTCCTATTAGGTGATGCTTTGTTGTTAGTGCACACCTTTGGCTGATGTTGGTAAAAGTGAGTCTCACTGCAATTGTGTGTAATTTGACCCATTCCCTCCCCTGCCATACCTTTATAGTGCTGGCTTGTCTCAGTGCAGTCAGGAAAAAAAAAGAGAGAGAGAGAGGTTGAATGGCTTTTTGAGGCCTGGCATTTATACAAAGGTGGGAGAGACTCTTCTAATGCTGAAATCCTGTCAGAAGCCAGACGTGACTTTCTTTTCAACTGCCAGCCTACTTTATTTTGTCAGTCAGAAAACTCTTAAATTTTCTGTGAAGATACAATCTACAGAGTACATGAAATGGAGACATGTGGAAATCTCTGGGTTACAAGACTGAACATAATTAGAACGCATAAGAGAACCAGGGCTCTGGGTCTGTTTGTTTAACTAACATCTCTATTTTAGTTAAATATGGAGTTCAGTTATGTTTATAATTCTTTAAAGAACAGTGGCATTTAATTACATTTAGTTTTATCGGCACTATCTAGGAATAAATAATTAAATTTTCTTCTAGTCCTGAGTTTTGGGTAAGTGCTAGCATAACAAAGCTCTCTTTTGAACAAGGCTGTGGCAACTTTAATACATATAAACTGGACCATCAGTTAGTTTGAAGCCATTTCTTTCTTTCTTTCTCTCTTTCTTTCTCTCTTTCTTTCTCTCTTTCTTTCTTTTTTTCTTTCTTAAGTAAGCTCTAGGCCCAATGTGGGGCTTGAACTCATGACCCTGAAATCAAGAGTCACATGCTCTACCAATTGAGTCAGCCAGGGACCCCAGAAGCCATTTCTTGATATTTTATTTGCCAATTGGTATAATTGCCATAATTTACTTTAAGAAATAAGACACTAAAAATCATGGGGTGCCTGGGTGGCTCATTCAGTTGAGCATCAGACTCTTGGTTTCAGCTCGGGTCATGATCTCATGGGTCTTGAGATCAAGCCCCATGTCTGGCTCTGAGCTCAGCCAGGAGTCTGCTTGAAAATTCTCTCCCTCTGCCTCTCCTCCCAATCTCTCTCTCTCTTTCTCTCTTTTGCAAATAAATAAATAAATCTTAAAAAAAAAAAGACACTTAAACTCATTTGAGCCTTCCTATTTATAAGCTCAGAGTAACACTCTATACCCACAAGAGGTCTGATAAGAGGAATATTAAAAACAAAATACAGGGGCGGCCTTGGTGGCTCAGTTGGTTAAGTGTCTGCCTTCCGCTCAGGTCATGAACCCAGAGTCCTGGGATCCAGCCCCACATCAGGCTCCCTGCTCTGCGGGAAGCTTCTCCCTTTCCCTCTGCTCCTCCCCCTACTTGTGCTCTCACTCTCACTCACTCTTTCAAATAAATAAATAAAATCTTTAAAAAAAAATGCATACAGGGTGCCTGGGTGGCTCAGTTGGTTAAGCGACTGCCTTCGGCTCAGGTCATGATCCTGGAGTCCCGGGATCGAGTCCCACATCGGGCTTCCTGCTCAGCAGGGAGTCTGCTTCTCCCTCTGACCTTCTTCCCTCTCATGCTCTCTCTCTACCATTCTCTCTCTCTCTCAATAAAAAAATAATAATAAAAAATAAAAAATAAAAAAATGCATACACACAACACACACACACAGCTCTGCCATAAGTTCATTTCATTTAATGGTCATCTAAGTTGTTGTGGAATTTTCTAGATGAAGTTCAGCCCTAGTCATTCTAGGCCATGATCATCCCTAGGATAACTGATAAGTGTCCCATAATGCTTGATATATTCCATATCTTGTTGGAGACCATTGGTCTTAAAAGTTACAAGATCTGAGTTTGATTACCAATTCTGCCATTTCTAGTTTTATGACCTTAATCAAATCAAACAGGTTTTATTAAGACTTAGTTTCCTAATGTGCAAAATAAGAAAAATTAATGATTCTCATATTGCATCATTCTTATGAAAGAGTTCTATAAAACAAAGCACAATATGAGTGTTATTTCTAATATCACAAATAATATTGTTAGATTTCATTTTAAGAGATTAAAGAATCCTTCTCCGCCCCATAAAGGGTCACTTTCCCTACCATTTCAAAATTAATTGTTTTTTCTATACTGTCTTGTAACTCTTCACATATAAATTGGCTAACCTTAGGAACCATTATGCCTGTAAACTCCCCCTCTGCTTATTACTTCTAGGACATGATAATGAGATTTTATTTTGCATGCATTAAAAATGTATCCAGCTCATACTTGTGCTGGGTATCACTATGTGTTAGGGATGCAAAGATAATAGGATATAGTTCTTTCTATCAAAGCTCATATGGTCTAATGGGAAGGAGAGCCCTATAAGTAAATGATCGCAATAGAATATGATGTGGTACAACAAAGTATGTGCAGTATTATGGGACCAAGAAGAGGAAATATCCAACTCTGCTTCACTTTAGTCTGGAAATGGTCGTCACTTATTAGCTAGTTTATATAAGCACATGCAAATACATACTTTTCCCATTTCTTTACTTATTCATAACTGCTACTGCTAACGATAATGGAATTTCATCAAACACAATTGGCAGACAATGTACTTAACACATTATATACGTTCCTTCACTCACTGTCTTTTACCTCACTATGTTGTAGACATATATACCATTTTAGGCATTTTACTTGTTGTTTATAGAATGCTCTCAATTTCACATGTGACAAATTTTGTTTTTTTATTTATTCTTTTTTTTAAAAGATTTTATTTATTTATTTGAGAGAGAGCGAGAGTGAGAGAGAGAGCATGAGTGGGTGAAGGACAGAGGGAGAAGCAGACTCCCCGCGGAGCAGGGAGCCCAATGCGGGGCTTGATCCTGGGACTCTGGGATCATGACCTGAGCCTAAGGCAGAGACTTAACCGACTGAGCCACCCAGGTATCCCCACATTTGACAAATTTTAGAATACTCTTCACATGTTTTATGACAAAACAAAACAAACAACTTACTAACATAAACTTTACACACACACACGTATATATGAATGTATACATATATACATCCTAAATTCTCACATTTTCATAATTATACTCTTATAATACTGTATCCATTTATATTTTTTAAGTTACATAGTTGTGATTAAAGATTTTAAATGACTATTCGTTTTATTCAATACATGAGTATCTATATCCACTGCAGAGATAATACATACATTTAGGTGCTTATTTGTTTCACCTCAGGTACTATGCAATGCCCATATGGATGTTCTATAATATTGCTCCTGCCTCCCGATGTTGTGACCTGGCTGGGAATAGATTGACTCTATTCTAAAGAGTGGATCCAGTCACTCTGTCTTCATGCATCTTCTGTGCAGGAAGGCAGCCTGCTTCAAAGGGCAGACACCAATGATAACAAGGGTACCCCAGTTCTCATCCCTGGATCCCCTGGGGTGGCCATGCATAGAAGGGAGCTAATCTGCTGGCCACATGCAGATCTCACTGTCATGCTGGTACCTTCCCTGCCACTCAGAGAGGGGCCACTCACGCACAGCTCAACTGTCAGATGGGACTTCAGAAGCCCACATTTTGTTGAGAACAGACATAATTTGTTGCATTAAAATGGAGGCCTGAGGGGCGCCTGGGTGGCTCAGTCATTAAGCGTCTGCCTTCGGCTCAGGTCATGATCCCAGGGTCCTGGGATCGAGCCCCGCATCGGGCTCCCTGCTCTGCAGGGAAGCCTGCTTCTCCCTCTCCCGCTCCCCCTGCTTGTGTTCCCTCTCTCACTCTGTCTCTCTCTGTTAAATAAATAAATAAATAATCTCTAAAAAAAACAAAATGGAGGACTGAAAAGGGCTTTTCCTTCTACTCAACAAAGCTCAGTGGGAGCACAGAAGGACACACCATTCTGCCATGACTGTGGATATCAATAGCTTCCCAGACAAATGGGTTTAGTCATTTACTGGGTACATCAATAAATTCAATTTCCTCACACATTGAAATCTGTGGTACAAAGAGGAAAATTAGAATAGGAAGAATACAGACAGCTAAGCAGAGCTGTTAACCTCTCTTTGTCATACCATCTTTGTCCCAGCTGCTTGTGGCCTTGGAGGCACTCCCATGGAAAATCTACTCTTGGTGTCATGATTTTTACCTCACTGCTTTATTCTCTATCACTGTTATCCTCCCTTGTTTCAGCTTGATTCCACAATCTCCATCCTTTACAAATGCACGTAGAACATTCCAGTTGGGAGTGGTTTTTAAAGTGCGTGAAGCATATAACTCATTTTCTGGATGGGGAACCTGAGAAATAGAGCCAACCTTAAATCTCTGCCTAAATCGACCACTTGGAAGCTGTTGTATTTGGTTGTCTTTAGTATTGGCAGAGATGGGTAAAATAACACTTTCTCTGAGAGGATGGGCACTCCTCTGTGGTGTCCCACTGAGTGGTAACAATTAGCTTTCGCGGAAAGATCCTCTGCAGCTAGGCTGGACTGAATCAAGAGCAGACAGCAGATTGCCGGAAGACAAGAAGGGCTTCGAGGAAATTTCAGGTCACTGTTACTCCTCCTGCCCTCTTTTCTAACCCAACCCAGAGAAGTCCAAAAGGATTATTCCATAGGCCAAGGGTAAGAGAGTAATCATAATAGCAAGCTCTACCATATTTGAGTATCCTCTGTGAGCCCGACACTGTGTTAGGAGCTTCACAATCATATCTCATCGAAA
This sequence comes from Callorhinus ursinus, assembly GCF_003265705.2. NCBI lineage: Eukaryota > Metazoa > Chordata > Mammalia > Carnivora > Otariidae > Callorhinus > Callorhinus ursinus. The sequence continues at coordinate 58,992,168 of NW_027397069.1, read as the reverse complement.
CCTGTGATTTATATGTCAATTTCCAAATGAGATCTCTGAGGCTCAAAGAATTTATTTCCCCAAAGTTCTCTGCTAATAAGTGCCGGAGCCAGTGTCTGAATATAGAGAGAGATTTTTTTCCCCTACGAAGCCTTTCTCTTTTCCCTGAGTTTTACAATCTTCTGTCATTCCACATGACTGAAAATAAATAATATCCAGAATCATAATTAAATGGCACACTTTGCCAACGGCAACATTGTTTCACCTATTCTTGTATATGAAAAAACAAACAAAACCAGGAATAAAGGGATTCCTTCTCTTCTTCTTCTATTAAATTTTCCCGTTATATATCAAGCCAAAAAATATATTAGTATAGGTGAACAAAACAAGGGTTCCAGGAAGATGATCAAGACTACTCCAGCTCTTGCACAATGCATCTATGTTCAACAGCTGTTTATTGAACATTCACTATATGCCAGGAATTCTGCTGAGAGCTGGGGATGAGGGAGCTACACTGAAGAAGGCACACTAACTCTGAAAGTGTATCTTTAGGTGATTTCCACCAAACGATCACAGCTAACAATACAGAATGCTGTGTGCTGTGATAAAGGAACAATCAGCACCCAGACAGGCCTCTAACCTGGAAGAAGATTCTTAATTTCCTATATATTAGGTTCCCTAACTGTCAAACATAACACCATCTTTTCTCACTCTTAGTAGTATATAGATATTAATTAATATTAAACATTTTTATTTCTGTTAAGAGGAAAATAGGTAAGAGCTAAAGCCTATTTTATATTAAGATCCCATTCCTTTTTTTACCTTGAATAATTTCTAACCGGGGTAAATTGAGTTTTATGTATACTTTATTAAGAGAACATGACCTCAAATATAGGTATTTGAGTATGGATACCTAGCATATAGATGTCTAGAGCCTGTAAGTATTTTATGCAATTATTTAGTATGTACACTTGAAGTGTCTGCAAACTTCTGATTGAAAGGGGCTCATTCTGATACCTTTATGATATCAAAATTGACCATGTACCTAGTGAGTTAAATATTTGATCTCTGTAATCATTTTTTGTATGATCAGATTAGGTTAATTCTCTATAATATATAGTAGAGAATAAACATACCATTCTATAGGAAAGTAGAAATTATACCTCAAGAACCCTAATCTTATTGGATACAAAGAAAGGAAAATTTTTGTGTGCTGAGTGAACCAAACCCATTTCATGCGGTAGAATTCAGATGACATAGGCTATTACATGAAACACAAACACTAGTTATTACTTTTAAAATTTTGTACCATTGTCAGTGTTGACATGGGGGATCACTGGCTAGCCGATGAGTGTGCCAAAATTGAAGGTTCAGAATTAGTGAAATGGTAGTTCCCTGCAGCTTATCACACCAAAATAATAAGCATGCAAAAATTCAATTTCGGTGAGTATGGAAACTTTTTTCTTTTTTTCTTCTCTTTTTATTTATTTATTTTTTTTCTGAGAATGGAAAGCTTTTTGTCTTTTTGAATTCTGTTACTGTAAAGCACAAGTCATTGTCTTAAGAGAGACAGACAATTCTAAATACTTGTTAAGTAACAGCACATATCTGTACATTTCTGGCACCAAAAGGTAGATATGAAAAAAGGTGGTACAAAATAAAACCATCTTCGTGGTGTAAAACTGTGTGAAAGTTTCTGCCTTCACAAAATGAAAACATTTAATGATAGGAACAAAGATTACCTTAAGATTCACTCTTAACCCACATCTGCATAGTGCTAAAGGATGATTTTTGGATCTCGGCATCCTGATGTGAACATGTGATACTTACTATCATGTGATTTAGATGTTTTCATTATTCTCATTTGTGTCTCTTTTGAGTCCCCGTGAAAGTAGCCTATATTAATCACTATGTCTGTTTCGGGATACAAAAAAACAGACCATGGAAATTAAGAGAGCTGTCCAAGTTTAAACACATCAGGGACAGACTCCATACTCGGTACCACTTGTTGACCAGTCTAAGGGCACCATGGTAGCCCGAGGAGGTCCCAGAATATCTTTGGGGTTGGTTTTTCAATGTGCCAAACTTTCCAAAGAAGATGAACACTCAGTGCCTTTCTCCATGCACTGCATTTTCTTTCTCTGTTCCATTATAACAAAGATTTTTAGAAGATATTTTGTTCTATCATGTTTATAGTAGAATCTGTTTTGTTTTTTTTAATCTGTTTGGGATAATTGAGAAAAGGGCAGCATGAACATTATCTTTCAAATATAACTACAACTACTTTATTTCTGAGAACAGAAGTCATTTTTTTTTTGCCTAAGTGAAAGCCCAGTCAAACCTAAAAATAAAACCTGCAGTTGCAGACCAAAGCACTCATTACAGTATAGTTGCATTGACTAATAAAGAATGCACTCACTTTATTTGGCTTTATCTTTCAAAATACAGAATAATGAAACCAATCCGAAAATCTAAAAGTAACACATGTTCATCATCAAGAATTCTGAGAGATTTAAAGAAGGAAAAGTCCCTTGTAGGACTACCCCTTGGGAAAGCCAGTGTTAAGTTTGGAGAGATTGACCCTGAAGTCATTTTTGTGTGTGTGTCTCTGTTTACTTAGCAGAGGGTTTACTATTTCTATAAAACCACCCTGGTTTTGCCTCTCAATGAACCCCTTCTCAGAGGCTACTGTAGCTTCCACTTAATGGGCTCATTGGGATCTGACATATGATATGCTGTTATATTACATAATGCAGGTATTATATTCATACACCTATTATTATGTATTTGTACATGTAACACATAATACTTCTATAACTTGATTGATGTGAATATCATACAGATTTTATACCTTATGTAATACTTTCATACTTTTATATGTATAAGTTTATATATAGAATTCTATGAATACGTTGGATCTGTAAAGGAATTCTCAAAATGCTTGTTTTTAGCTTCCTTTGTTCTGCCTCTGCGGTCCCTGCCAGCTCTGTTTTTGCAGTAATTATGTCTTTTATAATCTCAGTTGAGCTTCTGTGTGTCTCTGGTGTGAGTGCTGATGCCTGCTACCCTGAATGTTCTTCCTTTAGAAGTAGACGATAGCAGTCATGGGCTTGGTCTTCGAGATGGGCTTCTTGGGTTCAAATACGGGCATTGCCACTACCAGCCTAACCTTCCACTGGTTCCGTAACCTCTGTGTGCCTCGTGTCCTCGGAGGTAAAATGACAGGCATAATAGTTCTTACATGAAAACTTTGTTGCCAGTATAAAACCAGCCGATACATGTGAGGGGTTTAGAATAAGTCTTCACAAACAGTAAGAACCCCATATGTATTAGGTAATATTTTTTTGGTATTAGCTAATAATTTTTAAGGATGCCACTCTGGGGGGTTTTACACTTAAAAAGCTGTGCTTGCTTGAGGCAGTCAGCTTGTGAGCATCTACTATAAATATGAAGTGAAGTTGAAAAAGGATGTTAACTAGAAAAATCTACCAGGGAAGCTTTTCTTCCTCTCTCCTTTTCCCGTTTCTCCCATAAACCATCCATTTCTGCCCAAAGTTTGGTCCGCAGAAGACCTAAACGTGGTGCTGGACCTCTTCACCCTCTGTCAGACCAAGTGTAGGAGTGGGTTCCAGAGCTAAGGGTAAGCTCTGGACACCTAACTTTCATCTTTATTCATACTTCAAAGATCCTGGCTCTAGCAACCAGTGCTGGCTTGTTTAATCAAACCTGCATGGGCCATAGCATGTAGGAGGAACTCAAGGTATGCAGTTACAATGCCATACGTGGGACTTTTATGAATAACTTATTTTTTAAAGTTAGCCAGTATAGATTAGAAGTACAGAATAAGTATTACATATGATCAACTCAGTCTTAGCTCAGGCTGCTATAGCAAAATATAACATACTGGGTGGTATAAGCAACAGACATTTATTTCTCATTGTTCTGGAGGCTGGAAGTCAAGATCAAGGTGCCGGCAGATTCAGGCTTGCGGTCTGCTGCCTTCTTGCTAATATGCTCACATGGCTTTTCTTTGGTGCATGTGTGTGGAGAGACTGAGAGAAAGAGAGAGAGAGAGCCCCTATTCTTTTAAGGATACTAATCCCCAAATGAGGACCCCACCCCCATGACCTCATCTAAACCTAATTTCTTCCCAACAGTCCCCACCTCCAAATATCACTCTGAGGGTTAGGGCTTCCATGTATAAATTTTGAGGGACACGTTCAGTCCGCAGCAAACTTTAATAAAGAAACAAAACTTTGTGTAATATATATACTAATGCTGTTGGAGTAAATGACCTGAGGACTGCCAAAACCTAAGTGATACTGGACTTAATTTCCATTAGTTAATAAAGAAACTCATTGGAACTCATTGAATACCTGACTTGAATATTTCATGGCACTTTGTGTATTTTTTCTAATGAAATGTTATGATAATTTCTGTGTTGAAATTTTATGTTTGGTAAAATCCTACTTCATAATAGGAGTAATTTTGCCCTTACAAAGACTCATCTTAAAAATCAACAAGGTATTTCTCTAGATGTCACTCCATTGACAGCAAACTTTTTGAAAATGTCTATGCCTTTTGTCTTCCAGTTTCTCTCCTCCCATTCATTCCTTCAGGCTTTTGTCCCCTGACTCCACTGAAACAGTTCTTGTAAAGATAACCAGTGACTTCCCTTTGCCCAAATGACCTATTCTCGACTTTCTTGACTTGTCAGCAGCATTTGAAACATTTCATCGGTCCCTTCTTCTTAAAACACTTTTTGCACTTGGCCTCCAGTATCCACACTCCCTTGGTTGTTCTCATCACTGGGACCCCACTCAGCCTCCTTTGCTCAGTCTTCCTTTATCTCCCTGACCTCTAAATGCCCTGCGGGCTAGTCCCTGGCTCCATTGTCTTGTTTATCTACAATCCCTCCCTAAATGATTTCATTCTGACTCTGACTTCACACACGCCAGCGTGCCAGTAACTCCCACTTTTATCTTTCCCATCTGGACCTGTCCACTGAAATCCAGGATTATATGCCCAACTGGCTAATTTTACATCTCAGTTTGGATATTTAATGTTCTTAAAATATGTCAGGTTACAGCACCCCCATATTCAAAGCCTTTCATGCTTTTATATTGAGAGGTGGATGGACATACACACAAGCAACAGACAGACCACATATTAAAATACAACTCAGACCCACAACAGACAGCAACTGGGAAGCGACACCATAGCCTCTGAAGCAATCAGCCTCAAGGGGTCAGAATTTAATCAATAACTGACAGCTTCCCTAATTTTTCTCCTCATTTTCAATTTAAGACCCACCAGAGAAACCAGATGTGCTCCCATAACTAGTCAGATGGGATGCCCCACTTCTAGTCAGCCTGCCCACAGCTTCCCTGTACCAACAGCCTCTAGTCAGGGCACAGCTGCAGCCTTCCTTTTCTTCTCCTATAAAGCTTTCCATCTCCTCCAACTCGTCAGCCTGCCTTTGAGGCTCTGCCAAAGACAAGTGATGGTGGCTGACTCCTTTGCTATGTGGAACTTTGAATAGCCACTGTGTTTTCATCCCATTGGGTAATCTTCGATTATTTACACAGTATTTTACTCTGACTTAAACCCAAAGTACTCCCAGTGATCTTGAAAGCGTCACCTGATCTTCCCACCACCCACCCAATCGCTGCTTCTCTGGTCCCATGTCTTGCCCTCTCTTCCTGACTCAGTTTACTCAAGCCACATTGGCCTCCTGGCCATTCCTTATACACACCTGGCACGACTTGGCCTGAGGCCCTTTTCGCTTGTTCATTCCTTTGCCTGGAATTCTCTTCTGTAAGTTATTCACAGAGGGCATCTGGTTACCACCTTGCAATCTCAGCTCAAATGTGACTCTATCAGAGATACATTGCTATATAACACAGGCCCACTATGGCACATACCCTGCCCTAGCCCTCCCTGTCCCCTTCAGCGCACTCTATTCTCTTCATATAACTTGTTACTTCCTGACGTCTATTCTTGTGTATTTGTTTATTTTATTCTTCTCCCCCACCCCCAACTAGACTGAAAACTCCCTAAGACCAGGGATTTTGTTTACTTCCATATCCCCTCTGCCTAGTAGGAGTGTCTGGCAAGTACAAGTCACCCAATCAATGTTTGATAAATGAATAATTAGTTATAAAATCTTATAACCACCTTTTTTTAATGGTACCATTTTTTACATTGATATATCAGTCAGAATCTCAGAAGAAAACAAATGACATACTCAATATTTTAAATGTAATAATTTAAATTTAAATTAATTTAAGTAATTTAAAAAGAATGTAATAGGATGACTATTTACAAAGTTGAGGGCAAAGACTGGGAGACCACCAGGCATGATAAAGGCTAGGAGGATAAAGGCTAGTAAGAGTAGGCACCCTTACCACCTCTAGGCCTGAGGGCAAGGGAAGGAGAAGTTAGCTGAGCCCAGAGAGTAAGCTAGGGAGTCCAGTGGGCACCATGACTGTTACTTGGGGGAAGGGGTGCAGCCAGCCCTGAACCCGGAAGCAGCCTGGGGAATGAATGGTGCAGACCTCATTCTGCTCCTCACCTCCATGTCCTGCCTGTGCTCCCCTTTGGCTGACCCATCGGGAAGCCAGAGCACAAGGGAAACCTCTGATGTGGTTCACATTCATCAGCTCCTGGGGCACAGGGCAGGGTGGAGTGGATGGGACATGGACCCCGAGCACCTATGTCTTATTCCAACGGTCTTTTATAATCATCAAAAGCAGGGTGGCTTACTGTTTGAAAAATAACCATGAAGCATTTTCTTCTTTTTTTTTTTAAGATTTTTATTATTTATTGAGAGAGAGAGAATGATAGAGAGCATGAGAGGGAGGAGGGTCAGAGGGAGAAGCAGACTCCCTGCTGAGCAGGGAGCCCGCCGCGGGACTCAATCCCGGGACTCCAGGATCATGACCAGAGCCGAAGGCAGCCGCCCAACCAACTGAGCCACCCAGGCGCCCCATGAAGCATTTTCTATGCATATGCGAGACTTCAGTGAAACAGACTCCCAGTCGCCAAAGTATCTGTTTGGGGGTTATCATGTCAACTTATTGAACTAAATGTTTTCCTGAACTCAACCTACTTTTACATTGAACTATATTTTTCACCAATTTAATTATGCCATTTTTATTACTTAGCATGCCTTTCAACTACCTTAAAAATGAATCACTGAGACTTATTCTATAAATATAATGTTGTATACTGTGTGTTATTGTTATTTCTCGAGGGGAGGAAGGAAACCACAGGTATGTTCCTTATAGCTGACTAATAGATTCATGAATTCTAAAGGAGCTGCGATTTAAAAAAACAAGCAAACAAACAAAAAAAGTCAAGTATTGAACAATGCGTTATTATGTTTTTAAGCATTAATCATTCAAAAGGAATACATCTGAGGTAAATTTGAGCAGATTTTACAAGATCTGAATTTTCATTTTGACTCAACCAGTAAGAGGCCTTGGCAAGTAAGTTCAACTCTCTGCACCTGAGTTTCTTCATCTGTAAAGTACAAGGTGACTTTGACATCTCTTCTGCCTCTAAAATTTGACTACGCCGCTGGAAGGTGGTGACCTGTGTCAAGAGAACAAAGTTGCATTTAAAGGAAGTATGTCAGCTGCACTGATTGAGGAAAAAAACCAATTACTAGAGATAAAAGCAATGTTGGGCTTTATCTCCAGGTTAAGAATTCACTGGCCCAGAACCTGCACGCTTTATACCTATGATTGCTCTCCTCTTCTCTTTCCCCTCACGTTGTGTTATTCTAAAAGAATATGCAAGGGGGAAAATGTTGATCGCTAGAGCAATTTTAATTTGCCTAGGATTGTTAGAAGCTCAGACAAAAATAATAGTAGCTGCGATTGTGTTTTCTCCTTAGAGTCAACTGTATTTATTCCCCAGTCTGAATACTCTGTTGAAGAAGATGTCGGTGAGCTGTTCATTCCCGTCAGGAGAAGTGGAGACGTGAGCCAGGAGCTGATGGTGGTCTGTTATACACAACAAGGTAGCTCGATTTACCAAAGAACTGAACTGTCCCCCCAAAGATGTATATGTAAGCCTCTTTGACATGTTGGAACCGTAACATTATGCCTTGAGGGATATGCTTTATTATTACAGTTTTCATAAAGTACAAAAAAGCATTTATCCAGAAGTCTTCTTTCACTATTACACCTCTGAGGAGAAAAAAAGCAATTACTAGAGATAAGAGGGCCTGGAAGCACTGCTGTTACTTATCAAAACATATGTGATTCGTGTGGTTACTTACTCTAATACTCAAAGCTGTTTGGAGTGCAAGAAATTGAAGTCCCCTTCCCCCACCCAAACACAATCACGTAGAAGAGGGTTCTTTTTTAAAAGGGGGGGTGGAGGGGGACAAAAAAATACATACCCAAGGAAAAGAAACTAATTTCAAAGTAGTTTAAAACTCTGAATTTCAAAATATTTCTTTTACTCATTAGGTAATCCTCCTCTGAAAGGTGATTTTATGTAATACAAAATTAAAATTAATACATAATATTCATTAATATGCTAAGTATCTTTCTAAGAAACAGGTAGACTTTCTAAGAATGTAAAAGAGAATGTCATATAGGCAGTTGATATCTGAGCAGACATTAGTGAAAATTTCCCATTAATGTATTTATATGAGTTGAAAGGCGATAAAGAATTGTGGTCTAAAACACAGCCTTCAGGGTCCGCCTTGGGCTCTGGGTCCCAGAGCAAGTGGTTTAACCTCTGTAAGTCTCCAATGTGTAACCCCCAATAGAGTGTTGAGAGGATTAAGCAGGTAATGCATGTAAAGCACTTGGCACTTTGCCTGCACCCAGTAAGCATTGGAATAGTAGGAGCTATTATTTTGTAATGTGTTCTCCTGAAAGACCAGTGGCAGGAAGTAGAGAAGAAAACACTTGAAATGTAATATTCTTTGTATGTTTGAGACCACTGCGAAGGGGACTCATGATGCTAAAACGGTATGTAGGCACTATTGCAATTTCCAGGGAGGTTCAGATATACAAATTGACCACGAAGATGTTGCATATGAAAATAATTATTTCTGGAAACACCCTTGTAACATGTTCTACATAAACACCATTCGGATTCTCTGTCCCCAGGCACGGCAGGCGGAACTGTGCCCACATCAGTGCTGTCCTATTCAGATTACATATCCAGGCCCGAGGACCACACCAGTGTCATCCGCTTTGACAAAGATGAGCGCGAGAAAATGTGTCGCATCATTGTTATTGATGACTCCTTGTATGAAGAGGAGGAAACATTCCATGTCCTTCTGAGCATGCCCATGGGTGGGAGGATTGGATCAGAGTTCCCAGGGGCTCAGGTTAAGATCGTCCCTGACAAAGATGATGGTAAGTACTAATTTAATTGAAAATTATTCCTCCTACCAGGCAGACCAACATCAGGCACAAACTGTGACAGACAAATGAGAGTGTAAAAAAATTATAGCATGCATGTTTTTTTATGTTTGGTTTTATAGTGTGATTAAGTTTCCAAGTTGGCTGCATCAATTTGTCTTTCTTGATTTAATATTTTTAAAAGGCAAAAGTCACACTTAGGTATTTTTTTTCTCTGTACAGTTTTCTTTTACAATGCCATTTACCATTAAATGATTAAACTTTTCCAATTTCATGAAGAAGAATTGAAGCAATTGTAATCAATGTATTTCCTTTTTGTTTTGTCTTGCTTTTAAAAGCTTATATTTTGCAATGTTAATCTCAGTATTTGAACTTGTTTAACAAAGAAACCCATGCGACAAGACTGTTAAATAACTAGAAAGATAATAAATGTATGGAAAATGAAATCCAACAGGCAGCTCCCTGCCGCAAAGAGGGAGGAGGGTTTATCCTAGACCACTCTTTCTGAGGGAAACTCATTTACCATGAAATAATCCCACTTTTGGAATAGAAAAAGGAGCAGAAGGGTCTTAATCTTCCCAGCTCAAGAAATAAGTTTGTGCCTAATAGGGCACCAGGCTGGCTCAGTCGAAACAGCATGTGACTCTTGATCTTGGGGTTGTGTGTTAGAGCCCCACATTGGGTGTAGAGATTACTTAAAAAAAAATAAAACCTTAAAAAAGGAAAATAAGAAATAGCTTATGCGTTGAGAAAAGAGAAGAATAAATGCAAAAGTACAAAAGACATAGACAACAGAAAACACTGTTTGTTTCATCTGGCTAATCTTTATCCTTACCGTTTGCCTGACTTTCAAAGCCAGAAAGTCTCTTCAAGTAAGAGAGTTAGTTTCCTTCAGCCAAGTAGAATCTCCCACATCCATTATGTACTCCCCAACATAGTATAGCTGACCTTAATTGCTATCACTTGACAAGAGGTCTTTCTGTTTCGCTGTTGAAAGTCATCTTAATACATCTACCATATACTTCTTTGCACAAATATCATTAAGAGAAATATGGAAACAAAAATGTCTTTTCCCTTTTTCCATGAATCAAAATGTCTCTAGGGTATGTATTTGCTACTTTAAGACATTAATCTTCCTGCATTAGGGCAAAGCACTTTGGTTTGGAATCTTTGTTTTTTATTGAATCACTCAACTTCCACTGATGTCCAACGTTGGGCATGACGTAGTGATTAACTGGACAGGAAAGTCTGAAGAATAATGTTTGGGCTTCTAGCTAGGGCAGTTGAGTTAACAGTGGTCCAGTTCACCAAGCTAGGGAGAACAGGGAAAGGATGGGTTTAGGGATGAAACGATGAGTTCATTTAGAACATGTTGGTTTGAAGAGCCTGCATGGTTTCAAAGTGCTGGACATGGAGTAGGAGAATGGAGATATGGGTCTGGAGATTAGGACGGACATAGTTGTACACTAGAGACATTGTTGCTTGTATCTCCATTGATAATCATAAAATCATGGGAGAATATATAATTGCTTTAGAGGACACGCAAAAGTAGCCCTCATATGATTTATAATATGGGCATATTCTATTCAATTCTCTTATTTTAAAGGACAGAGTGCATTCCATGAATGCAAAGGATACAATGCGAAATGATGAAGAGGAAGGTAGTCATTGTAAGGGTATGAAATCCCAGTAAAGAAAATGCTAGGAAGAATCTAAGAATCAGACACATTTCTGTGTCTAACTGCTGTAAAGCATTATAAATTGGTATTATCTCTCATGCAACAAGCTAGGTCATTACCTTAATTTTTCTTGCTTGTCCAAAATTTTTAACAAGTCTATTTGAGGGATTTTTTTTCAACATGTAAATATTTCACTTATTTTTTTTAAATGATATGAAAGAGAAACCCAAAGCTTATGTAAGAGGAGTTTGCTTTGTTATCATCTTTGTTGGAATACTTCACATCTTACTAGCTGTCTGGTCAGATTTTATTCATGTCTCTAATACTCCATCAGTAAAATGGGGATACTAATTTTACCTACATTTTTTTCATTTTGGAAGTTGACATCTTATAAGTGTGTTTTGCCTGTCACATACATAATTTATAAATGAAAACAATACTGCTAGCCATGAAGAACTTTCATCATGGAGAGAGGAAAGAATGCTGGTTTAATGGGGAGAAAGTCAAATTTCACGCATGAGCAGTAATACCGATACAAACAGTTGTCCCTTCTGAACACTTATCGTGTACCAAGAACTTTACATGAATTATCCAGTTAAATCTCAAAACCACTCTAGGAATAGGTAGGTCTCTCCTACCCTTGGCCGATGGAAAAACTGGACTCAGGCTAAGAAAATTGCTTAGGATCACACAGATGTAAAGTGTTGGATATATGTCCTAAATTTATGTCTGTTTCACTCAGATTTGATGTGCTTCATCACTAGGCTATAATGAATCCTGAAACTCATCAAGGGGATTAAAATATAAGTAACACCTAATGACATAACTGAAGGGAGGCAATTGTCATAGAATCTAGAAAAGAATAAATATAGGTCCACACTGGTAGGGAGGGGAAACGTATTGTTTCTGAGGAGAACCAATCTTTCAATCACTAAAAGTCATGTAATTGGAGTAGGGAAAATGTTCAAGCCTGTTACGTATCTGGATGAAATATTCCTCCTGACTTTCCAACACTCTTTGCTCTGATTGCATGTCTATTTCTGTGATAATGGGTACACTAGATGACAAATATCCAACCATTCCCTGACTAATAAGAAATAAATTCTTTGTAACTTTGTAACTCAGAGCAATTGGAATTTTAAAAAGTGAATTGATTCTCCAAAGCTAGATTATTCCTCAATGAAGTGAAGAGATGTTGTTTCTGTGCCTGCATAGGAGAAGATCAAGACCTGGACCACAAGTGACTCTTTTCAGGTCCCAGTATCAGAAGATCTCACCCAAAACCAAGGGTTTTCTCTGTGCACACTCTCAGTGTATGAGAGTAGAACAAGGGCTCAAAGTGCAGAAACACACCTGGCCAAATCTGTATTGAATCTTTAAGAAACAGCTGAAGCCTTCATTGTGTTTGGAAGAGACTTTCACACACACTGACATAAGAATAATGCTGTCATTTTCTGCGGCTTTAAACGTCCTCCATCACTGTCCTCAGTCCTCAATACTTCAGTAACGGTTATGGCCTCTGTTCACTGGGAAGAGTATTAAGTCGGGGCTAACAGTATTTCACTAATCTTTGCTGTCCGTCTGTGGAAGTTAATTAAGGAACATTCAAACTGAATCCATTTTCTGCTTTTGTGCAACAACCCCCAGGGGTTTTAGCTAAAGTGGCTGGCTTCCTCAACCACCCTGGACAAATTACCATTCTAGATAAGAGCCGCTGGGACACGTTAAGAGGCGGTATGGTGAGCCCTATGGTAAATGTAACTCAGTTGAGTGCCATTCAGAAGCTTACTGACATCAGAAAAGCTTTCTCAACTGTAGGACTGCTTTAGAGAAGAAAAACATTTCTAATACTAGAAAAATACATTGTGGTATGGTGTGTGGGTGAAATATGTTTTATTCATTTGTGCTGAGCTGAAAGACCTGGTCACCATCTTTTTTCTTCTTTAATACCATTATTTGCATTAGGGTAAGCTCCAATTAAGCAAAGCCAGGCCAGTCATTGGAAGGAACGGCCAAATTCAATTAAAGTAACAGCCTGACAAAAAACAAAGTTACATTCTGATTTAGTGTGCTTGAGTTAGAACGATATTAAAAATCAAGGTATGGGAAAATGAGTCTCTAGCTGCTTAGAATATTAATTCATTGCAGCCATTAGCAGACTATTTAAAATAGTTGGTGACGCTAACTAAGGATTTAGTGAATGCCAACGGATGTTCAGTGAGTGAAAGGTATTGTCAGAGTGCACTGGATGATAAAGATTATACCAGGTTTTCCGCATGGCTAGGATTCTAGATATAATGATGTAGATATTCTACACTTGGAAAACAACAATAACATGAAACAATGTATGAAATATCCTGCCATCTAAAAAAAATAGAATCACACATATCATACACACACACAGCAAATATTTGTTGTGCATTTACGAAGAGTAATAGGCGGAGGCTACAGAGACATTTAAGACATAGGCCAGAATCTCACAACGTGTACAGTCTGTTGGGGAGAAAAAAAACTAAGTGCATAGAAGGTTAAATGAGAATCATTCATTTCAATCATAATTTGAGACAGTAAAAGGGAGACTAAGAAGGCAGAGTGGGATTAAAAGCAATTGCATGATCACTTTGTGAGTCAGAGGAGGAAAAGAGGAGAGCTTCACAGGCAGCAAGGATTTAGGTAAATGGAAAACAGAGCAAAGTATTCCAAGATTACGTGGAATAGGCAGAGCTCTGGGAGGGCAGAGCTCCGGGAGCAGTGGACAATCTAGTTGGGCCAGGTTGCCTTTCTGAGAAAGGTTGAGTGCTCCAGTCCTTGGGTTAACTCTTGGCCCTGGGCTATAGATAGACTTTGCTATTCTCTAGTAAAGGAGTCTTGACCGATCCACTTTTCTTCTCGGGTCTGTTTTCCTCATTTGAAACATGAGCATATTATCACCTGAATTTCTTACCTTTCAGAATTTTTGTGAGGACCAAACATGATCTGTATGGAGGCACTTTAAAAACCTAGCTAAAGAAAAGAAAGGTGGGCATCATGAACAGTAGAGTCTGAGAAAGAGATTAAAGCATATCGTGGGTGCCATTGAATGCGATAAGGAGTTCCAAATTTACTGGGTAGGGAGCTCCTGGAAGTGTTTGAACAAGAGAGCGCAATAATCAGAGCTGTATTGGGAGGTTATTAATTAGATAGCCGTGGAAGTGAACAGGATTGGAACCAAAAGTGTAGAGTGAGACAGTGAGGCTGGCAAGGAAACAACCTATTGCTAAAAATACCTGCTATGACTTGGATCTCATGCAGGTAAGAGGGAGGAGGGGAATTTAAAAAATATGTTTCTAAAAAACCTGCTTGACAGGTTCAAAGAAGGGAGGTACCATTCATTATGGGAGGCGAGGGAACCAGCCAAGGGAAAGGAGATTGGAAGAAGGTGAGAAATTCTATTTAAACACACCCAAGTTCAAGTTAGCTATGGCTTCACGCCAGTGAAACTGGGCAGTAGGCCCCCATGAATATGGAACTGACTAAGCTGGAGTTAGGGATCTGTGTTACATACACAGTTGCACACCTGATGTGACAATTGAAATCAGTAGGATTCACAAGAAAGAGAGGAGAAGGTAAAACGGTAAATCACTATGCAGTACAATTTCACATATATTTCAGTAAGTTAAGTGTGTAAAGTAGAATAAAGGTTACTAGAATATTTATCTACTAAATATTAATATACAGACTTGGGGGCTGTTAATTGCAAATAAATCATTAAGTATCACTTGTTACATAGCAAGAAAATTGTGGGAATATGCAAAACAAAGCACATTATTGGAGTTGCCAAACAATAAGTACACTTTTAGGCCATTTAAACTGGTTTTAAATGTTGCCTCTTTTTAAAATAACTTAACATCGGGGCATCTGGGTGGCTCAGTTTGGTTAAGCGTCCAACTCTTGGTTTCAGCTCAGGTTATGATCACAGGGTTGTGAGATCGAGCCCTGTATCTGGCTCCACATTCACAGGGAGTCTGCTTGAAGATTCTCTCTTTCTGCCCCTCCTCCCCTCTAAAATAAATAAATCAATCTTTAAAAAAAAAAATAACTAACATTAAAATAGTGTGGTTTAGTTCCCTCATCTTATACAACTTCTCAGGTAAATTTAAGCCATTTTATGGTAAAAAGTTACTTCGTACTATTTTTTGAAATTATAATGGTTTCAGGAGGGGGGTGCAAAATTAGAGGCTTAATTCATTATTAAGAAACTCATGAGTGGGAGAAGGTAAGAAAAAGAGCATTTGTGAATGTGAATGAGTGGGTCAGTCACTAAATCTGAGTAGGAGGGTCCAGAGAACTGAGACTTCCCAGGTTTGACCTTTGGGAGGACGCTCAGGGTCCCTATTCCTGGTCCTGTCTGCCTAATTGTGAACCTGGCTGGCCCCAGCGCCCAGCAGGCTAGCTGTAAACAGGGAGCCACTCCACAGTAGGCTGAGGTACAAGGGCATGTATTAAAATAAGGCAAACGAGGGGCGCCTGGGTGGCTTAGTCGTTAAGCGTCTGACTACAGCTCGGGTCGTGATCCCAGGGTCCTGGGATCGAGTCCCGCTTGGGCTCCCTGCTCCGTGGGAAGCCTGCTTCTCCCTCTCCCACTCCCGCTGCTTGTGTTCCTACTTCGAGTCCGAAGGCAATTCCTTAGCAATAGGAGTACATTTGACTCAACCGGTTACGGTCAGGAGCTCTAAAGGACCTTGCCGCTCTGCTTCCGTGAACTCCCTTCGCCTCCTGAAAACTGTTGACACGGTGCACTGCTCGCCGCGGGAAAGGCACGGAGAGCTTTGTTCCACTCTGCGCACGCACTCTTGGCAAGCAGCCACCTGAATCTCTCCTGCTAGACGCATGAAAGCATTCACCACCGCCACCAGAAGAGACAGAGGCTCCAGAGCTCTTTAGGAGACCAGCTAACCATTTTATATAGTTTACACTGAAGAATGACCTTGTGGCCCCCAACAAAGTGAGCACAGGGAACCGGGGCCAGGACGCAGGGCCAGTCAACCCAGAAATAAACTCTCACATTCATGGGGTGTAAGTTTGCAGGCATGTCATTGGCTAGGGTGGTTGTAAGATGTTAAGATTGTGATACTGAGTAGGACCATACTGTTGACAAGATGAAATTAACTCCTGTCTTTCTTTCTTAGGGCTTCATAGATAATCATATATGTCATAAAATAATAATCACTGACATGAGCATCTTCGGTGTGCTAAGCCTTTTCCTTGAATTATGTTGTTTCACACAAGGACACACAAACTACGGGCAAGGTTTTATGATGCCTCAGTGTCCTCATTTGTGAGTGGTTAGGTAACTTGTTCAGGGTCACATAGCTGGTAAGCATTGAGCTAGGAAGACCAGAGTGACCATGGAACTAACCACTAGGCTGGCTTCTGATTGATTCTACGCTGTTCTACTCAAAGATAGTAGGAGGTATCCTAATAGAGAACTTGACAAGATGAAACAAGCTATATACTTTTATATGCATATAGCACCCGAGAATCCTGGAATAATTAAAATGCTGACAGTTATAGGCTTTAGGCGTGAACTCTGTACATAAACCATTCAGGTTCACCTTTTACCAGTTTGAATTCCGAGGATCATTAGGAAAGCATAGTAGTACCTTCTGGTACTTTAACTGGACGAGGAGCAGCATTGATTTTTCCCCATCATTTAGCAATCTGCCCACTTCTGGAAGGATCAGGTTTGGGCTCTCTTGTCAAATCCTTATGGGTGAATGCCGTCTCATGTTTGTTTTGTCTTGTTCATGGTAACACTAAATGCCTGACTCTCATCTTTTCCACACAGGAGAGTGGGCACTGGCCATGTAATACCATCTTGTAGAAATCAAAGGATCTGTATTGCTGATTTATTATCACTAAAACCCTGGAAGTAGATCACTAAATCTTTGTAGAAACCTCGAGATCTCAGTCACAGACGAATTCCATTTTAGTGCTAAAAATCACATAAATCTGAGAAGTGACTTCTCACATACTCAACTTACAGATTTTTGTGAGGTTAAAATTATTAAAAGTATTACAGTAAAAATAATAAAAACATAAGAGGTTGAGTAATTAGAAAAGACCTCTTAATAAATGCAATTGTTAGCATCAGAAATTGCAAATTATTCTCCAGAAACAGAGGTCTAGTGCCTCCTCTTGTTGAAATCATAACACACAAAGAAAATGCCGATAAGCCCAAAGCTACAACTCAGCTGAAGTAGGAACTTCAAAGCTGTGACCCTCACGTCCCATGATGTAAGGAGAGGCCAGAGTCTGTGAAATACAAAGAACTTACACAGGCATGATGATTCATTGACTAAGTCCAGACAAGGTGTATGTACCTGTGGTCTGTTGTGGAAAACATGCTCTTCATAAATTTCATTATTAAATGGACAACAGCATCTCCTTTTATGGTATTAGAAGGAAAAAGTAAGGAAAAAAATTTGGAATATGTGTACTATTTTCTGACACTGTTGATCTACCGGTTCGTTGGTCAGTGTAGAAATGTGACTCTTGTTCGTTTGCTTCTTTATAAAACCTCCCAGCACCCAGAAGCAGTTCTCCTGGAATTAGGGCTCCCTACTGGGTGGCCAGGTCCTCTGTGCACGTTCCTTTCTCTCTATGGATACATGTTACCTTTCACAGGATTCAGATGGGTTTTATGAATTCCCTAAGCAACAGGTCTTCATTCTGTCTTACTGAAGCAGACATTTGGATCTTTTTTCTCCCATTATTCCTATAAATCCTATACATACCTTTCTTGTAATTGGCCTTAAATCTTCCTTTAAATGCTATAGAGAACCTTATTACTACTGACCTAAAGAGATACAAGATTGCCCGGTAAAGAATATGGGTAATATCATTTGATAAAACTAGTGACCTATATCATTATTATATCAAATAATCACAATAATAATCTATATTGGGAATATAAAATGTAGTAAAACTAAAAATACCTCTTTTCTTTAGGCCATTTGAAGCACTTAAAATTTGTCCTGTCCTCACTTCACATATTTATTACACCTTACTAAGCGCTGGGCACTCTCCAAAGCACTGAAGACACAGCAGTGAACAAGATGGGGCCAATCTACAGGGGCAAACAGATTCAACATGGCGAACAGTAAGACCAGGCTCCCCATGTAATGGGAGTTTTCAAAGGAGCATCCAGTGTGGCCTCAGTTCCGGAAAGGCCAGGTCTCCTCCACACAAAGAACTACGAAGACTGAGTCACGCGAGTTGGCAGCTCACAAATTGATGTGCATTGTCACATGTCCCCTTAAGCTGTGACAGTCTCTCAATTGTGAAGACAACTGCACAGTTCGGAATGGGCCAAGTCACAGTCCAGATCAGCAGTCGCCGAGTTTAAACACAGTCCTGTGAAAAGAAATTAAATGGTTGGCAGAGCTTTATTAGCTAGTACTTTTTTAAAAAGTCGGAATAGTCAGAATATAGGCATTGTGAGAGAAAAAGAGCTCTCTTTTTACACCTACCCGGGTTGCGATATATCTCAGCTTCAATTTCTGTGAGGGTGTTTCACAAACAGTCTGTGTCACACTCCCAGGAAGTACACCACAACGCAAAGCTCTGTGCTCAAAATGCCAACAAGAAGCTCATTCTTTTCTCCTCCTCCACCTCCTCCTTCTTCTCCTTCCTCGTCGTCTTCTAGAATCACACCTATTTAGAGGGGTGATTTTCAAGAGCACACTCATTGCCAGGGAGAGCTTGAAAAAGCCATAGCCAGAAGGGTTCTTCGCATTCTCACTGCTGCAAGGGGGTATCCTATACATACAAGATACGATTATAAATAGTATAGGTGTGAGCTTTACACCTTGTAGGCCGAGGGTGCATGGTGTACAGCTCAGTGAACTGATGAAATACTATCTACACTATGCATCAGGGTTGAAAGAGACACAATTTTAAACCCACTTTCCAGAGGATCTCTGTCTTCCTACCGAATCTAACTAGCATGTTTTAACTGACACTGGTCCAGAATGCATCTTTTGAAGTTCTTTAAAATGTCAGTATGTCTAAATACCAGTGTTACTGGATCCAGTTCAGTGTACTGAGGGGACAAATAAACTACCAGCAGGAGAAGATGTTTGATTAAGTCTCTGAGGAGAGCTTCATTACTTTGTTCAAAACACTGCATCCCTTGACATTTCTGTGTAGAGGGAAGCACCATCAAACCCTTGTGTTACAATTATGGAAAACCCAATAATTTACTTATGTGTGGATCTTCTTTTTCTTTTTAAACAGTAAAGGGAAAGTATGTTATCATGGGTCTAGTGACTTGACTTCTGAAAGAAATCAAAGCAAATTGGGAAAACACAAAACAAAGTAGGACAGGTGGTTCTTGCTCTAACCTGGCTTTTCTCCTGTATTCCTAATCTTGGTAAGCAATTCTACCAGTGCTAGACTCCTTTCTCTCACTCCCCACCCCAAATCCCTAATTCTGCCTCTTTTATATCATTTTTTTTTTAGATGAAGACCTCTTTTTTTTTTAAGATTTTATTTATTTGACAGAGAGAGACACAGCAAGAGAGGGAACGCAAGCAGGGGGAGTGGGAGAGGGAGAAGCAGGCTTCCCATGGAGCAGGGAGCCCGATGCGGGACTGGATCCCAGGACCCTGGGATCATGACCTGAGCTGAAGGAAGATGCTTAACGACTGAGCCACCCAGGCGCCCCTGCCTCTCTTACATCTTTGAATACTATATCCTTGCTCTCTTTGCCGTCGGAACTGCCACCACCTCTTCCAGCCAGCTTCATACTTTGCCCAGCTGCTGTTAACTAGTCTCCCTGCTTCCAGTTTGCCCACCCCCAGCCTATCCATCCTCCACACCCCCTAAACACTCATTTTATCACGGCCGTACACTTCTTAAAACTGAGCACACCTTGAGGCGCCAGTGGCTCAGTCGGTTAAGCATCTGACTCTTGATTTCTGCTCAGGTCATGATCTCAGGGTCGTGAGATGGAGCCCCACACCCAGCGCAGAGCCTTCTTAAGATTCTCTCTCCTTCTTGCTCTGCCCTCTCCCCCACTCATGTGCATGCACAGGCTCGCTCGCTCTCTCTCTCAAAAAAAAAAAACAAAAAAAAAATATACCTTTCACATGACAACTTCTAGGCCCCTTAGCTTGGCACCCAAGGTCCTGTGTGACCTGGCCATTTCTTTGTTTTTCTCCTTCCCCCACCTCCTCACCCCGGGCAGTGTCCCAAACATGCCAAATGCTATGCAGTCCCGAGATGTGTGAAGCTCTGTGTTGCTGCTTCTGCTGGGGACATCCTCCCACTCCACCTCCTCATGCTTTCCTGTCTAGTATCAGTGCTGCAAAATCCAGCTGCTAATAAGATTAATGATTTACAGGCACCACGTGGCACTTACAATGTGCAGGTAATGTGCTGAGCATTTAATGGCCATTTTCTTATTTTGTCCTATAAAAGGAAACACCCACAATTAAGGGACAGGGGAGAGATGAGAGAATAACCAGAGGAGAGTGGTATTACAGAAGGAAAAGGATAAAGAGATTCAGGAAGACAGGTATGGTCTACAGCGTTACATTCTGCGGGGAGAGAAAAGAACACAGGTTCGCAGTATGCAATTGGATTTAGCAAAGAAGAGGGCACCAGTCAACTTGGAGAGAGGGTTTCCAGATGCTTTGGAAGATGAAGCCAATGACCAATAAGTTTCAACGTTAATGGGAGCTGAAAAAGTTAAAGATAATGGATAGTCTTTTAAAGTTATTATTCAAGGGAAAGGAAGAAAGGAAAATCTTTCAGATCAAATAGTGATGCTTGTGGCTGTGAACGAAGGTGTGGTAGTATTGAGGGAAAGATTATTTATGATAATCTTAAATTGGGAAGAATGAACAAGGAGATAGATACAATTTATAACATCAATAATTAGCAAGATCAGGTAACACAATTCAAGCAATTAGAATTGCTTCATGTGTGGAGACTATATGCCTGGGAAGCCATACTGCCTGGTGTCTAATCCTGGCTCTGTCTTAGGAGATATATCACCTGTCAAGACCCAGTTTCTGGGGCGCCTGGGTGGCTCAGTCATTAAGCATCTGCCTTCGGCTCAGGGCATGATGCCAGGGTCCTGGGATGGAGCCCCACATTGGGCTCCCTGCTCCGCGGGAAGCCTGCTTCTCCCTCTCCCTCTGCTCCTCCTGCTTGTGTTCCTGCTCTCGCTATCTCTCTCTCTGTCAAATAAATTAATAAAATCTTTAAAAAAAAAGACCCAGTTTCCTCATGATAACACCTATCTCATAAGGCTGTCATGAAGAATAAATAAGTTAACGTATGTAAAGTACTTAGAACACCAGTATGTTTAGTTAGCATTATTATTGTCAAGACAACAGTGCAATAGGGTATTTACTTTCTGTTTCAACTACTGGACCAGAAACTCTTCAAAGAGAAGGGCTGTGTCTCCATTGGTATGGCCAGCATGGATCATGGTGCTTAGCCCGTAATAGGTGTTCGATAAATATGTGATAAATAAATGGATGAATGCCTAGAGATAGCAGGCTGACCAGGGCTACTTACTATTTTTTTCTAATATGAAAAAAAGGCAAAACAGAATAGAGCTCTGTTTATCAAAAATAAAAAAACATTTCATGTCTTTACAAAATGCTAAAACAAGAACAAAATGTGTACATTTTAAGAACAAAATGGGTACCTTTTAGCTCACTTGAATTTTTGAGGTCCTTCTCAACCAACCAATGTTGGTTTCCCACCTAAGGGTTGAAAAGAGGCATTGCCATTGCCCCCTGGACAACTCTGTCCACTCCAGTCTCTATTCAGCTGTTAGATTATAGATGCTCAGCAGCTTCTTAGTGACACTATATTTATCTGAACACTAACGGTCTTGAATTGGCTTTTAAGTTTCCCTATATAAGCCATTTATTTAGCTGCCCAATTCCATTACTGACCTCCTTTCTGAGCTACCCTTTAACCACTAAGATCACACATCTCAGCCACAACTGTTCCTGAATCCCAACTCAAGATGTATGGAGAGACACCCTAGGAGGTGATATGGCTTTATTTTATTTTATTTTTGAGAGAGTGTGTGTGTGTGCACAAGCAGGGGCAGGGGCAGAGGGAGAGGGAAAGAGAGAATCCTAAGCAGACTCACCACTGAGCACAGAGCCCGACGCAGGGCTCAATCTCATCACCCTGAGATCATGACCTGAGCTGAAATCAAGAGTTGGGCGCTCAACCAACTGAGCCACCCAGGCGCCCCTATGGCTTTATTTTTTAATTTTACTTCTTTAAAAAATTAGTTTTTGATTCTCTATAAATTAAAACAAAACACAAGTTCGAATGATTAAACAAGGTGCTATCTTAGGAGGTCCTGTATGTTACTGAGTACATTTTATCTGAATGTAAGAAGTCATATGAAAAATCATAATGTCTACATTTTTATCATCTTGGTTTAGGGTTTATCCTTAGTTTGCAAACCATTTCTGAGACAAGAGTGGTCTTCTAACTATTTTTCCTTGAGAGAAAGCAACTATTTTCTCTTCAATAAAGAATGCAGGAAGTGAGCATGAACAGGTTACGTGAATGTTAAATGAGAGAAAACGGTGCCAACTAGTATCATATTGACAAGGAAAACACCAGTCTCCAAGAAGGGCAAGAAGAATGTGCACAGACCTGAAAGCTTGGTGATACGACTTCACACAGGCCCAACTGGATTATCCCCATATTGTAGACCAGAAAGCCAAGAACCAAAGAGGCTGACTTTGCCAATGTCAGGCATTTCAGAAGTGCCTAAAAAGAGACTAGCACCCATGGCTTGTGGAACAGTTGTGCGTTTTTACCCCACCCAAACACAAAAGGATGGAAGACTCTTGGGACCCCTTTCATGTACTACACCAGAAGTGATGGAGCAAAGGCAAAGCTTCTACTGTGCAGCACTCACAAGGAGGAACAAGGAAGAAGGATTCTTACGATAAAGGAGCACATTCCTCTCAGTTTGAAATGGAGTCGTTTTGGCTATTTATTCTGGAGTCCCTTCCTTTGCCGCCTGCGGGCATGTTCCAAGTGTCAACTGTTGAGTAGTCTGTGGTCAAGATTATTTATTTTTCAAGTGTCAACCACATGCTTTTATTCCTGAGACCTCACACAGATTGTGTTTGACATTATGTTGGTCATAATCTTTCTTCGTGCAGCTGTTGGGATTCCCACATAAATCACCCTGATGTCAGAGTCTCCATTGATTCTGAAATCTTGCTTGTAAAGTTCACTTTAGTCAGTAGGAATAAAAATGTACACATTTGCCTTCTGATCGGTGGTTTTTGGAGCAGTAACAGTTTTAAAGGTATAGGGAGTTTGAGCCTAAAGTGATACCTCATTTTCTTCCCCTCCTATGATGATATATATATATTTTTTTGATGAAGAAATTTATCGTCACAACTGAAGAATAATGAGCCTAATATTCTAGTTTTCTCTTACATAGACTATTGTGTCCCTCTCTTGTCACTCAAGGAGACTCTCATTACACATCTTTAAAGAAAATACTCTAAAAATGTTCACCTCTCCAGGTATTTAATTGTGTTCAGAGAAAGAAGAAATATGATTCTAGGCATTCTCATGTGACTGGCAGAGGCAGGCACTCAGTAAATGTGGCAATTATTTTGTTATATTACTGTGACAGTAACTATAATATTAATTGGTGTATTCTCCTTCACAAGAGGAGCTTCGGAGCCAAAATGATTACTTTAGATAAGAAACTCTGGAAGCAGTTAATCCTCCTCGCTTATGTCTCCACGCATTTTTTGATGACCCCCTCCTATGCCGGGCTGCGCGCTTCTCCTTGGAGTTTACAGATGAACAATACACGGTTTCTGCCTTTGGGAAGATCTAATGAAGGCCACGAATGAGTGCATGAGTCATTTGAATATAGCGTGTCAGGTGCAGTGTGAGCAGTGTTGGGGGCAGGGCTGGCTTGGCAGCTGTCAGTGGGGAGTAGGGTATATAGAAGAAAGGAAAGACAAATTTTGCAGGGCCTTGGGACTCAAAGATAATGGTTTCTTTGAAGGTGAAGTAAGAGCTCAGTTCCCTCGAGAGTGTACTCATCCACAACACTGTGAAATACCACAGCAAGTCGGTAAAGATGCCAGAAACTGTTAAGAGTAAAAAAATGTCTTAAAGATTTTGACAGGAGAGGACAGACTTTTTGTTCTCTGATTAATCTTTTTTTCTTTAATATTTTGCAGCTATGTTTAAAGGAGGTATGTTATGCAGGTTAACCCTCGTTTAGTATTAGTCTTTTTATTACAAAAGTATTACATGAATACGAAAAAGAAGTACATCAGCTAAATGGGGAGTGTCTGGTTATGTCTCTCACCAAACCCACACCTCTTCTTTGAGGTCGCTTGAGTGCGATGTGTGGATTTTTTATATACACACTTAGATGCACACATTTATCCAATCACTTTGATTAGAGGTAATTACTGCTATAGTGAAGTGGCAACCAGCACATATTCTAGAAGCAGAGGGTCTGATTTCCTTTCATGTACTGGCTATTGATCTTAAATGTCTGGACTTGATTAGCAGTCATCATCAGTAATGTGGAGATGGTAATAGTACCTACTTCAAAGGGTAGTCAGGAGGCTTAAATGAGATATATGTATTAGAACAGCTCAGACGCACTGAAAATAAGTATTTGTTATTCCTACATGATCATATTATACATATTACCTCATGCTATGTTTGTTTCACAGAGCAGCATATCATGAAAAGCTTTTTATACCAGCACACATAAACCCTGTTTATTCTTTTTAGTGGCTACATAGTATTCCACAGAGTGGCTGTAACATCTTTTTCTATCACACAGGTGCTGTAAGTAAATATCCTTTCTCACATACCTGTCATTTAATTGTCTAATATTTATCATTACTTTTGGTTTTAGATGGGACAATATACCTATGAATAGAAAATATCTGTAAAATACAATGAAAATAATGATTCATGTTTATTGAGATCCTGTGACGAGCCAAGCACTTGTACCTTTAGGTTTAATTAAATATATTATCTCTGTGAAAATTAGAGGATGCTCTCCTCTGGCTTCTTAACCACAAATAATTGGGAATCTTCATCTGCCCTAAAGGAAGGATCCACAGATGTAAATACAGCATGCTCGTGTATCGTTTTTGAAGAAACATATCATCCAAGAGTCTTGAGAAAGATAGCAAATGAAAGCAGAGAGAAGGATTACGGAGCAGAGCAATCGGTTGGTGAAAGCAACTACGATTGACAACATGGATGCCCTTTACAGTTAAAAAGCTGCCCCATTGACAAAGCTGGATACCCCCTACTCATCCACTTCTTATCGCTGGCCACATTTAATTGATCACAAAGCATTGCCACTCTATTTTTGAGACTCTTCTTGAAGCTGAATTCTCAATTTTCCCACCTTCAGGCCCTATCTTAAACCTCACCAACACTTCCATCCATTGTAGTTCCGTAACCCTTTTCTAGCCTCTAATCTCGCCCTTCCTCTATCATCCTGGGTCCCCTTTTTGCAAAGCAAGTCCTGATTGTGTCACTTTTCGCTTAAAAATCAATGACTGCCCATTATCCATAGTGCTTGGCATCGAATACAAGAACGCACACAGCCACCACTCGTAACCTCAACTTCAGCCTTCATCTTTGCGCTCTCAAGAACTCCATATAGTTGAGCCACACTGCACATGCTCAGGACTTGGCTGCTTCTAATCCTTTAGAGATGTCCTTCCTTTTCACTGCTGTCAAAACCTGCTCAGCCTGAATACAGAGGATTTTTCTTGTTCGGGATGCCATCCTGCTGCCTTCAGCACACTACAACCCATGGAAAACCTCTGCACCATAGCACCTGGTGCGGTCCCTGTGCCCCCGTGCCACCCCCCCCCCCCCACGATTCTCAGACTCCAGTGTGCAGGCTGTTCACCTGAGACAGTAAATCTTTTGAGATTTTGATTTTGTTGATTTGAGGTGAGACCCCAGGAATTTACATTTTTAAAAACGCCTCAGGGACTTGCAATACAGATAAGTGACCATCTTTGGGAAACCTTGCCATAAATAAAGAGTAATGTTTAGGAAATTGTAAATTGCATCCCATTGGGTTGAGAAATCCATTAGTGGGTCATGACCAGTTTTTTCTTCTCCTCTGTTTATGCGATAATCATTTAGGATAGAAACAAAAATAAAAAGTTACACAAAAAAAACCCACAACGCACTCCTAGAAGGCAGGATGCTTAACAGTATTTGTTGAATAAAGAACATTCTGGAAGACTTTCAAATGCTATTAGATGGTGGAAAATTCTGATGAGCATAACATTTAAACTTTATTTTAAACTTATATAGACCCTGGAAAAGACAAAATCAGAGTTTTGGAGTGAAGCTAGATTGACAGTAAAATCTCTGATAACATTATCCTTTTGGAGAAAAGCTCACCATATATTCTCAGCTGAAATCTTGGGAAGATTCAGTCCTTAAATTATCAGCATTCTAGACATGTACTGACTTTTCTTTATGCTCTCTGAGAAAATTATAGTTGGCAAGAAAAAGAAATGTCAAAACATGCCTTTAAACTGATACATACTCCTAAGCTTTCCCCTTAAATACACATTTGAACTTTATTTTCCAACAAGAATTTTGAAAATGCTTTTTAAAGCCTAGCTATGAGGTCATTCTTAAGAATGTATGTTTATGTATTTAAAGTATTTCTTGAAAGAAAAGTAAGGAAAGGCCCAGTCAAAATTATTTAAAACTAATTTTTTGAAGATGTTATTTATAGGAGAAAGTTCATCATATTTTCCCCCCTGGTTTTTCTTATTTACAAAATAATACATGCTACTTGAAAAAAAAGTTAAGTGTATGTATGTAATTAATGTATGCTAGAAATGTGTAGCAAAGGAGGTCAGATTTCCTCATAATGCCATCCCTAGGGAATAACCAGTTAGCAGCTTGACATATATTCTGTTCTGTTTTTCTATGCATTAACAATATAGGGCACCTGGGTGGCTCAGTTGGTTAAGCATCTGCCTTCAGCTCAGGTCATGATCCCCGGGTCCTGGGATCGAGTCCCACATCAAGCTCCCTCCTCAGTGGAGAGTCTGCTTCTCCCTTTCCCTCTGCCCCCACCCCCCGGCTTGTGCTCTCTCTCTCTCCCTGTCTCTCAAATAAATAAATAAAATCTTAAGACAATATATACATACCTTTTGATAAAATGAATTACCTTATGCACATCATTCTATAACTATCATGTAAACTTTTTTTATTACAAAAATGTAAAAAAAAAATACAGGATAACATGCACTCCATCTAAAACTAATGGTTACCATTTTTCATAGTTGCTTCAGATCTTTTAAAGGAATTAAACACTTTTCATGAAATGGAAGTCCTCTCTGGTATTATTCAACTACCATAGTCCCCCAAAGCTGCAATGGTCATGAAATGGTTATGTGTCTATTGCAACTTGCTTTTTTTTTTTAATTAACATAGTGTTTCCAAGATCTGTTATTTTGATGCATTTAGATGAGTGTGGCTTTTTGTTTTCATTAGTTTTGTTTTGTTTTAGTATGGTTGACACACAATGTTACATTAGTTTCAGGTATACAACTTAGTCATTACATTTAGATGAGTTTTAATTATACATTCTCTTACTCATGAAGATTTGGGTTTTCTCCTTGTTTTGTAAGTATAAATAATGTTGCATTAAACATAGTTGTAAATGTTTCTAAGTATACATGTGCAGAACTTCTGTAGGATATTTACCAAAAGGTAGGATTGATGGGTCATGCTGGATAATCTATTTGCACTCCCACCAGCAGCATCTGACAATGTCTGTTTTCTCATCCTGTTGAACTATTTAGGTTTTGTGCGTATTAAATTTTATGAGTATTATTTTTTTGAGTTTGCATGAGTATTAAATAATGTATCGTTTTAAGGTTATTTACATACAACAATGGAAGTTTCCTCTTCTGAGACTTGAATGTTTATATAACTGCAATATTTCCATTTGCTTTAGAATTTTTGCTATAGGGATGCCTGGGTGGCTCAGTCAGTTCTAAGTGTCCAACTGTTTATTTCAATTCAGGTCATGAGATCGAGCCCAGGTCAGGCTCTGCGCCTCTGCGCAGGGCATGGAGCCTGCTTAAGATTCTCTCTCTTCCTCTCCCTCCCTGCTTGCATGCACACTCTCTCTCACTCTCTTAACTCCAAAAAAAAAAAAAAAAAAGACATTTTTAATAGATTCATGGGAGGTTTAATTTATTTTGGATACTAATCTTTTGTTTTGGGGAGCACAGACTCATACATACATTAGGCAAAGATTATGTTGCAATTTTTTTTGTATTTCTACAAATTGTTCTGACTCATCTATCATTTTCTGAGAATTGTACAATTAAAAAACCCCACTATAATTGTAGATTAATCAATATTTTCCTGTAATCTTGTCAATTTTTGCTTTATATATTTCAATACAAATTCAGGATTATTATATAAATTTGGTGAACTCTTTATATAGAGAGTTCCTTTTTATTAATGATTTTGCTTTAAATCATACTTGGACTTTAGTTAATAATGCTACTGAAAAATATCAACTATGATTCTTATTTATGTCTGTAGTTAATAGTTAGTTGGATTTACCAGCATATTTTATTGGTTCTTGTATATACAGTTCTTCCCTTTGAATTTATGTATTTTTTCTGTGCTTTTAGCAGTTTCTCAGTGTGCGTCTATAGATGACTAAAAACCTCTTTATCTTTGTTGCCTAGAAATATCTATATTTTGCCCTCACTTTTGAATTATGTTTTCATTTGGTTTCTGTGACTCAGATGTTGAGTTACAGCCCGTCTTCAGACTTCAGAGATGAGCACAACCATTGGCTCCACTCATCACTATGATGGTCTTACCTTTTTAGTTCACAGAGATGTTTACCTTGTTTGGAGCATAGCTCTTCCTTTCCTTATCAAGTATATTAACAATAAAGGGGAAAATCATCAAAGCTACCAAGAAATGGCATATTACCTTTAATTTTTAATCTATCATTGCTGCTAGATTAGAGAATGTAAGACAGAAAATCACAAAACTGCCTTTAAGCAGACATCAATGTTACATTAGTTTCAGGTGTACAATATAGTGATTCAGCACTTCCATTTGTCACCTGGTGCTTGAAAACCTTTTGTATTATGACTCCTCTCCTGCCTTAGTTAACGTTAGTTAGTTCAGTTAAGGGCTCGGGCTTTGTCTGGGTGTCCATCGTTTCCCTCATGTGTGACTTTGGACAAGTCTCTTAACCTCCTTAATCCTTAGTTTCCTTCTCTGTGAAAACAAGATTAATATAGTACATACCTCATAAGGTGATGGTGAGGATGAAGATATTGAATCAAAACAATTAGTGTGATATCCAACAAGTAGTCATTTTTTGCTAAAGACACAGAAATGAGCTAAAACACACAGATTGCTGAAACCTGTAAGGGCTTTTAAAAACACTGGTGCAGGGTGCCTGGGTGGCTCAGTCGTTAAGCGTCTGCCTTCGACTCAGGTCATGATCCCAGGGGCCTGTGATCGAGCCCCGCATCGGGCTCCCTGCTCAGCGGGGAGCCTGCTTCTCCCTCTGTCTGCCGTTCCCCCTGCTTGTGTTCCCTCTCCCGCTGTGTCTCTCTCTGTCAAATAAATAAAAATCTTAAAAAAAAACAAAAAACACTGGTGCAGTGTGGGAGGGGGCCAGGAGTATATGGGAAATCTCTTTTCCTTCTGCTCAATTTTGCTGTGAACTGAAAACTACTATAAAAAATATTTTTCATTAAAGAAGAAGATAGCAGGAGGGGAAGAATGAAGGGGAGTAAGTCAGAGGGGAGATGAACCATGAGAGACAATGGACTCTGAAAAACAAACTGAGGGTTCTAGAGGGGAGGGGGATGGGGGGATGGGTTAGCCTGGTGATGGGTATTAAAGAGGGCATGTTCTGCATGGAGCACTGGGTGTTATACACAAACAATGAATCATGGAACAGTACATCAAAAACTAATGATGTAATGTATGGTGATTAACATAACAATAAAATTTAAAAATACATTTTTTTTTCATCAAAACAAAAAACAGTGGTGCCTGGAGTGCCCCCTGGAAATTCTAATTCCATAAACTGGAGGTGAGGCCTAGCATCCAATCAGTTTTTAAATCTTGGGTGATTCTTTTTTTTTGTTTTCTTTTTAAGATTTTATTTATTTATTTGAGAGA